>NC_090926.1:8125000-8750000 GCF_040938575.1 Ambystoma mexicanum | reverse complement strand
CCCAGGGTATGGAGTCTATGTTGGGGGGTCGCTACGACACACCTGGGTTACGGCACGGAGGGTGCTGTGTAACCCACATCAAAAATACATGAGACCCTATGGAGTAAAAGACCCCATAGCCCATAAAACACATGGAAAGATAAAGGAACACCTCAAATCATGTCTAAGAGTGGGAGTAAAAGAGTCTCACTCTTAGCAGGAGAAAAAAATAAACCCCAAAAATCCAGCAAAGCTGCTGGGGGACTCACTAGGTTTGGGAAATTAGCCTTTACAGAGAATTCTCCCTAACACCTGCCCTATGGCAGAAAAAATGTCTTCATAGCTAAAATTCTGCCATTTCCATTGGTTGCCAATACGTGTAGCAGTGTTGCGCAGGGTAGGGCTTATCAATGGGCCCCACTGGGCAATGAGTTTTATAGCGGCGCTGGCATCAGAACCCACAGTGGCTAACTTATTGCGCACAGTTTCTATGTCAAAAGCATTTAAAGCTCCCGTCCCCACCCCTTCTGCCCCCGCAATCAATTAATCCAACCCCCTAGCTACGCGCAATTTGGCGATGGGCCATAGAAATTGACTCCATTTGTAGCAGCTTGGTAGTACTAAGGAAACATTGCCTCGTGATAAATCTATGTCTAAGTGCACCTCTGTAATGATAGACGCGTGCATCACGTGTCTGCAGTTTAAGTGTTGTCTAACTACTGGAAAATCTAGCATGTTTACAGTTTCTACTTTGTGTGACTTGAAGAAAACCATTCTCCAAGTGGGATGCCTGCCACATACAATATCAGTTTTAGATACAAACACCATACTACCATCCGGCAGTGGCTGTTTCAACGTATAATTGTATGAAATGCATTTGGTCAAGTTATAGTCCAAAAAATCTTGGTGAGTACACTCGCTGCAGTTCTTGGGACAGAAGAAACATGAAACATCAAACAAATTATTGGATCCATTCACTGAAACGTTTGGGCCTAAGATTTCATAAGCACCAGTCATATGAGTCAGTGACAAAAGGTGTCCGACAATATGCCAATTTCTCACTTTTTCAGTTCCACATGGATACACATTTGTAGCGCTTTTCTGACAGGTTACGGTGCGGTTGTAGTTATCACGCAGGACTGGAGCATCAGGTGTAGTGCATGCGATTCTCAGTGTCCATGTAGCATCTTGCATCAACCCATTCTTTACAGAGAAAGCGTTTGCTTGGCAGGCCAGGAGCACCCACAGCAAGGTAAATCCCATCCCCTGCATACTGCTCCACGTTCGCCTAGTAGCGGGCATATAAACAGGCATATCAAAATCTTGCAAAAGTACAACATAAGTACTTCCAACACCTTGACTTAACACTTCCCCAGCCTCAGGTTTTTTGTTTGGATGGTGAACCGACACCTTTTTTCCCATGCTACCGAAGCCTCCTTCCCTCCTCAGTGTAGTGTCTGGGGCTTGCTTACTTTCAACCACTAGGGGAACAACTGCTTGCTCACAAATCAATTGTGCAATTCGGTCATATTTGGTTAATGGTACTGCAGATGCACCAGTGTTATGTAAGAGTACCGAAACAGTCCCTCTATAGTCGGGATCAATCACACCTCCCAAAATGTCAATGCCTTTTTTCACCAGGCTGGATCCTGCAGCAATGCGTCCATAAGTGCCAGCCAGCAATTTGATGCCAATACCCTGTGATATGGATTTGGTTTGCCCCGTTGGTATAACATCATCCTCACAGATAGATAGATCAAGCCCAATGCTGCCTGCAGTGGCTTGCACAGGCAGCTTTGCTTCTTTGTCGGTTTTCCACACAACAAGAGTCTTTGTGGATTCCACTTTCTCACTTGTCAGTCTCACAAAGGGTGTCTGGCGGTTTCCCAGCGGATGAATTTTCAGTTCAAACAGCGCTTGTGCCAGGTGTTTGGACCACCCCTTGAGAGTGTGAGTCTTACTCAGCTTCTTTATTTGTTGCTTGAGCAGCCCATTGCTGCGTTCCACCAGAGCAGAGGATTCTGGGTACCGACTTATGTGCAGTGTCCATTTGATGCCTTGTTCTAACGCCCAGTCTTGCACATTGTGTCCAGCAAAATGGCTGCCTTGGTCTGATTGGATTTCATCCGGGATGCCATAGTGCCTGATGAGGTATTCCATTCCTTGCAAGGTAGCCCGTTGATCTGCATGGGCGACTGGATAAGCTAACAGCAGTCCAGAGTATGTGTCTACCATGGTCAACACATAATGCTTTCCATTCTCGGGCGGTAAAGGGCCAATGTAGTCAACTTGCCATACCCTAGCAGCTCTTTCACCTCTTTTCAAAGGGCCTTGAGGCTTCCTCTCCAAAGGGTAGTGTTTCACTTCGCAGCACACAGAACATTGCGAGGCAGCTTGCCTGGCTTGATCCATGGTAATGGGCAATTGTCTCCTTTTTGCCCATTGATAAGTTCCTGTTTGCCCTAGATGACCTGAGGTTTGGTGTGCCCAGTCCACCATTCCTTGCAATACCTCAGCTTCTTCAGGTGTTGTCACTGGGCGAATCTTTGCCATTTGATCCACTTCGTTGTTGAACAGGGCAGCCAGTGAGGTGTCAGGGGGCATGTGTGCATCGACATGCCCAATGCAGATTTTGCACCTCTCACGTTTGCACCACATCTCTTCCCAGATGTCCGGCCCTCCCCAGATCGGAGTGTTCTTGATCTGTCCTCCGAGCCGGAGGAGCCTGAGAAACTTGGAAAGAAAAACCGCAGCATTTTCCAACACAATAACGTTGTATTTATGTTTGCGGTCGCTTCAAAAGCCCGTTAAGTACCTTACCGCCATGGCGCTAAGTACGCCATCGCGAACCAACCGTAAATGGCCATGTAAAGTGAATCCAGCTGCCACAGGTGCACAGAAACAGCACAGGTGGAGGCAATACAGACTCAGGAAGTACAAAAAGAGAACACCCCACTCCTTCCCACATCCAGTCACACTCCACAATGATATCAATACGACTTGCAATGTTGGGGCTGGAGGACCTGATAGCAATGCAAGTGCTACTACAACAACAACAACAACAACAGGCAGCACAGAGGAGACGCAGGAGGAGAAAGAGGGCAAGGCAGGGCCAGCAAGCCCCACCAGCACAGCCAGTGCCACCACGCAGGCAGCCCCCAATCCCACGCATCAGAGCCAGTCCATTCAACCTCACTGCTGAGCAGATCCACACCCTGTACCGTTTGGACGGGGACACCATCAACGCCATCGTAGACATGACACACAACGACATCGTCAGCATGATAGAAAGTCCAACCGCCATCCCACCCCTACTGAAGGTAGTGTCTGTACTCCACTTCCTGGCCACAGGCACCTACCAGCACACAGTGGGGCACTTGCATGGCATTTCACAACCATTATTCTCACGTACACTCATCCAAGTGCTCGATGCCCTCCTCAAGCACACAGACGACCACATCTCATTACCACGGACTGCCCAGGAGATTGCAAACACCAAAGTGGGTTTCCATGCACTAGCCGGCATACCTGGTTGCATTGGTGCCATCGACTGCACCCATGTGGAATTGGTGGTTCCACGTGCCATGGAGGTACCGTACCGCAACCGGAAACAATTCCACTCAATCAACGTGCAAATGGTCTGTGACTCCAACAAGATCATCACACATTGTTGTGCCCGATTCCCCGGATCAACCCATGATTCAATGGTCCTGAGGAACTCCACAATACCACGCTACATGGAGCAACATGCAGGCCCAAGATCCTGGCTACTCGGTGAGTCTAATGTCATGACCATGGAAATGTGAAGGGGGTAGGTGAACGACGTACCAATGCATACTCCACCTGGCTGAAAGTGGGGGGGGGGAAATGATGCATACTCAACTTGGCTGAAAGGGGGGGGGGAAATGATGCATACTCCACCTGGCTGAAAGGGGGGGGGGGAATGATGCATACTCCACCTGGCTGAAAGGGGGGGGAAATGATGCATACTCCACCTGGCTGTGAGTAGCAGAGAGAACGGAGACAGATGATACCCTAAAGCAACCCAAATCCACCCAACACCAGTGAAGCCAATACCCAATGTATGCAGCTCTACCATGTGAATGAGGTTGTGTCCCAACCATGACACAACCATCTGCAAGTGCATTCTACCAATTCAGACCACATTGTCAACAATGAAATGCACCTACATGCACGTCACCAAACACCATCAACCGAAAGGCCTGTCCCCCATAACTGCCCACGAAGGAGGCACATGACGGACAGAAACATCAACACACCATTACACAGACAGCAGGGCCCCCAAAATGTCCCTATCAACATCAGCATTGCTCTCTGGGGTAATGATGAGGCCCACAGCAATGTTGCAATGATGTGCGCATTGACATCACAGGACACGTGCCAGGCCAACAATACAAACGGCATGAACGGACACAGTGGATGGGCACTCACGATGCACTCCACCCCTCTGCATACATTGGGTGATGGCATGCAAAACAGGCCATGAGAGCCATGAGCATATACTGGTTGCATTGTGTGAATCAATTAGTGCATTTAGAAGTTGTCCAAAGTAACAGTTGGATGCAAGCCATGGTGGCACATCATGTTCTTGATCAGACGTCATGACTGACACATACATTCTTGCCTACATACAGGTGATGCAGGCTATCCCCTGAAGAGGTGGCTCCTTACACCAGTCCGGAACCCGCAGAACCAGCACGAGGAGGACTTCAACCGTGCACATACACGTACCCGTGTGGTCATTGAGCAGACATTCGGCCTATTTAAGGCACGGTTCCGATGCCTCAGCAGGTCTGGTGGGGCACTCCTGTACCGCCATGAGAAGGTGGCAAAGATGGTCATGGCATGTGTCATGCTACACAATATGTGCGTCAGACGAAATGTGCCCCTGCCCCCTGACGCAGAACTGCAACCACCTGACGATGAGGATGAGGAGGGTGCAGATGGGGCCGCACCTCATGGAGGAGGCGATGCACAGGAGGGGCGTGAAATGCGTCAAAATATCATAGACCAATGCTTCTAGCACACACATGGAGACGGCACTTGGGGCACTGTGTGTCTCTGGGACATGCACACTGTGGACTGTACACCAATAAAGCACACATATGCAATGAAAATGTCCACACATTTCATTTCGGAAAAAGGAAAAAGTGTATTTTAATCATAATTTGTAGTGACACACCCCCTCCCCCCTCCCCCCTGCACACCCCAACACACCCCCTCCCCACTCCCCCTCCCCCCTGCACACCCCAACATACCCCCTCCCCCCTCCCCCTGCACACCCCAACACACCCCCTCCCCCCTCCGCCCTCCCCCTGCACACCCCAACACACCCCTCCTCCCTCCACCCTCCCCCCTGCACACCCCAACACACACCCTCCTCCCTCCACCCTCCCCCCTGCACACCCCAACACACCCCCTGTGAGTGTCTACAGATGCCTGTAACAGTGGGCATAGGCTATTACAAGCCCCCTCTCCAGGCCCCCGGGGCACCCCTGCCTGTGGAGCGCAGGTTCCGTCCTGAACGTCAGACGGGGCTGCTCTGGGCAGAACTGGCAGCGGAGGATGTCCCTGCCTGCTCCCGTGCATGCATGTCCTGTAGGCTGTGGGAGAGCTCAGAGAGCACACGGCGCACCCCGGCAAGTTCGCCACAAATGTCCCTTGACATGGACTGCATTGCATCCCTCAGGGTGTCAGTGTTCTGCGCAATTTCGGCCCTTAGGGTCTCCGTAGCCTGTTCGATGGCTGCCCTAGCCCCCACACATTCCGCAGCATGCTCAGTGAGTAGCGTGGACAGCTGTTCCTGCCGTTGAATGATGTCCTCAAGGGACTGTTGGCCCTGCTGGGCCATGCCCATTGCCGGTGGTGTGATGGAGGGGCTGCTCCCCTCCTGTGGACTTAGAACTGGGCATGGGGTAGATGGCCACTCCTCTTCCTCTGTGTGCCCCTGTGTGGGATCCTCATGGGGGCTGGCATGGGACGAACAGGGGGAATGTGGAAGGTCAGTAGGGTGTCTGACGTCGTGCTCCTCAATGTCGGAGTCTGAGCATGCTGCAATGGCAGCTGATTCTCCAATGCTGCTGCTGGCCGCAGAACCGGTGCCTTCTGTGGCAGGCAATGTTGGAACAGGTGGTGCTGCTGCTGCTGGCCTGCTGCCTACTGGGGTGCTTGCCGGTGGGCCGTCCTGTTTGCTGGCAGTGGATTGTGCTTGCTGTGGGGTCTGGCTCACTGCAGCTGAGGTTGAGGGTGCGTGTATGGTTGTCTTGGCCTTCTTGGCTCTTTTTGTCGCAGGGGTGTCCTCGTCCTCGGGGTGTGATTCTGAGCCTGTGGTGGAGCAAAGGAGGGAGAGCGTTATTGATGGGTCTTGCGGACATTGGAATGACAATGATTGACATGATTTTAGTCAGTAGATGAGGCACATTTGAGGCAGGGGCATGCAGGTTGTCTCCTTTTTGTGTGGAATGAGGATGGAGGTATGTGGGTGCCGGCAGTTAGGGTGTGCATGCTACATGTATACAGGGTGGAGCTCGCATTTGGCTGTGGGCAGTGTCCAGCTAATGTGTTGCATTTACACTCTAGGGCAACATTGTGCTACACATGAATGGACTTCAGTGACTATGGCATGTCTTGATTTGAGGCACCTACCTTCATCGCCTGATGTCGGTACTCCTCTTTCCATTCCTCCGACGCCTTCAATGCCTTCCATGCCAATCGTGCTGGCACATATTTCCTCCCACGGTTGGAGTTTCAGTGGGGATTCAGAACCTCCACCGGTAGCCAGGGCAAGGTTGCGGTTGGCAGAGATGATGCTTCTTACACGTAGCCTAAGGTCATCCCACCGCTTCCTGCACTGCTGTGGGGTGCGGGGTACGGTCCCCACCGTGCTGACGCGCTCTGCCACCAGGGCCCATATGGTCTTCTTTTTGGCTATCGCCGGCCTGGTCATTTGCAGCGAAAAAACAACGGCTGCATTGTCTTGTAGGGTCTCCGCGAGCATGCTCAGTTCCTCCCGGGAGAATCTGTCCTGGCGCTGGCGGCCGCATGCCTTCTTGACAACTTTGGGAATTTTTGGGTGGTTAAGTGGGTGGGTGATGGGTTGGGACAGGTGTCAGGGTTGGATCTGGTGTTGTTGGGAAGGATGGCAATGGATTGTGTTTTTAAAGATGGCCGGCGTGCTGTTTCCCGTTCCGCCGCGATGACGCTATTTCCGGTTCCGCTTTTTACGGTGACCGCTAATTGTGGCCACCGCTGATTACGGTGGCCGCTAATTACGGTGGCCGCTGAGATGGGTGGCGGTAGTGCACCTTGCGCGGCCTACGATGCCGGTAGGGGCCCTTTCTGCCATCGCGTTATTTACATTACCGCCATGGCGTAATGCTCGTGCGCGATGGGTCGGAATGTGGCGCTCTTTCCGCCATCGGTCCACGGCGTAAACGTTCATTACGCCATGGCGGTAATGTCGGGTACTTACCGCCAGGGTCGTAATGAGGCCCAATGTAAGTGGCACAAAAGGGCGTCTGTCTCTGGGACTGGATCTCTTTATTAACCGTACCCCAAAGACAGAGCCAGCCCTTCAATCAAAAATGGGGTCTGGGACCTCCCACTTGTCCTTTGCTAAATCAGGGTAACATTTTGCTCGCACTTTGGGCTTCAACACCTCTTGTTCAGAGGGTGCAGAGGGCTTAGTTTTTCCTGATCCCTGTTTTCTCAATTTCTTCCAATTCTCAAGCAGCACAGGTGTGGGTTTACCGTCTATCTCTTCCCTTGGAATTCCCGCTTTTAGCAGGTCCACACACATTTGTCTGCGTGTGACCTCGATAGTGTCAGTTTTCTCTTTGGACTTTACATTTTTGCCACGCTTTTTCTCTGAGTCATTACTCGCAGCCACTAGGCGCGCCACTTTGCGCACATCCAGCCCTTCTAATTGCCCTAACAGAAGTGCCACTTCACCAATGGGTTTGCCTTGCGCTAGACCCAGCAATGAAAGCAATGCTCCCTTCATATGGCTCGGAGCGTTTCTCAGCAAGCGAGCACGCATTCCAGCTGTAAATAACTCCATGTCAGGCCCTGCAAAATTTGCACTGTACAGTGCACACTGTAAACCCATCTCTCTAAGCTGATCTGTTGCTTCTGTTATTGATCCCCAAATGCCCCAATTCTCTTCCATATCCATCGGACTCCCATACAAATTCAATAGGGCAGTCTGAAGCCAATTAAACAAGGAATGCGAGCCTTGCTGCCCGAGTGCACCGCGTACGATCTGCCCCAACATTACATTAGTAGTGAGTGAACCCATCTTTAACAGTTCTTCTGGAGTTAAGAAGATTGCATCGGCACCCGTATCCCACAAACGAAGATACCACTTCAGAAGTGCTTCACCTGTCTTCTGTCTGAATAATTTGGCAACATCTAAAAGTTCAGTCTGTGTATAATCGCGGACAATCGTAGTATTCTGAATGTTTGCACCGCCAGCTTGGCCTTTTGACTTGTTAGTGATTAACGGCCGCGGTGGATAAACACATTTCTTTGAAGCACATTCCAGCTCCTCTTCCGCAGAGCAGTCTAACTCTGCAAGCCTGACTTCAACAGATTCATCCCAGTCAAATGTTTGTTCAGTTTCGATGTCACTGACTTCACCCGACCATAAATTTGGGTCCCAGTTATCTTTCCTAATTAGTGCGAATCCTTATCTTTGACGGATTGCCCCACCGCTGTCTGCGCTTGTGCGTGGCTACATGCACAGCTAAAGAGGCACACCTGTCCTCCATCTGATCGGCCCGCTTAACGGACGATTCAAGGGTCTCTCTCATAATTATTTGTTGCTCCTGGAGCAGGGAAATCTCATCAGTTAATTTGCGAATCTGCGCATCTTTAAGCAATTCATTCTCATGCAACTTTCTGAGCACCTGCAGGAATAACCAGCCTATGTTTCCTGCTGCTTTTAGCTCCCGTCTGCATTTCCCAAGCGGCAAACTCTTCAAGCACTCACTAATTACCGCTGGGGAAACATCATTTTCAAGCATGTCCCATGCCCTCGGTGCCGAGTACCGATGCAAAATGTCTGCCACAACCGACCAAGCATTTGATGCCGGCCATCCTGGAATGTGACAGAGTGCACTATCTCCCACATCTTTTGCTTGTTTTTTCCAGAAAGGCATCGTGCTCGTAAATCCTGCAATCAACCACGCCAAATGTAGTGAAAAGGGGAAGCCCGCACACTCCCTAGGGGCCAGCCCTTGGTGCTATAATCACTCCTAATCACCTTCCCACACAAGTATGTTTATACGAAGCACGATGAACTCAGTCTGGAAGAAAGCCAATCACACAGAATATACGATGCTTGCATTTATTTCTATAATGTCTAGTGAGGACTAAGCAGCAATTTACAGTAATATGGGAATAAAAGTGCAAGCTGAATAATAGCAATTGTCAGTCATAGATGAATATGCAATTATTTATCTTACGCTCCTAGATAATGTAGATGATTAGATCAGATCACACCCGGGACCCTCGCCGCTACATGCGCCCGGCACTCCTTGAGAGAGGAGGGGAGGACTGGCCAAGGCCCCCACAGTCCTACACCAGTGCAGGGATATGATGCTAGGAATCTCGGCCCAGATAGTGCACGGCTGGTCGTCCAGGCGCTGTTCCTCTTCATGCGCGCGTTTCACCAAACACCCAGGATGAGTCCCTCTCTTACTGGCCCAGGTATAGTTCTCTTATTAGGGGCTGCATGTCAATCACTATGACGTACCAGCTCTTCGAGAAGCTTCTGGGCTCATCCTTCCGGGCAGTAAACATGTTTTCGCCTGGAAAGTTACAAGACTGAAAACAGCCAGTCTTGGCTCCCAGGCTTCGTGCACGTTGTTTTGGGGAAGGTCTGGCATTTCTGCGTTATCAGTGCACCTGACCCACACAGCGAAGACGAGCAAAGCTGTGCAAAGCTGTGCCTGGCTCCCAAGGGCTGCGTAGAGCTTCTTGCAAAGGCTTGATGTTTATGTCTTCATGAAGGGCCTTCGCAGTTACCCCTTACAAGCATGTGGGCTCACCCAGTTCGAGAGGCCTGGCTGATTTCAGCATTTTCCTCCACGCTTCGAATAAGCTCTAATATACTCAAGATAGCTCGGTAGGTTAGTGCAAGTGCAGGTTACTGCAAGCGCCTATAAACTTATCACGACACAAGGAGGCCGTCGCAGCCCACCGAATCACTCCCAAACCCGTCACCAGTATTTCACCATTCCATCTGCTAAGGGGGAGAAGGGCAGAATCCACATTGCTACCACCGTGGCTCCATCAAGTGAGGGCTGACGAGGATGTGGACGCATGCAGCATAGCAAAGAAGCCATGAAGGTTCAAGGGGACACGCGTTGGGCCGCTCGCCACACAGCAGTTAACAAAGGTGACCTGGTAAAGATACGTCTTCCCCACAAAGACATTTTGACTGGCTCCAGATACAGCAGTCCCATAGAAGTCATTGCGAAAGGGTCAAACCACATTTGCACCAGCGACAGAAGGAAATGGAATCTAGAAAGGGAAGCCATGTACCGCAGGAAAGAATCTATTGAACAGCCACACTGGGAAACCGGAGAAGATCAAGACCTACAAGAGGCATCCGAAAACCCTCGCCAGTCAGAAAGAGATGCTTCGGAGTCGCCCTACGGCGACAAATTCTCAAGCACCAACTCCCCAACCCCACTCAGGGAGTTACAGCGAAGGACAAGACAAGGAGAACCCGAATCACCCGCACCTCCCCAAGAGTGCTCCCCCAACCCTGCCCCGCTTCTAGATCAAGGCAGACGACAGAGAGAGAAGAGGAAACCCAGCAAGTTTGCGGACTTTGTCATGGAATGACCATCAATCCTTTTCCCAGCAAAGGAGGTGTGTTGGGACGTCACGTGATCGCGGGAGCGTGGTCTGACGAGATCTCGGCACAAAGAGATCTTGCAGACCGTGCTCCGCGAGAGAACGTTGGCGCGAACTGAGAGGTTGGCGGAGCACCAGACAGACGGTCTGGAGGAGCGCTTCTCCTGATGAGTAACTACAGTAGATGAGGCACAGATGAGCCTATGCAGCACAGCTTCCAGGACATAAGTTCAATGCCACAGGAGGCCTCATGGGGGCCATAGAAGTTTACAGCGTGCTATCCATGTGCACACTTTGCCTCCAGTGAAGTAACTGGGAGGCCCAGAATGAGACTGTGAGTACCTGCCCTTGCCCCGCATATGGACATATGACGCCCACCTGTTTATCCTTTAAATAAAGGCAGTTAATATCACTTCAGGCGTCAGGTCGTCTTTGGAGGCCACCACAGTGACCTGTTACATTTAGACCGTAATGTAAGCTAGGCCCTGCGGCCACACTTTCCTCATTTGCACCGTGATGTGCAAATGTAAAGAGCAAAAGGCGGCGTACAAGCGTGTACGCCGCATTTTGCTCTTCACATTTGCACTACGCATTGCAAAGTGAGTAAATGCTGCCTGGCATGCTTGTATGCCAGGCAGTGTTTGCAGCTTTCCCAAATGAAATCAAACCCTCCCTGGCATGCTCACAGGTCGGGGAGGGTTTTATTGCAACTGGAAAGACAGCATGCGCACATGGTAAGCAGTGTTACCAATTGTAAGTAAGCCCTCCCGATATGCAAGCATGTCGACGAGGGTTTTATTTTGATTGTACACTATCCCTGCAATGCTTGTAGGGTGTCCGCCTGCTTTTTGCTGGTGCATAAAGCAGACGCACCCCCATAGGGATCTCCAGCATTTTCGCCGGCATCAAAATCCATACCAACACAGATGCTGGAGCATTTGATAGGCAGAGAGGAAGAGAGCGGCGGAAACGCAAGTTAGGTTCTGCCCCTCCTCTCTGACATACAAATCCTGGAAAATGAGCCGTGGCGTGAATGCAAGGTTTTAAAGCCTTACTCATTGTTTTTACGCCTTGCATTCACGTTACGGCTCAATTGAACACGAGCCCCCTTGTAATTTAGCATGCAGATGAGCTAGGAGGGCACTTCCGTGGCAAACAAACCCAATAGCTGCACAATTGCACTGGTTTCAGTCTGCGGTGCTACTTGGCTTGCAAGGTAAGCTACATCATTTCACTCTTTGCAGGTTATAAAGGGTGCTACAACATGCCTCAACGTGGTTTATCTTGTCGGCACCTCCCAGACACAATGATTTACTGCGGGGCCCCATATTGCTAATAATCTCTGTAAACGTTCAAGATGGCATTCGCATTCCACAGAATACAGAAGAGAGATCGATGCAATGAGCGGGTGCTGTTTCATATGGCTAGTTAAGACAAATAATATTCTGCTGCAACAAGCAGGCTGTTGTATGACCCGGCAAGATGAAGCGACAATAAATACCTTAATATTGATTTCATTATTTACAGCTGGTGCTCGTTCTAAACAAAACGTAGCCAGTGCATGGAAAGGATGCGGGAGGAAAAGGCTATTCCTACAGAACAATTATTTGCAGAAACATAGAACATAGTCTGTAAAATAAAATGGTGGTTTCAAAAAAAAACATGCAGCTGTTCCTGAAAGTGGTTAACACGCATGTGTGAATGAATTTACAAGTACTTTATCCAGAATCTGAAGTCCAGTCTGCCAATCTACAAAAAGGGGAGTATTATTCATTGACAGACTGGACTTCACAGATGTCTTCCCTCCTCTTATAAATCCATCCATTACGCAGAGCTTTGTAAGAAGGGACACTGTTGCTTTGTGTTCTAAAAGCTTTGCTGGATTCAGTAAATGTGTGCCTACAGGCCCTCATTGGTTGAGGATATTTTTACCCGATTTCTGCAATTAGAAATTGCCATTTTACTGCATGCATACATCTCTGCACGATTAGGACTTTATCTTCAGAGTGATGGTAAAATATGCATAGTGCTGTGCTTCTGAAAATTCTCGTAGTAGGTTTTTCCCATTTTTTAATATCATGCAAATATGATAGAGGGTCCATGGCTTTGGATTCTAAGGTGAACGTCCATTCACATCCAATATAAGGACTGACAAATGTATTGAGTTTTAATTTATTATAAAATGCTCATACCCCATTGGTGCTTCTAAACCAGGCAAATAGCACACCGCTAGGTATCCATCGCAGTAATGCAATCCATTGAAATCACAAGCACAGCACAGCATGGCATCCAGAGAAAATGACCAGCTCCCAGAACTCGGGGCACCCAACTGGAGACATGGACACTTGAGGAAATCCAAGTCACAGATCAGGAGCTCACAGTACTAGCAGATGAGGTTGCAATGGAAGAACCCAGTTTGGTGGGCCCTGCCCACCTGATGGTGAAAACTGGTGTTAGGGAGAATTCTCATTTATGGCTAATTTCCCTCACCTAGTGAGTCCCCCAGCAGCTTTGCTGGACTTCTGAAGTTTATTTTTTTCCACTTGGTAAGAGTGTGAGCTTTTCCCCCACTCTTACCTGTGTTTTGCCATGTGTATTTCTATGTTTTTGTGATTGTGGACTCTGAAGTACACCACTTCAGTAGCCCCCTTCTTTTTGTGTGTCACACAGCACCTTCAGTGCCGTGGCACAGGGTTGTCTTTGAGACTTCCCCCGACTCCATTTCTGAGGCTGACTACAGTCCCCCAGAAAAGGGTAAAGTTGCCATTAACTTTACTTAGTCAATCTACCACAGATCCAGTACACCCCATCTTCCATGGAGTACTGGAAAGGGTTAATTTGTATCCCTTGTTATCTGTACCTCCTAAAGCATTGTTTCGCCCTTTTACCATTTAGAGTTGACTGGTGGCAGTGGTATCTACCCTAACCTTTCTACCGCGATTATATTAGATAAACGTGGTATTGTTCTTGGCTATTATATTAGCCTCGAACATAAACCCGCTTGACCACATCATCTTTCTTTTGGCTCCGGTTGGGTTTATTTGCCATTTCTTTTTGTTAAAGTCCATCTTGCGGTTTACTTTGCGCGGCAAACTAGGTTTGCCTTCTTTGTTCACCATCTTTTGGCGGGCTTCTGCTCAGAAGCCCTCCACCAGACGCCTGGGTGTCTAGGTGGGCTGAATGTGAGGGAGGGGTGTAGTCATCCCCTGCACAGGGTATCCTAGGAAACCCGAGTTGCACTTTGCCATGATTGGCTGAGGTGGTTGTCCAGGCTGGACAACCCCCCTGCTGGGTGATTGACAGCCAGGCTGTGTGAATGGGGGTTTTGCGCATAAAAGGCAGGTCTCTTGGGCTAGAAGTCAGAGAGTCGTCACTGGAACTACAAGGAACTGAAGAGAAGTGGAGAGAATGACGGCTGCTGCAACTACCCCGTCCCGGTGAAGCCCTGCTGCAGTCCTGAGCTATCTACCCTTCGACGACTAAGAGAAGATCCAGTCCGGAGTCTTCTTCCCTTGAGCCTGGTGGGGATAACCAGCTCATCTTCTTCAGCCAGAGGTCGCCTTCTGTTACAGACTTGATGGTCGTGTGGAGTATGAACAACCCCTCTGTCCTCAAGTACCACACAGACAACACCAGAGATACTGTCTGTATGGTCTTTCAGTCCGTCTAGCCCGGGTTGAGGGACAGCCGGAAGAACCCCTGGAGCGCTGAAAAGCAAGTTGTAATGCAGTTATAATCAGGGCAGGACAGTGAAGCAGAAAGGGTATAATAATACGGTTTACCTGTGAGCGTGAGGTAGACCCAGACAGGAACAGGACCCCAAGCCGAAAAGCCAAAGCAGGAGGCAGGGATAGGTGAACACCTAGCGTGGGACCAAAGATTCAGAGTGACTCGTGGTCCGTAGAATGAGAGCGTAGGCAATCCGTGAAACAAAGCGTGGTCAGGCAACGGGTGATCCAAAGTCCGTAGCAGTTTATGGGAGCAGGCAAAGACAATCCGTGAAACAAAGCGTGGTCAGGCAACAGGTGATCCGAAGTCTGTAGCAGTTTATGGGAGCAGGCAAGGACAATCCGTGAAACAAAGCGTGGCCAGGCAACAGGTGATCCGAAGTCCGTAGCAATTTGTGGGAGCAGGCAAAGACAATCCGTGAAACAAAGCGTGGTCAGGCAACAGGTGATCCGAAGTCCGTAGCAATTTATGGGAGCAGGCAAAGACAATCCGTGAAACAAAGCGTGGTCGATAGCAGTTCCAGTAATCCTTAAACCATAGAACGAGCGACACGTAACCCTGATGAGACAGCTGTGAAGCAGCGCTTTCTGTTTCCGGGCATCCTTTATCCAACCGGCAGAAGTCACGTGATGCGTGTGGAACAGAAGAGTTGCGTCGTTGCTAGGAGACAGGGAATCACGGGATCCGTGGCGCGCAGTGACGAGCGGTTCTCTGCAAACGGCGCAAGCCGATGCGATGTGGAGACAACCTCCAGTTCAGTTGCCATAGACGTGAAGGGCGGTAAACGCCGGTCCTAACATGCTGTGACCTGCTGTGACGGAAGTGAGGGGTACGTGTGCCAGTTTGTTTATGTCGGGTAACAGGACGGATGGAAGTTGTGTGCGGGGAGGGGCGTGACCTAGCAGGGAGAACACTAGATCGTGTGGTCGGCGTGACACCTTCGTGGTCGAAATCGCTGCACGCTGCTGTAGTGGTCTGGATAGCCACCTGAAGAGCCTCTCCTGTTTTTAAGGAGCGCACTTTTCATTCTTTGTCGCTGCTGCCGGCTTCATCCCTGTGTGGTGCAGACCCACTTCAGACGTCCTCCTTCACAGGAATCGTGGGTCTGCGGGAAACCATCAGGAACAACTGCCAGGGCACCAGCTGCACCATTGGAAGAAGGTACTGTGTTCTGCTTGAGGAAACTGGGTGAACCCCTTTTCTTCATCTTCAAGGCTTGCCCTTGTCTTCCCTCCTTCTTATAACTTTTGCTTCCGAACATTGACAATATCGAAGTACTTTTGGATACATTGAATCGTGAACTGTTTGACTGTGTGATCTTCGGCAACAGGCCCCTGGTGCCACTTGACCCTTGCTCCGGCCCTTTGACTTTTGAACTCCTGTCTCTGAGTGTTTCTCGATCCTGTCTGCCTAACCAAAATATTGCCTGTGATTTTTTCCTCCAACTCCCTCTGGGTATCTCAGGTGCTAAGTGTGTTTTTGCCCTGGTAACATTTCATGTCACGGATACGCGTTTATTTAGTAGACCGAACTGTCAAAAAGTGATCGCAATCGTATTAGCGGTAACGTGTTTTGTTCATATGACCGGTTCTTTCAAACACAGGGTACTTATCTTGAGACTTACTGTACAAAGTGAATTGGTTAGTTGTAGTATATTTGACGTGTGGTTTTTGTTTAAGTTTAATAGAAGTGTTGTGTTTATAAGGAATGGTTTAAAAATAAATGTACCTATACTTTTCTACCTGAAATCTTGAGTCAGTGTTTGCTTGAGTCACAGTAATTGTGGTCCCTTTGTGTAATCTCTTCTACTGCTCATATACTCTTGAGATAAGCCTGGCTGCTCCACCACTGCTACCACTCTGACATAGTAGTACAGGCTTGTACCAAAGGTAAAACTTGTATTGCCACCTGTAGTCTTAATTGTGTGTAGTGGTCCCTAAGGGCACTGCACAGGATTCTGCCTAACAACTGCTCCTGCCAAACGTGCCCAGCTATGGGACAAGGTACCTGTGTCTGTTCATCTCCATTCCTCGAAACACATTATAAAGTGGTGGGATGGCGTGAAGAGGTGGCTAAGCAACATCATATCGACACACAGGCAGGAGTGCATGGCCACTGGAGGGGGCTCAGTCGCAGACACATACATGCACCATTGGAAGGAAGAGGCTGCCACCGTGGTGGATATCACAGGCAGTACTGAATCAAGGCGGTTGGGGCAGGACTGCCAGTTGCAAGCAATGAGAATAACATTATTTCATGTAAATTACATATGTTACGGCTTGAGATGGAAGGCCTGCAATATTGCTGGGGGATGCCTGATGTATTGTGAAGGAGAGGGTCATCCTTACAAAAAAAGACACACAAACCCGCATGCAACGCCAACAAAATACACCCATCACCTTATCCCACAGACCCTAGTCTAGGAGCCTAGCACCAAAACCGTTCCATGCACTCATACACTCCACCAGCAAGAAATCCTCAAATGAATCCCAACCACATAGACAGGGCTATAACCTGGGCACACCACATAACTGACCACACATTAAGGACAAGAGCACACGGAGTCAAGTTGAATAAATACTTAACACATCTCAGTCATGTGTATCCACAAAAGACAAGTCCAGTGATGAAGAGGGACCGTCTAGGACCCATACAACTGCCACATAGCACCCTGCAACAGCTGGTCCACCTACCAGCACATCCAGAACCACCACTTTGCCCATCCACGCCAACAGGGAAGAAAGCCTTTAAAAATGTGGCTGTCATTCCTGCAGCCAAAGGAAAGAAAGGGAAGGAAAAGACCACCACTCAGGCATGGCCATCCCCCCAGCCAGCACAACCTGGCCAGCCCGCTCAGCCAGCCCAGCTAGCACAATCCGTCCAGCCATCCCAGCCAGCACAACTTGCCCAGCCCGCTCAGCCAGCCCAGCCAGTGCAATCCGTCCAGCCATCCCAGCCGGCACAACCTGTCCAGCCCGCTCAGCCAGCCCAGCCAGTGCAATCCGTCCAGCCATCCCAGCCGGCACAACCTGTCCAGCCCGCTCAGCCAGCCCAGCCAGTGCAATCCGTCCAGCCATCCCAGCCGGCACAACCTGTCCAGCCCGCTCAGCCAGCCCAGCTAGCACAACCTGTCCAGCCATCCCAGCCAGCACAACCTGCCCAGCCAGTGAAATCCGACCAGCCTTCCACCAGTGACAGGACATCAAACTAGCCTCTTTTTGTCAAACAGACCCATTTTAACCAAACAAAACGTGTCCACACTAGCATGTTAGGGCTCCACTTAGGGCATTGCCCTGTTACCCCGTAGGCCAGTCCGCGCATGAGAAAGGTGATAACACTGCATGGCAGCACTGGGACATCATGTGTCTTGCATGTTGGGAAAACTTGATGACTCTTGGCAAAGCAATACTGCTGCATAATGTTTTTAAAAATACTTTTACTCTGGGTCATTTAAACTCTGACATGCTCTTTGTGACATGCTGTGAACCTGTGGGTGTAAGTCATATACATACGTCCAAGGCAAGAGCCTAACCAGCTATCTTAAAGACAAGGTTGCGAATTTATGTGATTTAGAAAAGCAAAACACAAGTCAGGAAATGTACACAGATTATGATATGATATGATATGGCATTTGTAACCCGCCTATACACAAGTGTTTCAAGGCGGGCAAAGGCAAAGGTTATAAAAACTCAGGGAAAAAATATATGTTACCATTTTATTTAAAGCAACCTGAACGCCTGCATGCAAATGCGCTTTGTAGACCGTGTTTTATAATGGATTTCAATGGGATCCACCGGCGCATTAGCAGGTAGTAAGGAGAGGCGTATTCCACTGAAGTTCTTTGGTTTTATACCTGCATGAAAATCTCATGCTGGCTTAAAATCTAATGCTCTCCAGAGACGGGGGAGGAAAGCAAAGCAGAGATTATATATCTGCTTTGCTTCTCTCCTACAAGCGAGGACAGCTTGTGGGAGCCCAACAATTTAAATCCAGTGAATGGGGGAGAGCTCAGAGGCAACACACAAGGGCTTCCACCGGCTATCTGAGATTTTGGAGCAGATGGAGCAGTCCCCACAGCAATTCAAATCCATAGTTTCAGGGACCCTTACACGTTCAACCTCTGAACACTAAAGATGAATATGTCATTGGCAGCGCTCCATGTCGCGCTACATAGCATCTACATCCTCTGCCCCCCAGCGCACATGGGAACGGTAAGAAACAATGCCAATAACTGCACCTTATGGATGGCAGTGTTCTCATAAATAGACTGATAGTGGGTGTTTTGGGGTGATATCTGGCAGAAAGGGGGGGGGGTTGCTGGGGTTGACTTGTGAGGGAGGGGAAGGGAGAGTGTTGTGTTGATTTGTGGGGGGAGGGAGAGAGGTGGCAAACACAACACGTCAGGCTGTCATTTAGAATAAAGAGTGTTATATCAGGCATATGCATCAGAGAATGCACGTACCAGTGTATACTTTGTCTATTTTAGAAGGCAAGAGTCTCATGTCTCGGGAGGATAGCTCAAAGGCAACGTGCTTGTCTTGGAAGCAAGACGACACAGAGCGACACAGAGCAACACAAGTTCGAGCCCCGGGTCCGCGCGTTATAAATAACCAATAATATCATGTCGATGGTGCAATCGTAGGCATTTCTGTTCAAACTGCATTTTTCTCTATGTGAAAAACACAAGATAGAGATGGCCTGCACAAAAGGACCCACTTCTAAAATGTGTTGTTTACAAATTGCTTTTCAATGCAAATGCTGTCCCTGTTCTGCCAAAATGGGCGTGTAGCCATTTTATTAGCATTATTAAAGACATATTGAGTGCAGCAATTCCAAACAATGTAGCTGTTAATTGTTAAGCACGACGAGTACTTTGAAAATAGTGAATTTCATACTCTGATGAAACGCATTCAAAGACATGCACATCAATTGGACTGCAAATCATGATAAGGGTTTTTGCACTTATCTGAAGTTGTTTGTGTAAACAAAAAACACAGGAGTCCAAGCTAAGGTAAATTTAAAAAAGACCATCGTGAATACTTGAGACAAGCTGATAACCAAAATGATTTTATCATGAATAACACTGTCAAAATGTGCTCTTTGGCAAAGATCCCCCTTGGTCAAAACATGCCAGTGTATATGTGTCTGGTTGATTACGACACGTTGGCTTCATTTCAAATGCACATGAATGACATCACATCTGTAAGGAATGGACTGATTAACAGGGAAACAGGGGTGGGACAAACTAAGCAGAAAGGGAGGGACTAACCCTTTATAAATCAGCTGTTTTAGCCATCGAGGATGGACTTCTGAAATGTGTATTTATTTATTTATTTAATTATTTATTGGCTATTTGAAAGGCGCCTATACAACAAATGGTGTTTCAAGACGCCACAAGACAAAAAAAAGGGTGGGGACAAGGAAAAACGATAACAATAATGGTCCTACTAGTCCTTGTGACATTCGGATCGTGCAAGTGCAGTAACAAGAAGTGCAAGGGATGGGGGTGCCGACGTGCACGAAATGCAAAGTGCTAGGCTGGGATGTGAAGTGCAGGGTAAGAGGAGAGAGTGCAAGCAAAAGGGGGGAGTTCATGAGGGGGGTCAGAGAGCCTAAGGGGGTAGGCGTGTGATAAGGGGAGACCAGGAGGGCAAGTGCAAGGGATCACATAGGGTCAAGGGTAACATTCTAAGTGCGAGGAGGGGGGTGGACTGGGGTGGCCTGGTGCCCTGTAGAAATCAGAGGGAACCAGCCAGCTAGTCATTGCAGCAGATGAGGTTGTTAGCAAGGGAGAGGGAGAGGGAAGGAAGAAGAGAAACAGAGGGTCTTGTGGAGCTTCCTAGGGAGACCATTCCAGAGGGAGGCACCTGTGGAGGAGAGAGATCTACCCCCCCATTCTCTGCTTAGAGAAGCATCTGGTATGGAGAGAGTTGGAGCTAGATGACCAAAAGGTCCTAGCAGGGAGGTATTTAGGGGGGAGAGAGAGTTGGATGTAGCAGAGTCCCAGGCCCCAGACAGCCTTGTGGCTGATTCAGAGGGTCTTGAACTTGATCATAGCAGCAACTGGGAGCCAGTGGAGAGATTTTAGGGCTGGAGAGATGTGGTCCCAGGGCTTGAGGCCAAGGATAAGTCTCACAGTCCTATTCTGGATTAGTTGAAGGGGGCGAAGGGAGGATAAAGGAAGATTGAGGAGGAAACTGTTGCAGTAGTCCAGCCCAGAGAGGACCAGAGCTCTGGAGACATTGAGTTTCTGTGGGAAAGTGAGGAAAGGGAGAATGCCTCTGAGGAGGTGCAGCTGATAGTGGGCCTTCTTGGAAAGGCCCGTGATGTGAACAAAGAAGGAGAGAGAGGAGTCAAAAATGACACCAAGGTTTTTGCCTCACAAGAGGGTGAGAGGAGGGGACCCATAGTGGATGGTCAGAGTGTAGTAGGGGAGGAGGGAGCTGGAGTCCCAATGAGAAGGATCTCGGTCTTACTGGCATTAAGGCAGAGCTCATTGGTGGCACACCATGTCTGAATAGCAGTCAGACAGTCAGAGATGAGAGAGGAGGAAGATGAGGCAATAGAGGGAAGCTTGAAGGAGAGCTGCATGTTAGCTTCATACCACTGGAAGTGAGGAGAGAAGGAGGAGATCAAGTGGGCCAGAGGAGCAAGGTAGATGTTGAAGGCGAGAGGATAGAGCCTTGAGGGATGCCGCAGGTGGAGAGTGTGATAGGGGGGAGAAAAGGGCCCAGTTGAACCTGGGAAGGTCGGTTGGAGAGGAATGAGGTCAAGCAGTCCAGTGCCAGGCCTGTGATGCCAAAGGTGTCAGAGAGTCGATTTGTCAGGGTGGCATGGTGGACTGTGTTGAAGGCAGAGGAAAGATCCAGAAGGATAAGGATGGATGGAGAATCGGATCTGTGATTTGAGAGCAAGTCTTCACGGGTGTTCACTAGAGCAGTTTCCGTGCCTCTGGCTGCTCTGAAGCCAGACTGGTGGTCATGGAGACAACCAAAAGATTCAGTGTGTTGGATCAGTTGGAAAATGACCTGCTTCTCCAGGAGTTTGCCCACGAAGGGGGTGATGGAGATAGGGCAGTAGTTAGCCGGGCAGGAAGAGTCAGCAGAGGGCTTTTTGAGGAGAGGATGCACAAGGGAGTGCTTGAGGGGTAGCAGGAAGAAGCCAGTGGCAACAGAGTGATTATAGAAATGAGCCAAGGCTGGCGCAAGGGAGGCAATGTTGTCCCTGATAGTTCTGGAGGAGCAGGGGAGCACCTGTTTGGATGAGACTTTCATAGAGAGGACTTCTCTAGAGACCTTCTCTGGTGCGATGGGTGAGAAAGAGGAGAGAAGGAGGGACGTGGAGAGGGGGGCCAAGGGAGACCTGAGAGCTGGAGAGGGAGGGGGGAGGGGAGCAGAGGAGAGTGAGGACAGGATGTCTTGAGTTTTGGTTAAGAAGTGGGAGGCTAGTGAAGTACAGAGGGTCAGGGGTGGCAGGGGAGAAGTGGAGACTGCACTAGGATTGGCAAGTTCCTTGCAGATTTTAAACCGTTCTCCTGTGTTGTTAGTGGCCCCAGAGATACAGGCTTCGATATGGGCCCTCTTCTTCGACTGGATGGAGAGTCTGTATTGCCTTTGGAGCAGGCGGCAGACAAGTCTTCCAGAGGATGTGCTTGATGCCTGCCATTCCACTCAGCAACTCTGCACTTGTGTTTCAAAGAGGCTAGGTCAGAGTCATACCAGGAGTTACTCTTGGGGGCAGGCTTCATGCGGATCCTCATGACAGGGGCAAGGATGTCCAGCGTATTGGTGATAGAGGGGTGAAGATTAGCAAGGGCAGAGTCAGTGTGGGAGTCCATGGCAGGAATGAAAGTGGCAGCAAATTCAGCAGCTGACACTCACTTCATTGGTCAAATGACGGGGAAGGAGACTGGCAGTGGGGGCAGAGGCTTAGCCGGGGGACCCAAGATATCCAGATGAGAGGACAGGAGAGCATGGTCAGACCAGGAGAGAGGTATAATGAGAGAGTTGGAGAAGGGGATGTCTGCTGAAATGAGAGCATCCAAGGTGTGTCCGCTGAGTGGGTCAGCCCGGGGGTAGAATGGTGAGGGAAAGAGAGTCACAGAGGCTGCTGAAGAGTCCAGAGGCCGCATCAGGAGTGTCAAGGTGAATATTTAAGTCACAGAGGAGGAGAAGCTTTCAGGTAGAAGCTAGGAGAGAAGAGGTGAAGTTGGCCCACTCCGAAAGGAAGTGGGAGAGCGGACCACGGGTCCTGTAGATGGTGGCGAGAGTCAACGAGAGGACAGGAGAGATACCAAGCCTGCAGATGAGGCATTCAAAGGAAGAAAAGAACTGAGTGGGTATGATGGTAGCAGGGACACATTCAGGGAATATCTGGGCCACTCTGCCTCCAGAGCGGTTAGGCCTGGGCTTAGAGAGTATCTTGTAATCCTCAGGGAGGAGTGTGTCAAAAACAGTGACAGAGCTGGCAGTGAATCACGTTTTAGAGAGAGCGAGGACATCAAGGTCAAAGTCTTCAAGGAGGTGACAGATGTCAGAGGAGTTCTTAACGGCAGAGTGAGAGTTGAGGGTAGCTAAGTGAAGCTGGTTGCCACCTTTGAAGTTCTTTCGAGGAGGGGTACAAGGATGTGGGACACCCGTCGGTGGTGGCTATGGGGCCATGGTGGCAGAAGGAGGAGTGGAGAAGGGAAGAAGTTGATGAGAGATGGAAGATGCCTATCAAGAAGGAGGAGATTGGACTGAGATCCCTTGGCCATGACATTGCCATTCTGGAAGACATTAATAATGCACCTAGAGAATGGGAAGTGTGCCTAGAGTACTTCACATCTGGTTCCACCATTAATGGGCAAAGAAGAGAAAGGGTAGAGAAATGAGACCATATGGGGAGTCCAGAGGTCTGGAGAGGGAGCAACAAAGAGGATGCCAGTAAAAGTCTGCCTGGAAGAAGCATTGACGTAGGTGTCAGCGATGGGCAGGCCTGGTTTGGAGACCAGGAGATCTTTCTTGAACTTTTTCCTTCCAGGCTTCGAAAGAGGGGTTAGGATAGGTGAAAGAGTAGCAGTTAGAATATGGAGATAGGGGAGATGAAGAGCACCATGAATGGAGAGGGTAGAGAGATGGGAGGGGCAGAGAGGGGGAGAGAGATAGAGAAATGGCACAATGCACAATGAACTCCCCAAGCAGCCTAGCAGCAGACAGGAGCAGACAAATCAGGTGCACCACAACATATAGGTCACCGAAATGAGCAGAGGAGGAAAGGAAGGCAGCTCAGGAAGGATGAATACTTCTCTGAAAATATGAGGAAAATGCCTTAAATCACCAGTCAGAGGGCATTTCTTGCAATTGCATTGGTATGGCAGCTCTACATAGAAAGCAAGCAAGTCTGCTTTTTTCTTCCCACCCCCCTCCAACTCAGCTACAGAAGTCGCTGATCTGGGAGCCGCAGCCAGGTTTTAATGCACTGCACAACTTTCTTGTGTATAAATGGCAGTCTAGATTGGTGTTTAGTCCTCTCTGCCATGGATAACTGCCAGGTTCCAGTGCAACACACTCAGCGCCAGAATCACAAGGAATGGTGTGGGACCCCTTCTCCAGTCAAAATGAAATAGCAGTAGGAATACACAGCACTCTCTACCCCACAGGCTTCTAATAGTGCAGATTGACATCACTAATAGCGCCACAGACAAAATGCGCAGCAAGCACAAAAGGGATGAGGATATTCCTGCAGAGGCGATGTACAAGCCACAATCAACAAAGGTGTGCTGCTTCCTTCTGGGAGGTCTGCACCCCCTTGCGCTTGTAACCCATGAGTCCTCAGAGAGGGCCACAAATGCATGCAGTGAGGGCACCCCTCACCCAGGAGTCTGCAAACACTGCTGGGTATGATCCACGCTTTTGAAGGCGGCACAGGCCCTCCCACAGCCCTCCAGCCCTTTTCCTCAATGCTGCACTTCTATTCTTCAGGATGTCCCTCCGAACGCCGGTCAGATTTCTTGTGTTCCCAGCAGGGGCTGTGGCTTCCTCGGTGCAATGGCTCATCCTCCACTGCCCCAACTGCGAACATCGGACTTTATCGCAGGGCTCTGCCCGTCATCCACACTACGGGCGCCATCTTTTCCCTCAAGTCCTCGAGCAATCGCACCTTCATCCCGCTGATTCACTCACTCTTTCGATAGGGGTCCAAGGACACTGCTATGCACAGGGGATTTGCCCTCACATTGCCGTCAATTCCGCTTGTCCGCCTGAGCTTCGGGTTTTCGGGGTCGATGGTGCCAGGGCCGCTGGAGCTCACGGCAAACACGTCCACATGCTCCGCCCCATTCCAAATGATACAGAAGACACTATGAATCCCGGATGGGTCAGAGTGTGGAGGACCACTGATCCCACAAGACTAGACCTGTCTGGGTAAGAAAGAAAGAAGGTTTATTGATTAGGCCTAGGCTATACATTCTGATCTATAGAACTAAAAATGGGCACTTTGCCATTTTTTCAAATTTTGATTTTTAAAGCTTGCTAAAAATCATTTTGAGGCAAAACTAAGTTACAAAGCTGAACTGCTGAGGGAACAAGTAGCAATCAGCTTTCACATGCCTTAAACCTGAAACAGTAAACTGCTCATAGGGCTAAAATGTAGCACTTTGCCAATATTTCCAAATTCTACTTTTTTGACTGCTTCAGTATTTTGGGGGCTGAAATTAGCCGTTTTTAGCCATTCTTGCAACATACATTTTTATTTTCACTGGTTACACTATTAAAAAAACAGTAGGATGTGTTTTTGTTAGGTTAGCCTTTCATCGTTTTTTGTTCTATTGAATTTTGGCGGAGCGTTCATACATAACCTGTGCTGTCCCTCATACTCCTTTGGCCAGGATAAGGGAATAAGGGAAGCCATCAAAGCACAGGAGAGGGGCGAGAGGAATCCTTACAGGGGGATTTAAATGGCTTTACCTGTAAATTATTCTTAGTTAACTGCCCATAGAAGCCATGGGCCTTCCACAGAGTTTTAACCCTTTCCGGCTAATGAGCTACCCAGAGGTTGGTCTGTAAAACCTTACATGTCCCATGGCATGCCAATCCACAGCATCACAATTGTGAGTAGGATTTTAGGTTTTACTGGGCCACAATAGCTATACACATTGTTGGTTGGTTGAAGATAGTTTTAACATTTTAGAAGTGAATACAAGAGTTGGAAGCTGTTCATCTCCTCAATTACTTGATTGCTAATATTGCTAATATTAAGAACTGTATATTCTTTTTCTATTATTCATGCTCATACATTGGGGCTCATTACGAGTCCAGCGGTAGCCGTGCCGGTAAAACCGCCCGGCTGCCGCCACACCCGTAGTGAATTACCGGCGCCGGACTTGCCGGAATTACCGGGGCATTACAGCCAATAGGACTCCACGGTAATAGGGACGTGGAAACATTGGCACCATGTCGTAATGGTGCCAGTTTTTCTGTGCATCTCTGTGGGCGGGTGCCGTTCGGCTGGCGGGATGGCACCCGCATGCAAAACTTGTAGTTTGCCGGTCCGGAAAATGGTGCCGGTACAGTTCTTCTGGCACTGTTAATTCCGGACCGGCAAAATGCTAAACGAGAGAGAGCATTAATGTGTTTTAATTTGTTAGCATAAAAGACACTATATAGTGCTATGTTCTATTACCCGATTGCCATTCCCTCTCCCAGAACACTCACCCTGCTGAATGTGCTCCAATGTGAGCGGTGCCTATATGCCACACTAATAGCCCCCAGATGTGCTAGCACTATCTTTGATACCTCCCTGGCACATGCAGAAAATGCCCCACCAATGACTGCCTTGTGATCAGTCCATCCCGCAGATTCCACTGGGGATGTCATGCTGATGGTTCCTCCACATCCTCTGTCAGTTGGGAAGTTCACATTGTGGGGAATTGCCACAATGTACTTTAGGCATAGATTATGGGGCATGCAAAATGCAATCATTATGTGCCCAATCGTCTGTGATGGAGATATCAGGGCTTCACCAGTTCTGTGGAGGCAATGAAATCTGGCTTTGCCGAGTCTGATGGCCCTCGAGATGAGGCTGCATGTTTGAATGTGGCCAAAACACGAGCAAGTCCCAGTCTCACTGCGCCAAGTAAAGTAGCCAATAGAGGCGTTAAGTCCAAGGAAATTGTTCAGAGATTTTCTCCTTGTCATTACACTCATTTCTTTGATCAGCAATTCCGCAATTGCGAAGCTTTGAGAGGTTTTTGGGCATTGTCCACATTATATGACGACTCGGTCCTTCTTGAAGTCAAGCCTCAGATGAAGAGCCGTCCAAGGCTCGAAACACTTGTCAGGCTGTTCTCTGAATAAATACCTTGACATTCAAAAGGCTATTCTCTTGTTTTGGTTACTTACACCACAGTGGAATTATACTGGCAGTATATCCACACCGCCCAGATACCTGCAGCCGTTTTGCCCGTTCCCAAATTGTTTTATACAAGCGCTGTGGCCATTGACTTTTCTGCCAGCTTGTCTTTCACTCATGTTTGAATGTGGGTTGCATTGTACAGTCTCTCAAATGGCTTCTGTGGATTTCTGCAGGGTGTCAAGAGCCGCCATGGCAGAAGGGGAGAGCTGCCATAGTCTGTATTGATGTGGATAACCGGGCTGTGCTCAGACACATCACTAGTCACTCCTTCTGCTCACGCCACCATCACCAGGCACTCCTGTGTCCACCCCCACAGGCACTTCTGTGTTTCAGCTTACCCAAGAGCCATGTCCGTTGACCCCTGTGTGTGGCCATGTATGCTGGCAGGCCACAGGGCACAGTGCCACTGAATCATGTGTGGAATCAGAGAAACTGGCAAAGCAGTGAGTGATGGGCATGTCTGTTTCACAGGTCATTTGGGCAAAGTATGCTGCTTTTTCTGATTTCTATAGACCTGTTCTGTGGGGGCACCAATGACACACATGTGCAGTCCAGGACCCCTATCATATTAGGGAAGTGTGCACAGTCATAGAAGAATCCTTTGATTGCATGTATTAAAATGGGAATTTTGGGTAGTGCTTTATGTGTGACTGCAAGACGATTTAGGGCATTCAACTCCTGGGTGATGATGCGCAAGATGGTTGAGTGTGCCATACCATGCACCTTGCCAGCTGTGTGTTGGACTGTGCCAGTTGATATGATATGGAGGACAGCCACCAGTTTCAAACTGTAGGTACAGCTCCTCAAGGTACAGCAGCAGTGTCCCATAAGTCTGAATGGTGGAGTGTGTGCTGTGCTAGGTTTGCGTGGGCCTTTTTCTTCGTGTGGTGAATGCCATGCACCAGCGCTTCTTTCCACTCACCCTACAGCCATTCATTTTGCTAGAGGTAACTATTTGAGGTGTTTCATGTGTTATTCTACCTGGTATTTGAAGTTGGGAACATCTGATATTTTACTGCATCTATTACTTCATGGTCTCTGTATCCACTTTTCTATACAGTCTGACCCTTCATGTCTGGTGATTTTGCACATGGTATGCAACTCCAAATTGTGCTCAGCGGTAACAAATCCGGTATTCAAAATACCAGACTTGTTCCCACTACTGCTAAACTTGTAATCAGGCCCACCATGTATTAAATACACAATCCCAATAAGAATGCCAACCTCCAACCACATGCTTGCTTTTCTCCCTTTCATATCTGGAATGCATCAATGGTTGGAATTGTTGCGACTTTGCTTGGAAGGGAAGGTATGAGACATTTTTATTTGATTTTGCTCCTACTGGGAGCCTCCAATTTCAATAGGCAACATAGGCAAAGGTGAATATAGTCTACAATATCAGGAGTCCGTGATTATACTTTGCAATTAGGACAAAGGGAACGATCCGATGTTACCCGAATCAATGTAAAAGATGCCTTCTTTACCACTTTCTGGACCTCCTCACAATCAATATAAATGTCTCATGAATGTTGAAATGTTGTTTCTGTTCAGTTTCACTGACACACATCAAAATGGGGTGGTTAAATTGCAAAGAAGAATGACCACACTCGTAGCTCTGTGTAAATAATGTGTTTCCTCTTTGTAATATAATGACCAAGTCATGCACAGACACGCAACCTGCTGAGCTAGCCACAATGCGCATAGGCACACAGCCTGCCGAGTCAGGATAGGGTTAATAGCTAATCGAGGGGCAAACTGAATGCTCGCAACCTGCAGTTCTCACATGCTTCGTTATATAATGAGAATCAATATTGAGAACCCCTGTAACTTGGCTGACATTTACCATGAATGCCTTACCACCACAATTGATGCCCTAGCACCTTGTGTCAACAAAACCAAACGCAAGGACAAAAAATCTTCCTTCTGGTTTAATGAGGAACCAGTCTCTCTTAGACGGATCAAACGATCGCTTGCACACGGGCTAAACAAAACCCACTCACCAGAAGCCATAGATGCATTCAACACCGCAAATAAAACATACAAAGCTGCCATCATCGCCCACAAAGCAGATGCCCTTAATATCAGAATTATAAATGCCTCCTCTGATACTAAAGAGCTATTCACTATACTCAAGGAGTTGGAGAATCCAATCCCTATTATTAACCCGATCCCACCAAGCAAAGAATGGTGTACCACCATCCAAGATGCTCTTGCTACAAGAATTAAACTACTACAAAACAAAATTATCTCCAAAAGAAATCTCCTGTCTGACAAACACCCACACGTCTAACCAAATCACCAATCACATAGAAGGCACTACTCCTCCCTTCAATTTCACCCCAGTCGCCCATGAGATAGTAACATAGTACCATAACCAAACTCAAAGCATCTAACTGTAAAGGAGATAACTTCCCAGCACACCTAGTTAAACTATGCGCCCCCACCCTTACTCCTATAATTACTAATTTTGTGAATGCCTCGTTCAATTCCAATCTGGTCCCAGTTAGCATCAAAGAGGCGTGGGTCACCCCACTACTAAAATAACCTACATTAGATCCACTAGCCCCTACGAATTACCGGCCCCATAACGACGGTCCCGTTTTTACTAAAAATCATTGACAAGATAGCTTATAATCAACTACAAACCCACCTTGAACAAAATAACCTACTAGGAGCTAGACAATCCGGCTTTAGGCCCAACCACACTACTGAGACGGCCCTCTTGCACCTGAAAATCCAACTAGACACCATCAGCGACTCAGGAAAACTAGCTACCCTACTGATTTTGGACCTATCAGCAGCATTTGACCTGGTAGACCATGACAAACCATGCAACGCACTAAAAAAAGACTTTAATTTTTCAAATAACGCACACTCTGGATCAAATCTTTTTAGCGGACCGCACTTCCAGAGTTGCCATCGGAAAATGTGCAACTGACCCTATTGCAGTTCCCATAGGAGTCCCCCAGGGATCCTGCCTCTCTACTACCCTTTATAATGCATATACTAAACTCCTATTCTCAGCACTTGACGATATGGGTGTCATCTACACTAATTTCGCAGATGACACCCAGATCCTCATCCCCATTACAGGGGATTACACCCATGACACATATACCATCAACAGAGTATATGCTAGTGTTCAAAATTGGATGGCCCTAAATAGCCTTTGCTCAATGACGAGAAAACTGAGGTTCTCATCGTGGGCTCCCAAAAAAGATTAAGCGCCCTCCATCCTGATTACACACATATCAACATTGACGGCACACAGATCCCAGTACCTAAACAAGTCAAAACTCTTGGGGTATACATTGATGCCAACCTCACTATGCACAAACAAATATCAGCCCTCTCCTCTTCTACAGCTTACACAGCTAAACTTATTGCACTCAGCCGCCAATTCCTTACTCCCACAAACTGCATTACATTGTCCAGAGCGCTGATTTTAACGAAATTGGACTATTGCAATATCCTATTTCTAGGAACATCCAAATCTAACATAAATAAAATTCAATTACTTCAGAACAAAGCTCTTAGAGCGGCTCTAGGTATAAAGAAATCCGATCATATATCCAACATCAGGAGAGAAAACCACTGGCTGCCATTTGAAGCCAGAATCATCTACAAAACACTTAGTGTAGTCTATAAATGCATTTCAAACAAAGCGCCCATCTACCTTAACAATACCATCAAGAATAAAATCTCCTGTAGGTTACTCAGATCTTATAATCTGGCCCTCTTGGAAGTACCACACTACAAATACAGCAGAGCAGGAGGAAGCAGCTTCAAAGTCCTAACCCCTTTGCATTGGAACACACTACCTCTCAGTATCAAAAATGAGGTTACCTTATTAGGTTTTTAAAAAGCATTGAAAACCTGGTTATTCAACAAATATTAAATAACCACTGCTAATCCCATCACCACCCCATTGACTGATTGTAACATAGTATAAGAAAGTTATAATTTGAATGCAACTGTCCTGCTGTATAAAAATGTAACTGTAACGTTGTAAAATAAGTGATAACATGCCTGTAATTTCGCTGTGATACCCGTGGGTCTGGGTGAGTAATAAATGTAATAAATAAATAAAATAAATAAATAAAATATAAGAACATCATAGCGCTTAGGTGCCCTGTCTTGCAATGATATTTTAGCCAGCATAGCCTGCACTGAATGCTTACCAGGGGTTTATTGCTTTACTTTGCCGGGCCTGCATTGTTTGCTTCTAGCTTCCACTGAACCGCTTTTGCCTCTGCTTGCCTCAGCCAGCAGTTAAGGCCATGCCTACCAGCGCTCTCGAGGTGTTTTTAAACATCCCTCCCTCTCCCACTTCCACTACCGGCCCTGGTGCCTCCTCCCTCCCACCCACCCTTTGTGATTGGCTACTGCCATAACCTGTGTGCACGGTGGCTAGGCCACTGCACACCGCTTGTCCCTGTCTCTGCTGGGCTCCTCCAGCAGGTAAGGCCGTGCCTACCAGGCACCTCCACCATTTCGGCCACATTTTGGGCCTAATTTCTTAAAAGATAGAGCGCTCGAGGTGCGGTTAAACATCCCTCCATCTTCTGCTTCCACTTCCGGCCTTGGTGCCTCCTCAAACCCGCCCACCATTTGTGATTGGCTACTCCAGTAGCATTTGTGCATGGGGGCTAGGCCAGTGCCCACTGCTTGTCCCTGGCTCTGTTGGGCTCCGCCGGCAGGTAAGGCCGTGCCTATCAGGCACCTCCACCATTTTGGCCACATTTTGGACCTAATTTCTCAAAAGATAGAGTGCTCAAGGCGCGTTTAAACATCCCACCTTCTCCCGCTTGCACTACCTGCCCTGGTGCCTCCCCCCTCCCGCCCACCCTTTGTGATTGGCTACTCCAGTAGCCTGTGTGCACAGTGACTAGGCCACCTCACGCCGCTTGTCCTTGACTCTGCTGGGCTACTCCGGCAGGTAAGGCCGAGCCTATCAGGCACCTTCACCATCTCGACCTGCTTCTCCATGCCCCCACCTCCCCTCCCGCCCCCCGGCCCTGATTGGCTCCACCTCGACTCTTAATTCTTCATTTAGGGCAGCCCTCTGCCCTGCAGCCCCTGCGGCTAAGGGCCCCGAGGCAAAGGGCGGCTCCTACAATGGCGTCTCCAAGATGTGTCAGCAGGTGTCCGCAGGGGAGGCCAATGAAGCCAGCAGTGAACAGAAACCAACAAAAACTTTAAGTGTGGCATGGGTGGGCTACAGAGCAATTACTCTACTCCAGAAAGCCCACGCCACTCTACCTTAACTTTCCATAGCATAGACTGCCATAGACTTACTCCATGCATACTTGAGACATTTGTGACCACCAGCCTAAATCCATTCATGGCTGGACTGTAAATGTTGCCTTGCATTACATACTAACATACTTGCCAATGTTAACTAGTGCAGCACCTAGAGAGAACGGTTAAGATTAGCCTCCATCACATTTAAACAGGTGTAACAATGTTAGCTTGTGCCACACTTAGATGGAATTCTTAGGTTTAGCCTGCGTCACATCTAGATAGAAATGTAATGTTAGCATGCGCAACACAGATGAAATTCTTAACTTTAGCCTGTGTCACATCTAGATAAGATCATGAATGTTAGCATGCGCCACACAGATGGAATTCTTAACTTTAGCCTGCGTCACATTTAGATAGAAATGTAATGTTAGCAGGTGCCACTCTTAGATGGAATTGTTAACTTTAGCCTACGTCACATCTAGATACAGATGTGAATGTTAGCATGCACCACAAGGTGGAATCGTTATCAGTAGCCCCCTCACATCTAGATAGGATATTGAACATTAGCAAGTGCCACACTCGGAGGGAATAATGAATGATAGTAAGCATCACACCTAGACATAATTGCAAAGACAGCAATGCCAATTAACCAATCCACTCACGATTTCACCCCTCTGCATACACCTCTCAAACTCTAACCAAACACAACCATCGGCCTAAAACACAACAAGCCGCAACAAACTTCACTACACTGCAACGACAAAACAAACCACACATAGACTCGCACAATAGCACACGCTGACTACCGACCGTAAAACACTCCAAGCCCAGCCAATGGACACACCGGGCTGAGGCTGCCAACAGCACATCACTGCTCTCTTGCACGTTTCCAGTTTATTCCCACTAACTCACCGCCCCGTTCCCTTTTTTCAGAGCCGCCAGAGTGCCAGGGGACCACTCAGGTGTTGATAGTGTGCGGTACAAATATCCTTTAACATTAAACCGGTACAGAGTGATACAGTAGAGTGCACGATGGCCTTAGGCACTGATAAACACACATTCCAGTCAGAGATGTCTTTATGGGAGGGCAAGAGGGGCACTTGCCCCGGGCCCCTATCTTGGAGGGGGCCCACAGAAGGCTGGCTTATTAAATAAGTCAGTTCCCATTAGTCACCACATTTAAATATCACACCTCATGATTTTTATGGTGTGCAGCTGAGAGGCTCTAAACCTATTGCCAACCTGCTGTTAAAAAGTATATTCTGCTCTGATCTTTTCATCCTCTAATGTTATGTTCACTGTGGTATATACAATGTTTGTGTGGTACAACACCTGTAGCATTCTCACTTTTCTGTGGGGATTATATTGAACATGTGCAATAGCCATTTTTGAAATGGATATTGGTAAATAGGAGTGCCCCCATGTTTCAGAGGCTCAGTGTGTTAAGCACTCACTGCAGAGATCTGCGTTCATATGCACGATTACAATACCAAATTCCAACAAGGCTGACTCAGCCTTTCCAATGTATGAAGTTGTTATTCCTGCATGTATATGTACTTTGCTTTTTAGCACTCCAGGTTTTCTCATCACCAATGTACCTGCAGCAGATAGCGGGTGTTATAGAAACTAACATAGCGTCAGTATGGTGAAAGTCTAGGAATTAGTTTGTTCAGATGGGGAGTTGTAAAACCTACACAGGCACCTCCAATGATGACAATAATGTGTTGTTCTAGAGAGGTGTTTATCTATCCAAATTCCACACTGTGGATTCAAAGCGTTCATGCATGGATCCTGGCTTTGCCAGCAGACGATACAGTGATCTGAAACAAATTTTATATCACTGACATTACTGTGCTGCCTTCTATGGAAAGGTTTTCCTTCTCACATACTGGTGGCATTGTTTACCAAGACAGAAGAGAACAGACTTGATATGGCAGGCTTCTGGCAAGCATATTTTAAGGTCTGCTTATGTGATAACAAAACGGTTTGCTTTTTTGTACAATTCCAAGGTTGTACTGCATATTTTTAAATACCATTTCACAAGGTTTTTCTGCAAGTTTTTAAATACCATTGCACAATCCTGTGTTTGATGTGTATTTAAACCTTTAAAATACAAAAGAGAACATATATGAAATCTTTTAACATCACATCAGTTAGTATGCTGGTACTTATATACTTCCCTTGATGATGAAGACATTGAAGCTAGAATCATTCCCATTTTGTATAATATGCATCTATAACATTTTGCTTTTAAAAATGTTTATTTTGGGTTATGTGATTTGTATATTTGCCAAGTCAGTTCTGGAAAATGAGAATATTTTTGTTTGAGCTAAGAACTAGAAAAGAAAGTCATAAAGTGCAGAAATTGCAGAGTGGGTGTAAATCCCAGCTTCATCTCCTAACCAATGTGTGATTCTGGGTCTCTAATCTTGTATTTTCCCACCTATCAAAATTGCAAGTCCCTAAACCTTTCAAAATTGTCAGCCCTTCAAATGATTTCGTTAAAGACTCGCTCATACTTTCACTTGCTAGATACAGTGTTGCTTCCTCTATAATAGTGAGCATTCATATATTGCACACCACAACCACTTCTTTATTTGCTTTCCAATGGCAATACTGCTTGAAAACCATGTCCCTCTTCTAATCTCAGTCTTTCTGAATACAGACACATTCCTGGTAGCTTCTAATCTTCATCCACTATGTATGCTATGTGTAGCTCTCTCCTTGCTTCCGACTGGACCTCGGTATCCACGCTTGAGCACTTTTTGCATTCTGCGACATATCTAATCTGAGTGCACTTTTTTCCTACGATCTGTATCCTGCAAACATACTATGACCGGTGTACCTTCCTTGTGGCTGCTATTGATGAAAAGGGCCCTGTCTATGCTAGCGCCCAAGTACCCTCGCCATAGGCTGCTAATGTTGCCCTTTAAATGCTACTTGTTTATTATTTTGATTACAAGAATGAAGAGGGTAAGGAGACTGAAAAGGAGTATCCATGCCTATTTTGATCACTGCAAGGCAGCATATCAAGCTCTGGGTTGTGTTTGTGACGTGGGGGTGGGTGCACTAGATATTCTATATCCCTTAATTCCTTTGGTCTGGTGCAGGGTAGCCCCAAAGGTGTCCATGCCCCGGGCCCCAAAAGTACTTAAGATGGCCCCGATTCCAGTGAATAGCTTCCAAACCACCGCCTGGCTCTGTAGATGGGAGGTGGAAGAGAGAGAAAAGGGACATGGACAGGTGAAAAGTTGTACTTTTCCACCAAAAAACATGCTTTGCAACGAAAGGTCTGGAAGGTTTGCATCACATTGATTGACAGGCTCACCTGATAAAGGGTTGCACCCTCATGAGTGAGGGGGGATTCTCCTGTGGATGTGCATTGCGAAGTTGCAGATGCCCTGGGCTGACAGCTTGCTCCTAAGTGCTGGTTCATGAGTTGCTACGTCTTGCTTCAGTGCTGGCCAGAGAGAGAGGGAGAGGGCACGGGGCCTTGTCCAGAACAAAGAGAGGCCAGCGCCGTGCCTGAGAGAGAGAGAGGGGCCAGTCCTTGAGTTGAACGGGTGCCTGGGGTTGGCACTTTACACCGAAGGAACATAAGATTGTGCTCTATGTAATCTGTTTACTTGTATTCTTTCCCATTCTCACATACATTGAAGTTTATGGGTCGTTAGTAGTGTTTATTCACCAGGTTTTACACTTATTGTTAAATAAATTCAAGTGTACTACATTTTGCTTCTCCAGAGAAAGTTCACTGCGTACACAAAGGTCGAGCTTGTGGCAGGGTGTGTGCTTTTGGGCAGATAAGCACGTACACAATTATAGAACACTCTTACAACCCACCTTCCTGTCCCAGGAAAACATCGCACATTTCTTCGGTTAGAGAATATATAAATATTATTATAAAAAGTATAAAGCGCAAACTTTGGCCCAAGTGCATCTAGGCGCTGCGAGGAAGCAGCTCAACACAATCAAATGTCTCAAGTTAAACTAAAAAGAAGAAAGGGACTAGAACAAGTGAGTCTTCAGTGCTTTCCTGAAAGGGAAATACTCACCCAGTGCTCGCAGGTATAACGGGAAAGCATTCCACAAGCTGGGGTTAGAACTGAAAAAGAACACCGACCCAGACGCTTTCGATGATATTTAAGAATTTTGAGAAGCCCAAGGGATTCAGAGCGCAGATTTCTTACTGCACAGTACCTTTCCAGTTTCTTTTTGAGGTAATGAGGACCGACATTATGCACGGCTCAGTGGACAATGCAGGGAATCTTAAACTCGATCCGCGCTGCCACCGGCAGCCAATGCAAACCATGTAGAAAAGCAACAGAAGAAGTCAGACAAAGTGCCTTAAGCACCAATCGCGCTACTGAATTCTGAAGAACTTGCAGCCGCTGGATCTGGTACTTCGGTTGTCCCAAAAAGATACCATTACAGTAATCTAGGGCGCCCATTATACCCATATTTAAATGACCTGATGTTACATTTCTTTTAGGCAAGGAAGCCATCACTGATTTATCCGTTTTTAATTAATAGTGGCCAGGGTATTAGAAATAGCACCATCAAAGGCTAGTGCAAAACAGTGGTCGAAGTGAGCAGGGAATGGTTGGGAGCAGTGTTCCACTGCTTTTATTTTTTACTGTTAACAGTTTGTTAGGGAGAATTCTCTTATAAGGCTAATTTCCCAAACCTAGTGAGTCCCCCAGCAGCTTTGCTGGATTTTAGGGGTTTGTTTTTTTCTCCTGCTAAGAGTGAGACTCTTTTTCTCCAACTCTTAGACATGATTTGAGGTATGTCTTTGACTTGTTATGTGCTTATGGGCTATGGGGTTTCTTTTTACTCCATAGGGTATCATCTGTTTTTCTGTATGTGTGGTACACGGCACCCTCAGTGCAGTACCACAGGGGTGTCACAGTGACCCTCAAACATAGACTCCATACCCTGCGACTGACTACTGTCTCCCAGGGCATGTAAAGTCACCATTGGCTTTACTAGTCCAAAATTGTGAACAAAACCAGTACAAACCATCATATTGTGGAAGTACTGGTAAGGGGTAATTCGATTGCCCCTGGGTCTGTTTTCGAGGGGGCACTTTCCCGTCCCCCCTCGTTGACTTTCTGGCTGGTGGCAGTGGTTACCATGCAAAATATTCCACCGGAATATTCTCTATGGGATTTTCCCATTGATTTTAAATGCACCACTTTTTGGTTCAATGTTAAAGATACCGCTGGGTTATTTATTTAATATTAAATCACCGACTGGGTCTTTTTGCCAGAACTCGATTCTAAAATGGCATTTGTGTCCGTCTCTGTAACTCTGACCAAGGTCGAGCCCTTTGTTCCACTATTTTGGCGGGCTTCTCCACAGAAACCCTCCAAATGGTCCCACTCTGTCTGGGTTCCACAGGAAGGGTGGAGGGGGAATTGGCACCCTGGACTGCGTTGCCTTAGCAACCCAAGTCGCACTCTACTCTGATTGGCCCAGTGGTGAGCCGCCCGGCTCACCACTTAGCATGTGTGATTGACAGCTAGGTTGATGAATGGTTTTTTTTTTGCATAAAAGCAGGGCCTTGGGACTGGAACTTCAGAAGTCGCCACAGGACCTAAGAATCCGAAGAGGGAAGAAGCTGAGCCATCTGCAATGGCGACACCACCGGTGAAGCCCTGCTGCAAATACCTCAACACTTTCCCGACGACAAGAGAAGATCTTCTACTGGACGAGTCTTCTCCCCCTGAGCTGGTGGGATCAACCAGTTCGCCCCTTTTCGCCTTCCAAAGACGTCTCTTGGTCGAATCGGCCGTGCCAAGCACCCCGGCAGCCGGATAGCCAAGCTCACCACTTTTGACCGCAAATAAAAGGACTGCACCTTTTAATCAGGAACTCTGCGGTTGGTATCATCCCTGTGCAGTGGAACGACTCCAAGTTTCCTCCTCAACGAGATCCTCTCTTCCCCTGGTCGGAACCACAAACTTCAACCACTGCCAGGAACAACTGCCCCGACTGGAGCTTCCTTTCTCTTTAAGGTACTGTGTCCTGCCTGGCCTCCCTTTCTACAGATTGCTAAAGGTGACCCTTAAATCCTTGGCTTCTAAACTGGGTTGGCTCCAGGCCTTCTAACTATATCTTTTGAATCACCCCAACCTCTTTTGAACACTCTGCAAAGACTTTCAGTGCACTTTAAACCGTGTGATCCTGGGCACATTTTGCTTTGCTCCATTTAAAGTGGGCCTGGCCTATGAACTTTGGCTCTACAGTATAACCTGCCTTTCTCCCCTTGCTCTGAACTCTTAAAAGTGTTGGGAACGGTTTTATTATTATGCTCAGCTTTTTTCTCTCCCTTTAACTACATTATCAGAGTGCCATCTTGGTTAAGCGCTCACATCTGTTCTAACAAATAGTAGTGTTTTAACCCTGACTTGTCTGATAACTATTAGGGGAGGTGTGTATACTTTACCTGACTGTGTTTTAATTTGCTTTTGATTGAGAGTGCTAGTATATGCCATAAAGTGTGTTTTAAATAAATAATGATATACTTTTTTATACAAAGCTCTGGTCAGGTTTGTTTGCTCTACTGTGTTTTGGCCCTATTGTGTATACTTTACATACTGCCCTACTCTTCTTGAGAGAAGTCTGACTGCTCAGCCACAGCTACCAAGTAAATCTGAGTGGTGCAGACTGCTACCAATTGGGTGTACTGCTTACTCCTGTAGTCTTAATCTTTTTGCAGCGTTCCCCAAGGGAACCTCACAGGATTCTGCCTAACACTGGTATACAGCGGTGGGATTTGTATTGAGTATACATTTTAGAGTGTCTAAATTCCTTCGTGCAACTAACAACAAAGGTTTGCACTGTAAAAGCTATTTTTTTTTTAACAAGTCAACTATGGAAAGTTACAGCCAGGAGTCCCTTTCTGCAAAAACTGCTGATTGTTTAAGAGTTCTTTGTAGACATAAGGATCTTCCTGTTAAAGGCAAGAACATGGAACTAATAGAAAGATTGTTAGAAAACCAAATTCTGGGTAGTGGTTCAGAGGAACCTACCTCCCCAGCAAATGTAGACAACAGTGATGAAGGTAATATGGATCAAAGTATTGATAATGTTGTTGTAAATTCCGAAGAGGCACGTGAAACTAATGTAACCGTTCTTACTGGCCCTCTGCCTGCTCTAGCACCTCAGCCTGTGTATACTGGACCTTTGTCAGGTCCCACACTAAGTCCTGCATTCATTGAACTGGAAAAAATGAGACTTGAATTAGAGTTCAAAAGAATTAGTGCCCGATCTGAACAAAAGCACCAAGAACTAAGGCTCAGAGAAATGGAGCTCAAGCATGAGCTAGAGATGAGTAAATTGCCTGCTGAAAATACTTCTCTCCCCGGATCCTCTAGGAGTTCCAGTCCCAAAAGACCCTGGATGCCTAAAGAGACTGTGGGTATGTATGAACCTAAGTTGAATGTGTTGGATTGGTTGGCTATGTTTGAGTATAATCATGGGCTCCAGAACATCACAGGGAATCAGTTGCTTCCTTGGTTGCTCTCTAGGCTCCCCCCTGTTGCCTCTGATGTGGTAATGGAGTTGGGGGAGGTGGATAGGATGGACTATGAATGTGTGAAGCTAGCTTTAATAGCTAGATTTGGGAAGACCCCTTCCCAGTACCTTAAGAGGTTTAGGACCCTCAAAAAGAATGATGCTACCCTTGGGCTACCTGGGTGAATGAAAGTTTGAAGAACTGAGAGGGATGGATTAAGGGTTACAGAGTGAACACGTATGAGGGAATGAGAAATCTTGTGATGTTGGAGTCAGTTTATGATGCCTGCTCTCCTGAGCTCAGACAGCATTTAGCTGATTCAAAGGAAATAGATCCTAGAAAGCTGGCTAAGGCTGCTGACATGTGGGTTGCCAACAGGGCTACTGACAAGGATTCAGGGGTCACTCAGAAAAAGGATGAGGGACAGGAGCCACCAAAAGTGAATCCCGAGAATTCTTATACCTCCCATACCAAAGAGGGCCACAAACAACAAAATAACCAGGGTAAGCCACCAGGGAAACCCCATCAGGCTAGTGTACCCTCTGGTCACAAACCAGAAGGAGTTCAGAACAAGCCACCATTCCAGAGAGCATTTGGAACATGCTATCTCTGTGGGGCCACTGACCACATCAAAGGAGATCCCAGATGTAAGGGTAAACCTGCAGGGATCAGAACAGTCTCCTTAGCCTTCACTCCTGCGGAGGAAGTCCAAATGGCTAGTGCTCACTTTGAAGTCTTTGCTGAAGAACCTTTGGGTCTTCAAGCAAGTGTATATTTGGGTCCATGGGTCTGGTTAGTAATCAGAATAGGAGTGTGTATGACTCCATACCAGAAAACTCTAAAGTTTATTACATGGACAGTGTTCTTGTCAATGGACAGGATACTCCTGCCAGGCGAGACTCTGGGGCCAGCAGAACAGTAGTGGATGAAATCTTTTTCAGGCCTGAGGATGTTGCTAAGGCACCCAAAGGTCCCACTAAGATGTCTGGAAGCCCTGTCCAAATGGTTCCTATTCTACCAGCCCTCATACAGTGTAACAACATGACAGTGATGATTCCTGTCAGTGTTCAGACTGAGGTACCTGGGAGAGTCCTGTTGGGGAATGATCTAAGAACTCTAGGAGTAGTATCCAGTACCCCCAGGCTTCCCAGTATGGAGACCCAGAACCAAACCAAATTGGCTAGAGATGCCACCTTAGGGAACCACTCTAAGCCTGTGGGAACCTCTACAGAGAACCCCACTACAAGCCCTGGTGTTGGTAAATTGACCTCTGACCGAGGCAAATTTCAGGCTAGTATGTTAGGGAAATGGGAGCCCGACTCAAGCTCCATCATTGTTACCCCAGTTTTAGAGTCTTTGACTCCCCCTGCTTCTGACGAAGAGGTGGATAGACCAACTGGACCCCTCTCTAGGCCTAAGAGAACTGGTAATGCTCAGTGCTGGTGGAAAACCAGAAAAGAAAAGTCTAAGGCCAGAAACCTTCAGACTGTTGGACCTTCTACTGAAGACTCCAACCCAAATCCAAGTATTGGGAGTGAAACTCCTGAAGTAGGTATGGTAAGAACCAAGAGGCTTGAGACCCAACCTGCTCCCAACAGAGAGGTGGTGAGGACCTCTGGAGGCCCCTCTAGATCTAAGGGAATCCTTCATAAGGACCCCTTGAAAAAGCCTAACACAGGTTCAGAAGTTGTAACAACTTCTGAGGGACTGGTCAACCAGATCCCCTATAAAATTAACAAGAAAGATGTTCCTCAAAGGGTTTGTAGGTCATATAGCTTACAAAGGAAAACCTTTGATTTATCCATTGAACACAGGTCAAGGTGTCACCACCAAAATGCTCATGGTCTCTCTAGGATGTTTGTAACCGACTAGAGGTATGATATTCATCCAGGAGTGGATTCAATCCTCCTGTCCCTTAGTCTGGGGGGAGGGGCGAGTGTTAGGGAGAATTCTCTTATAAGGCTAATTTCACAAACCTAGTGAGTCCCCCAACAGCTTTGCTGGATTTTCGGGGTTTGTTTTTTTCTCCTGCAAAGAGTGAGACTCTTTTACTCCCACTCTTAGACATGATTTGAGGTATGTCTTTGACTTGTTATGTGCTTATAGGCTATGGGGTTTCTTTTTACTCCATAGGGTATCATCTGTTTTTCTGTATGTGTGGTACACAACACCCTCAGTGCAGTACCACAGGGGTGTCACAGTGACCCCCAAACATAGACTCCATACCCTGGGACTGACTACTGTCTCCCAGGGCATGTAAAGTCACCATTGGCTTTACTAGTCCAAAATTGTGAACAGAACCAGTACAAACCATCATATTGTGGAAGTACTGGTAAGGGGTAATTTGATTTCCCCTGGGTCTGTTTTCGAGGGGTACTATCCCGTCCCCCCTCGTCGAGTTTCTGGCTGGTGGCAGTGGTTACCACGTGAAATATTCCACCGGAATATTCTCTATGGGATTTTCCCATTGATTTTAAACGCACCACTTTTTGGTGCAATGTTAAAAATACCGCTGGGTTATTTATTTAATATTAAATCACCGGTTGGGTCTTTTTGCCAGAACTCGATTCTAAAATGGCGTTTGTGTCCCTCTCTGTAACTCTGACCAAGGTCGAGCCCTTTGTTCCACTATTTTGGCGGGCTTCTCCACAGAAGGCCTCCAAATGGTGTCACTCTGTCTGGGTTCCACAGGAAGGGTGGAGGGGGGAATTGGCACCCTGGACTGTGTTGCCTTAGCAACCCAAGTCGCACACTACTCTTATTTGCCTGTGGTGAGCCGCCCGGCTCACCACTTAGCATGTGTGATTGACAGCTAGGCTGATGAATGGGGGTTTTTCTGCATAAAAGCAGGGCCTTTGGGACTGGAACTTCAGAAGTCACCACAGGAACTAAGAATCTGAAGAGGGAAGAAGCTGAGCCATCTGCAACGACGACACCACCGGTGAAGCCCTGCTGCGACTACCTCACCACTTTCCCGACGACAAGAGAAGATCTTCTACTGGACGAGTCTTCTTCCCCTGAGCTGGTGGGATCAACCAGTTCGCCCTTTTCGCCTTCCAAAGACGTCTCTTGGTCGAATCGCCCGTGCCAAGCACCTTGGCGGGTGATAGCCAAGCTCACCACTTTTGACCACGAATAAAAGGACTGAACCTTTTAATCGGGAACTCCATGGCTGGTTTCATCCCTGTGCAGTGGAACGACTCCAAGTTTCTTCCTCGACGAGATCCTCTCTTCCCCTGGTCGGAAGCATGAACTTCAACCACTTCCAGGAACAACTGCCCCCGCTGGAGCTTCCTTTCTCTTTAAGGTACTGTGTCCTGCCTGGCCTCCCTTTCTACAGATTGCTAAAGGTGACCCTTAAATCCTTGGCTTCTAAACTGGGTTGGCTCCAGGCCTTCTAACTATATCTTTTGAATCACCCCAACCTCTTTTGAACACTCTGCAAAGACTTTCAGTGCACTTTAAACCATGTGATCCTGGGCACATTTCGCTTTGCTCCATTTAAAGTGGGCCTGGCCTATGAACTTTGGCTCTACAGTATAACCTGCCTTTCTCCCCTTGCTATGAACTCTTAAAAGTGTTGGGAACTGTTTTATTCTTATGCTCTGCCTTTTTCTCTCCCTTTAACTACATTATCAGATTGCCATCTTGGTTAAGCGCTCACATCTGTTCTAACAAATAGTAGTGTTTTAACCCTGACTTGTCTGATAACTATTAGGGGAGGTGTATATACTTTACCTGGCTGTGTTTTAATTTGCTTTTGATTGAGAGTGCTAGTATATGCCATAAAGTGTGTTTTAAATACATAATTATATGCTTTTTTATACAAAGCTCGGGTCAGGTTTGTTTCCTCTACTGTGTTTTGGCCCTATTGTGTATACTCTACATACTGCCCTACTCTTCTTGAGAGAAGTCTGACTGCTCAGCCACAGCTACCAGGTAAATATGGGTGGTGCAGACTACTAGCAATTGGGTTTACTGCTTACTCCTGTAGTCTTAATCTTTTTGCAGTGTTCCCCAAGGGAACTGCACAGGATTCTGCCTAACACAGTTGCACTACTATTTGCAACCCATTTCACCATTCCAGCACTGTTCTTTCTGAAGTTAAAGTCCACTTCTCCGATTTACTACCCGATGGCAGTTACAGCTAACCTGGCATCTGTTTCAACTCAATTGGCTGTCAATCAGCATGGCTGCAACACTTGAAAAATGTGTTGCACAGTGCTCCGTTCCTGCCTACTATATCCTCCGCCGGGGTCACAGTTCCACTACTTATATTTGGTATTCTTCTAACACTGCTGCAAAATACTTATTTAGAAAAGTGGCAAACTCCTCTCTGAATATTTCATCAGTTGCCTTTTCTCGGAAATCCCATTGGCATAGAGGGCTTAGAGGGTTGATGCCCCAAGCTCATGGTAAAGGTTTATGAGACTCGGAAATCCCATTGGCATAGAGGGCTTAGAGGGTTGATGCCCCAAGCTCATGGTAAAGGTTCATGAGACTCGGAAATCCCATTGGCATAGAGGGCTTAGAGGGTTGATGCCCCAAGCTCATGGTAAAGGTTCATGAGACTCGGAAATCCCATTGGCATAGAGGGCTTAGAGGGTTGATGCCCCAAGCTCATGGTAAAGGTTCATGAGACAAACGTAAGCAATATCAGCAAGAGGTAGCGAGCAACATTAAAGTGGGGAAGGTATAGAAAGTGACCCTTAAACTGGCATCCAACTGTAAGTGCAGGCAACACTGCTTAGCGTTCAAGTCTGATCCTATGTCTTGCACCTGCTCCTCCTCCCCTCCCCCTGGCACTCCCCCCCTCCCTTCTCTCTCCCTTGCACTCTCGCGATCTCAATGTCACTTGGCCTAGTAAGGTCGCTGTCTTGTCCTCCCTTTGTTCCCCTCCCTGGCCTCTTCGCGCATTGAAAGACATTGTATAGGTGGCCCATAAATACAATATGATATCAAGTCTGCTATGCTGGCAAGGGAGCATGAGGTACTTTCATCTGAATGATTCGTGCACTCGCTCACTGTTCATTGTTTCAACAAGCATGGTCCTCTTCTCTAATACCTCACGCGCCACATACACACACCCAGCAATGCAGCATGCTGGAGTGTGTGAGAAAAACCTGCCCCTAATCAACGTTTCCATGCAGTAACATATAAAAAGTAAGATACAACTAAAAGAGTCTCACGCCACTCCCTAAGTGTTATATCAAGAAACAAGCTTTAGAGCCATAACCATGACATAACATTGAGATTAAAGAAAGCCACAACACCCATCTAGTATTCCTTCCCGCAGCAAGAAAAGGGGACTATGTTTGGGATGGAATCATTTTACACTGGGTGCTGGCTGGCGGGAGTGTGTCCATCTCTGTAGAAGTGGTTCCTGAGAGTGTAGTTACTTCATCTCTTGTTCCTAAAGATACATTCTAAAACAATGGAAAGCATCCATGCCATGCCTTAAAATCATATACACTTTCTATATTGGTGTACGTATTGACAAATATCAGCGCAAGATATTTGGGAACTGTGATGTAAGATGCAACTCATCAAATGTTCATGATATAAACTTACCTTGGGTTTTGAGGATTGGAGACTTTGAAGAAAGCATTGGATCGGCAGAGAGAACAACTGGAGAGAGCCTTGGCTCGACAGATCTCTCATTGAAGCTGACATGGTGAGCAGGCTTGAGAGGCCTTTCCAATGCCTGCAGCAGGCTTGTCCTTTGAACCTGCTCGCTTGTTGGCGAGTTCAAGGAGAGATTGGGTAAAGGAGAGCTGCCACTGACATCTACAACCATTTGAGGGTTTGGCCACATTGCTGAAGGATGTTGTGGGGCCCACATCACAGGCACATTGGGACCCATCATTGGAGGGGCGGATGACCATGGCATGAAAGGGTTTGTTGACCCAGCTGGGCTTGTGGTGGCCCACACCGCGTGCCCACTCGTCCCCGACATTAAAACTGAATTGGGCCACTGCGCTGGGTAGTGGGTGGTGTTCGTCCAGGACGCTGATCCTGTCACCAATGTCTGAAGCGGAGGATTGGCCCAGGAGAAGGACGGCACTGGTTGTTGAATATCAGCTGGCCATAGAGTGGTCCCACTTGGGCAGTAGTTTAAAAGGTTACTTACTCCGGATGCCGGCTGATCAGTAATTAAGAACTGGTCTTGAGGGACTGAAGAAGGCATACGTATATTAGATCTACTGTCAGAGCCAGCTGATGTTGATCCATCCACTGGTGGTGGATTCCGGGGGTGAGGTTTCACAGTTATCCTGGCCACAGTATCATCGGGAAGTCTCAATTTTGGTTCAGATCGTGGCAGAGTCATTATTTTCTTTACTGGGTCATACTGAGTATCTGGTAGAAAGAAAAGGAAATTATTACTGCAAAACGCAAATGTGTATTTTCATTTTAAAAGAGCACACTCCTACTTTCCTTTATGTTAATGCCCTCATGCTTTCCAAAAGTATGCAGTTTTTCATGGCTATGGACCAACCTGTACACATTTCTGAAAGCGTATCTGGACAGAAATATCCATAAGATAATCTGCATTCCATTACCAATTCGCCAGCCATATGATCATGTCATCCTATCATACTCAGCTATTCCAAGTGTTCTTGTATATTATTTATTACAGGTTGCCATGCGCTATAAACATATGAAGTTTCCTTTTAGCGACTGATGTTTCTAGTCGATTACTCTTTTCGGTTTACAGACATCATGCAGGAGACATACCACCGAGAGGCAGGCATCAGAAACTACGCCTATACATTATTTAACCAAGGCTGTGTGCACCGCTTACCAGTGCATATGTACACGGTGTGCTAAGCAGAAGCCCCGCTGGCGTGGGAGAGGATCCTTACCAGTTTCCTTAGGTTTGTCCATATAGAGATATTCGATCTGATGTCAGAGTGAGTGGCATGGAATCTTGTGAATAGGAGGACCAGGGACACTATGTGCTGCTACTAGGTACTGGCTACTCATAATTTCCATTTGTAATATCGCCCAACGCGCGATGTACTGTTTGCCACAATACAATACCCTGAATCTGAGCCAGACACTAACTGCATCTCTCCACTCTCTCTATAGTGCATCAGTAGATGCCAACCACACTTCATGTGTGCAATGATTTAGTACTTTCTGTCCTTCAGAGTAAGTACCCAGTGATATGCTTTTAATTTAAATGTTGTTCAGTTAAAAAAATGACTTTACATTTATTTTAACACAATACAATTCATTCAGTTAAAAGAACATTCGATTCGAGATCAGTTGGTATTCAAATAAAACCATTGTCCTCACGTAAACCATTGAGAATTCAATTAGAAAAAAGAAAACTTTTCGTATAAACCTAATTCTTTTAAAACCAAACAATCACGTAGTAAAGTGCATAACAATCATGTAATAAAGTGCCATGGTTACTAGAAGTAACTGTTTAAATAGAACCATAAGACTACAGAATGCCCACAATTCTTAAAAGCTTTAAGATGAATCTAATATCAATGATTTAATGAAACCCATCACAGCTGGAACCAAGGAGATAGTGCGGCCCGCCAGACATTTTTCCCCATTCAATTTCATTCATGTCTAAATTAGAGGTTCCAATAAATCTTCCAAAGTATTGGGAATGCAGGCCCTGCAGTCCTATACTGTTATGAACCGCCTTCTATGTCCCTCTGGACTACGTGGCCCCTGACCCATAGGGGATTGAATTCAGTAATCCTTCCAACATGGCCGCTTGATGCGAAACGCTGCTTGCCAGTGCCTGCGCTACACGCTCTACGTTCTACAAAACAGACACGCCCGCGGCTCTGCGCGTCTCAATGCTACCGCTTGCTGTAGTTGGACGTGTGTTGCCGGAGCTCGCTTGGGGCTTTGTTCTGATTCCTGATTCCCGGTTCCTTGAATCCCCTTTCCTTCCTTCCTTCCTCAACCTTACCTCCGAACTTCCTGGATTTTTCACCCGCATTCGGGTCACGGCTTCCCGTGCCTCTGAGTTCGAGCATCGTTCCTTCCTGGTCTCCGCCCTGGACATCTGAACGTATCCTGAGTTGGATTGTGAACCTCACGCTGGAATCCGAGGACCAGCACACGTGTTTATATAAATCCTGGACCGTGCTAAAGAAGACTCCACTGAAGTTCACAAGCAAACAACATAAACAGGTGAGAAGGAGATGGACTTGTGACAGAAGTCACGTGACTCCGCAATTAAGGAAAGCGTGAAATTGGGAGGAGTAGTGGACAAATGTGATGGTTCTTCAAAGACCCTCCGTGCCTTGCTTGATTCGTGTTTAGTGCACTTCACCTTTAAGCCCTACTATTTTTCCACTCCTACAGCAAAAGTGGGGTTTATGATTTCACACCTCACTGGTAATGCCCTGGCCTGGTCAATTCGGGCAACACCCTCCTGGATGATTATAATGGGTTTGTGGAAGCCCTAAAAGCCATGTTTGATCGCCCAGAACAGGTTTACAGTGCTCAAGAACGCTTACTTGAATTTAAACAAGGATCCCAGGATATGCTTACCTATCTGACCCGCTTTAAACAACTCGTGAAGGAAGCAGATTGGTCGCAAGAAGCCAGCTTCACCCTCTTCCGAAGAGGTCTGAATGAAGAAATAAAGGACGAGTTAGCCAGGGTAGCTCGCCCAAGCTCCTTCCAGGCTCTCATGGATCTTTCCTTACAAATTGATTTTCGCCTCCAGGAAAGAAAGGCGGAGAAGAAGAAGTTTAAGTCAACTTTCCAAAAGGCTGCTACAGACCATCCATCTAGACCAGAGCCCATTGCTTCTCCGACCTCAGAACCAGAACCCATGCAACTCGGGGCCTTTCGTGGACCCATTACCCCACAAGAAAGGATGCGGCGGATTCACACTGGTCTGTGCATGTATTGCGCCTCCGAAAAGCATCTCGTGAGAGAGTGCCCCATTGCTCCTCCACGGTGTTCGGGAAACGGCAGCTCCCGATCCTAGATGGAGCACAGTTTCGGGAGAGAGATGTCTGCTTCACATCAATTCCATCCTTGAACTCTCCTGGACAAAATAATCTTGTGATACTTCAGGCCTTTCTATCGCATTCCAAGAAAGAATCTTACCCCATTCTGACATTAGTGGATTGCGAAGCCATGGGCATATTCATCAATCATGACTGGGTCACTACTCACAACATTCCACATGAAACTCGAGGGACAATGCAACCTGTAGAGGCTATTGACGGGAGACCCCTGTCTTCAGGACCCATAACCCTTCAAACTAAAGAGATCCTACTCTCTATAAACCACCATCAAGAGAGGATCAAATTTGACATCATAAGATCTGCCCACTATCCAATGGTTCAGGGCATGCCCTGGTTACAGAAGCATAACCCCTACATTAATTGGGCAGCAGGCTCCTTGTTTCTTGATTCTGGACACTGTATGTCCCACTGCTTATCCCTAGAATCCTTACCAAAGTCCTCTGAAGACTCGAAAGAAATCCAGCAAAGTCCAGTTACTGTCTCTAACATTATCCAGATTCCCAGGGCCTATCAGGCCTACACAGATGTATTTTCGACCGCCATAGTTCGAGCTCTTCCTCCTCACAGACCTGAGGATTGTGCCATCGATACTGAACCTTCAGCAGTGATTCCTTTCGGAAGGATGTTTATTTTGTCCGAACCTGAAAAAAGGGCCCTCCGGGAATACCTGGATACTAACTTGGAAAATGGCACCATACGACCATCCAAGTCCCCGGCGGGCGCTTCGTTATTTTTCATTCCCAAGAAAGATACCAAGGAGCTTAGACTATGTCTAGATTACTGTGGCCTTAACCAGTGTACTCTCAAGGATCGCTACCCCTTGCCTCTCATCTCGGATATCCTGGAAGCAGTAAGAGGTGCAGTAGTATTCACAAAACTAGATCTCAGGGGTGCCTACCATCTTATTCATATAAAGGAAGGTGATGAATGGAAAACAGCCTTTAGAACACCCTTTGGCCATTTTGAATACCTGGTATCCCCTTCAGACTTGCTAATGCCCCAGCGGTCTTCGAAAGTTTTATGGATTGGGTGTTTTCTGATATGCTGTTCCTCTTCGTTATTGTATATCTGGACGACATACTGATATACTCCAAGGAGCATCTGAAACATGAACAGCACGTAAAGGCAGTCTTACAACGTCTACGTGAACAAAAGCTCCTGGCCAAACCCGAGAAGTGCCTTTTCCATGTATCAACTGTTCACTATCTCGGATTCGTTTTTAGCCCAAACGGGATTGGAATGGACCCCTGAAAAGTAGATTCTATACTAACCTGGCCTATTCCAACTACTGTAAAACAAATTCAATCCTTCCTGGGGCTTGCTAATTTCTACCATAAATTTATACCAGCTTTTTCAGAAATTGTACATCCCATTGTTACATTGTTAAAGAAAGATACCCCCTTTCAGTGGACCTCAGCCCAAGATACAGCTTTTCAACGGTTGAAGTCGGAGTTTACACAAGCTCCCATCCTAGCTGAACCCGACATTGATCGACCCTTTCTTGTGGAAACTGATGCCTCCAACTACGCCATCGGGGAGTCCTAAAACAGGAACTTGATGACAAGCTAGAACACCCCATCGCCTATCTTTCTCGCACCCTGACTCCCAGTGAAACTCATTATTCCGTCCTGGAAAAGGAATTGCTAGCCATCCGCCAAGCCTTTACTGATTGGCGTCATCTCCTCCTGGGAGCTAAATATCCGGTTCAAGTCCGCACTGACCATCGGAATCTGCAAGTCCTGCAATCCCTGGAATGTAGACACAGTCGTCAAGCCCGTTGGGCCTTCTTTTTTGCTCAATATCAGTGTCAAATCCATCATGTCCCTGGAACACACAAAATAATAGCTTATGCCTTACCCAGAAGTCCTGATTACGAAACCCTTGAAGATCAGACTTTTCCTAAGATGTTTCCCCAGACAATATTGTTGCCCAAGCAATCAACCTCCTGGAGGATATACGTATTCAAACTCAGTCCTCTGAAACCTGGAAGGAGTTTAAGAGAAACAATCGATGGAATCTCAAAACAAAAGACGGATATCTGTTCAAGGACAATCGCTTGGTCATCCCCACTCCTGGATTGTGACAAAAGATCACAAGTCTATGTCATGATACTTTTCATTCAGGACACCGTGACATAACCAACACCCTCCATTTAATACAAAGACAGTTTTGGTGGCCAAAGATGAAGGATGACATTTGGATCATATCCAGACATGTGTAGTCTGCAATCTGAACAAACACGATAATAAAAAACTGGCAGGTCTCCTGCTCCAACTAGCAATACCAACAAGACCCTGGGAATTTATCACCACAGATTTTATCATGGAACTACCGTCTTCCAGGGGCTTCACAACTATAATGGATACCACTGATTTGTTCACTCATATAGCTCATTTAACAGCTTTATCCAAACTGTCATCCTCATCTGAACTTGCCGGAATCTTCCTGGAACACATATTCCGGCTTCATGGGCTACCCTCCAAGATCATTTCTGACCGAGGACCCCAATACATATCCCAGTTCTGGAAACAATTATGTCGTATACTGGGAATCCAACGTGCCTTGTCCTCCGGTTATCACCCACAGACTAATGGGGCCACTGAACGTGTAAACCAAACTCTGGAACAATATCTTCATTGCTTCGCCACCAAGGTCCAGGATGATTGGTCACTCTTAATACCTTTGGCCGAATTCGCATCCAATAACTCAGATCATTCAGCTATCAAAACCAGCCCTTTCTTCTGTAGTCAAGGATTTCATCATTCAGTTATACCATCCATTCTCCCACACCCTACCCCAGTTCCTACGGTTGATTCCTGGATTGAAACCCTTATCAATGTACACAAAGAAGCAAAACAACACTTAGAAAAGGCCCGAAGAGATGTGTAACGCTCACCTGATATCCATGTGGACGTCACTCAGCCTGTTCTGACCTCTTATGGCCTCGAACCCTTCCCTGGGGGCTATTGGACAGGAGCCTGGGCCTAAAACACAGGATTGGTAGAGTGTAACTCTCTATTGTCTCTGTGTGCTTGAACCCCTTCTTCCCCGGTGTCCAACACTTCCCTTTGATCCACAGCTCACCTTGTTTTCTTGGATAGTGTGCTCTCCGTCCTGCTTTCAGCGCAGGCGCGCGTTGATTGATGCGGGCTCGTTGCTGCCTAGTTACTTCACTGGTAAGAGTCTGACAGGTAAGTATAATGAGTCTTTTAAGCAGTTCTCTAACTTCGTTCCTTTCCTTCCTTAGATAATGGCTGGCGTCCGGGGATGGCGGCATGCTGCTGAGATGGGTAGCGCTGAAGGTGAGAAGTTCTGGAGACAGAGTTGGCCCAGAGTGGCTGGGATTCAGGTAAGCGTTTGAAGCTCGTACAGTATTTAAAAATAAGCGAAGCTTTGCAGAATGCTTACTAATGCCTTTTCTCTGTTCTTTTCCCTTTTCCTTAGGAAGCGGCGTGCCGGGATGGGAATGACACCGCCGAAGATGCCCGCAGAACAGAAGGAGCGATGAATGATGGGCAGAAGCACCGCAAGGTAAGGCTGTTCCTAACAGTGTTTTTGTTCTTGCAGGAGCTGAGCGCAGAAGAAAGATGCAGGCCTACTGGAGACCGATCCGAACACGGTGAGTGTCACGCCTCAGGTGCAGAAAGCACAAATCATGTTTCGCAGCCTGTGTGTGGTTTAAATAGTCTCTGGGTATCCCAGGTGTCTCTGGGCTGAACCACACCCAAAAGACTAGACTGCACATGCAGTTCTGGGAGCCAAAATATGTGGGGGCATCCATCTTGTCCCCATCAATGCTCTACAAGTCCAATCCCCAATGTTATCCTATGGGAGTGAGTGAGTCTGGTGCCACAAGTGCCAAGTCTGACTCCAAGTGGGTCTTTGAGGGATGGAGAGGCCCTTGAGGGCCATGTAGGTGATCATGGCCTGGCTCCAGCCTGACATCTTGGAGGGCTGGGGACATGAGGGCAGGAATCATGACAGCAATCCTCCCCAAGGCCCCTCTCAAGGTGGCTCTTCTGTCTGGTCCTGGTTTGGTTGGATGGTTTTGATGAAATCGTCTAAGCAAGCGAGGTGCATGGATGTACTCACAAGGCTCCCATGTCCTGTCTTGTGGATCATACCCCTTCCAGTCTACTAAGTAGTATAATTTGGATCTGACATACTTTGAATCTAGGATGTCCTTGTTTTCAAATTCTGGCTCCACGGCAATTACTACTGGCTGCGGTGGCTTTGCTACCCGGGTCCCAGGTTGAACAGGTTTAGGGAGAGACACGTGGAACACAGGATGAATCTACATGTTTGACGGCAAAGCTAGTCTGACCGCCACAGGATTTATCACGGAGGTGACGGTGAATGGACCCAGGTATCTTGGATGGAAAGTTCAGACTCCTTTAATGGATACGTGTTTAGACGTCAGCCAGACTTTGTCTCCCACTTGGTAGTTGGGGGCCTTTGCTCGGTGTTGATCAGCAAACTTCTTTTGGTGATTCTTAGCTTGAAGTGGGTGTTCAGCTGCCCTTTTAAAGGTTTGAGAAATAGTTGTGTGCAAGGTTTTGACTGCTGGCATTTCCAGGGTTGTAGGAAAGTCCAACTCAGAAGTACGTGGGTGCCTGCCATACATGTTATAAAAGGGTGTCTGCCCAGTGCTGGTGTGTAGGGAATTATTATAAGCATATTCAGCTATCCATAATAGGTTGAACCAGCATCCTTCAGCTTGGTGTAAAATGCAACGCAAATACTGCTAGAGCGTCTGATTTGTCCTCTCAGTTTGACCATCCGTTTGGGGATGGTGACTGGTGGATAGCCGGATGTCGATCTGGGCCATAGAGTAGCATTTTCTCCAGAAGTTAGATACAAATTAAGTACCTCGGTCTGAGACCAAAACTGAAGGAAACCTATGGAGACATACGATGCCTTCAAGAAATACCTTTGCCAGAGTGGGAGCATTTGGGAGCCCCTTAAGAGGAATGAAATGTTCAATTTTTGAAAATAGGTCCACGACCACAAGAATAGTGTTAAACCCTTGACTGGGTGGTAAGTCAGTAATAAAATCGAGGGACAACGTGTGCCAGGGTGCTGGTGGGATTTCCAATGGTTGTAATAGCCCAGCCGGTTTCTGCTTGGATGACTTGTTTTGAGCACACACTCCACAAAATAGGATGAATTGGATAATGTCTTTACGCCACGTGGGCCACCAATAATTTTGTTTTACCTTGGCTAGGGTTTTAGCGATTCCGGGGTGGCCCTCGATCAAGGAATCATGATAACCGGACATGACTTGTTCACCTAGTTCTTGGTTTGGTAAGAATAAACGATTCCTGAAGTAGGGCAACTGATCTCTTCTCATGAAATGTTCTCCTTGTGCACTCCACGCTTGTAATTGCTCCGGACTCATCAAGTTTTGGATTTCTTCAAGTAATTCTTTCTGAGTTATGGTTGCTGTGATTCCTAGGAGCTTGTCACTCGGGATGATTGCTATTGGGTCAGGGGTCTGATACCCTTGCTCTTCCATCCCCATACGGGAAAGGGCATCGGCCTTCCCGTTTTTCACCCCTGGTCGAAATGTAATTACGTAGTCATATTCAGCAAAAAGAAGAGCCCAACGTAGTTGTCGTGAGGATTGGGCCTTTGCCGTTTTTAGGTACTGGAGGTTCCGGTGGTCAGTTATTACGGTGATTGTGTGTCTTGCGCCCAAGAGGTAGTGCCGCCATAACTTAAAGGCTGACTTAATGGCCAGGAGTTCTTTGTCTGTGATAATGTAATTGAGTTCAGGGGGTGTGAATTTAAGCGACCAGAAGGTAACAGGGTGTAACTGGCCCGTTTCGGGGTCCTTTTGTGAGAGGACGGCTCCCATAGCCATGCTTGAGGTGTCCCTTTCCACCAGGTATGGGAGATCAGGGCGAGCATGGCGTAAGATTGGGGCAGATGTGAATCTTGCTTTGGGTTCCTGGAAAGCATCCTCGGCTTCTGTTGTCCACTGGAACTTTTTGTTGCTTTTCCTTAGTAATGACGTGATGGGATGCACGATTTGCGAAAATCCTGGGATGAACCGGCGGTAGAAGTTTGCAAAACCCAGCATACTTTGAACCCCATTGAATGAATTTGGGGATGGCCAGTTCAGGATAGCATCTACCTTGTGTACATCCATTCGGATTCCATTCGGGCTGAGAATAAATGCCAGGAATTCCACCTCGGAGACGTGTAATGAGCACTTTTCGAGCTTGGCGTAGACCTGGTGTTGACGGAGGTTCTCCAATACGGATCGGACGTGTTTAACGTGGTCCTGCTTTGATGCAGAATATACTAGGATATCATCGATGTACACTAGAGCACATACATCAATCAATTCCCATAGAACATCGTTTATGAAGTATTGAAATGCAGCAGGCGCTTTGCAAAGGCCAAAGGGCATTACTTGATATTCGTACAAGCCGTATTTGGTGCGAACAGCGGTTTTCCATTCGTCCCCCTGTTTTACGTGAACAAGGTGATATGCCCCCCTCAGGTCTAGTTTTGTGTAGATTTGGGCATCTTTGACTTGATCAAGCAATTCAGGGATCAGTGGCAGGGGGTAGCGATTTTTTACGGTAATCTGGTTCAGTGTGCGATAGTTGATGCACGTTCTCAAGTCCCCCTCCTTTTTCGGTACGAAGAATAGAGGACTGGATGCTGGAGACTTTGAGGGACGGATGAACCCGTTGGCCAGGTATTGGTCAAGATAGGCCTTCAGGTGCTGGTTTTCTGGTTCCGTGAGCGCGTAAATTTGCCGACAAGGGATTTGTGCACCGGGTATCAGGTCGATTTGGCAATCGTATGGTCTATGGGGTGGCAGGGTATTAGCCTGTTCTTTCTGAAAGACACCTTGAAAGTCCTGGTATTCACTTGGTAGGGTGCCGATTGCCACAGTCACAAGCGTGGAGGTTCTGGTGTCTATTGGTTGTTTCTCTTGGCGATAACATGTGTAGGCGCAAGTCTCGGGAAAGGCCAATTCTTTTGCTCGCCAATCGATTCGAGTATTGTGAGCTACCAACCATGGCATTCCCAAAATCAACCGGAACTGTGGTGCCTTTATGAGGTCGAAAACAATAGATTCTTGGTGTCCATCCTGGCACAGCAGGGTTAAAGCTGCAGTGCATTGGGATACTGGACCAGAAGCAATTTCCGTGCCGTCGACAGTGGTAACAGTGTCAGTGGTTGATTTAGGGTGTAACGGAAGCCCCATCTTTGCAGCAAGATCCTGGTCGATGTAATTCCCAACGGCTCCACTGTCTATGTACGCTCTTACTGCATGCATCCGAGATGGTTTTTGGTGATTGATCAAGACCACAGGTGCAAAATGGGAGGTCTGTAGTTCACTTTCTTCGCTCGACAAGTGGACCCCTACACTTGCCGGGCCCGGGAGATTTCCGATTCCTTGATGGTATCTTCCTTGTCCATGGCCCCTACCGTCCTCCTCGGTGGCTTCACAGGGCACTCTTTAAGGAAATGACCTGACCTTCCACAGTACAGACATAACTGCTGCTGTCTCCTTTTATCCCTTCCGCTTTAGTCAAGGGGGATCTGACCCCCCCGATTTGCATTGGTTCTCCTGACCGTTCCGTTGTTTGGGCAGTAGTGTCCTTTGAACGCACATACATAGGGCGAAGGTCCGGTCTGGTTCGATCTGCTCTTCGGTCCTGCAACCTATGATCCAGTTGAACAACAAGGTCAATGAATTCTGAGCAGTCTTTCGGGGGGTCACTACTTGTGCGAGAACATCCTTGTGCTCCCACCGCAACCCCCAATGAAATAACGTGGTTCTCTTCTCCACTGGCCATTCTGCTTCAACTACGAGTCTATTGAACGTGGCTATGTATGTTAATAGGTCTTGATTCCCTTGGCGTAGGGGCAGAAGTTCGTTGTCTAATGCCTGCCCTTGAGTACGACGGGCGAACAGCTTTTCCATCTCCTGCTGAAAGACCCTAAAGTCATGCAGCAAACGATTGTCTTGGGCCACAAAGGGTACAGACCAGTCCGCGGCGCTACCACTCAGGTAGGATAGCACAAAAGCGACCCGTGATTGGTCATTCGGAAAGGCCCCTGGCCTGCAAAGGAAGTGCAGGCGGCACTGGTTCATGAATGTTGCAAACCTCTTGGGATCCCCCGTAAATCTTTCGGGCGGGGCCAAGGAACTGCCCCAGGAAGGGTTATCTGAACGGGATTGGCTGATGGCGCTGGCATCAAGAGCATGCTTCCCGGCAATGGTGTATGGCCTGCTTGTGACTGGAGAAGTTGCCGGCTTAAATCATCAGTGCCTTCTTTGGCTACTATCAGCTCTCTCAGGGTGTTGGTCTCCTGTCTGGCTGCATGTACTTTGGAACGTAGCTGCCCCAACATGTGGGCTAACTGGTCGGTTTCTGACGTTTCCATGACACCCAGGTGGATTTTGATGTGAGGCTTTGCGTTCTGTAACACTCACCTGGTATCCACGAGGACGTCACTCAGCCTGTTCTGACCTCTTACGACCTTGAACCCTTCCCTGGAGGCCATTTGACTGGAGACTGGGCCTGAAACACAGGATTGGTAGAGTTTAACTCTCTATTGTCTCTGTGTGCTTGAACCCCTTCTTCCCCGGGGTCCAACCCTTCCCTTTGATCCACAGCTGTTAGGCAGAAACCTGTGCAGTTCCCTCTGGGACCACTGCAAAAGATTTAAGACTACAGGTGTTTGGCAGTAAACCCACTTGGTAGCAGTCTGTACCACACAGATTCACTTGGTAGCTGTGGCTGAGCAGTCAGACTTCCCTCAAGAAGAGTTAGGCAGTATACAGAGTATTCACAATAGGTCAAGAGAACACAATAGAACAAGTAAACACTGACCAAGGCTTGGTGTAAAAGAGATATAATTTTTTATTAAAAACCACATCTAGAAAAACACACAGGCACTAATAGTAAGCAATTCAAAAACACGGTCACTAAAAGATATACACTCCCTTAAAAGAATATTAGACAAGTCTTAAGTAAAGCCCCACTTATTTTCAGACAGCGGTGCGCGCTTAACGTAGATGGCACTCTAATAATTTGTTTTAAAAAGGGAGAGAAAAGCCCAGAATAAATTGAAACAGATCCCAACGCTTTTACAAGAACATAACACAAGAGAAAGGCAAAGTAAAACCGTGAAGTTAGAGTTCAATAGGCCGGATCCACTTTAAGAGGATCAAACGAAATGTGTCTAAGGTCACACGGTTGCAGTGCACAAAAGTCTTGTAATGGTTCAAAAAGGAGTTGGACCAAAGAAAGGGACCAGTTAGAGGGTCAAGGCGGCCAGCCCAGTCCAGAAGGTTAAGGAGTTATTATTACCTTGTAGCAATCTTTAGAAAGGGAGGCCTGGCGGACACGGTACCTTAAACGTGGTGAGAACACTCCAGCGGGGGCAGTTGTTCCTGGCAGCGGATGCAAGTTGGTGCTTCGTCCGGGGGAAGAGAGGATCTCGTCGTGGAGGAAGACAGGAGTCCCTTGCACTGCCAGGGAAGAAACCAGCCGCAGAGTTTCTCAGGTACAAGGAGCGGTCCGTTGATTCGCAGTTCAGTGGTGAGTGGCTATCCGGCCGCCGGGGTGCTTGGCACGGGCAATTCGACCACAAGCCGGTCTGGGGTGCGAAGAAAGAAGGTAAAACTGGCTGTGCCCACCAGTCAGGGGAACAAGCCTCTCCAGCCGGGAGATCTTCTCTGTCATCGGGAAGTGGTGAGTCGGTTCCGCAGGGCTCCACCGGTGGTGTCGTCATGGTAGGGTGGCTCAGCTTCTCCCTCGTCAGATTCTCAGGTCCTGTGGCGACTTATGTAGTTCCAGTCCCCAAAGCCCTGCTTTTATGCAGCATACCCCCATTCACTCAGCCTAGCTGTCAATCAAACATGCTAAGTGGTGAGCCGGCCGGCTCACCACTTGGGCCAATCACACAAGAGTGTGACTTGAGTTACCAAGGTAACTCAGTCCAGGGTGCCTAAACCCCCTCCCATCCCCCCTGTGGTACCCAGACAGAGTGGCACCACTTTTGGAGGCTTCTGTGGAGAAGCCCGCCAAAGAGTGGAACAAAGGGCTCGACTTGGGTTGGAGTCACAGAAGAGAACACAAACGCCATTTTTGAATCGAGTCCTGGCAAAAAATATCAACCGGCGAATTAATATTAATTAAATAAACCGGCGGTATGTTCGAGGCTATGAGAATTAAATAATTAAAGTTGGTAGCCTCGAACAATGGGAAAATCCCATAGGAAAATATTCGCGGTCGAATATGACAAGTAATTTCCACTGCCACCAGCCAAAACTCGATCGGGGGGACGGAGACGTGCCCCCTCGACTAACAGACCCCGAGGCAATCGAATTGCCCCGACCAGTACGTCCACAATATGATGGTTTGTACTGGTTTCTGTTAATAATTTGGGACTAGTAAAGCCAATGGTGACTTTACATGCCCTGGGAGACAGTAGTCAGTCCCAGGGTATGGAGTCTATGGTGGGGTGTCACTATGACACCCCTGTGTTACTGCACGGAGGGTGTTGTGTAACACACATAGTAAAAACACATGAGACCCTATGGAGTAAAGGACCCCATAGCCCATAAAACACATTACCAGTCAAAGGAACACCATACATCATGTCCAAGAGTGGGAGAAAAAGAGTCTCACTCTTGGCAGGAGGAAAAAACAAACTCCAGAAATCCAGCAAAGCTGCTGGGGAACTCACTAGGTTAGGAAATTCAGCATAAAGAGAGAATTCTCCCTAACACTCGCCCCCCCAGACTAAGGGACAGGAGGATTTAATCCACTCCTAGATGAATCTCATACCTCTAGTCGACATACATCCTAGAGAGACCATCAGCATTTTGGTGGTGACACCCTAACTTATGTTCAGTGGTAGAGTCAAAGGTTTTCCTTTGTAAGCTATATGACCTACAAACCCTTTGAGGAACATCAGTCTTTTTAAAGTTATAGGGGATCTGGTTGACCAGTCCCTCAGAAGTTGTTACAACCTCTGAACCTGTGTTAGGCTTTTTCAAGGGGTCCTTATAAAGATTCCCTTAGATCTAGAGGGGCCTCCAGAGGTCCTCACCACCCCTCTGTTGGGAGAAGGTTGGGTTTTAGGGAGGGGATGGGGATAAGCAAGGTACACGCTTCTCCTTCCTCTTAGATCTACCTTTACCTACTTTAGGAGTTTCCCCCTTAAGACTAGGAATTGGGTTGGAGTCTTCTGTGGAAGGTCCAACAGTCTGAAAGTTTTTGGCCTTAGACTTTTATTTTCTGGTTTTCCACCAGCACTGAGAATTACCAGTTCTCTTAGGCCTAGTTGGGGTTCCAGTAGGTCTATCCACCTCTTCCTCAGAAGCAGGGGGAGCCACATTCTCTGTAACTGGGGGAACAATGATGGAGCTTGGTTGGGGCTCCCATTTCCCTAACATTTTAGCCTGAAATTTGCCTGGGTCAGAGGTCAATTTACCAACACCAGGGCTTGTAGTGGGGTTCTCAGTAGAGGTTCCCACAGGCTTAGAGTGGTTCCTTAATGTGGCCTCTCTAGCCAATTTGGTTTGGTTCTGGGTCTCCATACTGGGAGGCCTGGGGGTATACTGGATACTACTCCTAGAGTTCTTAGATCATTCCCCAACAGGACTCTTCCAGGCACCTCAGTCTGAACACTGACAGGAATCAACACTGTCATGTCATTAAACTGAATGAGGGCTGGTAGAATAGGAACCATTTGGACAGGGCCTCCAGACATTTGCGGTCGGATATAACAAGTAGTTTCCACTGCCACCAGCCAAAACTCGATCAGGGCCCCCTCGACTAACAGACCCCAGGGCAATCGAATTGCCCTGACCAGTACGTCCACAATATGTTTGTACTGGTTTCTGTTAATAATTTGGGACTAGCAAAGCCAATGGTGACTTTACATGCCCTGGGAGACAGTAGTCAGGCCCAGGGTATGGAGTCTATGGTGGGGTGTCACTATGACACCCCTGTGTTTCTTCATGGAGGGTGCTGTGTAACACATAGTAAAAACACGTGAGACCCTATGGAGTAAAGGACCCCATAGCCCATAAAACACATTACAAGTCAAAGGAACACCATACATCATGTCCAAGAGTGGGAGAAAAAGAGTCTCACTCTTGGCAGGAGTAAAAAACAAACTCTAGAAATCCAGCAAAGCTGCCGGGGGACTCACTACGTTAGGAAATTCAGCCTAAAGAGAGAATTCTCCCTAACAACAGCTCACCTTGTTTTCTTGGATAGTGTGCTCTCCGTCCTGCTTTCAGCGCAAGGGCACGTTGATTGATGCAGGCTCGTTGCTGCCTAGTTACTTCACTAGCAAGAGTCTGACAGGTAAGTATAATGAGTCTTTTGAACAGTTCTCTAACTTCGTTCCTTTCCTTCCTTAGATGATGGCTGGCGTCCAGGGATGGCAGCGTGCTGCTGAGATGAGTAGCACTGAAGGTGAGTGAGAGCGCGATGCGCGATGCACCCCTTTCGTATTTGTATTGAACTGAGTTCTTTTTCTGTGTCTTTCAGGTGCCGTGACGTTTTCAGCGTGATGCCAGTTATGAAGAACAAATGCGTTGGGTAAGCGCGGTATGCAAAGCCTCTAGATGTTTCCACTCTAACCTGCAGTGTCTTTTCCCTCTTGCAGATGAATGAGAAGTTCCGGAGACAGAGTTCCCCCAGAGTGGCTGGGATTCAGGCAAGCGTTTGAAGCTCGTACAGTATTTAAAAATAAGCGAAGATTTGCAGAATGCTTACTGATGCCTTTTTTCTGTTATTTTCCCTTTTCCTTAGGAAGCAGCGTGCCGGAATGGGAATGAACCCGCCGAAGATGCCCGCAGAACAGAAGGAGCGATGAATGATGGGCAGAAGCGCCGCAAGGTAAGGCTGTTCCTAACGGTGTTCTTGTTCTTGCAGGAGCTGGGCGCAGAAGAAAGATGCAGGCCTACTGGAGACTGATCCAAACACGGTGAGTGTCACGCTGCAGGTGCAGAAAATGCAAAGCATGTTTCGCAGCCTGGGTGTGGCTTAAATAGTCTCTGATTATCCCAGGTGTCTCTGGGCTGAACAACACCCAAAAGACTAGACTGCACATGCAGTTCTGGGAACCGAAATATGTGGGGGCATCCATCTTGTCCCCATCAATGCACTACAAGTCCAATCCCCAATGTTATCCTATGGGAGTGAGTGAGTCTGGTGCCACAAGTGCCAAATCTGACTCCAAGTGGGTCTTTGGATCGATGGAGAGGCCCTTGAGGGCCATGTAGGTGATCGTGGCCTGGCTCCAGCCTGACATCTTGGAGGGCTGGGGACATGAGGGGCAGGAATCATGACAGACGTTAAACATCATGCTGACTCAAAAAGAAGACCTGGGCCTTCCTATTCAGTAGGCAATAAAGTCTGGTTATCCTCGAAACTCCTTCCCCGACATCTGCAAAAAAATAAACTGGCTCCCAGGTATTACGGGCCCTTTTCTGTGAAAGAAATCGTCAATCCGCAGGGCATACCTCTGATCTGTACCCCTCCCCGGAAGTATTTCAAAGGTGGCAACCTTCTCCACATTGCCACTCTAAATGCTCGCTCTGCCATCAAGCACTCCTCTGATATCTGTCGCCTTCTTGAGGAACTGGACCTCGACGTCCTCGGTCTCACTGAGACATGGTTCACAGCCAGCTCTGCCACCAGCTTCGACACACTCCTACCTGACGGCTACAAGATCCTCTCCGTGCCCAGGCCTAACCGTTCAGGGGGTGGTGTTGCCCTTATCTTCCCTGAGTGGATTCCTGCCTCTGTCACTCCTACGCAGACCTACTCCTCTTTTGAATGCCTTGTCTGCCGACTCTCTCTCTCTCCTAGCCATTCCCTTACCGTGGCTACTATCTATCAGCCACCTGGTCAAATTTCCTCCTTCCTCTCTGAATGGGCTGACCTCTCCTCCTCACTCCTGTCCTCAACCACCCAACTCCTCTTTCTCGGTGACTTCAACATCCACCTCGATGCCTCCTGTCCCCCCACTGGTCTCTTTCGCGAACTCTGCAACTCTCTCTCACTCTCTATTCTCCCATCTGGGCCTACTCACTCTGCAGGGCACACTCTTGATGCTCTGATCTCTTCTGACCTTCCCCTCTCCCCCCCTCTCTCCACTCCTCTCTCCTGGAGCGATCACTTTCTCCTATCCTCCCACCTCTCCCTCCCTTCCCCACAGGCAAAGCCACCCTCTTCACTGCCACCCACCTTCTCGGTCATCCGACCCATGAAGCGCGTGTCAGTTGAGGCTTTCGCTGCTACCTTCTCGCCCCCTCCTCCCCCCTCGGCTGACTCCCACCCTGACAGAGCCCTCTCCATGCTCTATTCCTCTATATCTGATACTCTCGATATCCTTGCCCCCGTCATGAGAATCCGCCTGAAGCCCAAAGCCAAATGTAACTCCTGGTATGACTCGGATCTCGTCACCCTAAAACGCAAGTGCAGGGTGGCAGAGAGGAAATGGCGTGTTTCATGTTCATCCTCTGACAAACTGGCCTGTCGCCTGCTCCAAAGGCAATACCGGCTCTCCGTTCTCACCAAGAAGAGAGCCCTTATCCAAGCCCGCATCTCTGAGGCATCTAACAACTCGGCCGAACTCTTTAAAATCTGCAAGGAGCTGGCCAACCCTGCTGCAGTCTCTACCTCTCCTGTCCCCTCCCAGGCCCTCTGCACTGCACTGGCCTCGCACTTCATCTCAAAAACTCAGGACAGCCTGTCCTCGCTTTCCTCCTCTCTCCCCCCTCCCTCTCTTCCCGGCTCTTCCTCTTGCTCTCTTGCAGCCGCCCCTCCGCCCTCCTTCTCTGCTTTTCCACCTTTTTCTGCTGATGAGGTTTCCAGACAAGTCCGATCTATGAAAGCCTCGTCTAAACAGGTTCACCCCTGTTCCTCCAAAACCATCAAGGACCACATCGACTCCCTGGCTCCTGCCCTGGCTGACTTTTGCAACCACTCATTCGCCTCTGGAGTCTTCCCATCCCCCCTCAAGCACTCCCTTGTGCACCCCCTCCTCAAGAAACCCTCTTCCGACCCCTCCTGCCCGGCCAATTATCGCCCAATCTCCATTACTCCCTTCCTGGGTAAGCTCCTGGAGAAACTGGCCATTTCCCAGCTTAACCTCCATGCTGAATCTGTTGGTAATCTTCATGACCATCAATCCGGCTTCAGAGCGGCCAGAAGCACCGAAACTGCTCTCCTGAACATCCGTGAGGACCTGCTCCTGAACCTCGATTCCAACACTCCCTGTGTTCTCATTCTGCTCGATCTCTCCTCTGCCTTTGACACTGTCAACCATGCCATCCTGCTCAACTGTCTCCGTGATAACCTGGGTATCACTGGTCAGGCTCTGGCATGGCTGACTTCTTTCCTTTCCGGTCGACCCTCCCAGGTCCAAATGGGCTCCTTCCTCTCTGACATCTTTTTCTCCACCTGTGGTGTCCCCCAGGGTTCCAACCTCTCTCCCTGGCTTTTCAACCAGTATCTGGCACTCCTTGCCCACCGCATCGCCGCTCTCTGCCCCTACTTCCAGTGCTATGCCGACGATACCCAGCTCATTTTCAGGCTACCCTCGGCCTCCTCCTCTCCTTCCCTCATCTCCGACTGTCTGTCTGCTATCCAGGAATGGTGTGCCGCCAATGACCTCTGCCTCAACGCCAGTAAGACTGAGATTCTACTCATCGGTACACCCACTCCCTCCTTCCCTGCAGCTCTCTGGCCGGCCTCCCTTGGCCCCCTTCCTGCCCCTACCTGCAAGGCTAAAAACCTCGGGGTCATCTTCGACTCCACACTCTCCTTCTCTCCTCATATATCTGACGTCTCTAAGAAGTCACACTACAAGCTGCACCTCCTCAGAGGTATTCTTCCCTTCCTCTCCTTCCCCCAGAAGCTCACTGTCTCCCGAGCCCTGGTTCTCTCAAGGCTGGACTACTGTAACAGCCTCTATCTTAATCTGCCTGCCTCCACTCTCCGCCCTCTGCAACTTATCCAGAACAGAACTGCGAGACTTGTCCTTGGCCTCAAGCCCAGGGACCGTATCTCTCCAGGACTGAAATCCCTTCACTGGCTCCCAGTGGCTGCGAGGATTAAGTTCAAAACCCTCTGCATTGTCCACAAGGCCTTCTGGGGCCAGGGACCTAAATACCTTCAACTCTCTCTTCCTAAATATCTTCCTTCACGAGCCCTTCGCTCATCCGTCTCCAACTCCCTCATGGTCAGCAGCTTCTCGAAGCAACGAGCTGGGGGTAGATCTCTCTCCGCAGCAGGGGCCTCCCTCTGGAACAGCCTTCCTGCCTCCCTGAAACTTGAGGAGAACCATCTCCGGTTCCGGAAGCACCTCAAAACCTTCCTCTTCGCTTCTGCCTTCTCTCTCCCTCTCCCCTGCTAAACCTGCTTAACCCCCCACTGAATTCAGCACTAAACCTGCATCTGGGCCACTCTCAGCAACCTCGGTCCAGGGCCCAGCCACTCTCCACTTGCACTGCCTCCCTGGCTCCCCGTGCACTGTGGGACTGTCACTGTACCCTACAGCCCCCTTCCCAGCACTTGCTCTGCACTTACCTCGCACTTGCCACCAGCTGGCCCTTTTTATTTATTATTTATTAATTATTATTTCTTACGCTACTTACCTTGTACTGCACTTTCCCCCCCACCTCCTCCCCCTGCACTTCCTCCTTTTCCCCTTACCTCTGCACTTGCGCGATCTGAATGACACCTGGCCTAGTAGGATCGTTTGTCTGTCTTGCCCTTGTTTCCCTCCCTCCCTGCCTCGTCGCGCCTTGAAACACTTGTGTATAGGCGCGTTACAAATACCATATCATATCATATCATATCATATCAATCCAGTGGCCTTTCGACTCCGTCTACCAGAATCATGGAAAAGGATCCATCCAGTGTTCCACACTTCTCTGTTGAAAACATATGTTGAGAGCCCTCTCGAACTGCTCCAGGATCTACCCCAGTGGTTGTCAACAACCAACTCGAATATGAGGTTTCCAGAATCTGTGATTCAAGATACCGACGTGGTCAACTACAATATTTGGTCCAATGGAAAGGATACCCTCCCAGTGAGCGCACCTGGGAACCCGTGTCAAACATGAATGCTCCCAGGCTGGTTCGAAGATACCATCTTATACATTTGGGCAAACCCGGAGGAGCGGGGTTTCAGAGGAGGCATACTGTCATGAACCGCCGTCTACGTCCCTTCTGGACTACGTGGTCCCTGACCCATAGGGGATTGATTCAGTAATCCTTCCAACATGGCTGCTTGATGCGAAACGCTGCTTGCCAGTCCCTGCGCTACATGCTCTACGTTCTACAAAACAGGCAGGCCCCCGCGGCTCTGCGCGTTTCAACGCTACTGCTTGCTGTAGTTGGACGTGTGTTGCCAGAGCTGGCTTGGGGCTTTGTTCTGATTCCTGATTCCCGGTTTCCTTGAATCCCCTTTCCTTCCTTCCTTCCTCAACCTTACCTCTGAACTTCCTGGATTTTTCACCCGTGTTCGGGTCACGGCTTCCCATGCCGCCGAGTGCGAGCATCGTTCCTTCCTGGTCTCTGCCCTGGACATCTGAATGTATCCTGAGTTGGATTGTGAACCTCACGCTGGAATCCGAGGACCAGCACACGGGCTTATACAAATCCCGTACCGTGCGAAAGAAAACTCCACTGAAGGTCACAAGCAAACAGCATAAACAGGTGAGAAGGGGAAAGACTGGACAGGACGTTAACATATGTTCTAAGGTCTCTATCAGACCTTCCTCGTTACAGAACCTGCAGTTTGCCGTAGCCACTGTGAGCAAGCCATGTTTCATAAGAACATCTCTAGTTGGAATTAAATTCCATTTAAATCTTAGAAATTCACGCCTTATGTGTTTGGCCGTATAGATTGTCAAATAAGGTACTTATAATCAAATTACAGGTGATGCAGTGACGGGTAATTGTGCATAGCGTCCAGAGTAAAAGCCCAGTCTGTGCGATACAAGATTTTTTTCACGCAGTTCGGGTTTTGTATAAGATCATTTGACCTCAATCACAAACATTCCAATAAGGCTTTACAATATTTAAGATTCTACTTAATAACATTATTGCTATCCTTTGCGGCCATGCTCTTTAAATCTACAAAAAGAGAGTTTTCCACCTGAGATAAAATATTTGAGAAAAAAAGATAGAAATGTCCACTGGGCTCTACATTTGAGTGGGTACATTTCCAGTTAAAATTTCAGTGCCACAGTGGAAAATGAACTCACAATACCCAGCAAAGACTGCCTCCAAGTGAATGAACCAATCTAAAATCCAAGGGGGATCAAGCCCTATACCATCGAGCAATTTAGGTTGAACCTTCCACTCATAGAATTTAATAGTTGGGATCAGTGAAAACTTTGCGAAGTGGAGGTCAATCTTCCTCATTTGACAGTAGAGAACACTTGCACGTGTCACTAGCCGATCCCTAATTATGGATTTATTATCTCTAGCACCAATAAGAAAACCTAAGTACAGAATCCTCTCTACCCTTTCCAGGCCCTCCAAACCCAATTTTGAAACAAATTTCGAGTTGTTCTTCTTCCTCTCAAAAACCAAAACCTTCCTTTTGGAAGGATTGACAGAAAGAGAGTGCAATTGTGCATTTTTAGAAAAGGTGGAGATAAGGGGCCTCATCAGAAGTTGGGCGGTATCCCCATGGTAAATCTGCAGGGATACCGCCCAATGCAAATAGCTTTACCGCAACTCGGTCCGGCACTATCAGCACCTGATCCCTAGTTGCGGCAAGGCTGTTAATCCCCATTTCTTTCACAGTCCATAGGACTCTAGGGGGCATTTTCAGCACTATGACCGCTGAGGCTAATAGCGCCGAAAATGAGTGGAAAGTGGCCAAAGCTGGAGGTACATCTCCAATATTCCACCCAAAATCAGGATTGTGCGGAGCGGTAATGCCGTGGTAATAGCGTTATCACTGCATTTTCACCTCTCCGCCTAACCGGTGATGAGGCCCAAGACGTTGAAGGCCGATTGGCGCCTGATCAAAAAGAAGAAAACCATCAGTGTATGCCAACCGAACGGGATTAAGCCCTTACATTTTAGAGTGGCAAATGCTGCTGCATTCAAGCTGGTGCCAATATCGCATAAATAGAGGTGAAACCGGCAGGGAGGCAATACGCAACCTTGCCTGACACCTCTATGTGCAGGCACCATCCGGAAAAGAGAGTCGTTGTTGTCAAGTCTTATTTGCATACTCGAGCCTTCATGTAAGTTTGAACCACAGCAATACCGGGTCGACTGCAGTGAATGTTGCAGAACGGTCAATGGAGGTTACGTACACTCTCCCAGAGATCCCGTTCCAAGCCTCACTCAAAACCTATTTTAATAGGAAGCCATTAAGGGAGGTACCCAATGATCTCCGAAAGCCAGCCTGGATTTTTTTATTAACCTCTAGTTTTTTGCCAGCTTTCCAATTGCTCCAACAGCAAGACCAGAAAAGACCTTGCTGTCAGTGTAAAGTATTGCTATGGGGCGAGAATTTGCTGGTTCAGAACACACACCCTTTTTAATTTTGGTACTATGTAGGCTGTGGACCAAGACTCTGGAATTGTGTACGATGTCACCACAAAGTTAAACAGAACTGTAAGGACAGAGGCCCAAGCATTCAAATTACCCGTAAACAACAAATTGGATAGCTGGCTTGGGCCAGATGCCCAAGACAAGCTTATTTTCCCAATGATCTCTTCTACATTCCTTCTCTAGGCACAGTCTCCGCCCCCCTCCCTCCCTCATTTAGGGGAGAGTCTCCACAGAGCTGTAGAAGAGGGCAGGGCAAAAACCCTCTGAAAATATGCAACCCACTCTACTTCAGTAAAGGCGTTGATCATCAGAGAGGCCTGAGGAGTCTCCAGGTTGTTTAATAGCCTCCAAAAGGCTTGATTATTTTGTTGTTCAGAACGTGAAGCATTACCTCAGCGTCACGCTGCAATACTTGGGCTTTTTCCCCTTTTACCAGTTAAGGTATTTTTGCTTCCAGGCTTTACTCTCAGACTTATTTCAAGAAGGGACAATTGTTGTCACTGATTTCAGTTGCCTTTTCTGGTCTCTCTTGCGAGCAGCATTCTCTGAATTATAAGCATGGGGGTGTCTCCTCCAATCGAATTGTGAAGTTCTCATCTCGGTTGCCACCCCACAAACAACCAGGACTGTGATATTCATATATTAATCTAATTTTGAATTTACCCTCGCCACCGAGGAGGGATTCCACCGAATTCTATTCCCAGCCAAATTAACAGAAATATCCAAGGCCATTCCCCGCGACTCTACGTCTGCTGGCTTACCCAAATTAAACATGGCTGACAGTGACCGATGATCACTCAGTACACAATGCTATTCCCAAGATGCTTCTGAGCAAACGCATAGTACATCGCAAGTGTAGGGGATCAGACTTTTAACTTTAAAAAAAGGACTGTTTGAATGAAATGTATGCTGCTATGTCAATGCCATGCAGACACGCAAAGGAAGAAGCAAACTGACCACCTGCTAAGTGACTGCGAGTATGCAAGCCCATTTTTCAAAAATCACAGTAACATGTGTTGACATGTCAAAAACCAACCCCTCGGCTGCTTTGTTTAAGCCATGCACTGCTCTTAAAGGAATGGTTCGGTAGGAATTATTATTATTATATATATCTTTTTTAAGTCCCTATGGAAAGTTTCGAGCAAATGAAGCTCAAACTTTAAAATTGCAAGCACTAGGGGGCATCCATTTTGTGAAATGGATGCCGCCGATGCTTGCGTTTGCGGCACTAATGAAGCAAAAGCCAGCCAGCTGCAGTAAACAAAAGCTACCGCTGGGTGGCTTTTGCTTCATTGGTGCCGGACTGGAGGAGGAGGACCAGAGACTACAGGCAGGAAAGCTGCAGCTGAATCTCGGTAAGTGCTATTTTTTTAAAAAAATAAGCACTAGCTGCATTTTGTTTTCTAAGTTTTCCGTGCTGGAGGAACCGCAGCTTTTAAAACGTTGTATTTATGTTTGCTGTAGCTTCAGCTTGTTGCCCTTTGGGGGCTCCAAGCTGAAGCTGAAGCTACCGCAAACATAAATACAACGTTGTTGTGTTTCAAAAACGTTGTGTTTTTTCTTTCTAGGTTTCTCAGGCTCCTCCTCCCCCAGGGGAGCACCGGAGACCCAAAGTGATGGCCAAGGCAGGCAGAAACACAACACGGTTGTGTTTCCATGCCGCAGTGTTTCTGCCTACAGCAGATTTCACTTTGGGGCTCTCGGGCTCCCCATGGGGAGCCCGAGAGCTCCAAAGTGAAAGCCGATGCAGGCAGAAACACAACGCAGGTGTTTAGAAATGCTGCAGTGTTTCTGAATGCAGCAGATTTCACTTTGGGGCTCTCTGGCTCCCTGTGGGGAGCCTAAGAGCCCCAAAGTGAAAGCCGCTGTAGGCAGAAACACAACGCAGGTGTTTAGAAATGCCGTGGTGCTTCTGCCTACAGAACATTTCACTTTGGGGCTCTCGGGCTCCCCCTGGGGAGCCCGAGAGCTCCAAAGTGAAAGCCGCTGCAGAAACACAACGCAGTTGTGTTTCCGTGCCGCGGTGTTTAGAAATACAACGTTTTTGTATTTGTTAATGCCGCAGTATTTACAAATCCAAAAACGTTGTTATTCTGAATGCTGCAGCTTTCGCTGAGAGTCTCCTGGACTCCCTCAGGGTTGGGGGAGCCTAGGAGACTCCCAGCGAAAGCTGCAGCATTCAGAATAACAACGTTGTTGTATTTGCGATTGCCGTGGTTACCACGGCAATTGCAAATACAACGTTATATTTTTAATTGGTGCGCCGCAGCTTTTTGCCTTCATTTTACATTTTCTGTGCTTCCCTGGGCTTTGGGAGCACAGAAAACGTAAAACGAAAGTGAAGGCAGCCTACTCAGCTCTGCTCAGGCTGCAGTAAGCAAAAGTTCCCAGTAGGGGGCTTTTGCCGCGTGTTTAGTGCCGAAAAAGCAGAGCCGAGGACGCTGCCTGCAATCACAAAATGGATGCCCCCTAGTTCTTGTAATTTTAAAGTTTGAGCTTCATTTGCTCGAAACTTTCCATAGGGACTTAAAAATATATATATTTTAGATATTTGTTTTATTATTGGCCATCTTTTTGGCCAATAATAATTCTGACCAAACCATTCCTTTAAGCCCAACTCTCTCCACATAAAACATTGGGTACAAAAAGGAAATAAGGGAAAATAAAAAATAAACAACTTTTGGTCCTCTTGTGGGATGGCGAACCTCACTCTGAGGGTCTCTGACTGATTGTGGCAGAGCCCCTCAGCTACCAAATCTGTCGGCTGCCAAAGCCACAGAGTCGTGATCACGATATGCATAGTAATACATGACCCAAGATGACAACTGTGAAATACTACATTTGATTGTTTGCTTCCCCTAAAAGAACAGTGGGTAAAAAAGCATTGGTTTGCCAAAGGGTTACCGTTTTGAATCCAAACTAATGGGGACATTCACTGACATTAAACATTACCCCTAGGCCATCCTTGACCCGCCCAACACATGTATGCTATGTTTTAAGTACTCTCTAGTGCACCCTAGAACTGGCATGTCCATATCTTCTGCAACTCCCCAACAGCCACCAAGGACGCAAATTAAGAGTTGCTGTAGATAAAACCCAGCGCCTTCCGACATAGCATGCTGTGCTTACGTTTACATACACTTGTACACGTTACATGACCACAGCACTGGTAGAGTAAAGCCTCAAACACACGTCTGAAATAGGGGGCTGCCTTGTGTTCTGAGCTTGAACCTTCCAGCCAGGGCTCTTATCTAAATGGGAACTGTAAAGGCTTACAGACGGACCATAATGAAAACAATATGTTCATAATAATATGAACAGTTGTACAGAATATCATGTTATATCCTAACCAAGGAGCAGAGAGAGCTCCTGGGGCTGCTCGCTTCCCAGGCGACGGTTCTAACCTCTGCTCCACCAACACTCTGGAACTGCAGGGTTGTTGAGGCTCTATCCACCCCTACCTGAATTGCAAAGGTACCTTTCAGGGAGAGAGTTTATATTGCACTCAAGAAAACTGCAGGATTTGAAGGAATAATCAACGTTTGCTGGACTCTGTGTGCCCAGATTTATTTTCACAAATAACAGAGCTGGTCTAGAGCTACAGAATGTTCCGTTATACATTTCATTACGCCTAGCTCATGAGGAAGATTACCCCTGCTGCGCACCAGATGGAGTATTAGCATCTCACATGATACCTTCTGCTCAGCTAGTGCTGGGCTCCCTTTGGAATGCAAGCGCTGTCCCCACAGTACAGCTATGAATGACAAAAGATTGGCATGTACTGCTGATGGCGAAACTAATGACTATTGCCAGACGGAAATAAAATGGTTTCTTCAAGGTATGGCAACCGTTTATAGATGCTATGAAGAAAGATTGCATGGCACCTTTCGGGCCCAGTTAAATTGAAGGCCAGACATTTATTTGGCTAAGAAAGCTGTTCATAATGTGTGGGTAAAATGCTTATACTTGTGAAAATGCATGTGTAATGATGAGGTGCAACTGTGTCCACTATATTAGAACAAGTTAAGGGGTAGGCAGATGGGGCTGGGGTAGAAAATGCTGACACTGCAAATGTTTTGAAGTTTTCCTTTTGATATTTCGTGTTTTTCTGTCATTCTTAAAATGAAAAACAGTCTCATAACAAATAATAGACCACTTATTTTATATCACATTGTATTCCTGAAGCTCAATGGCTAGTGTGACAAATTGTGATTATTCGTCCCTTCTCCCCAAGGGGGAGCCACACCGCGTTTGAAGCTAGGGAGATGAGCTCTCTTCACAAGACCCTCCATAAGGGTCTGTGCATGTGGGACCTCACTGTGAGCAACTCCCCCTTAGGGGGCAAGGACTCCCATTCTCAAAGGCAACTACGACCCTTTATCTGCACATACCGAATGCCTCTTGTCCAAAACGCTGTGTCCTCCTTCTTTTTGGCTATAGACAATGTTGAATCAAGCACCTGTTTGCACGAAAAGGGAATGCCCATTTAAGATAAAGATGGTATGAAAATGGGATAAAGAGACCAGAAGAGAGAGCATGGTATGCAGGGGATGCCCCCTTATGTCACAACGCCGTGGAGCTACAGAACAAAGAGTGGCCGTGTGACCCACGGCACTCCGAGAAGCAGAGGAAGCCAATTGCAGATGCCAGAGCCCCAGCGAAGCAGACAGCATGGAAACCATTGTCAGGACGAGCAGCGAGAAACCATCCAACATGGTGGTGCGACCACAGAGGTGCTGTGTTGGGCCTGGTGCCTGCATAACAGCGCCAAAACCTGGAAGATCGTGAGAGTGGAAAGCTCCAATCTGCCATTGTTCACAGAGCGTGACAGAGATACCGAGATCAGAATGAGCTAGAAGCCTGATAAAGAGGAAACGATAAAGCAGATTAACCTGCCTGAGCAAGTGCCGAGTCCTGTGAAGTCACCCACAACAAACACAGCTACCGGGGTGGACTGGAGTAGAGGGAGGCCGTCGGTAGAGTCTATAATAAAGAGCAGAGACTGCGATGGCCATAATGGCAATAATGGAATCGAGAACAAGCATCACAAGACAACAAAGGAACTGTTCAAAACCCTAAAAAATATGAGTAACTGTGAAGCATTTAGAAAGTGGACACAAAGACATTGGAGGAGAGAGAAAGAACCCCAGGAGATGACTCGAAGAGAGATAAAGGCTGAAGAGTGAGCAGACCCCTTAACAAGAAGTTACAGAATGTATCGTGAGTTAAGAATACAGAGTGAGATTAACACTCTGGAAAAGAGTCCATTAAGGAGACCGCAAAGCTGGGATCTCGAAAGTCTGATAAAGCAAGGGTACAACATAAAGCAAAAGGAATATGTTTGAGAGACTATCTCAAGGAGAACCAAGATAAGGGTGATATGTTCTCGAAGGCAAGATCCATGAACAGTTGGGAAGAGCTGCATGAGCTAGTAAAGAAAACCCTAAACCTTTTTCAGAGGAGATCACCATTAAGAGCTTTTTTTTCCAAATAAGGACATTTGCAAATTGAAGAGTTGTACAAAATAAGAACACCCTGTAAGAACACCTTAAGGTAAAAGGTAAAGGGGAGGTCACCAGAAGAGAGACAGACATTCTTTTGACTCAGCTTAGTTATTTTTTATTAGTGGTATGGTCGGGTGATTTAGGTTTGGACTGGGACATTTTGGTTTTTGACTTCCTGATGACAAACACACATCTTTAGTTCAATTGAGCAATAGGCCTTTTATTTAATGCTTAAATAAAAGAAACGCAAAATATCCACGTTGTGTCTGACTCCTTCTTCCGACCCACCACACTAGTCACACATTTCAGGAGAGTATTTATTTCATCAGCAAGTCTTGCCTTCTTTGGCCAAGAGGAGGTACAGATTACACCTACCAGAAGACACTTTTCCCAGCCATCAGACTTCGCCAGTCACCAAAGTGGGCACTAGCAAGCATGCCAAAACACTCAGTGTAAAAACACCTTTAAGGAAAAAATCTCTGAGCAGAAGAGGCTAACATGTATTTGGAGGGTTGGTGCAGATTGATAAAGCCACTCCAGAACTGAAGAACTGGATAGCTTAGAAGAAAGAACAGGATGGCAGGCCAAGAGAAGGGATCTAACATGTAACAGCATTAAACAGAGAGACAGATAATGATGAGTAAGACGTGGGAGCAGCAGAAATCAGGAAGACTGTGGCCTGAAGCAAAGTTGAAACCATGAGAGAAAATAAGGCACAAGTGCACAGTTTACTACCAAGCTTTACAGTGGGGGGTGGGTTTGCTTGATTTTCCCGTAAACTAGAAGAAGAAGGCTGCCATCTAGGATCAAGCAGGTTGGTGCATAGAGTCCTGTGAAAGAGCCATTTTAGAATGGGTCCTTTCTTTCCCGCTCCCCGTGTGAACTGAAAAGACTCTGGCCTGACATGGGATCCCTTGAAAAGAACTTCTGAGCCATTGAAGCATGAAGGGAGGAGCCACCGACCCCTGCCCCAATTGTGCAAAGCTTGTCCGTTTATATTGTATGAAGTCTTAATGCAGGTGAATTCACACTGGTGCATACACATGCCAGTGGGAACACGTCAGAAGAAAAACATACTGCATGACATAATGCAAGAGTGTGGTGGGTGGTCAGCACACATTATGTATGGAGAAATGCCAAAAGGCTGGCTGAAAGTGTGGGGATGGTGCAGTGAACTGGACACATGCCTGAGAGCCAATCTGGCCGAAGGTAATTTTCAGGTGAGTGCAACAATGGCAAGCAGAGGTGGTGAGGCACAGAGAGCGTGGGAGAGTAACAACACAGACACCCCGGCAGAACAGGAACTGCGGGTTCTGTGCAGTGTGGCAAGTCAGACATAGGAGACGGACAAGAGGACATGTTTTGTTCAGGTGTTTATTAAAGAAATCTAGAAAACCTTATCCAGCCGCAATCTCTATGATGGGTTCCCTGGGATAGAAAACAAAAAACATCATGATGTCTCACAAATAAATGCAAAAACAAAGGAAACAAAATGTCCTTCTCTGGTTCTTTGGTTCAAATAATGGTATTGTCAGGTAGTCCGTATAGTCTATGTGTAAAGACTGTAGGGGGTGTCTATGATTCTACCCACTATATGGTTGGGGTAGAGGCACAGCGGCACCCCAGCAAGGCTCTCAAATGGTAGCAATGGACGAGCAACCAAGGCTGAGACTCAAGGGAGGTGATGCAGGCTGTTTCTTAGGTACAGTGAATCCCCAAGTCCCCCACAAGGGAATGTCCACACACTATGTTAAGCGCTAACACAGTTCTTGTTACAGGCTAGATGGATATATACAAATAAATAAGACTCACTTTGTAGTATGAAATTCTACTCAAATAGTTAACACAATATATACAGTACAATGTGGTACCAAAGGTGTTCTTATTTCAGCAATAATGTGCCAATTGGTAACAGTTATTAGAAAGCATTAAAATTACTAAATACTGCTTAACCCCACAGACGCAAATGTAGAAACCCAGAAAACACTTTTGAACACTGGCAGAATACTTTTCAGAGTAAAAATGCTATTCTGTGTGGAGATCCCCCCACTAAGGCAACCTGTAATAAAAGGGAAGTTATACTTTGCTTTTGTGTTAATGCCCAGTCCGTTTGTGTTCGTTAATTGTCTGCTTTTGCTTCTACAGATCCCACCACCCCCAAAGTACATGGAAAGCAACAGGAGAGATGGGCCAAAGATTAATCTAGATAATCTGGATAGACCCAGAGGGAGGAAGCCCCTTCTCCTCGTTACTCTACCTTGGGTGCCTTGGAAGGCAGCAGTGAAGGTCTGTCGCGATGGCCTCCTTGGTTGGACTGCTATGCTGGCTGTGGATTTCCCACAATGCTCAAGCTCTGTGTGGACCTCGACAAGGCTTGGGAGGTGAGGATGAGTCCACTGGTTTTCGTAGATGACCTTTGGTGGTGACGAAGGCAGTGATAGAAGTAGGTGTCGGCTTTTGGTGATTTGTGGTTGACTGCCGTTCCATTCTTTGGGGCTGCAGCCATAATATGGATCACAGGATGGCTTCTGGTGACTTGGATTTGAACATTGGACTTCTCTGATGGTCACCACCAAGTTTGGACCCTCTGGAATTGTTCTTTGGTTCAGAATGGCGGGAACCCCACCGGTGGGCACTTCTCTGCAGGTGGTGACACTGGACTTCCCCAGCCGTGGAAAAGTGGACAGACGTCGAGGTTGCAGTGTCCCTTGAAGATTTCTTCAGTCAGATGGAATGTGGCAAACTCAGGGCCCTAACCATGGTACCCATTCCTCTGGGCGATACACAGCAATCTGGCTTTCTTCTGTTCACGGACAGCCTCCAGACACAGGAGGGTGCTGTTGGACTTCTTCGGCCCAAGAGTTCTGGACACTCTTATTTTGGATCCTCGAAGATAACTCTGCAGGATTGAAGGCACTCAGAACTGGCTTCCAGGACACTTCTGGGGAAAGAACATCATTTACAGGATCTCCCCCCGTAGCTACGGGAAGAGGTTGCCTGGTCAGGTCCTCTTTTGATCAGTCCTTGAATTACCACAGCAGCCTTTGGATTTATTGAAGAGTTACAGCCGCAGACTTCTTCTTCCAGCTGGATTCACCATACAAACTTCCAAGCTTCTCACTTTTGTTTATGACTGGCAGCTTCTGACACAGGGGTAAGCGAGGGGTCTTCTGTTACACACACATTCCCCCATTCACTCAGCCTGAGCCAGGCTCAGTCAGCCAATCACACACTAGTGCATTCCTCATGCAGCACCAATCAGGCTCACCGGTATTCAGAATTTCAAAAAAGAGCACCTGACAAGGCCCTGATAAACCCAGGTGGGTATATACTACTAAATCAAAAAATTAATCAGGGTGAGAGATCATACATTTGGTCATTTGGTATACTCATACACAATGACAACTGAACACAAACTGTTACTGTTGGGATGCCCGAGGAATCAGGCCAATAAATGCGCACCCGACAATGGTACTCCAACCAACCCTGATCCAACAGATTCCAATTTTCAATCTATCAACCAAGATTTTAAAAGAATCAAAAAAGCACTTTTGGAGAGAGGCCTCTCTTTTGTCCCTGCCACAAAAGCTGCTCCTTTCCAGACTGAGCTGGAACTAAAAAGGTTTTTTAGGAACATAACACTCAAATATTATTATTATTATTATTTTTTTTTAATTACTTGTGTATAATCAACGAAAAATGATTTTTACAAGAAGTTGTCATTCAAAGTAGATGTAAGTAACAGTTAAGAATAACTAAGTCAAGACATGGTGAATTCAATGGAAGTCTCAAGAATTAATCAGGGTGAAAGTCCTCTATAGTTAGAGGAGAGTCCATTGAATATTATTTTGAAGTACACTTACCGAAAAACCAGGACATTTTGGATTTTGGGGCTACTAGCGCTCAAGACGTTGAAAACACTACAGGTTTCAAGCCCAAATCCACTTTCACGCCACCTCCACACATGATACCAGTGGAATTTGATACATTCGAAAAACTGATCATGAAAACAGTTTCAGAAGGCCTAGCTTGAAAAAACTGCTATCGAGACAATCTAAGCCCAGGAGAGAGAAAAGCAATGACAGAACTTAACTCAGACCTCTCCATTACCATCAAAACGGCGGACAAAGGCGGTGGAATCATGATCATGGATACGATACACTATAACCTTGAATGTCAACGACTCCTCGCAGACGATACAGCATACAAAAAACTCAATGGAGATCCCACCCATAGGATACAGGAAGAGATTTTGAGTTTAACTAGACATGCCAAAGAAGATGCAAAAGACATATGGCCCTGTACCTGCGGGCAATGACCCACCCCATATAACAAACAAACATTGGGGAGTTTAAGGTGGAGGGTGGTGGGATGGAATCCTTACTTGGGCCTTCCTTGTCCCCAGAAGGGGATCACCCCCAGTGGGATCCTGCTTGCACTGACCCATAGAGAGGATATTGTGTAGTGAGATCACCTCTTAAGTACCAAAGGGGGTGACTCCCACTTGCAGAGAAGGTGCAAATTTACTGAATTCATCACAGCAGCCAGTATTTTTCCTCTGACAGCTTTACATAGATCCATTGAATGTGCTGAGCGAACCATACAGTCACCATCTGCTGAATATCAGTGTTGAAAAAAAGTATGTTGTGTACAAGAACTGACCACTGATGATTACATCCTGAAATGAACACTGGGTAAAAGCACCATTTGACCAAAGTGTCCAAATTGAGGAAAATAGTTGAATTCCATCTTATTTTTCCCTCCGGCAGTACAAGTCACCTAACAGCATTCGTCTTCTGGGATGGATTGAAATGGGGACCTATTAGACATTTTTGAATTCGACCAATGATGATTTTCTTTGGACATGGTTCACCAAGGCCAAACGTACCCTGTGTAACAATGGCCCCTGCCTGCCCATTGGGGTGTTTGATGCAGGCCCTGGGGTTAGTGTTGGGAATTCCCACTGGTCATGCAAACAACACCAAGATAGAGGTAGTGGCTTGTAAAATCTACACCACATTAACTTCTGCCCCTTTAAGTATGAATGCCCCCAATATTACTGGATATGGCAGTAAAGAAAATAAATCTACAGGCCCTTTAAGACAGGCCTGTGGCTCAGAAACACTTTACATTATGATTCCAAAGGTGTACTATAGAAAGAAAAGGAATGTCACTCACCAGCACAGTAAAAAGAGAGAGAAAGCTCTGTGCAGGAAATACCACTAGAACCACATGGGCTTCACTCACAGCGATCAAGCTTCATATTGTAGAAACCCTGAAAGGGTTCTTTGAGGAGAATGATAATGGAGAGGTTGGGGTGGAACCTATTTGTGACGCAGCGAAAGCGGTCCTGAGAGGAGAAATAATAGACAAGACATTGGCATTCGTTGGAGTCAGAGACAAATACAGAACGCCAAAGTAACACAGAGACAATCAATAAAGAGCATGAAGGCATTCAATCTCGCAAGCACCCAACTAGAAACCCACATGACAGACACCAATGCTAATTCCCTCATTCACACAAAACAATTCTATTTCAAAGGGAATAAAGCAAACGAAATGCTAGCTGCTAGATTGAGAAAAATCTCAGTTTACAGCTTCATCGCATATCTAAAGAATAACCTGGGGTGCAGAAACGCGGATCACAGAAGTAAAATCACCTTAGTGGAAATATGTTATCAATAGCTGGAAGTGGAGGTCCCTACTGAGCAGGGTAAAATCCGGGATTTCATATCTTCCATCCCTCTCCATCATGTAGCGGAGGCCTTCAAAGATAGGCTTGAACAGCCCATCACGTTGGAAGAAGTTGAACAAGCAATCAAATCTCTCCCAAGAGGGAAAGCCCCAGTGCCAGATGGCATTTCTAACTTATTTTACAAGACATTTCAAAAGATATTAGCACAGCAACTGACTAAACTGGATAATTTGTTTCTAACCTCTGGCTGAGTCACCCCCTGTCATTGCTGAATCGGCTACAGTTTGTATACCGAAACCAGGCAAAGACCCAGAAAACTGCACCTCTTATCACCCTTTCTCCCTTCTTAATGGTAATGGCGAAATGTAAGCAAAAATCTTAGCTACCCGTCCAATGCCAATGCTACCCACCCTTATAAACGCAGATCAAATAGGCTTTATAGTGGGCTGAGGAACTCATGAGAATATCATGAAGAGTAATAAATCTGATTCACTCAGGCACACAATTGGGTTGTACATTTGCATCATTGGTGCTGTGTTCGACATTCAACAGCGTAAATTAGTCATTTATGGAACATGCACTGAGAGCATTCAGATTGGGCCTGAACCTTCTCTAGTTGGTAAGGGCAAAACAGAGGGGTACTGACCAGGCCTAGCCCCTGTCTCACATGTTCTTCTCCCTGTCATAGGAACCACTGGTCCAAAACATCTGCAATGATGAGAATCAAAGTAATCCCTGTCCCGGGATTGAACAAAAAATTGGCATTATGCGCAGATGATTTGAAACTATTCTTGGAGAATGTTTCCTCCTCAAACCCTGCCATGGCTTTCATACTCAAGCGCTTTGAAGAAATCTCTGGCTTCAAGAGTAACATGATTAAATCCACGGCCATGAACATCTCTCAATCTACAGAAAATATAGCATCAATACAGGACAGGTTCCCATTTTAATGTCTATTTTATTTATTTATTTATTTGGATTTATCAAGCGCCCAGCGGCCCGGAGGCATTGTGGCGCCGTTAAAGAATATTCAGCTTGGTACAGGTTAGCAGCAATGGTCACAAGTAGGTATAAAACATTGTTGAGCAGGTGTTACGTGGTTACAGAGGAACAGTATTGGAGCCAAGGCAGAGTAATAAAAGGGTTAGTTGAACAACTTTGTTTTCAGGGTTTTCCTGAAGGTAGAGAGGGATTGTTCGCGTCTCAGATTGGGCGGTAGCGAGTTCCATGCTTTGGGGGCTAGAACTTCAAAGCTGGTTCTGCCAGCTTTCACTCTGTTAAATGCTGGGACTGAGAGTTGGTGTGAGTATTTTTTGCATTTTGGCCTGTGGGTTGGTGCTTGGTGTATTCTTTCTACTAAGTATGCTGGTGCGGTTTGGGTAAGGCATCTGTGTGTGACTGTGAGGGCTTTAAATGTTATGCGATCTTTGACTGGGAGCCAGTGGGCGTCCCTTCTTGCCAGGGTGATGTGTTCTCTCTTGGCAATGCTGAGTGCCGCTCTGAGGGCATTTTTGTGTGCTACATGCAAACGATTGATGGTATGTGTAGAAGTGCCGAGGAGTAAGATATTTGAGTAGTCTAGTTTTGCACCTATTGTGGCTCTGGCAATGTTGAGGCGGTTCTTTTGTGATAGATAGGGTTTCGCTGCATTTATGATTTTAGAGGTGAGAGCTGCTGCTGATAAGATGGCACTCACTTGTCTGTCCATAGACAGTGTGGAATCTAAGTAGACGCCTAGGGTTTTCACTGAGGCTGAAGTTAAAATGACTGTGGGCCTCATTACGACCCAGGCGGTAAGTTACCGCCTGGGCCGTGACTTTACCACCATGGCGTAAACTCCGTTTACGCCATGGTGGTTGGCGGACTTACCGCCCCATTCCGAGGTCGGCGGGGCGGTAAGTCCCCAATCCCCATTTACCCTTCCCCATTCCCATTTTTGCCCCATAGGGCATAATGGGAGTGGGGAAGGCGTTAATTACGCCACCGTAAATTACGGTGGCGTAATTAACTCCATGGTACCTTAGCGCCATGGATTTTAACACCTGCTAAAAGCAGGTGTTAAAAGCGCCATGGCGCTAAGGGACCTCGTAGTTGGCGGTAAGGGGTCGGCGCAGCTAACGCTGGCGTTAACCCCTTACCGCCAGGGTCGTAATGAGGCCCTGTGTCTTCTATGATGAAGGAACTATAAGTATTGTCAAGTCTTTTTAGGGCTTCTTTGGGGCCTACTAGTAGTATTACGTTTTTTTCCCCATTTAGACATAGTCCGTTTGCTGATGCATCCTTGGAATACCTGGAGGTTATGGTCACACCTAAATATGATGATCTATACCAGGAGAATATCACACCACTGTGGGCCAAGTGCCTGGAACACTTGAGGAAGTAGGATCTTCAATAAATATTGTGGCTAGGACGAATAACGGCAATAAAGATGACCTTACTGCCCAAAGTCCTATATGTATTTCAGGCACTGCCGATCCAGATCTCAACCAAAATGATGAAACTGCTACAGGGGTACTTTTTAAATATATATGGATCTAGAAACTACCTTGAGTTCCCTGCAAGATTATTCAAAGGGCAACCATGCAAGGGGGCTTAGGAGTACCAGATACACAACACCATCTAACTGCTGCCCAGATAAGTCACATTCTTGACTGGCATATGGAACAAGATGATCAGAAATGGATGTGGATTGAACAGGAGAGGAGTTTGGTTCCTCGCTCACATTTGCCATTTCGGTCTACTGGAGCGGGTCCGTGGTGGGTGACCTATTGCCTCCTATATGTTGCTAACTGAAATATTCGGATAAAGGGCACAGACAGTAGAAGAAAAAACCTTGCCTGGCGCCGCTTACACTAATAGCCCAGAACCAGGGCTTCTCCCCCAGCCTGAATAAAAACACATTTGCGAGGTGGGAAGTGCTGCAAACCCTGACCTTGGATAAACTATATAGTGATGAAACACCTCTAATATTCAGTCAATGTAAAGAAAGTTTCCAGTTACCTGAAACCGAACTCTTTACATACATGCAGCTGGACATAAAAGAGAGGTGTGACAACTGCGGGCACTAGAATACCCAAAGGCTTAGAATTACTACAACCACTGGGGTGGCATATAAAGTAATTTCCCAATCTTACAACCTGTTAGATCCGGAGAATGTAACCATGATCTACCAGTATATGGCCAAATTGGAAACTGAGCTAGACATACCGATCGGAACATGGCACCGCATATGGGAGTGGATGCTGAAAATCTCTAAATGCACGAATGTAAAAGAGTGTGCATCCAAAATATGCTATCAGTGGTACTGGACACCGCAGAGATTGCATACCATTTTTCTGCATGACTCTGAACTGTGCTGCTGGGTATATGGAGGGGCAAGTAATATGGGGCATATATGGTGGCACTGTCCTGTAATCCAGACATATTGAGAGGAAATCCTTGTTGGGATTAAGGAAATCCATGGGACGCACCTCCGTTTGGAACCACTTATGCTTGTTCTGGGGGACAATGATGATGAGGGGTCACTATCCATTATCTGGGCACAGATCGATTCAAATTACTCAGCTACTGAACGCAGCCTGCCTGACACAGGCAGTTTGGGAAGGCCCCAGAAGGACCGCCCGTAGCTTGGTGGTGGATAAAAGTGCTATCCAACATCTACGCCAAATACCTTTCAAAGTGGTCCCCATTTATTGAATATGTCAAACGTGCGAACATGCATAAGCCACAACTTATTTGCAACTTTTCTCTAAGATAGAACTGTAGAGAAATACCAACTGTTCTAGAAACCGCAGGAAATGCTGTTTTACCACTCATAAAATATAGCAAAGAGACTCCTGCAACTGTATCCTTTGTACCCAGACTCCTAAATCGGTGTGTTTTTTCTTGCTCACCATCTTACACCTTATTTGTCGCTATTTACTATATGATTACAATTTACTTAAATTTGTTATACTTTGTTTCATTGCAAATATAGATTTTCAGAACGTAAAAAACAAGAGAAGTAAAGCCTAATAAAATGCAGGCCCCTGCTCTTTTTTCAATTACGCCTTCTTGAACTTTTCAGTTGCACTTTTAAGCTTTTCGAATTGTATCTTGAGTCTATATTCTGTACTTTTACGGGCCTTTGTGGGGATTAATTTGGCAATCTAATCATGTCAAAAAGGAAATCATTATTTAGACAAAATGGGATCACATCAAAAATAACAAAGCTAGTGACTGTGATTCTCTTACCAATATCACTTTGAAATTGGGATCAAATGACAAAATAACTAAAAATAGTAAAACTATTAAGACTACCAATAATTCATCCTCGAAAGGAGGCTTTGTGCAATCCATGTTGTCATATAGACCACTTTCAGGTGTTCATAACTTTATTTCTAATGACCCATAAATTGCTGATGACAGCATACAAGAAACTGAGTGACCATCTAACCAAGAGGGGGGAAATTATATATATATTTAATATATTCATTTGTTGTTTCCAAGGGGATGGAATTAAACCTGTCAGCCCCAACTGCATTATCCCTAACTAACAACCTAAAGACAGGTTCGCCTTTAATGATGATTGAAGGGAGGACACATGTGAATAGGGTTATAGGTCAATCAGATGGTACGTAAATCAATCTTATTAGTCCAATCTTTCCATGTTCAAATAGAGTTGATATTCAAGCTTCAGTTATTGAAGAGCAAGGCAGAGCGTTTAATGACTTATCTTCTAATTTGAACAAACTCAGCAATTGTATACCACATGGCAAAACCCTGTTATGCCCCCCTCTGTTGACAAATTTGGTAGGATCCCTGCAATGTTTCCAACTAAGCTTAGAGGCTATGCAATTGAGGAATTAGATCAAATTTTTGCAGAAACTTGTTGCATTAACTAAGGATGTAGAAAGCCTTAAAATGTTGCATCAAGGACCAAATGTTAACCAGCCCAATGATTTCAAATGAATGTTTTGGGCTACATTAAATAATGAGCAGGGGGAAAGGAGGTCAACATCACTAAAGGAAATTACGATGAATTGTAATGATCCCAAAACCCATGCAGGAATAAAATCAAAACATGTCTCTTACCCTTAAAAACAACGAATGATTACTTAAATTCACCATCTAATACGTTGATCGAAGTAATAACAAGACATGGTCAAAAAAAGCCTTATTCTTTTGAAGGTTTATCTGGTAAAAGGCCTCCTTTAAATAGGGCAAGTTCTCTTAATGTGGTAAATCGTAATCTCTGTTACGGCAGATACTACCGTAAATCAAGCTACTAGGAAGGACAATAGGATTAAAGAGGAATCCTATAGAGTTTACATGACAGTTGTAACCAAGCTGAAGGATGGAAGTCTTGAAAACACCTACTCCATAACTAATAAAAATCATCCACTAGATCAGATATATTAGAGTCTATTGGTTATATTTAGTGACATTGTTAGAGCCGTCAGGATCCCAACACAGGGCGATCAACGGTTTGTTCTGGTAGAACTGGTAATACCCTCTAGGACATTTGCTGAGGAACTCACCCTCCTAGATTATAGAAGCTTCCGCCAACCAGGTTCCACTATCAAACTAATGAATATTGCGTTTGTGGACCCTATGCTCCACCCAATGTTATACTCCAATGTGTAGACCAAGGGGAAAATAAAGATTTTAAAAGTATCTAAATCTGAGGGGAAAACTATTGTGTCTATTCAAATCTGACATAACTCTCCCCCCTTGGGCTGCCAGTTAGTTCAAAAATACAATCAGGATCCCTTAAAAGATAACCCAGCTTACATGGAGCTGTTATCATGGAATTAAATTAAATTATCTCTCTTCAAGAAACATAGGTATTTCAATTCCACCACAACCAGGATTTGCAAGTTATATCATTCTGGCCTCCAAAGCGGGGTGGAGGTATGTCAGGTGGGGGCTTATTAACATGGGTCAGAATTGACCTTGATGTTAGGACTGGGTAGATATTAAAAGCACAGATATACAATTATTAGAGATACTTATTTCCAATGGTCCTATGCTAATTCTTTTTAATGTATACATTCCACCATGTGGGTGTCCTTCATGTGACATTACCATAGTCAATTTGGAGAGATGGGTGGAAACCATAGAGGGTCTTCGTTAGTTTGGATGAGGTTTTAGTACCATGGTCATTGGAGAATCTGATGCCCAAATTGAATCATTAAGATGTTTTAATTTCATCTTTGTCGATTAGGACATTCCTTGGGGAATCCCATAAGTACAGACTACTATAATCATATCTCGCCATGGCCTTGGCTCCCCATCTGGCCACTCTACTAGCTAAAAGAGGATTTATAGCTGGTTATTAGGGAAATTCAAACCTGAACCTTCCTTTAAGGTCAAAGGTTCGTAAAGCCACATTGAATATTTTTTTTATTAATATTAGTCAATGGCAAATGCTCAAGAAATGACATGTCATTGACCACACAGATAATGATCACAAAACGCTGATAGTTACTATGTATGAATGTTGAAGTATCAGAGGGAAAAGAATCCAAGCTATTTAACTATTACTATAAATGGTCCTAATCTTAAATGGATTTCAAATATCAAATTTGACCAACTGTATGTTGACCCACTTGAGTGGGATTGATGGGTCTCCTACAATAGCAAGACCTTTCTCTCGAAAGTGTGGCCCATGGAACTAGAATAATATCAACAGGCCAGGAGCTCAGGCGAAAAGGCAAAAGGTCACACAAACAGACTGCAAGAAAAATAACACAAAAATTAGTTGTATCTGCATGTACCAATCCAGTAGATACCCGAGGTCTATGCTCCCTCCCAAACCAACTAATCCTGCCTGTAGTTAGCGTGGTGGTCGGTGAACAGCTAGATTATAGAAGCACCTCTTACAAAGGAGTTGAAAGTCCAAAGACCAGGGAACCGACTGTTGGGGAGAATTCTCATCTATGGCTAATTTCCCTCACCTAGTGAGTCCCCCAGCAGCTTTTCTGGACTTCTGGAGTTTATTTTTTTTCCACTTGGTAAGAGTGAGAGCTTTTCCCCCACTCTTACCTGTGCTTTGCTATGTGTTTTTACCTGTTTTTGTGATTGTGGACTCTGAAGTACACCACTTCAATAGCCCTCTTCAGTGCCGTGGCACAGGGTTGTCTTTGAGACTTCCCTCGACTCCATTTCTGAGGGGACTAGCGTCCCCCAGAAAAGGGTAAAGTTACCATTAACTTTACTTAGTCAATCTACCACAGAACCAGTACACCCCATCTTGAATGGAGTACTGGGAAGGGTTAATTCGTATCCCTTTTTATCTGTAGCTCCTAGAGCATTGTTTCGCTCTTTTAACATTTAGACTTGGCTGGTGGCAGTGGTATCTACCCTAACTTTTCTACCGCAATTATATTAGATAAACGTGGTACTGTTCTTGGCTATTATATTAGCCTCGAACATAAACCTGCTTGACCAAATCATCTTTCTTTTGGCTCCGGTTGGGTTTATTCGCCATTTGTTTTTGTTAAAGTCCTTCTTGTGTTTTACTTTGCGCGGCAAACTAGGTTTGCCTTCTTTGTTCATTGTCTTTTGGCGGGCTTCTGCTCGGAAGCCCTCCTCAAGGCACCTGGGTGTCTAGGTGGGCTAAATGGGAGGGAGGGGTGTAGTCACCCCCTGCACAGGGTATCCTAGGATTCCCAAGTCGCACTTTGTCATGATTGGCCAGGGTAGTTGTCCGGGGTGGACAACCCCCCTGCTGGGTGATTGACAGCCAGGCTGTGTGAATGGGGGTTTTTCGCATAAAAGGCAGGTCTCTTGGGCTGGAAGTCAGAGAGTCACCACTGGAACTACAAGGAACCGAAGAAAAGCGGGGAGAACGATGGTTGCTGCAACTACCCCGTCCTGGTGAAGCCCTGCTGCAGTCCTGAGCTATATTCCCTTCAACGACTTAGAGAAGATCCAGTCCGGAGTCTTCTTCCCTTGAGCTTGGTGGGGATAACCAGCTCACCTTCTACAGCCAGAGGATCCTCTTCCTTGGTCAAAATCACTGCACGCTGCTGTAGTGGTCCGGATAGCCACCTGAAGAGCCTCACCTGTTTTTTAAGGAGTGCACCTTTTATTCCTCGTCGCTGCTGCCTGCTTCATCCCTGTGTGGTGCAGACCCCCTTCAGACGTCCTCCTTCACAACGAAGCTCTAGGAATCGTGGGTCTGCGGGAACCATCAGGAACAACTGCCAGGGCACCAGCAGAACCATTGGAACAAGGTACTGTGTTCTACTTGAGGAAACTGGGTGAATCCTTTTTCTTCATTTTCCAAGGCTTGGCCTTGTCTTCCCTCCTTCTTATAACTTTTTCTTCCGAACATTGACAATATCGAAGTACTTTTGGCTACGTTGAATCGTGAACTGTCTGACTGTGTGATCTTCGGCAACAGGCCCCGGTGTCTTTCGACCCTGGCTCCGGCCCTTTGACTTTTGAACTCCTGTCTCTGAGTGTTTCTCGATTCTGCCTGCCTAGCCAAATAATTGCCTGTGATTTTTTGCCTCCAACTCCCTCTGGGTATCGCAGGCGCTAAGTGTGTTTTTGCCCCGGTAGCATTTCATGTCACGGATATGCGTTTATTTAGTAGACCGAACTGTCAAAAAGTGATCGCAATCATATTCGAGGTAACGTGTTTTGTTCGTAACACCGGTTCATTCAAACACAGGGTACTTACCTTGAGACATACTCTACAAAGTGAATTGGTTAGTTGTGGTTTATTTAACGTGTGGTTTTTATTTCAGTTTAATAGAAGTGTTGTGTTTATAACAAATGGTTTAAAATAAATGTACTTATATTTTTTACCTGAAACCTTGAGTCAGTGTTTGCTTGAGTCACAGTCATTGTGGTCCCTTGGTGTAATCTCTGCTACTGCTCATATACTCTTGAGATAAGCCTGGCTGCTCCACCACTGCTACCACTCTGACATAGTAGTACAGGCTTGTACCAAAGGTAAAACTTGTATTGGCACCTGTAGTCTTAATTGTGTGTAGTGGTCCCTAAGGACACTGCACAGGATTCTGCCTTACACTGGTGTACAGCGGTGAGGATTTGGAAGTAGAGTGATTACAATTAGGGTGCTGCTATTGCTTGGGTTCAATTAACCACAAGGCTAACACCACTAATGCTATTTAACTAAGAAATCATGTCAAATATGGAAAACTACACTGAAGAGAGTCTTTTACTCTATACTGCTGAGGTTCTGAGAACCATGTGTAGGGATAAGAATATCTCTGGTAAAGGAAAGAAATCTGAACTGGTTGTAAAGTTAATGGGAAAAAGTCTGGAGAGTGGGTCAGAACCCCTCCAGCAAATGTGTATTCTGATGTTTCTGATTCTGAGAGTGTTAATTGTGAAGAAGTAGATGACTCCTTGCTAGGAAACCCTGCAACTCCCTTGCCTGCTCAGAATGCACAACCTCTGTCCACAGGGACCACCATAGGTCCTACACTTACTCCTGAATTTATTGCACTTTAGAAAATGAGACTTGAATTGGAAGTGACGTATTGATGCACAAACTGCCATGAAACATCAAGAGTTAAGGCTCAGAGAAATGGAGCTGAACCATGAACTAGAAATGAAGAAACTGTCTCTAGAAAATGCTTCTCTCCCAGAGTCTTCTAGGTCTTCCAGCCCTAAGAGACCCCGTATGCCAATGGAAATTATTGGTATGTATGAGACTAAACTTGATATTTTGGATTGGTTAGCAATGTTCGAGTACAATCATGGAATTCAAGGTATCTCAGGGAATCAGTTGATTCCTTGGCTTTTCTCTAGGCTTCCCCCTGTTGCAAGTGATGCTGCAATGGAGTTGGGGGAGGAGGATAAACAGGATTATGAGTGTATGAAACTAGCATTAATAGCTAGGTTTGGGAAGACCCCTTCCCAGTATATTAAGAGGTTTAGAACCCTCAAAAAGCATGATGGTACCCCTTGGGCTACCTGGGTGTGTGAATGTTTGAAAAACATGGATGGTTGGGTTAAGGGTTACAAAGTGAACACTTATGAAGGTTTGAGGAATCTTGTAATGTTGGAGTCTTTTTTGATGTCTGCTCTCCTGAGATTAGACAGCACTTGGCTGATCCAAAGGAGATAGATCCTAAGAGGCTGGCTAAGGCTGCTGACTTGTGGGTTGCCAACAGGGCCACTCACAAGGATTCTGGGGCTACTCAGAAGAAGGATGAGGGGAAGCAGCCAAAGAAAGACAACAAAGAGAATTCCAATAATTAAAATCCAAAAGAGGGCCCCAAACATAACCAGGGTAAGCCACAAGGTAAACCGAATCAGGCTAGTGTACCGCCTGGTTCCACACCAGATAGAGGCCAGGGCAAACCCCCATTCCAGAGAGCATTTGGGAAATGCTTTGTTTGTGGGTTGCCTGGCTATGTGAAAGGAGATCCCAAGTTTAAGGGTAAACCTTCAGGGGTCAACACTGCCTCCTTAGGCTTCTCCCAGGGGGATGAAGTACCTATGGCCAGTGGAAACTTTCAGCTACTAGCTGATGAGCCCATGAGAGTCTTAGCTAGTGTTTCTTTAGTGTCCTTGGGTCTTTGGGAACAACAGAACTTAGATGTATATAACTTAATCCCAGATAATACTAAAGAGTATTATAAAGATAGTGTTTTTGTGAATGGCCAGGAGACCCCTGCCATCAGAGACACTGGAGCCAGCATAACTGTGGTTGGTGAATGTTTTTCCAAAGTGGAGGATGTTGCTAAGGCACTCAAACACTTAACCAAGTTAGCTGGAGGCCCTGTGCAAATGGTTCCCCAGTTACCAGCTCTCATCCAGTGTAATGACATGACTGTCGGAATACCTGTAAGTGTGCAAAATAATGTACCTGGGAGGGTCCTGTTGGGTAATGACCTTGAAACTCTTGGAGTTGTGTCCAGCACCCCCCGGTCCCCCAGCAGAAGGAAGCAGGAGCTCACAAGGTCTGCAAGGGAGAGAACCTTAAGAGGCATTCCTGAGGACATGATAGAGGAGGCTATCACCCCAAGTCCACCGGACTCACACACTGCCATTACAGGACAAGAAAAGACAAAGGGGAAACCTAAGTCTGCCAGCAAGAAAACAGCAAGCACTCCTGAGCCCAGAAGGACATCTCCGAGACTGTCCAAAGTCACACCTCTGACTCCCACACCAGCTGAGGCTGAGTGTGAGGTTCAACCCTGTATGGTCAAACTAGATACTGAGGAATCAGATCTAGAAGAGGATCTTCCTTGGTAGGAGATCTTGACCCTGTTGACCATCCTGAGCTGCAGTCTTTACTGGCAGAAGGTGGACCCAACAGAGAAAATTTCAGTAAAGGACAAAGAGAGTGTCCTACCTTGGAAGGTCTTCGCCAACAGGCAGCTTCTCAGCTCAGTGGGACTGAGCCTGGGAAGTATAGGTTGCACTGGGAAGATGGCCTCTTCTACAGTGAACCAACTGAGTCAACCCCTGGAGACTACGGAAGACTTGTAGTACCTCTAGTGAACCGACTCCAGTTTCTGCAGTTAGCCCATGAGGTACCTTTGGCTGGTCACTTAAGTTTTAAGAAGACCAAAGAAAGGCTATCTCTGCACATCTACTACAGAAGTAGACAAAGATGGGTACAGAAGTAGACAAATTCTGAGGAAGCTGCCACACTTGCCAAACCTCTGGCAAGAGCCAAGAATGTGGCACCCTTAGTGCCTCTCCCAGTGGTGGGAATTCCTTTTGAGAGGGTTGGGATTGACATTGTTGGTCCTTTTGACCCTCCCACAACTTCAGGCAACAGGTTTATCCTGGTTGTAGTTGACCATGCCACTAGATTTCCTGAAGCCATACCTATGAGGACTGTTATGGCTCCGGCTGTGGCTAAGGCCCTACTTGGTATTTTTACTAGAGTAGGTTTTCCTAAGGAGGTGATATCCGACAGGGGATCACATTTTATGTCCCACTACATGCAAACCATGTGGAAAACCTGTGGAGTCACCTACAAGTTCTCAACTGCCTACCACTCCCAAACCAATGGGCTGGTAGAGAGGTTTAACAGAACTATGAAGAGCATGATAGGTGCTTTAGAAGAACCCCTTAAAAGGAAGTGGGACCTTCTACTGCCATGCCTTCTTTTTGCCTATAGGGAAGTCCCTTAGGAGGGAGTAGGATTTAGTCCCTTCCAACTTCTCTATGGTCATCCAGTCAGAGGCCCATTGGCCCTGATTAAGGAGGGGTTGGAGAGTGCTCCTTCCCCCAAGCCAGTCAGAGTGACTGACTATGTGATAGGTCTCCGGAGGATAATGTCACACATGACGGCAGAAGCAAGTGATAACTTGAGGGCTGGTCAAGCTCTGGTCAAACATTGGCATGACCAGAAGGCTAACATCGTTGAGTTTACTCAAGACCAGCTTGTTCTTGTTATGGTCCCCACAAGGCAGAGGGCCTTGCAGGACAAATGGATAGGACCCTTCAAGGTTGTGGGTAAACCTGGAGAGGTGAACTATCTGGTGGACTTAGGCAATCCTAAGGAGGCTCCCAGAGTCTTTCACACCAACCGTTTAAAGGTTTATGTCTCCAGACCTGACATAGGAGCTTTGCTTCTAGCTTCAGCTCAGGAGGAGGAGGAGGAGAGTGAACATCTGCCTGACCTCCTCAGAGGCTTACCTTTAGATGAGCAAGTGGAAGGAGTTAATCTCTCTTCCAGTGTCACATCTGACCAACAGGATGAGTGCAAGTTACTGTTAAATCAGAGTGCCTCCCTGTTCTCACTCTCACCAGGCTTGACCCCTTGAGGCCAACATGACATACACACTGGTGATTGTTTGCCTCTCAAAAGCAGGGGGTACAGAATGTCAGACAATGTCAGATCCCACAAAAGGAATGAGGTCAACAAGTTGCTTGAACTTGGGGTAATAGAAACCTCTACTAGCCCATGGTCTAGCCCAGTTGCGCTTGTACCAAAGGCAGGATCCAATGAGTTGAGATTCTGAGTGGACTATAGAGCTCTAAATGCATTCACCAGGACTGATGCCCATCCTTTGCCTAGGACCGATGAGATGGTGGACAAACTTGGTGCAGCCAAGTACCTCAGCACATTTGACCTAACGTCAGGCTATTGGCAAATAGCCCTGACAGACCATGTGTTAAGACGGATTTCTGAACTCTGTCCTGGTGGCGCAGAAGTTCAGAAGGCCAACCTAATTACTTGGAACAGGGTAACCTCTGGACGAGCCAGACCAAACAAGCTAGCGACGGTCAAGACTAGGTCTCAAGAGGGGTGAGGGTGACTGAAAGCCCGCAATGAGCACACAAAGCAAGGACACTTACAAACTACTCCAAACAGGTGTTATATAAAAAATAGATACACATTTATTCCAAGGCCTTTAAAATAATGACCGTAGCGAGAAATCACAATACAACTCTAGTAAACCAACACATACCATACCAATACAATATATATACAAATACAACAAGTCTCAAGCGTTAGATGCACGAAATGTGTAGTCCACCTAAAAGGGAAGGAAAACAGGCAGTGCGAAATGATGCTTAGACCCAGTCCGCCTTCAGAGACACCTAACTAAAAGGAAGTCCGAGCCCTGCGAAGAGTGGAGCCTTGTGCTCAAAAGTACCTGCACACGCTGGTGCCAACGGGCAAAAGGGGAGTCTGTTCGAGGGAAATAAGGCAGTTCAGTTTAGTGCACAAATGAAGAAGAACAGCGTTCCGCGACTCAAGCGCAGCCTCCACTGTGGGCAGAAGCAGAGCGCGAGTACGGAAAGGCGTGCTGTTTTGACACAGCGGGGAAAAGCTATGGGCTCCTGCAGGAGGGCGACCAGTTCCTAGCTATGCTACTCACCGGTCCCCGATGCAAGCAGACCCAGGCTTCTCCGCGTCAGTTTCAGTCGCTGGCAGGTTCGGAAGAGCAGGGGACGTCTCGTCGTCGTGTTGAGTCTGCAGCAGCAGAGTTGAAAGACGTCCCAAACGAAAGAACCCGCACAGTTTGTTACCACAGCAGGGCAACGGAGCTGCTGTGTGTATCTGAGCCAAATGTACACTACTCACTTCAGACCTGGGAACGCCAAGTGTACGAAGCGTGTGAGAGTGACAAGGACTCGAAATACTACACAACCTGGCGGCGGTTACAAAGCAAGACTACTGTGTAAGCTGGTCAGTCTGCTGGATGGCCCAGAGATGCTTCCGAAGGCTTACTAGCAGGAGAGGGTGAAGATGCCGAGAATAGCTGTTCCCGCTATTCCAAGGGTCGAAGTACCAGTACAGGCCTTCTGGTTCGATCAAAGGTAAAAAGGGTTTCACAAGGCGACAGCAGTGCAGAGAAGAAGTCCTTCAGCGGGTCACCAGCGATTCCTCGGTTCAGCCTCTTGGTTGCAGGATACTTGGCTCCTGTATTCCTTCGTTCGTGAGAACTCAGGAGATCGACATGGTAGTGGTGTTTCCAGCCCCCTCTTATCCACGGTTCGCTTCGCGCCAAAACGGAGGGGACCCAATGGGAGATCCGCTCATCAACATTCACACCATTCGTGGACCTATCACAGACCACGGTGGTCCCAGGCATTCACACCACCCTAGACTCTCTGGCACCCAGGATGTGTATTGGGACCAGACATCCCAGCCCACATCCTGAAGGCATACACCAGGCATGTAGAAGCCCGCGAAAGCATCTGTGTTTCGCGGGAAAGTACATGCCCAAATAAGGAAGGCCCCGGGTCGGCTCGACCTGGGGAAGGTGAAGGGAGCAAGACGGTCAGCGGACAGGACAAAGGAGCCTCGTGGTCTGGCCATTTTGGGAGCCAGGCCACCATTTTGGGTTAAGCGCGAGAAACGCGCTTAGAACGCCAAAAGGAGGTCAAAACACAAGAAACGATCGCTGCCACCATTCCCGTCTGTGAATCACTTGCACCGATCAGTTACAATCCTAAACGAGTATCTAGGGCCTGTAGAAGGCTTAGAGACCCAAGAGAGCAGTAACTTAGCTTACAGTGCCCTCTTGTGTCATGTTGCACGAAAGCCGCAACATGATAAAAGAAACTACGGAAAACAGCGTTTCCCGGTACTGACTGTCTTAAGGGCATGTCAGTTTCCCCGTAAGAAAGGAGCGAAAGCCCAGAGGAGTGTGGCAGAAGGCTGCACTTCTCTGGCAAAGTCGAGAACAAGGTGAAAAACAACAGCAAAAAGTTTAGGGGTTGCCACATGGAAGGAAAATTACCTACAATTACGAAATCTTTCCTAACTCTCGCCCCTCCCAGACTATGGACAGGGGGAACTAATCCACCCCTGGATGAGTCTCTTGTTCAGGTCGGTTAAACATTCTGGACAACCCATCAGCATTGCTATGTTGGACACCTGGCCTATGCTCAATAGTGAAGTCGAAGCCTTGTAGACTTATGGACCACCTAAGCAACTTTGGATTCTCCCCCTTCATGTTCATTAGCCACTTTAAGGGCTTATGGTCAGTTTGCACAGTGAAGTGGGTCCCATAGAGGTAGGGCATCAGCTTCCTTAGGGCCCACACAACAGAGAAACATTCTTTCTCTACCGTGGACCATCTGAGCTCTCTGTCCTTAAGCTGGCGACTAATAAAACCAATAGGGTGTTCCTTACCCTTCTCATCTACTTGTGATATTACAGCTCCTATTCCAGTGTCAGAGGCGTCCGTCTGCACGATAAAAGGTCTTTGATAATCAGGGGCCCTGAGGACAGGGGCCTGGCACAAGGAGTCTTTCAAGCCGTTGAAGGCCTTCTCACACTCGTCGGTCCAAGTTACCTTCTTGGGTTTCTTCGGAGTTGTGAGGGCAGTCAGAGGGGCAGCTATGGTGCCATAGTCTGCCACGAAGTTTCGGTAATACCCCGTGAGTCCTAAGAAGGCTCTCACTTGGGTTTGTGTAGTGGGGGTAGGCCAGTCTTGTACTGCTTGTACTTTACTGGGAAGAGGCTGTATCCTCCCTCCACCTACTTTATGTCCAAGGTAAACCACTGAGCCTTGTCCAATCTGGCATTTACTAGCCTTTATGGTCAAGTGTGCTTTCTGAAGAGCCTGGAGCACAATCCCGAGGTGTTTCACATGGTCTTCCCAGGTGGCACTGAAAACTGCTATATCGTCCAGATATGCAAGACAGAATTCGTCCAACCCATTCAAAACATGATTCACAAGCCTCTGGAAAGTGGCAGGTGCATTCTTCAACCCGAACGGCATTACCCGGAATTGGTAAAGGCCGTCGGAGTAGAAAACGCTGTCTTCTCCTTGGCATGTTCTGCTAAAGCTATTTGCCAATAGCCAGCAGTGAGGTCAAACGTGCTGAGGTACTTGGAGGCACCCAAAGTATCCACCGGCTCATCTGTTCGAGGCAAGGGGTGTGCATCTGTCTTGGTGACAGCATTCAGAGCCCTGTAGTCCACGCAGAACCTCAATTCAGAAGTGAGTGCCTTTGGAACCAAAACCACAGGGCTGGACCAAGGACTACTAGAGGGTTCAATCACCCCAAGGTCTAACATTTTGTTGACCTCGCTCTTAATATAAGACTGTACTTTGTCTGACATCCTGTATCCCCTACTTTTGGTAGGTACACTGTCTCCTGTGTCTATGTTATGTTTGCACCAAGGTGTCAAACCAGGCGACTGTGAAAACGGGGGAAAACTGCCTAAGCAAACTTTTCACCTCAGCCTGCTGATCAGAAGTCAGGTGAGGGGCCACTCGGACACCCTCAAAGGAGCTATCTGAAGGACCGCTCTGGAACAGGTCGGGGAGAGGTTCAGACTCCTCTTCCTCAACATCTGAAGCCAGTAGCAGTGCTGCGATTTCGACTCTTGGGACGAAAGCCTTCAGCCTATTCACGTGAAACACTTTTGGAGCCTGTCCAGGCCTTCCAAGGTCCAATAAATAGTTAACCTCACCCAGGGGCTCCACCACTGTGTAAGGGCCTGACCATTTGTCCTGTAAAGCTCGAGGCCTTATGGGATTCATGATCAGGACTTGCTGACCAGGTGTAAAGTTGATGAGGGAAGCTTTCTGGTCGTACCAATGTTTCACCAGCGCTTGTCCTGCCTTCAATTTATCACTAGCCAAGCCCATCAGAAGTACCATCCGTTTTCTGAGCCCTAGCACATAATCAACTACGTTGATAGTAACAGGGGGAGTGGGCATCTCCCATCCCTCTTTGACTATGGCTAAGGGTCCCCTTACAGGATGACCGAACAGAAGTTCGAAGGGGCTGAAGCCAACACCCTCCCGTGGTACCTCTCGGTAGGCAAACAGTAAGCATGGTAAAAGAAGATCCCATTTTCTTCTCTGAGGTTCTTCCAGAGCCCCAATCATGCTCTTTAACGTTCTGTTGAAACGTTCCACCAGACCATTGGTCTGGGGGTGGTATGCAGAAGAGAACTTGTAGGTGACCCCACATTCTTTCCACATAGCCTGCATATACTTCGACATAAAGTTGCTGCCACGATCCGACACAACTTCTTTAGGGAAGCCAACCCTAGTAAATATGCCAAGTAAAGCTTTTGCAACTGACTTGGCAGTTACAGTTTTCAATGGGATGGCCTCAGGATATCTGGTTGCATGGTCGACCAGCACCAGGATAAACCTATTGCCTGAGGATGTTTGCAGGTCAAGGGGACCAACGATGTCGATCCCTACCCTTTCAAATGGTACCCCCACAACTGGGAGCGGTACCAACGGAGCTTGGATTGTCACGCCAACCTTACCAGATAACTGGCAGGAGGCACAACTCCTGCAGTGACTTTCTACTTGCACCCCCATCTTGGGCCAGTAGAAGTGCATGGATAACCTTTGCTTGGTCCTCATAATACCAAGGTGACCAGCAAGGGGCACTTCATGCGCCAACTGCAGGAGGAAGGGCCTAACAGCAAGGGGAACCACCAACCTCCTATGGTCTCCTTCTGTAGACTCTGTGGGCTCACTATACAGGAGTCCACCTTCCCAATAAATCCTATGCGTCCCAGGAGGTTCACCCTCAAGCTGGGAGCAGGCCTGTCTCCTTAGGCCTTCCAGAGATGGGCACTCACGTTGGCCTTTACTGAATTTGTCCCTATCAGGACCTCCTTCAACTAACAAGTCTTTTAGTTCAGGATGATCGTTGGGGTCAAATACTTCAGGCATCGCCACCTCCTCGTCAGGCCCGGGCGATTGACCAACTTCCTCCACCGCAGTGGTAGGCGAGCTCGGAGGAATATTCTCTTTCCCTCGTCTTGACTTGTTTACTCCTTTCGCCTTGGGTTTCCCCTTCGGCTGGGGCGGCGTATTGGTCTTGGCCAATGCTGCCCGTGCTTGAGACCATGTGTAGGGTCTTTCGGCAGTGTCTCCTACGAGCCCTAAAGCTCTGAGATCTTTACCTAACAAGACCTTTCCTGGGACGTTTCTCTGAATGCTCACTGGAATCCTGACTGCTGTACCATTTAAAGTAAGATTTACAGGTATTACTGGGAACATACGGAGTGGGCCGTCAGCCAACTTAGTGGGCATCAGAGTAGCTCTGGCAACTTCCTCTGAGTCTACCAAGGTAGAATCCACTACAGTGCGACTGCACCCACTATCCCTAAGAGCTGGAGTATCTACTCCATTGATCAGCACACTGTCTTTAAAGTAGTGCTTGGTATTATCTGGAATTCTAGCATAAGCCTCTGCGACTTTAGGCTCCCAGGAACCCAGGGAAACTAAAACTACCTCAGCCTCTATCCCGCTGGGAAATGAGTCTGAGGAGAAGGATGCTCCTGTAATCTCTTCTTCCTCGTAGGAGGAGAAGGCCAGATTAGCGGAGTGGACCCCCAAAGGTCTAACCTTACACCGGGGATCCCCCTTCACATGGTCAGTTGCTCCACAAGCAAAACAAGATCCATTGGGTCTGTTTACATAGGGAGGCTTATTGTAACCAGAGTTCTGTTTCGGAGGCTGACCTCCACTACCCTGCGAGTTCTCTTGTGTCTTACCCTTACTTTTCTTTTTGTGGCCCTTTTGAGAAGAAGATTTATCAGATTCTCCACCCTCCTTATCTTTGGACTTTTTCCCTTCCTCCTGCTTACCAGGATGAGTTTTGTCCTTATGGGACACACGATGTGACACCCATAAGTCTGCTGCAATGGCCAGCTTCTTAGGATCTATCCCCTTTCGAATCGGCCAAATGCTGCTTAAGCTCCGGGGAAGAAGATGCAAAAATGTGTTCCAGCATGACAAGATTTATCATGCCTTCGAAGGTAGAAACCTTATAACCTTCGACCCAGCCAGTTAAGTTTTTCAAGGATTCAGTGACATAAGATACCCAAGTACCACCTTCCTTTTTCTTATACTCTCTGAATCGTTTCAAATATGGGGCCGGAGTCTTCCCAAACTTTAAAATGAGAGTTTGCTTTAACATTGCGAAATCAGCTCGCTCAGCCTTCGACATTTCCATAATGGCACTACAGCCAGAATGGGGCAGTCTGCTGAGTAACCAGGCAATCTTATCAGCATTGTCAACTTGTTGAACTTCGCATGCATACTCAAACGCATTCAGCCAGTCCATAATGTCATTCCTTTCCTCATACACACTGAGCAGATCTTTTGGAAACCGTGGATGAGAGGAGGCCCCAGACCCATGTCCAGGACCCTTGGACCCATTTGCAACCTGAAGCTTGGCCAGTTCCAACTGGTGATCCCTGTCTTTCTGTTTTTCTGCCTGTTAGATTTTTAGTTTGGCTATGCTGAATTCATGCTCCTTCTGCCTAAACCGCAGCTCTTGCTTCTTGAATTCAAGCATAGCCTCCCCATCAGCACTGGCAGAGGAAACATTAGACATCTCATCCTCCCTGTCCTCGTGGTCGCGGTGGATCAGTGCAGCGGCAGAACCGTCGGTTCTACCAGTGGGAGCAGCCCCACCTCCTTCCGCACTATCCTCAGAAGTTATAGCATCAAGCTGCGCTTCTTGCCACGCCACGATTCTTTGGATCATATCCAATTTCGTGCCTTAAGAGGAAACACCTCTCTCCGCACACATCTTTTTCAATGTTTCTGATTTGGAAGCATTTAAAGTTAACAAGGTATTTGTTTCCATACTGTTAGATAGGACTATGGCCTTTTTAAAGTTATACTACAACAATTCACTACGTGTCCTGGTAGGAATAACTTGAAATGCGTTAGTTTGTGCGCAACACTGGATACCTTCAGTCTTATCCCACCGCTGTACACCAATTTGTTAAGACGGATTTCTGAACTCTGTCCTGGTGGCGCAGAAGTTCAGAAGGCCAACCTAATTACTTGGAACAGGGTAACCTCTGGACAAGCCAGACCAATCAAGGTAGCGATCGCGGTGGTCAAGACTAGGTCTCAAGAGCGGTGAGGGTGACTGAAAGCCCGCAATGAGCACACAAAGCAAGGACACTTACAAACTACTCCAAACAGGTGTTATATAAAAAATATATACACATTTATTCCAAGGCCTTTAAAATAATGACCGTAGCGAGAAATCACAATACAACTCTAGTAAACCAACACATACCATACCAATACAATATATATACAAATACAACAAGTCTCAAGCGTTAGATGCACGAAATGTGTAGTCCACCTAAAAGGGAAGGAAAACAGGCAGTGCGAAATGATGCTTAGAACCAGTCCGCCTTCAGAGACACCTAACTAAAAGGAAGCCCAAGCCATGCGAAGAGTGGAGCCTTGTGCTCAAAAGTACCTGCACACGCTGGTGCCAACGGACAAAAGGGGAGTCTCTTCGAGGGAAATCAGGCAGTTCGGTTTTGTGCACAAATGAAGAAGAACAGCGTTCCGCGACTCAAGCGCAGCCTCCACTGTGGGCAGAAGCAGAGCGCGAGTACGGAAAGGCGTGCTGTTTTGACACAGCGGGGAAAAGCTATGGGCTCCTGCAGGAGGGCGACCAGTTCCTAGCTATGCTACTCACCGGTCCCCGATGCAAGCAGACCCAGGCTTCTCCGTCTCAGTTTCAGTCGCTGGCAGGTTCGGAAGAGCAGGGGACGTCTCGTCGTCGTGTTGAGTCTGCAGCAGCAGAGTTGAGTGAAAGACGTCCCAAACGAAAGAACCCGCACAGTTTGTTACCACAGCAGGGCAACGGAGCGGCCGTGTGTATCTGAGCCAAATGTACACTACTCACTTCAGACCTGGGAACGCCAAGTGTACGAAGCGTGTGAGAGTGACAAGGACTCGAAATACTACACAACCTGGCGGCGGTTACAGAGCAAGACTCCTGTGTAAGCTGGTCAGTCTGCTGGATGGCCCAGAGACGCTTCCGAAGGCTTACTAGCAGGAGATGGTGAAGATGCCGAGAATAGCTGTTCCCGCTATTCCAAGGGTCGAAGTACCAGTACAGGCCTTCTGGTTCGATCAAAGGTAAAAAGGGTTTCACAAGGCGACAGCAGTGCAGAGGAGAAGTCCTTCAGCGGGTCACCAGCAATTCCTCGGTTCAGCCTCTTGGTTGCAGGATACTTGGCTCCTGTATTCCTTTGTTCGTGAGAACTCAGGAGATCGACATGGTAGTGGTGTTTCCAGCCCCCTCTTATCCACGGTTCCGTTCGCGCCAAAACAGGGGGGACCCAATGGGAGATGCGCTCATCAACACTCACACCATTCGTGGACCTATCACGGACCACGGTAGTCCCAGGCATTCACACCACCCTAGACTCTCTGGCACCCAGGATGTGTATTGGGACCAAACATCCCAGCCCACATCCTGGAGGCATACACCAGGCATGTAGAAGCCCGCGAAAGCATCTGTGTTTTGCGGGAAAGTACATGCCCAAATAAGGAAGGCCCCGGGTCGGCTCGACCTGGGGGAGGTGAAGGGAGCAAGACAGTCAGCAGACAGGACAAAGGAGCCTCGTGGTCTGGCCATTTTGGGAGCCAGGCCACCATTTTGGGTTAAGCGCGAGAAACGCGCTTAGAACGCCAAAAGGAGCTCAAAACACAAGAAACGATCGCTGCCACCATTCCCGTCCGTGAATCACTTGCACCGATCAGTTACAATCCTAAACGAGTATCTAGGGCCTGTAGAAGGCTTAGAGACCCAAGAGAGCAGTAACTTAGCTTACAGTGCCCTCTTGTGTCATGTTGCACGAAAGCCGCAACATGATAAAAGAAACTACGGAAAACAGCGTTTCCCGGTACTGACTGCCTTAAGGGCATGTCAGTTTCCCCATAAGAAAGGAGCAAAAGCCCAGAGGAGTGCGGCAGAAGGCTGCGCTTCTCTGGCAAAGTCGAGAACAAGGTGAAAAACAACAGCAAAAAGTTTAGGGGTTGCCACATGGAAGGAAAATGACCGACAATTACGAAATCTTTCCTAACACCATGCCAAGGAGAAAACTGCATTCTCCACCTCAGCTGGCCTCTACTAATTTAAGGTAATGCCTTTTGGATTAAAGAATGCACCTGCTACATTTCGGAGGATGGTCAATCAAGTTCTGAATGGGATGGAGGACTTCTGCATGGCATACTTGGATGACATTGCAGGGTTCAGCCCTACATGGAAAGAACATGTTGAACACCTAGGTTATGTATTGCAAGCTCTTGAACAGGCCCATCTGACCATCAAGGCAAGCAAATGTCAAATTGGTCAGAGTTCAGTGGTCTACCTTGGACATGAGGTAGGAGGAGGTGAAATAAGGCCATTGCCTAGCAAAGTAGAAGCTGTACAAACGTGGGCCACCCCTACTACTCAAACCCAAGTGAGAGCCTTCCTAGGTCTCAATGGGTATTATAGGAACTTCTTAGAGAACTATGGGACCATAGCTTCTCCCTTGAATGTCATCTCCTCTCCCAAATTTCCTAAAAAGGTCAGGTGGAATGAGGAGTGCAATCAAGCCTTTGAAGGTCTAAAGAAAGCCCTTTATCAAGCTCCAGTCCTAAGAGCTCCTGACTATCACCAAACCTTCATTGTACAAATGGATGCTTCTAATGTAGGTATAGGTGCAGTCTTTAGTCAACTGCATGAGAAAGATAGGGAACACCCCATTTGTTTCATCAGCAGGAAGTTAAAGGATCCTGAGACAAGGTGGGCAACAATAGAAAGAGAATGCTTTGCTATTGTGTGGGCACTGAAGAAGTTTAGACCATACTTGTATGGATCTACCTTCACAATTCAGACTGACCACCAACCCTTGAGATGGCTGATGCAAATGAAAGGGGAAAACCCAAAATTACTCAGATGGTCAATCTGCCTACAAGGATTTGATTTTTCCATTGAGCACAGAGCAGGAAGTCACCACCAAAATGCTGATGGTCTCTCTAGGATGGTATGAGGTCCATCCAGGAGTGGATTAAATCCTCCTGTCCCTTAGTCTGGGGGGGGGGCGAGTGTTAGGGAGAATTCTCATTTATGGCTAATTTCCCTCACCTAGTGAGTCCCCCAGCAGCTTTGCTGGACTTCTGGAGTTTATTTTTTTTCCACTTGGTAAGAGTGAGAGCTTTTCCCCCACTCTTACCTGTGCTTTGCTATGTTTTTTTACCTGTTTTTATGATTGTGGACTCTGAAGTACACCACTTCAGTAGCCCTCTTCTTTTTGTGTGTCACACAGCACCTCCAGTGCCGTGGTACAGGGTTGTCTTTGAGACTTCCCTCAACTCCATTTCTGAAGCGACTACCGTCCCCCAGAAAAGGGTAAAGTTACCATTAACTTTACTTAGTCAATCTACCACAGAACCAGTACACCCCATCTTCCATGGAGTACTGGGAAGGGTTAATTCGTATCCCTTTTTATCTGTACCTCCTAGAGCATTGTTTCGCTCTTTTAACATTTAAACTTGGCTGGTGGCAGTGGTGTCTACCCTAACTTTTCTACCGCGATTATATTAGATAAACGTGGTACTGTTCTTGGCTATTATATTAGCCTCGAACATAAACCTGCTTGATCAAATCGTCTTTCTTTTGGCTCCGGTTGGGTTTATTCGCCATTTCTTTTTGTTAAAGTCCTTCTTGTGTTTTACTTTGCACGGGAAACTAGGTTTGCCTTCTTTGTTCACTGTCTTTTGGCGGTCTTCTGCTCGGAAGCCCTCCTCAAGGCACCTGGGTGTCTAGGTGGGCTGAATGTGAGGGAGGGGTGTAGTCACCCCCTGCACAGGTTATCCTAGGAAACCCAAGTCGCACTTTGTCATGATTAGCCAGGGTAGTTGTCCGGACTGGACAACCCCCCTGCTGGGAGATTGACAGCCAGGCTGTGTGAATGGGGGTTTTTCGCATAAAAGGCAGGCCTCTTGGGCTGGAAGTCAGAGAGTCGCCACTGGAACTACAAGGAACCGAAGAGAAGTGGAGAGAACGATGGCTGCTGCAACTACCCCGTCCCGGTGAAGCCCTGCTGCAGTGCTGAGCTATCTTTCCTTCAACGATGCAGTCCGGAGTCTTCTTCCCTTGAGATTGGTGGGGATAACCAGCTCACCTTCTACAGCTAGAGGATCCTCTTCCTTGGTCGAAATCGCTGCACGCTGCTGTAGTGGTCCGGATAGCCACCTGAAGAGTCTCTCCTGTTTTTTAAGGCGCGCACCTTTTATTCCTCGTTGCTGCTGCCTGCTTCATCCCTGTGTGGTGCAGACCCCCTTCAGACGTCCTCCTTCACAACGAAGCTCTAGGAATCGTGGGTCTGCGGGAAACCATCAGGAACAACTGCCAGGGCACCAGCTGCACCATTGGAACAAGGTACTGTGTTCTACTTGAGGAAACTGGGTGAATCCCTTTTCTTCATTTTCCAAGGCTTGCCCTTGTCTTCCCTCCTTCTTATAACTTTTGCTTCCGAACATTGACAATATCGAAGTACTTTTGGCTACGTTGAATCGTGTACTGTCTGACTGTGTGATCTTCGGCAACAGGCCCCGGTGTCTTTCGACCCTGGCTCCGGCCCGTTGACTTTTGAACTCCTGTCTCTGAGTTTTTCTCAATTCTGCCTGCCTAACCAAAAAATTGCCTGTGATTTTTTGCCTCCAACTCCCTCTGGGTATCTCAGGCGCTAAGTGTGTTTTTGCCCCGTTAGCATTTTTTTGTCAAGGATATGCGTTTATTTAGTAGACCGAACTGTCAAAAAGTGATCGCAATCATATTCGAGGTAACGTGTTTTGTTCGTAACACCGGTTCATTCAAACACAGGGTACTTACCTTGAGACATACTGTACAAAGTGAATTGGTTAGTTGTGGTATATTTAACGTGTGGTTTTTATTTCAGTTTAATAGAAGTGTTGTGTTTATAACAAATGGTTTAAAATAAATGTACTTATATTTTTTACCTGAAACCTTGAGCCAGTGTTTGCTTGAGTCACAGTAATTGTGGTCCCTTTTTGTAATCTCTGCTACTGCGCATATACTCTTGAGATAAGCCTGGCTGCTCTGCCACTGCTACCACTCTGACATAGTAGTACAGGCTTGTACCAAAGAACCTAGATTGGATGTGTTGGATTGGTTGAACATGTTTGAGTATAATCATGGGTTCCAGGACATCACAGGGAATGAGTTACTTCCCTGGTTGTTCTCTAGGCTTCCCCCTGTTGCAACTGATGTGGCAATGGAGTTGGGGGAGGTGGATAAGAAGGATTATGAATGTGTGAAACTAGCTTTGATAGCTAGATTTGGGAAGACCCCTTCCCAGTACCTTAAGAGGTTTAGGACCCTCAAAAAGCATGATGGTACCCCTTGGGCTACCTGGGTGAGTGAAAGTTTGAAAAACTTAGAGGAATGGATTAAGGGTTACAAGGTGAACACTTATGAGGGAATGAGAAATCTTGTTATGTTGGAGTCAATGTATGATGCCTGCTCTCCTGAGCTCAGACAGCACTTGGCTGATTCAAAGGAATTAGATTCCAGGAAGCTAGCTAAGGCTGCTGACTTGTGGGTTGCCAACAGGGCCACTCACAAGGATTCAGGGGTCACTCAGAAAAGGGATGAGGGAAAGCAGCCACAAAAAGGGAACCAAGAGATTTCTAATACCTCCCAACCCAAAGAGGGCCCCAAACAACCAAATAACCAGGGTAAGCCCCAGGGTAAACCACAACAGGCTAGTATACCTTCTGGTCACAAACCAGAAGGAGGTCAGGCCAAGCCACCCTTCCAGAGAGCATTTGGAACATGCTATCTCTGTGGGGCAACTGACCACATCAAAGGAGATCCCAGATGTAAGGGTAAACCTACAGGGATCAGCACAGTCTCCTTAGCCTTCACTCCTGAGGAGGAAGTCCAAATGGCTCGTGCTCACTTTGAAGTCTTTGCTGAAGAACTTTGGGGTCTTCAAGCAAGTGTAACAGTAGAGTCCATGGGTCTGGTTAGTGATCAGAATAGGAGTGTGTACAACTCCATACCAGAAAACTCTAAAGTTTATTATATGGACAGTGTTCTTGTCAATGGCCAGGATACTCCTGCCAGGCGAGACTCTGGGGCCAGCAGAACAGTAGTGGATGAAAGCTTTTTCAGGCCTGAGGATGTTGCTAAGGCACCCAAAGGTCCCACTAAGATGTCTGGAGGCCCTGTCCAAATGGTTCCAATTCTACCAGCCCTCATTCAGTGTAATGACATGACAGTGTTGATTCCTGTCAGTGTTCAGACTGAGGTGCCTGGGAGAGTCCTGTTGGGGAATGATCTAAGAACTATAGGAGTAGCATCCAGTACCCCCAGGCCTCCCAGTATGGAGACCCAGAACCAAACCAAATTGGCTACAGAGGCCTCCTTAAGGAACCACTCTAAGCCTGTGGGAACCTCTACTGAGACCCCCACTACAAGCCCTGGTGTTGGTAAGTTGGCCTCTGACCCAGGCAAATTGCAGGCTAAGATGTTAGGGAAATGGGAGCCCCAACCAAGCTCCTTCATTGTTCCCCCAGTTATAGAGTCTGTGACTCCCCCTACTTCTGAGGAAGAGGTGGATAGACCTACTGGAACCCTAACTAGGCCTAAGAGAACTGTTAATTCTCAGTGCTGGTGGAAAACCAGAAAAGAAAATTCTAAGGCCAAAAACCTTCAGACTGTTGGACCTTCCACAGAAGACTCCAACCCAATTCCTAGACTTAAGGGGGAAACTCCTAAAGTAGGTAAAGGTAGATCTAAGAGGAAGGAGAAGCATGTACCTTGCTTATCTCCATCCCCTCCAACCAAGAGGCCTAAGACCCAACCTTCTCCCAACAGAGAGGTGGTGAGGACCTCTGGAGGCCCCTCTAGATCTAAGGGAATCCTTTATAGGGACCCCTTGAAAAAGCCTAACACAGGTTCAGAAGTTGTAACACCTTCTGAGGGACTGGTCAACCAGATCCCCTATAACTTTAAAAAGACTGATGTTCCTCAAAGGGTTTGTAGGTCATATAGCTTACAAAGGAAAACCTTTGATTTGACCATAGAACATAGGTCAAGGTGTCACCACCAAAATGCTGATTGTCTCTCTAGGATGTATGTCATCGACTAGAGGTATGAGATTCATCCAGGAGTGGATTAAATCCTCCTGTCCTTTAGTCTGGGGGGGCGAGTGTTAGGGAGAATTCTCTCTTTAGGCTGAATTTCGTAACCTAGTGAGCCCCCCAGCAGCTTTGCTGGATTTCTGGAGTTTGATTTTTCCTCCTGCCAAGAGTGAGACTCTTTTTCTCCCACTCTTGGACATGATTTATGGTATTGCTTTGACTGGTAATGTGTTTTATGGGCTATGGAGTCCTTTACTCCATAGGGTCTCATGTGTTTTTCCTATGTGTGTTACACAGCACCCTCGTGCAGTAACACAGGGGTGTCATAGTGACCCCCCACCATAGACTCCATACCCTGGGACTGACTACTGTCTCCCAGGGCATGTAAAGTCACCATTGGCTTTACTAGTCCCAAATTATTAACAGAAACCAGTACAAACCATCATATTGTGGACGTACTGGTCGGGGCAATTCGATTGCCCCAGGGTCTGTTAGTCGAGGGGGCATGTCTCTGTCCCCCCTGATCGAGTTTTGGCTGGTGGCAGTGGAAACTACTTTTTATATTCGACCGCGAATATTTCCCTATGGGATTTTCCCATTGTTCGAGGCTACCAACTTTAGTTATTTAATTCTCATAGCCTCGAACATACCGCTGGTTTATTTAATTAATATTAATTCTCTGGTTGGCATTTTTTGCCAAGACTCGATTCTAAAATGGCGTTTGTGTTCTCTTCTGTGACTCCAACCAGCCCTTTGTTCCACTTTTTGGCGGGCTTCTCCACAGAAGCCTCCAAAAGCGGTGCAACTCTGTCTGGGTACCACAGGGGGTGTGGGAGGGGGTTTAGGCACCCTGGACTGAGTTACCTTGGTAACTCAAGTCGCACTCTTGTGTGATTGGCCCAAGTGGTGAGCCGGCCGGCTCATCACTTAGCATTTTTGAGTGACAGCTAGGCTGAGTGAATGGGGGTTTTCTGCATAAAAGCAGGGCTTTGGGGACTGGAACTTCAGAAGTCGCCACAGGACCTGAGAATCCGACGAGGGAGAAGCTGAGCCGACCTACCACGACGACACCAATGGTGGAGCCCTGCTGGACCATCTCACCACTTTTTCCCAACGACAGAGGAGATCTCCCGCCGGAGAGTCTTCTTCCCCTAACTGGTGGGCACAACCAGTTACCTTTCTTTCTTCGCACCCCAGCCCGGTTTGTGGTCGAACTGCCCGTGCCAAGCACCCCGGCAGCAGTATAGCCACTCACCACTGAACCGCGAACCACCGGACCGCTCCTTGTACCTGAGAAACTCTGCGGCTGGTTTCTTCCCTGGCAGTGCAACGGACTCCTGTCTTCCTCCACGACGAGATCCTCTCTTCCCCCGGACGAAGCACCGACTTGCATCCGCTGCCAGGAACAACTGTCACCGCTGGAGTCTTCTCACCACTTTAAGGTACCGTGTCCGCCAGGCCTCCCTTTCTAAAGATTGCTACAAGGTAATAATAACTCCTTAACCTTCTGGACTGGGCTGGCCGCCTTGACCCTCTAATTGGTCCCTTTCTTTGATCCAACTCCTTTTTGAACCATTACAAGACTTTTGTGCACTGCAACCGTGTGACCTTGGACACATTTCGTTTCGATCCTCTTAAAGCGGATCCGGCCTACTGACTCTGAATTCACGGTTTTACTTTGCCTTCCTCTCTTGTTCTGTTCTTGTAAAAGCGTTGGGATCTGTTTTAAGTTGTTCTCTGCTATTCTCTCCCTTTTTTTAAAAATGAATTATTAGAGTGCCATCTGCGTTAAGCGCTCACCGCTGTCTGAAAATAAGTGGGGTTTTTACTTAAGACTTGTCTAATATTTTTTTAAGGGAGTGTATATCTTTTAGTGACCGTGTTTTTGAATATCTTACTATTAGTGCCTGTGTGTTTTTCTAGATGTGGTTTTAAATAAATAATTATATCTCTTTTACACCAAGCCCTGGTCAGTGTTTACTTGTTCTATTGTGTGCTCTTGACCTATTGTGAATACTCTGTATACTGGCTAACTCTTCTTGAGGGAAGTCTGACTGCTCAGCCACAGCTACCAAGTGAATCTGTGTGGTACAGACTGCTACCAAGTGGGTTTACTGCCAAACACCTGTAGTCCTAAAAATCTTTTGCAGTGGTCCCAGAGGGAACTGCACAGGTTTCTGCCTAACACACTGCACAGTATTCTGCCTAACACCGACCAACGCCAGTTGAAATTGTAGCGGCAGTCCAGGAAGTCTGGGGTAAACACTAACCCAAACATCACGAGTGCACAGCACAGTCCCTAACACATCCATGAGACGCAGTGGACCTACCCCTCAACAGCACAAGGATGCGCTAAAACAGATGGGACCCTTTAAAGGTACTCCAATGTCCAGGCAGGATTTCTGAATAATTAAAACAAAAATTGTATGAGTGACGGAACACTCACGACAGTAGCAATAACTTGAGATCCAGATTACAATCCAAGGAGCAGGCAAGTTCTGTAACCAGGTTGGCAAAGTTCAAAACAAACAGAGCAGACAGGGGCAAAGAAATAACGAATCCAAAGGAGCTGAAGAAAGCAGCCAGTAACTGGGAAAGAACACTCAGCATAAAGCACAACGAAAAAGCAAATGACCACGATACAGTCAAGAAACACCAAAGCCATTGCGCGTTGCTGCTTTAAACTTTAGGAGTCCTGCACAGCATTTTCAGGAAGCGTGAGGATGCGGAGCATACTGTTGTCACGTGACACGAGCCGGGACCCCTGGTATGCATGGGAAGTGTAGGCCGCTCTTGGTTATTATGGACTACCTGCTGCCCGAGCTTCCATCGTAGTCACCAATCTCACCGCAGGATTAGCCACCGACAACTGTAGGTCAGAATCCTGACACTCTGGTACATTAAAGGGTGCTTTCCTTTTCCCGTGTTCATGGCAACTGCAATGCTTGGGTCGATTTTGGATACGTGGATGTGAATTGATTACTTGGAGACCTCAGACGCATTGAGAACGGGGTTTGTATTAGGCTCACATCGGAATTTAGTAAACCCGCCCACCCCCCCCCCCTCCACCCCTTCCCCAATTGTGTTGGGGGTGTTGAGAACTTTTGCAGGTTATAGGCTTGAGTTTTCCAACATGGCACGGCTCATAAGAACGGCAGGTTGAGTCCGCTCTTAGTGTATATTGGTGCAAAAAAAATGTCACGTTGTGGACGCAGGGGCTTCAATAATGAAGAGTGTGTTTCATGTATGCCGCTGAGCACGAAGAATTAGGTAAATAGTGGTTTTGAAATGTTGGAATGTGATTAAAGTAATTCATACCGAATGGCAAAGGGTTGTAGATCGAATGAGGCGCATGTACGAGCAAACGTATCACTGAAGGGACATTTATGTCTAAAGTTGTACGCCAGTGAAGATATAGAAGTTTGTTTACATTTTTGCCAAGGGTTGAGGTCGATGTGTGGCTCCTGAATTCATGTCATACTCAGCTGCTGTGCAGTTAATTCAGATGTGGTTGTTGTGAACGTTGGTTTAACGGTAGCCTTTGTTTCTGTCGTTTATATTGACTACAGTGAATTGAACAATCCTAAGGAGTGTGATTCTTATACAGACACGGAGCATACTTGCTGATTGAGCTAGAGGGGTGCCACCCAGAGAACCCAAGGTAAAACATGCGGTCGATCTAGGAAGCTTACAATTATGTGTAAGTGTGAGCCATTGATCCATACAGAGTTGGATGTTGAGGTTTCTTTCTCTTCCCCCTTTTTGCCTCGACAGATAGGAAGAACCTAGCTGGCCACTGTTTCTACTAGAATCAAGTGTATTTATGTCTGCAGCAATGGCAGCATAAGGTGTGAATTAGTGCACGAAAGAGGTTGTTGTTCCTCTGGATATTTTGGGGGTTTTGTACAATATGTGTACCCTACCATGGGTTTGATTGGTGTTACATTTGTTTTCTGATGTTATAAGCGTCAGATGAACTTACGTGCTACGCAAGAGCAATTTAGAGTGAACAGTTTCTATTAATTTGGAATTGGCAGAAATATCTTTAAGCCATGGAAGAAGCTATATTTGCAGGTACTTCTTGTAGAATAGAATTGGGGTGTGCTGTAGGTGCATACTCTATGACTTCTCGACACTGTATAGATCCAGGTTGAGTAGTTTGTTAGATGCATTATTCGCACTTTCTCAAATGGGTGATTTAGGTGTTCTTTGTCTCTCTCTATTTAGGGTTTTAATACTGCACTGCATTTTTATGAGAACTACCCACAGCACAAAGTGTTGAAGATACTAAAAATAAAAGAATATCCCCTGATGAATGTTTGACCAGCGTGGTGTTAGGAACAGAAACATGTTGGGAATTTTATGTACAGACACTTTATGAGTGTTAAAGTTTTATAATGTTGTCATTGTGTCTATTGTATTGTTGAATGTTGATGTATTTTTATCTTGTTTATGTGATATTGTATTGAGTTACGACTTGCTTTGTGATTCTATGGGTGTTTTTTAATTTTTGTGATACCTGAATTAATAAATGGAATCAGTTTATTTTAAATGATCTTTTTAGGGTTACTGTGTCCATCAGTAATAAGAGAGCGAAGGTCCAATCAGTTTTTATGAGAGATCTAGTTGAAATTTAGAGTTTCTATCTCTCTACTTCTGCATACAATGGAGGGTCCTACATTTTATGAAAAGATGTGTAGATCTGGTTAGAATACTTGTTGCCCGACCAGTAAAACCTGTACCTAAGCAACCAACAAATGGTATGATAAAGATGGTAGGAAAACCAAACTGAACCTTCTAGCTTCTATCAAATCCAACAGGAGTGGAAAGACTCATGAGTTACAACAACTTTGATCTGTCTACAACAAACCACCCATCTCATGACGATCATCAGAAATTGTTCTTAGTTTTAAGAAGGGGGACAGTTAACTATATCTATTTATCAACCAATTTCTTTATTGGACTGCTTAGGGAACGTTTATGCTAACATTCTAGCTTTCTGGTACCTCAAACGGATAGAAAGGGCAAGGATACTTCATAATGTTGAAGCTGGTTTCCGCAAGGGTGTTCAGACTATGGAGCAAGCTTTTAGGTTGTCCTTAATTATGCAGAAATATGTTCTTTCAGAAAAAGATGCCGTAATATTAACTTTTTGTTGATTTAAACGCAGCATTTGACAATGTAAATTGTGATTTGCTTTGGGAAGTACTGTATGAAAAACCGATTCTGTTACAATTACTAAAATGCATTAAATCACTTTATACAGAAAATACAGCAGTTGTTAGATGGGGCCAGGGAGGGCATAAGAATGAATAATTCCCTGTAACACAGGGTGTATGTCAGGGTTGTGTCCTGGCTCCCTATCCGTTTTCTTTATTCATTAACAATTTTGTTACTATGTATGCTACAATGTTATTGTAATTTATGTTAAGGTACTTCTATAGCGCACCGTCACCAACGGAATTGGTCCGCAGGCACTCTGGTGGATCTGTAAACGAGAAGGTGGGAAGGGTTAGTAAGGTGAAGAGGGGGTAGGATAGTGAGAGGAGTGGTGTACTGTTGGCAGCTTCAACTCGGTAGACACTGGGTGCTGAGCTCTGGTGCGAATGTTGGATCAGTGTCAGTCCGCGTGTGCTGTTGGTGCGGCTTATGTATTGTTGCGGTGTGGTGAAGTGTGTGTGCAGCTTGTTGTGCAAGAGATGGTTGTGTGAGGTTTTCTGAGATAAGTATGCAGAGAGTTTGATCTTATATAAGCTAGTTGGTTATATTACATTTAACATCCTAACATTCACAGTTCTGTCTAAGTGTAGTAGTTGCTGATCTATGTAATTCCGTCTAACTGTGGCACTCCCTAATATTCACAATAATTATCTAGATATTGGTCAGGATAGTGTTCTCAATTCTAAGTGTGGCAGATGCTTACATTCACAATCCTATCTAGATATGGCGCAGGCTGATGCTCTCGATTCTAAGTGTGGCACATGCAAAAATCCAAGTTTCATCTAGGTGTGGCATAGGCTAACATTCACAATCCTATCTAGATACGGTGCTGGCCAATGCTCTTAACTCTAAGTGTGGTGCATAAACTATTCTCTGCATCGTTATTGTGTTTCATTTCGGTTGCCCTGTCTTTGGAGGTCGCATTGTCCAATGTAGGGTCTATTTTTAATAATACATGTTTATGGTAACCCTCCAGTAGGCGGAATGGCCCGAGTCGGGCACGGGGGACCGCCACGCATAACATTCACATTTCTGTCTAGATGGGGCGCCGGCCAATGTTAGGAAATCTATCTAAGTGTGGTGCATGCTAACAATCACGTTCCCATCTAAATGCGACGCAGGCCAATCTTCATAGTTCCCTCCAGGTGTAGTTCCCTCCAGGTGCGGTGCTAGCAGACATTGGCAAGTAAGTTAGTATGTTTTGCAGGGCAACATTTACAGTCCATTTGTAGTAGTCATAGGTCTATCTAAGTATGGAATATGTCTATGGCAGTCTATGCTATGGAAAGGTAAGGTAGAGTGGCAGGGGCTTTCTGGAGTAGAGTAATTGCTCTACACTCCACCCATGCCACACTCACAGGTTTTGTTGGTGTCTGCTGAATGCATTGGCTTCCCAGACGGACGCCTGCAGACACTACTGGAACCGCCTCTGTTGGAGCCGCCCTTTGCCTTCGGGCCCTTAGCCGCAGGGGCTTCCGGGCAGAGGGCTGCCCTAGAGCAGGTTAGTTATGACCGGTGATACGGCCAATCAGGGCACGGGAGGTGGGAGCTGGGTGACCCAGGAGGGTGGCTGAGACGACAGTGTTCACCTGCTGCAAATGGAATGGGGGTGCTAAATAAGAACAGATTGAACCTGTTGCTACTTGCAGACGATGCTGTGCTGCTCTCAATCGCCCCACAGGGATTAAGAAAAGTCTCTAAAGAATGTATATGGCTAGCCGGTGGAAAGGATATTGCCATTAATGGCTGTAAAACCAAACATATGATTTTTCATAGGGAAAGACACTCCTTGGTTGTCGTTGAAATAGATGATACAAATATAAAAAAACGTGGACCACTTTGACTATCTGGCGGTCCGTTTCAACTCAAAAAGGAATTGGCACTCTCATCTCTTAGAGAGCATGTTGATCCTCAAGATTTAGTGGCTGCGCCGTGGTGCAGAACTATGGGGCCATTGCAAGATCGATCAATTCATGATTAATGAAAAATCCTTTTATAAAAAACATTTATCATTGCCATTTTGAACTTCAAGTGATGTGTTTAAAATTGATCTTGGTCAATCTGGTATCGAATACATAGCTCAAATGAGCCCAGTCCTTTTATGGATTAAAATTTGGTCTAGTAAGGAATTGGCCAAATACAGAGGGGCAATTTGGGATGTGTTGGAAGGTAATCGTGCAAAACCTTGGATCTTGTTCACGCACTTTAAAGAAGTTGTGTTAAAAATTGGTCTAGATGACACGTCTAACAAACCTGAAACGATTGGTTGTATTATACTCAGGCTAGTGATAGAATTCTTTGGGGTTTGGTTGCTATTGGATTTTCTGAGACTGGAAGAACACAAAACTACCTCCATGAAATTTCTTAGGATAAAGACATCACTGACTTTAGAACCAAATCTCAATTAGCCTAAAAAACCTGCGCTGTACGAAGTATGACGCCGCAAGAGAAGATTAATGTAATTCCTTTTTTTTTGCCCTGCATTTATCAATATTAGGCGTTCATGGTTGAATGCGATGGTGAAGACCCATAAGATCATTACGCTGATGTTTTTCAGGATTATTTAACATTCTGAATTGTGTTGTCTGTATTATGTGTTTTGCATTTTGATTTGTCTGCTGTTAATTGTGGTATTTAAATTGATTTTGTTTTTTGTTGTGTGTGTGTTATGGTATTCTATGGAAAATCAAGCAATACATTGACTGATTGATGAGAGGAAAATAGGCTCCCCTAGGGACCTTTGTTAACTGAGTGCCACCCGGGGTAGGTTTTTGACCCTGGGGGGCTGATAAAACGGCATTGACCTTTTTAAAGACCACACATTGCAATTATAAGTCCAGTGAGAAAACCACAAAACGTTTAGCATATAAACTAATACAATGGACTACATTTTTTAAAGATATAAATGGCAGCCCTACCTATAAAAATAGTTTCAAACTTCAGTTATTCATAAAAAAGTACTCTAATCTACATATGTCTGACCAAGTGGACACAGATTCCGAGGTTACTTCTTCACTGTACCTCTCCCCACTTTTCCTGCATTAAATATGGTGCAATTGCAAATAACCATTACAGGAGAAGAAATACATACACTCATGAAAAACCTCCCCACCAATGAAGCCCCTGGCCCAACATCTTCAGTAATGCTTTCTATAAAAAAAGAAAAATCAGAGCACAAAGGCCTCCCTGTTAGGCAGAAACCTGTGCAGTTCCCTCTGGGACCACTGCAAAAGATTTAGGACTACAGGTGTTTGGCAGTAAACCCACTTGGTAGCAGTCTGTACCACACAGATTCACTTGGTAGCTGTGGCAGAGCAGTCAGACTTCCCTCAAGAAGAGTTAGGCAGTATACAGATTATTCACAATAGGTCAAAAGAACACAGTAGAACAAGTAAACGCTGACCAGAGCTTGGTGTAAAAGAGATATAATTATTTATTTAAAACCACATCTAGAAAAACACACAGGCACTAATAGTAAGCAATTCAAAAACACGGTCACTAAAAGATATACACTCCCTAAAAAGAATATTAGACAAGTCTTAAGTAAAGCCCCACTTATTTTCAGGCAGCGGTGAGCGCTTAACGTAAATGGCACTCTAATAATTTGTTTAAAAAAGGGAGAGAAAAGCAGAGAATAAATTGGAACAGATCCCAACACTTTTTCATGAACACAACAAGAGAGGAAGGCAAGTAACACCGTGAGTTTAGAGTCAGTAGGCCGGATCCACTTTAAGAGGATCAAACGAATTGTGTCCAAGGTCACACAGTTGCAGTGCACAAGAGTCTTGTAAAGGTTCAAAATGGAGTTGGACCAAAGAAAGAGACCAGTTAGAGGGTCAAGGCGGCCAGCCCAGTTCAGAAGGTTAAGGGGTTATTATTACCTTGTAGCAATCTTTAGAAAGGGAGGCCTGGCGGATACGGTACCTTAAAGTAGTGAGAATACTCCAGCGGGGGCAGTTGTTCCTGGCAGCGGATGCAAGTCGGTGCTTCGTCCGGGGGAAGAGAGGATCTCGTCGAGGGAAGACAGGAGTCCGTTGCACTGCCAGGGAAGAAACCAGCCGCAGAGTTTCTCAGGCAAAAGGAGCGGTCCTTTAATTCGCGGTCCAGTGGTAAGTGGCTATCCGGTTGCCGGGGTGCTTGGCACGGGCAATTCCACCACTTAGCCGGTCTGGGGTGCGAAGAGAAGAAGGTAAACTGGTTGTGCCCACCAGTCAGGGGAAGAAGCCTCTCCAGCCAGGAGATCTTCTGTCGTCGGGAAGTGGTGAGTCAGTTCTGCAGGGCTCCACCGGTGGTGATACCAACCGGCGAATTAATATTAATTAAATAAACCGGCGGTATGTTCGAGGCTATGAGAATTAAATAATTAAAGTTGGTAGCCTCGCACAATGGGAAAATCCCATAGGAATATATTTGCGGTCGAATATAAAAAGTAGTATCCACTGCCACCAGCCAAAACTCGATCAGGGGGGACAGAGACGTGCCCCCTCGACTAACAGACCCCGGGGCAATCGAATTGCCCCAACCAGTACGTCCACAATATGATGGTTTGTACTGGTTTCTGTTAATAATTTGGGACTAGTAAAGCCAATGGTGACTTTACATGCCCTGGGAGACAGTAGTCAGTCCCAGGGTATGGAGTCTATAGTGGGGGGTCACTATGACACCCCTGTGTTACTGCACGGAGGGTGCTGTGTAACACACATAGTAAAAACACATGGAGACCCTATGGAGTAAAGGACCCCATAGCCCATAAAACACATTAACCGTCAAAGGAACACCATAAATCATGTCCAAGAGTGGGAGAAAAAGAGTCTCACTCTTGGCAGGAGAAAAAACAAACTCCAGAAATCCAGCAAAGCTGCTGGGGGACTCACTAGGTTAGGAAATTCAGCCTAAAGAGAGAATTCTCCCTAACACTCCCCACCTAGTGTTACTGTTTAATAGTTAGTTTATCGATCTCTCAAGGGATCGACAACCCTAAGCATGATGGAATTTTATACTACTTTAATGCCAAATCCAGACAAGGTTTGTAATAAACGGAATACAATTTAAAACAATGTAAGAAACCAGACAAAGAACCTCCATTATGCTCATCTAACAAACCAATTGCGATACTAAACATAGATGTAAACTTGCTTTCTAAACTATTTGCACAATTTCTTGAATTATTTTTGCCAAAGCCTATTCAACAATATCTATCCAGTTTTACCATGGGTTGACAAGACCTTTAGAATTTTCGGAGTGTACTAGCTGTTATTAACCACGCCCATATGTCCCGCTGGAATTATCCCCCGATGCTGACATAGCATTCAACCTTGTCAATTGGAAATATGGTAATTCAGTGTGACTTAACTTTCGCTTCGGTCCCTACATCATTAAATTGATCCTTGCTCATTTCCAGATGCCCTCGACAGAAATGAGGTTGAACAGTAAATTATCAAAGGCCTTGGAATAAGTTAGAGGGACTAGACAGGAGTGCCATTTATCCCCTTTCCTTTTCAACCTATCCCTAGAATCATAGTCCAAAAAGATTACATTTTAAGTGAACATTAATTGGTATATCACAGAACAACAATTGTGAAAATTGTCTGTATTTGCCAATGGTATAATGTGCATGGTATAAGATTCTGTCACACCTTGACAAGAACTTGTTAGAGAGTTAAATGAATTTGGTCGAGTCTGCGCATTAAAATAAATCTCCAACAATCGAATGTCTTCAATGTTTTCCTAATCATACCTAGTTGGGCTGATAAATCAATACGATATTAGCAGATTAACATTGCATCTGTTTTTGCGAACCTTTGTAAAGGCAACTTTTTACAAGTTGCTTACTCTCTCATGGTTTAGCAAGATCACTAGCTGCATACTCCTATATAGTGTCCGATTGTATAGCTTTTCCTAAGGAACCCACTAACAACTTCCCACTCAACGTATTCTGGCCAACCACACCAACACACATGGCTAGACAAAACCCTCCACCTGGCCTAAACACTTCAAAACTCTACATCTCTCGAATCAACTTGACAACCTCACAAACTGGCCAAAGCACTCTGACAAGTCAAACACTTGAAGCCTCCCATCTGGAAACAAAATGCCACAAATGCATAAAACAAAATCCACCTAGAAAACACACCAGCAAAGGTGCCAGTTGCTCCTGGCACTACACGCATAAACAGCTAAGTGCATCTCTTTGTCTGTTCATTGTTTCCCCTAACAAAGCCACCCACACATTCCATTTCAGACTCACAAGAGTGCCTGGAGACCAAACAGAGGTGCATGGTATACATCTCAATGATATAACTTGACATAAGATAACCTAACAATTAACTTTTTTTTTCTCAAGGCATTGCCCATAAAACTGTCCCCTGCTTGGGGAGAATATTCAGAAAAGGATACGCAATTATATTTGGCACCACAAGCACCTAGTATTTTTTTTAAAAAAAAAAGGTTTTGTTGAATGGTGTTTATAATAGTGTTAATTCTTTTCATCTAAACCTATTAGGATGAATCTAACTAAAACATCGGCAGTAGTTACTGACCCTCTGCCTACTGCCTCCAGAAAACTATTTACGAAAGGCAGAGGTGCCAGATCCCAGGTTGCAGGCCGTAAGTTCATCAAAGCCCTCTCTAGACGTGAACAAACTGCAAAACTTGCAAAAGTCAATTTGGTAAAATCAGGCCCCAAAGAAGCTATGCAAACCTTCATGCCTTACGGGCCCCTGGATGACTTGGTCACTATTTCAGCTGGTATGTGTGCCCAAGACTCAGCACGGTGCATTAATTTTCCAAAAACATCAAATAATACTGACTCCAGTGATAATAACTCCGATGGTGTAGGATCATGTAATGTGGGACAAGTTGACACAGAGACCAGGCCACCTACGGGTGGGAGTGATGGGCTTCTGAGTCAAGCAAATTTAGCGGCACTCAGAGAGGAAATTAGAACATCCATCAAATCATACATGTCAGACATACCCGGGGACTCTACAGAACCTTTGAACAGTGTAAGTTCTAAGTTAACCAAGGGTATTAATGCAGAGAAGGTGTCAGCTTTAGTAAAAAATCCAAAAACAGTAACAACTAGTGAAACCCATTTACAAAATGGTGTGAATACAAAATTCGGCTCCTTTCTTCCATTGCAAGTCGACTCTTCTGGCCGACCCGAGCTTTCAGCCCTGCCCCGTCAATCAGTAGATGCATCGGGTGTTTCCTTACCCCAACAACATGGCCCCTCACAAATACATGAACAGATGTCGTGGCCCGAAGCTGCCATCCAGACCCAGGACATTCGAGATATCATAAAATCATCAATTGCAGCTTATATTGGCGAAGCCAGCCAAAATTGCCAAGGTGCTGGCGGTACGCAATTATTGCGTTATCCTGATGTGAGCCAGTTATTAAAGGGTCCGGCACAGCTGGGCAATCGAGTAGCGCAAGGAAATGATATGCCTTCAAGCCTTTGTTTCCAGACAAATGCTCAAGCCCACAATATGAATATCAAGGATGGTAATAAATTACAAGTCAAGTCCAAGTCTAATTGCCTAGTGATTAGATGTCGCGAAGACCCTTATCCCAAATATGTATTAAATCGGGCTAGCATTTTGAACATATGCAGTGAAATCCCGTCCCTGTCTGATATATCATCAACAGATATAACCTTGGTTGAATTTACTAATACAAATGACCTTTCTGAAGCAAGAATCCATCTTCAATCGACAATTGTAATGAATATATTGTGGCAATCTAAAACAATCCTATATGAATTGGGTTTTAATTTGTTTCAAGACCCTTTTATCACAAATAATGTGATGGACAAAGCTCAAATCAGAACATATCAGTCCATCAAGAATAAAGAATCGAATCAGATTGTTAACTCTGCTCCACGAATGGTGGCATCCCAGGACTTCTTTACTAGATCATAATATAATGCAGGTACAGGTAGCCTACTCTCGTGGAATACGAGAGGCTATAAGCATTTATTTGACCTTGCAAGTAGAGATTTAGCAACTTATGATCTGGTAGCCTTACAGGAAACCTGGCTTGTTGATTGCCCAATCTGGGCGTCCCATGATATAATTATAACACCGGCCATACAACATCATAGAGGTCGACCCAGTGGTGGTCTATTGCTTGCAATCAAGAAAGCTACAGGCTTTGTAAGTGAAAAATTAGTCTCTCCTTCCTCATATTTTCAAATTGTTAGACTCCACAGAGGTGGTGAGCTCTTGGTTATTGTCAACATTTATTGGAGCAGAGGTAATATGACCGCAGAATCTTTTTTTGGGTCACTAAACTCGATTCTTGATCGCCTGACTTTTGAAGGTAACATATGTCAAACCATCATAGTAGGGGATTTAAATCTCCATTTGTTATCACAAACTTGTACTGACCATACTGATGATGAATTAACCTGGACAAACATGATGCATGAGAGAGGATTTGTGATGCTGAATGGTGCCATCATAGGGGATATCCCTGCTGAGGATACATGGAGTAGAGGGTCACAACGGGCAATACTTGACTATGTTTTTGTCCACAAGACATTTTTAAACTGTGTACTTTCTATGCAAGTGGTTGCAACCGACCATAGTGATCATAATAAGTTAACTATGCGATATTCAAGGTCATCATTTGTAAGTTCGTCTATGGTTGAGATTTATCCCTATCGAAATCTTGTAAATAACAGCGGCACGCGAGTGAGATGGAATAGAAATCGACTAAAACAATTTCATGCGGCCCTTCTTGTGTCTTCTGGGTCAACAGACTGTTATGTTACAGTAATGCATTTGTTTAAGCAGGTAAAACTGCCAGACCAGAGTGTTCGTTATAAACATTGTCATCCCTTTGACCCAATAGTACAGTCTAAGAAAGCTGAATTGCGAAGAGACCTACGTAATTTAAAATTTGTTCCTATAACCGATCGTTTGCTTTTAAAAACAAAATTAAAAGCATCCTATAGAACATGGCTAAAGGGTCAGAGAGCTGTGCGTTACCAGCAAAATGGGGAAACCATGATGTCCCAGATTATTAAGAAGTCCACAAGTGGTATATGGGCTTGCCTAAATGAGGCTACGCATAGAACACAGGATGCTGTTCAAACAAATGCTATTCCGAATGCAATCTGGAAAACTTACTGTGAAAAGCTTTATGCATCGCCCTTTTCGAACTTGATTCCAAAGACTTACTCCCTAGGCTGGTCTTATTTTTTTACCATCACCATCAATGATATACTGATATGTATCAAAAACTTGAGCCGCTCAAGGGCGATAGGCCCGGATGGTCTCCATAATAGCACACTTAAAGATCACCCACAAGAATGGGCAATGATCCTCCATCAGATCTTTAGCAAAGTCATCTCAACAGGGGTCATTCCTAAATCTTGGCAGAAGTCTATCATTTTGCCCATATTTAAGAAAGGGGAGCGTGATGACCCAGCTGCCTATCGCCCCATAGCACTCTTGGATTGTCCTGGGAAAATTTTCGCCCGACTAATCCTGAATAGATTTAACATTTGGTTAGAAGTAAATAACTATCGAGACATCTTCCAAACAGGATTTTTGCCTGGAAATGGGACGACTATAAATGTTATTACCCTTACAAGTATTATTCAGAAGGCTTCCCATCAACATCAACCACTCTATATAGCTTTTATAGATTTTAAAATGGCGTTTGACGCTGTTCCTCGTGAACTCCTTTTTAAAAAACTTATGGATAAAAAATGTCCCTGGTCAATTGTCAAGTGGATAATTGACTTACATACAGATACCTCGATACAAATCAAACTTTCTAGCGAGGGACTACTGTCTGATCCAATTAAGACTGCATGTGGGTTGAAACAAGGTTGTTTGCTAGCTTCTGCTTTATTTACTTTTTTTATCTCAGATATTGGTGTAGATTTTAGTAAAACTGTGGCAGATTCACCCAAAATTAATGGGGTTAATGTTACCTATCTACTCTATGCTGACGACATGGTGTTATTCTCAAAGACTCCCAAAGGATTACGGGCACTTTTGTGTGCATTGGATACCTATACCAAAAAGAACTGCATCGCCTTTAATTTAAGTAAAACAAAGGTTATGCAGTTTGGCAAAAGCATGCAAAGGAAAGCCACCTACAGATGGCCTTTACAAAATGTCAACTTGTCTTCAGTTTCCTCTTACATCTATTTGGGGGTCTTTATAAGTAATTCACCAGATAAGAATGCAAATCATCAACATCTAAAACAGCGTCTAACAACAGCTATATCACAAAGCAGACTAATAAGGAGTAAATATTGTAAGTTTTCAATAGTACCATTATTGGTTTATTATAGACAAAAATTCATTCCGGTAATTCTTTATGGCTCAGAGGCTGTCTTGGGAAAATCATATCAATATTGGGCCATTATGGAAGGATGCTATTGGAAGCGTGTTCTCAACCTTCCATTGTCAGAACCCATTTGCATCCTGCGACACGAGCTAGGACTCCTGTCTCTATATGCCATCTATAAGTGGAGGCTATGCTCGTTGTATCGAAAATGCATATTAAGCGTTAATCATCCTGGGTTGTTAGGAATGATTGCTATTTATCTTTTAAGATCTGATGATCCATTTGCAGTGTCGTGGAGAAATCACGCAGAAAAAATCATTATTAATATCGGATTTTCAATGGCACTATTGTTAGGTAATCCCACAAAGGCAAAAAAGCGGATATGGGAAGATGACTGGATAAAAACAAGATCTGCATGTCTCCTATACAAAAAGTTTAAGAAAAACCCATTTGCCTTAAAATGCTATGGGGAAACAGAAAGTTACTTAATGATGTTCCCACATTCCCGACAGCGGGATGATTATTTAAGATTTCGATTAAATATTTGGCCCACAAAAGAAATTCTGTGCCATCGCAGAATTACCGGAAAAGACGATGCTTTGTGTCGGTTTTGCCAATTAGCTGTCGAAACAATGCAACACTTATGTGTGGAATGCCAAAGTTTGCAAACAAAAAGAACTGTGCATTTTGAACATTTATTTACTGGGTACATGACCATGTCTCAAACACGTTGCTGGTTTCTCCTATTTAATAGTCAATTGAAAGTTGTTAGATATGCAATATTGAGTTTTTTTGTATAGTTTGGGACTTAAAAGCAAAGTTAGTGTGCAAAGTCGCACTTAAGGAGTTCACTAATCAAGTTTAAGATACAGAATTTATCTTATTATTTGTTTTATGATTGATCTTATTTTGTTTAAAGTGATTGGGTATATATATGTATCTAATTAGTTTGTTGTAAATGACTATGTAAATTTGTATATGGACGTTATTTTTGTTAATATTAATTTTATTTTATTTTTCATAATATGTTCCCTTGAAATTTTAAATACGTTATGTAAATTTAGTATGTTGAAAAATCAAGATTTACTTGATTAAAACAACTTTTAATAAAAAAAAAATAGTGTTAATAAAAAACTCAGGGTCATGCTTGAACAGGTTTGTACCCCAATCATCTTCAAAAGCACGGGATTTGGTTTCATCACTACTGCCCTCCTCCAATTGGAATCCACTAGAATTACATTTAATAGTTGTCTTTGAAATATAAATCAACTACTCAACAATGGAAACAACTTCATTCTCCAATGATGGAAAATAAATTCAACCTTAGAGAAAGTGATGCCAACCACATCCAAATCCGACACAGAGTTTCTCATTCCAAAATTACAAAAAGAGGCTTGCAGGGAACTCACCTATCGGGGCCATCCTGGAGTGACCCTAAATTCATAAAGTACTTCCCTGATTTTATATAGCTCTTGACGGGGACTACATAATGCAACATTCCTTACATTAAAAAATGGGAAAGGGTTTTACAAATTACCTGTGAACAGTGGCTGCATATCTGGCTGACGGAGGCATGCTCAAATCTACGCACACAACTAAAGGAAAGCCCTTTCAAGCTTCGCTTGTGGAGTTATTGGACCCCTGCGGGAGTAGGCAATATGTTCCCTCGGTTTCCATTCTATGCTGGCCGAATTGCTTCCAGAGGGGAATGTTCTTGCCCATTTGGTAGCATACCCAACAATGTAACTTTTTTGGAAACAAATTGTATCAACACAAAACAACATTAAAGGAAACACTATTTCCAAAGATCCCATTTTGGCAATATTGAGTGACTCGGCACAGAATCAATAAAATAAAAGTTCCTCACCGTAGTGACTCCTGTACTCCCACTGCTGTGTCCCCTTTCCTCCATACATATGGGAGTTCCTGCAGAGCGGGGACGGGAGCAGAGCCTTCCAGAAACACAGTGTGCTTCCGCTTTAAATTTAAGAGGGCAGGGCAGACCACAGGCCCATAGTGTGATCAGATCCACAGTCCTGCCTCCCGCACTCCTTCCTCTCAGTCCCCTGATCCGCAGAGAGGACCAGTAGGACCTAGCTACATATTTTTTAAGGGGAATGGCGGGCGGGCGAGCGTATTGAGGGAAGGTGGCAAAGGACTAGGAGTACAGTAGTCACTACAGTGAGTAACTTTTCCTTACTGCTACGTCTTGTCCTGTTTCCTCCATACTTATGGCAGAGTAAAATGCACTTAACTTTATTCCTGGGAGGATGGCTCTAAGCAGAAACAAGCCTGCCCAAATTGTGCATCTGCTCTGGAGCTAGAGTCCAGTGCATAATGACTGCAGAAGGCTGATGGTGACACCCAGGTGGCTGCCTTACATATAGCTTCCCAGTTAACGTGGTGTTGCAAAGCTACAGCCGTTCTGGTCAAATGTGCATGTAATCCTCGAAGTGGCGTCTGCCCTGTACCTCATATGCATGCATAATGCAAGAAACAATTCACCTATATATTTTGGACTTAATTGCCTGTCTGCCAGGGTTTGCACCCCAAAGGTGACAGTCTGTTAGGGGACCTTTGAGCTGTAGACCTCTAAAGCTGGAACCTCAAGGTCCTACAAGCGTTGTGCAACGCGCGATCTGCTTCAGACTGTGGATCTTAGGAAAACTCTGGCAACGTGATTTCTTGATTCATGTGAAAATCAGACACAACTTTGGGTAGAGAGGATGGGTGCGTCCTAAGGACCACCTTATCCCAATGAAAGGGCCAAATATGACTGCTCAGCTGAAAAGGCATGCAATTCAATAATTTGGCATGCTGAAGTAATTGCCACTGGTAATGCCGTCTTCCAGGACAACGAGCGTAGTTCCACGTAAGCAATTGTCTCAAAGGGCCTTTGCGCAAATGCAGTTAGTGCACGTTGAGATCTGATGGGTGGAAACAGGTGGGTCAGACACCAAAAGTGCTGTTTCATTAATGGTCTGTGGAATGACACCACCCTGTCCTTTTCGACAAGTGGGCCCCAATAGCCACTATCAACATCTGGTAAGAAGACAGCTTGGTCCGTGTTTGAATTAAGTTGAATGGACCATGGCTTTTACCAATTGAAATTGTACCTATTTTAAATAATGTGACTCAATGAATATGTATATGTTGTTATGTATATGATCGTTTTTATGCTTTTATGGCTTTCAAGCGAATAAAGTTATGTTCAACACACACATTAAGTTAGACAGGAAAGAGAGGATATCATCAATGGATACTTGTTGTGGGTTCTGGTCTCTAGCGGGCATCCAGTGGCAAAAATACAACCACTTACGTAATGGGAATGTGTGGAAGTCTTCCTAGACGCTCCCTTGATTTTAAGATGGTCATCAGAGAGGCCTGGTTGAGTGTAACCTAGTCTCTCAGGTGCCACAGTGTAAAGGACAGCGATTCAGGGCAAGGATGTACCACTTTGGCTTTTTGCTGGTCAAGAAGATTCGAATGGAGGGGGAGAGGGAGAAAAGGTCTATCTGACATGATCATCAGATCTGAGAAACAATGTCTCTGGGGCCAATGCCGAGCGATGAGTAGCAGTTCCGCCTACCTAGAGTTCCTGAATTTTTCCAGAACCCTCAGGATCAGCGGAAGGGGGAAGAGGGAGAAATGCGTCAGGGAAGAGGTTGTTCCATGAAATGGACAACACATCCCCCAGGGATCCCCTCTCTCGCCGCTTGCACAAGGCATAGTGGAGGCACATGCCCTTTTTCTCCGTTGCATACAGATTCACTGCAGGGTGCCCCTTGGATGCAAAAATGTCCTTGAGAACCTGAGTAGCTTTGTTTATTTATTTATTTACTTATTTATTGAGCTCCCATTCGTGATTGCGTGTTGATTGTCTGCTGAGCTCATCTGCCTGCACATTCTTCTCCCCCACCAGGTGAGGCGCCTGCACATAGATGCCTTGGTTCCATGCCCACTCTCAAAGCTGAGCTGCTAGTGCACACAGCTTCACTGACCTTGTGCCCCCTTGCTTGTTTATATAGAACATTGTGACAACGTTGTCCGTAAGTATGGATATTCTTGATCCTGCTATCACTGCCAGGAAACCCTGAAGAGCTAGGAAAGCTGCCTTCTGCTTTCAGATGTTTATATGCTCCTGAGCAATCTGGCAGCTCCACTTGTCGTGGATTTTTAAATCCTGTATAGTTGCCTTTCCATTCGGAGAAGGACAAGTCCATTGTAATGGTGTGGTAAGTGTGAAAGAGCATTCCCACCTGCATGTTTGCACTGTTTGACAACTATTGTAGGTCTAAGGGTAGCCAAGCTGGAATGGGTACAGCAGCCATCATTAGTTCTGTCAATTGTGGCCATGAAGCCACCAAATATAGTTGAATGCAGCACATCTAGAGACTGGCAATTGGTACTGGCAGGATGCAAGAAGCCATCAGGCCCAGCAGGCACAGGAACCGCCTTGTCATTGTCTGCGTGTGTGAGGGGAATAGCAATGTTTGCAACATGTCGCGTATATTCCCCTCTGTGGGAAACACTTTGTCACTTTCTGAGTCCTGGTAGAAGCCGATGAATTCTAGCTTCTGAGTGGGTACGAGAGTCGATTTCTTTTCATTGACCAACAACCCTAGTTATACATCAAGTCCAGAAGATACTAAAGATGCTGGGATGCCTCCTGTGTGGTGTCAAGCGTCATAAATGTGAGCGGGACAACTTTGAAAGAGTTTTCAACTTTAGCCATTTTATTAAAGAAACAGGTTGAAAAACCGCCTAACTATCCCTACCCTGATGAGGATTCCGTGCCTAAAATAAACTAAAGGAAACACTTTAACCAAAAGATATCGAACCCTCACACTTGTACAACAATCAAAGCAAAAGGAAATATATGGAAATTCAATTCAACAACAATATATAACATAGGACCTTGTTCACAATGTGATCAATGTCTCTTGTCACGATATGCATGAACTTCACTTCCCCAGATCAAAAGAAAGGTTTTCTCTACAGTTCAAAGGAAAAACAAGGAAATCCAGTTCAACACAAAGTTCCGATTCAGTTCTTAAATTCTTGTTCCCAAGTTCACAAAGTATGTTGCTTCAATAAAGTGCCTTGAGAAACTACTCCTGGCATAAGAATTGTCTCACATTTGTAGTAACAACAAGTAATTTTGTCAGGAAGGTTTAACACAACTTTAACTGCTGAAAGAATTGTAACGTTTCTTCAGTCATGTTTCACAACTCTTCTGCAAATGTCACATCTCAACATGTTGCTTTCCATTAGTAGCACCATTCAGCACTTGCACCTTGCACTACTTGGTTTACCTTGTCACCAGTTTTCTTCTGTGCTATCACTTCTTGCTCTACAGTTATACTTGCCTGCCCGTCTACTTCTTCACCCACCAGAACACAAAAGAGCTTCAATTGTAACTTTCCATTAGAATAACATCAACTTAAAAAGTCGTCTTTGGTATCAAAAATGTTAGCAGATTTCAGGGAATAGTATGTTCACATTAATCCACATTCGGACTGTTCTGCAAATGATGCTCATCTCCCGCTGGAAAATTCCAGAATGGCAGCCTGTGTGCCCACTTTCTACTTCAATAGATACACAGTAGCTAGTATACAGTTTTTTCCTGTTGCTACCTTGGCTTTGGCAATGCGAGTTTAGATTAGGCACATTCTTCTTAACATATGAGCAGTGCTTCCCACAACCCTTGGACTTCATATTATTTCTTGCTTAATGATCTCAAATTGCCCAGTTTTAGCTTTCGTTTGGCTTTGGCATTGCTTGCATGCCTTAGTTCTTATTATTGTTTCCTCACCGGGTTGTTGGGATCTCCACAAACTCACAAAAGTAACATCAAAGCTACTTTGTTTCATTAATCGCCACCTCCGTGGTTTTCTTATAATTCGATATTCATTACACGCGCCTTTGTCATTCACCCATTAACAACACGGCTGACCTGCCACACGCGAGAAGCATCCGAGCACTCCAGTACCACTTGCAAGTGGAGAACTCACTGGGTAAGTTTCTCTTGATTGGTGCTCACTGGCCGTTAGCTTCTGTGGCTCTCCTGGACCGGCCGAACAGTTCCTGGTCGTTTGCTATCGCCACCGCCACACCAACTCAGAGCTTCCCAAGCTCCTACGAATCTCCTGCGTGACCCAGTTAGCTTTCGTTTGGCTTTGGCATAGCTTGCATGCCTTAATTCTTAATATTATTTCCTCACTGGGTTGTTGGGATCTCCACAAACTCACAAAAGTAACATCAAAGCTACTTTGGTTCATTAATCGCCACCTCCGTGGTTTTCTTATAATTTGATATTCAATAGACGCACCTCTGTCATTCACACGTAAACAAAACGGCTGACCTGCCGCACCCGAGCACTCCAGTACCCCTTGCAAGTGGAGAACTCACTTTGTAAGCCGCTCTCGCTTGGTACTCGCTGGCCGTTAGCTTCTGTGGCTCTCCTGGACCTGCCAAAAAGTTCCTGGTCGTTTGCTCTCGCCACCGCCACACCAACTCGGAGCTTCCCAAGCTCCTATGAATCTCCTGCGTGACCCAGTCACAGGAGCTCTCTCTATGCGTTTTCCACCATGCTGACATTCTACTGCATACCTCTGTAAGGGGGATAGTGGGAGGCCAGACCCTCAACGGAACGGCAAAGAAACTGGAATAAAATTTGAAATCCTCCTCCGCAGGAAGAACTCTCTCTATCACCTCTAAGAGGAGTAGCTCTGAAATCTCTTGTGAAAGAGCATCTGAGCCTTTTTGATTGAGAGGGGGGAGGAAAGAGAAATAGGGGGAGACGAAGATGGTAGCCATTGTGGACCACTAACGGGGCCCAATTTCTATGTGTTATCAACCTTCATTGAACAAGATGGAGCTGTACCCTGCCTCCCACTGGTGTGCTGTGGACCTGCCTCCTTGCATCACCTTGGCTGCTTTTACTGCAGTGTGGAGGAGGGCTGTGAAAAGAACCCCTGTGGGGACTTGTGTGCCTCCTTTTTATGAGACACATTGGGAGACCTGTCCAGTCTGTTGCACCGGTATAGAAAATCTCTGAAACCCCCAAACCCTTGGAGGTGAATGATCACCTTTGAACATTTAAAGACCCAGGTTTGGCCGAGATCTTGGTAATTGCTGCCAAAGACTTAACTGTTTGCACACAATTGTTCTATTTGTTCAGCTCGTTGTCCTTGTCTGAACTAAAAAGATCCGCCCTGTCAAACAGCAGGTCCATAATCCTCTCCTAGACATCTGGTTGAAATTTGGTGGCCTTCAGGAGCGCTTGGTGCCTAATGGATGCGCCCATGGCCATTCCACTTGCCGCTGTATTTAGATAGTGAAAAGCTGTCTCTATGAGGTCCTGTGCGACTTGACAGACTTCAATCAAGCTAACGGAAACCAACTTGGTAATTCGCTGGGAGGACCGAGTCATAGTCCCCCAGCTCTTTCCAGAATTTCAAATTCGATGCTTGCATAACTGCCTCCACATTAGTCTGGAACAGCAGAGTTCTCTGATTTCAGGCACATAGCCCTACCCGCCCAGTTGCGCACGCACACTTCCTCCCAGCAACCCTTGCACTTGGGTCTGTATCTGTAACCCTACAGTCCCCCTACCTGCACTTTTGGACACCTGCTGTCTGCACTTACCATTGCACCTGCCACCTGTTGGATGCACTGCTTGTTATTGTTTTGATCCCATGTACAGCACTGCCCCCTCGCCTTTCCCCTGGCACTTTTTGCCTGCCCCCTCCACTGCACTTGCGCGATCTCAACGTCACTTGGACTAGTAATATCGTCGTCTCTGTCCTCCCTCTGTTCCCCCTTGCTTCCCTCATCACGCCTTGAAACACTTGTGTGTAGGCGCGTTACAAATGCCATATCATATCATATGTCATACATTCATTGTGTGGGTCAAATCGTGTACCTCTTGTGTGTTGCATCATCACCATCATTGCTTTGTGTGTGGAATTCATGGCTTACATGTATAGGAAGTAGGCAATAGGTTCAGGAATTAGGATTGTTGTTTAGGGTCAGGAGTTAGGATTACTGTTCAGGGTCATTGTGTGCCTGTACTCACCAGGGGTATCGGGCCTTACGAGTGCTTCCCTGTGTTTCCCCTTACCTATCCAATCACATACCCTAACCCTCTTTCTAGTTTGCCTAAAACCTCCATACCTATCCACAACCTCGGCCTAACACTCTTCCCCCTTTGGCTGCCTCATGCCTACCTGTTATCCAGAACCAGGAACCTGTGCCAACCAAGATGGGAGGGCCATACTCCATTTGGCTTCCGTGGTTACAGGGGGTGTGAATTGAACCTCCTGTGCATGGCATACATGACATAGCCATTATGTTACTGCTTTAAAACTTGCTGCGCTCTGAAGTTAGACATTTGGCCTCATTATGAGTGCCGCTGAAGTCATTTTATTTCTGGCACCCGGCAATGGGGACCTACCGGGGCATTACAGACCCGGCGGTCCTGGAAATTCCCTATTGCCGGGCGCCAGAAAAAAGTACTCCCCATTCCCATTGGACTCAATGGGAATGGGGAGGATGGAAGGATTCATGAATGGTGCCGGTGGATTCCACAAGATCTGCGAGCGGGTGCCATTCCGCCCGCCAGGTCAGGCACCCGCTCACAGACTTGTAGTTTGCTCGTCCGGTAACAACGGTGCCGGTAGGTTAACGGCACCGTTGTTACCAGACTGGCAAACTTGTAATGAGGCCCATTGTGTTGGATCCAGATGCCCTCTGAACCTTGCCACTGCTTTGAAACTTGCTGCACTCTGAATTTAGCCATTGTGTTCACACTGCTTTAAGTCTTGTTGCACTCTGAAGTTGGCCATTGTGTTGAATCCGGGTGCCCTCGGTAGTTTCCCACTGTTTAAATCTTGCTGTGCTCTGAAGTTAGCCATTGTGTTGAATCCAGGTGCCCTCTGAAGTTTGTCACTGTTTAAAAATGAGCTGCGCTTTGATGTTAGCCATTGTGTTACCTCTCCTTTAAAGATTACTGCACTCTGAAATTAGCCATTGTGTTACCACTGATTTTAATCTGGCTGTGCTCCATGTGCCCTTTGAGGTTTTGCCACTGTTTCAAAAGTTGCTGCGCTCTGAAGTCAGCCATTGTGCTACTACTGCTTTAAATCTTGCTGTACTCTGAAGTGGGCCGTTGTGTTGAATCTGGGTACCCTCCGAAATGTGCCACTGTTTTAAAACTTGCTGTGCTGTGAAGCTAGCCATTGTGTTGAATCCAGGTGCCCTCTGAAGTTTGACTCTGTTTCAGAACTTGCTGTGCTCTGAGGTTAGCTATTGTGTTACCACTGCTTTAAAACTTGTTGCGCTCCGAAGCCAGACCTTGTTGGATCGAGCTGCCCTGTGAAGTTTGCAACTGCTTTAAAACTTGCTGTGCTCTGACGTTAGCCAGTGTGTTACAACTGCTTCAAAACATGCTGCGCTCTGAAGTTAGCTATTGTGTTACCACTGCTTTAAATCTTGCTGCACTCTGAAGTTAGCCATTGTGTTGAATCCAGGTGCCCTCTGAAGTTTGCCATTGTTTCAAAACTTGCTGGACCCTAAAGTTAGCCATTCTGTTACCACGCTTTACCACTGTGCTCTGAAGATAGCCATTGTGTCACCACTGCTTTAAATCTTGCTGCACTCTGAAGTTAGCCATTGTGTTGAATCCAGGTGCCCTCTGAAGTTTGCCATTGTTTCAAAACTTGCTGGACCCTAAAGTTAGCCATTCTGTTACCACGCTTTACCACTGTGCTCTGAAGATAGCCATTGTGTCACCACTGCTTTAAATCTTGCTGCGCTCTGAAGTTAGCCATTGTGTTGAATCCAGGTGCCCTCTGAAGTTTGCCATTGTTTCAAAACTTGCTGGACCCTAAAGTTAGCCATTCTGTTACCACGCTTTACCACTGTGCTCTGAAGATAGCCATTGTGTCACCACTGCTTTAAATCTTGCTGCGCTCTGAAGTTAGCCATTGTGTTGAATCCAGGTGCCCTCTGAAGTTTGCCATTGTTTCAAAACTTGCTGGACCCTAAAGTTAGCCATTCTGTTACCACGCTTTACCACTGTGCTCTGAAGATAGCCATTGTGTCACCACTGCTTTAAATCTTGCTGCGCTCTGAAGTTAGCCATTGTGTTGAATCCAGGTGCCCTCTGAAGTTTGCCATTGTTTCAAAACTTGCTGGACCCTAAAGTTAGCCATTCTGTTACCACGCTTTACCACTGTGCTCTGAAGATAGCCATTGTGTCACCACTGCTTTAAATCTTGCTGCGCTCTGAAGTTAGCCATTGTGTTGAATCCAGGTGCCCTCTGAAGTTTGCCATTGTTTCAAAACTTGCTGGACCCTAAAGTTAGCCATTCTGTTACCACGCTTTACCACTGTGCTCTGAAGATAGCCATTGTGTCACCACTGCTTTAAATCTTGCTGCGCTCTGAAGTTAGCCATTGTGTTGAATCCAGGTGCCCTCTGAAGTTTGCCATTGTTTCAAAACTTGCTGGACCCTAAAGTTAGCCATTCTGTTACCACGCTTTACCACTGTGCTCTGAAGATAGCCATTGTGTCACCACTGCTTTAAATCTTGCTGCGCTCTGAAGTTAGCCATTGTGTTGAATCCAGGTGCCCTCTGAAGTTTGCCACTGTTTAAAAACGTGCAGCACTCTGATGTTACTCATTGTGTTACCACTGCTTTAAAGATAGCTGCACTCTGAAATTAGCCATTGTGCTACCACTGCTTTGAATCTTTCTGCGCTTTCAAGTTAGCCATTGTCACAACTGCTTTAAATCTAGCTGCGCTCTGATGTTAGCCATTTTTTAAAATCCAGGTGACCCCTGAAGTTTTGCTACTGTTTCAAAACTTGCTGCGCTATGAAGTTGGCCATTGTTTTAAAACTGCTTTAAATCATGCTACACTCTAGTTGGCCATTGTGTTGAATCTGGTTGCCCATTAAAACTTGCTGTGCTCTGAAGCTAGCCACTGTGTTACCACTGCTTTGAATCTTGCAGGGCTCTTAAGTTAGCCATTTTGTTACCACTGTTCTAAATCTTGCTGCACTCTGACGGGGTCGGACTGGGACAAGAAATAGGCCTGGACACCCAAATAAAAAGTGGCCTACCCCTCGCCTCAAAAAAAGTGGCCCCCAAACCATCATCTCTGAATCGCGTCAATTCACGACTTTACAGAAAATGCTACTTATGGAGGGTTAATGTGTTTTTTGCATGTCTTGTATTGTCTAAAGGCTGAGGCGCAGGAGTGGCATGAATCGACCACCCCCACTGTGGTTTTGGGACCTGCAAGTTGATGCTTATACCTGGCTCTGCAACCCCAGCAGGGAAGGAGGGTTAGGGTGATAATGGTTGGAGGAAGCTAGTCAGAACTGGCTTGTAATCATCAAAAGTGCCCAACACGCGGAAAACGGACCGAGTACCTAGGGATCTCAATAATTCCTTGGCACGTTCCTCTATTCAGAACCAAACATAAATATGCCCCCGCGAGCTTTTCCGAACCATGCGCACGCCTTATGTCTGCATGTCTATTGTTTCATTCTGCACCCCACCATCACGTAAGTGAACAACCCAAGAAGCTGGCCACACTCCTAATGCATGGCGTTTGATAGATCTGACCCCCCCCCCCAAGCTAATTACCACCACACGTATCACCCCCGCCCCACCCGAACGGCTGCCCGCAACACTAAAGCCATCCAACATCACAAATCTTTCGATGCAAAGAGCGATACCTCTTCCAGGCGCTTGTGGGTCTGTGCCTGTGAAATCTAACAGCCATCAAAAGCTCCCCGCGCTTAATTGTTAGGCGCCCGCAGGAGAATGACATTATCATTTCCCCTTGAAGTCCTAACACCAGTGTTTACCGGCACAGCACTTTCAGCATCGGTCAAAGGCCCCACTCGGCAGTGCCACTGGCTCATGGAGTGCTTCGTGACCTAGGCACCCGGCAAACCACCTCTCCAATATGCAAATTGCAAAAGGGAGGCTCACAGACCCAAGCCACCACCCTTATACCACGTCCCCCATTGCGGTGAAAATCTGTAATCTCTTCAACGCAGGGTACTAGTTTCATCTGAAGCGCCTGGTAATGTGAGGGATCAGGAGTTAAGCGCTGTAAGGAATATATCATTGCTGCATTGTCTTTGCTAAAGAGCACTTTTCTACAGCTCTACAAGCAAAGCCCAAATGGATTACTCTGCACACCCCTTGTAATTCCAAATGTTTTGCCCGCAGTGCGCTATTGGGCCGTAGGTATCCAAATGGCTAGAGCAGTGGCAGTGGAGGTGAAAGAGAGCTAACTAAAAAAGAATGCCCCCAAATTCCTTGTGCTCCCACATTCCTCCCTCTCCTCAGTAGCAGTGGGAGTGGGTGGGTGCTGGACGCCGAGGACGGCGAATACAGAATTCACATGCAGGGACCCCACATTCTCAGCTATCGTTAGTGCCCAACAATCATGTATGTGCCACAAGCATGTCGAGCGCTGCTTCAGGGTGCACAAGACTTATGTGCACGAGACAAAAACACCCAGGCACCCACAAAGAAACCCCGACCTCCCCTCCAGGCCACTCCAGCCAACATGCCCCACAACAAACGGCCAAGTGCGCCACTTGCACAGCAAGCCAGCAGGCCACCCCCGACGCCCCCTCAACCCTTCACAACCTCACCGCGCAACGAGTGCTCCTGTGCAGTCTGCCTTCACCTCTAGTACAACGCCACTGTACGCGCCAGTATGTAAACATAATGCAGTGCCACGATATACTACTACCAGTGCCCATGCAGTACCCAGTAATGCCAAATCAGTGTAACCTACCATTAAACGATGCCCGGCAGAACCTCACGAACTGCGTGCTACCTACTGCCAGGGGGGTGTCCCCTTTGGCTATGAAACCCAGTGGGTTGCAGGGGGCTCCAATGTTAACCACCCGACAACAAGCAACAGAAAAATGCCCCAAAATCTAATGCTTTCTACTATTGCGGAACATTCGACCAATCAAACATGTTGCCTAGTTCACCACAGCCAAGCGGCAGCTCTCGTCACGTGGAGAGAACGCATGGCCTCAAACCCCCCTCCGCCCCCCTCACCTTCAACTGTAAATGTGTCAACAGCGCGGTCCTGCGGTCGAAAAAGAAAAAGGGTGGCCGGTTGCATGCACATTTACCAATAAACAACTATACACGTTTTGTAGACGTTTAAATTGCGAATTTAGTTCTTAAAGCAAGTGCTGTACTTCCTCTGCAAGAGGTGCCCAATCAAACCACGCTCGCATCTTAACTGTATTGCGACACAGTGACCACAAGGGTGCATGAAACAAACATCAAATGTGTTGCTGTACATTAACCATTTGTGTGTGTGCTCCCTTATCCCCCAGGTCATCTGACACCTGTCACCTCAGTGCCCCTTCTTGTGGCTAGGCACTGGGACCAGGCAGCCGTTGTGGTTGAGTACTCTCCTTGGCCTGGTAGTTTCTCTTCATTTAAAGCAGTCCAGCACCATGGTCACTTCCAGAAGCCGACAAACAAGTGAAGGTGTGGCACACTGCCCCACCCCAGTAGTTTCTGACTAGGAAAAACCCGGAGCAGAAGCCTCTTCCCCTTTATTTCACTGGAACTGGTTCTGATAGCTCGAGCTGTATCTGTGTTCGTCTTAATACCCTTGAGATGATCATCAAGATTCTTGCCAAAGAGATCATGCCCTTCAAAGGGCATATCCAGTATTTGTGCTTGGAATTCTGGTCTGAAGTTTGTCGCTTTCATCCAAGCTTGCCTTCTTGGGAACGTGCGGTGGGTCATTTGACAGAAGCTTGATTCTGCAACTCTACCGCTGCATCAATCAGGTGATCGGATGTGGCTTCACCACCCGTTTTTATTTTCCTTGCTTCCTCTTGGAATTCAGCCGGTAGGTGTTTGGTTAGCTTTGATATGCAAAGCCATATTTCCCGGGGCAAGCGCGCTGTCATAGCCAGAGCATTACCTGCTCTGATGGTTAGGCAAGCAGATGATGATACTTTCCTGCCCATAGCTTCCAATTTTCATCCTTCCTTGTTAGGGGGTGCTGACAATGGGGATGAGGGGTTCACCAGTTTCTTTCTAGCTGCCACTGTGCTTACAGAGTCTGGCTTCGTATGTCCTCTTAAGCACAGTGGGGCCATGTCTGGGGTCTTGTATTTTTTTTCTGGTCGCGATACGAGAGCAGGTGTAGACAGAGGTGTAGATAATATTTTTACTCCTGCATCCCATACTGTATCTAAGAGAGGGATAGTAGTGACAGTTCTTCTACGCTTATCCCTGTGTTGGTAAAAGACTGATTTTTTTTTTCTTCTGACCTAACTTGCAGTTTGAAAAAAGATCTGCAGCCTTTCCAATAATGGTATCGAATGATCCCAAGTCATCTGGTGGTGAAGTTTCCCCTGGGGAATCCCTTTTCCTTGGTTTCTGTATTACGTAGTCGTCCCATTTACTATGTGTGTCTGGGTCATGAGTAATCTCCCCTTCCTCTGGGTCTGAAAAATCGCTAAACTGATGATGCCAATCGGAAACTGAAGCAGTTGAAGGTATTAGAGTTGGATCCCTTATTGGTAAGTGTGGTCTTGGTCTAGGCAAAGATCTCGGTGGTGAGACTCTTGTCGGTGAAGCACTGCGTGTTCTGCTTTTAGGTCTGTGAGGAGGTTCTGGCGAGCATGGCCTTTTATGAGCTCTTTTTCTGGTGGGAGAGCCTCTAGGCGTGCTGTAATGTGGTGATTTGTCTCTCTGAGGGGATCTTGTGTTCCTCGAGGTAGTGGACACATTTCTATGTCTGGGCCCGGTTGGTACCGATGGCTGGGATCTCTGGCACCTATTGAGCTCATCAATAATTCTTTGCATGGACTCCATCAGCATAGGGTCATATGGATCTGTGACATCCTCAGTGGTGGGTTGCGACGGTGGACTATTCGCCTTGGGGGTGAGAATAGATTTTTCTCGTATGAATTCAGTGTCAGAAAAGTCTTCTTGCAGAATGATATCTGGCAGCTCCACCATATCTTTTATTGGTGACAGTTGTAATGTCACTGGTTCTTCCTGGACCTCTGGAGTGTTTGGGGTTGTAGCTTTTGGTTTATTCGTGTTATCCTCTGTGGACGTCGTCCCTGCCGTTAATGGGATGTTCGTGGACGGTGCTTCTGGCTTGTTTTTACCTGCTGACGTGGAAGTCGATGGTTTTGTCAACGACGCAGAAGATTGGTGCTTCGGCGACAATGCATTTGTGGACGAGTGTTAAGACTTTGGTTCATTCGACGAGATCTTCGTGGATGAATGGTGAGTCTCCTTCGTCGACGACTGTTTCATAGACAACGATTTCGATGACGAAGATTTACTCGTCAATGACGAGGATTGGAGAGTGGTCGTAGGCCTCTTTTCTTTCGTTGATGGTCTAGTCGTTGATGAACCTTTATTATTATTATTACCACTCGTGGATGGCAGTTCCATGGATGACCGTCCCCCGACCAAGTTTTAGAAAACACCTTTTTACCTTTTAGAGGTCGTTTTTTCATCAGCATGATGTTTTTTCTGGTCCCCAGAACTCAAGGAAGTTGTGCGGGAAGTCTTCTCTACCTTTTTCTTGCTGTTATGCGTGTGGGTGGTACTCCTTTCCACTGAAGAAGTCCTTCTTTGAGAGGTTTGTCTCTCAGATGGTTTTTGAGATAGAACAGGAGCTGTCTTGGCAGATTCTTAGTCTGAAAAGTGGCACTTGGACTCCAGATGTAATAAAAGTCTCCTGTGCCTGTCTTGTAAGGTCTTGTTTGTAAGGGTCTTGCAAATTTCACACTTGTGAATATCATGGGGGTATAAGCAGTAGATACACTGCTCATGTGAATCCAGCATATATACAAGTTTCTTTCTGCATCGGGTGCACTCCTTCAACAGGGAGGGCTTCTTGGCAGTTGGTGTTTCCTCTGCCATGGTGTGAAGTAGTCTTTCACTCGATGAAAACGGTTTGAAATTTTGAGTTTCCTGATCCCAGAAAATCACAAACAGTAGTCCTTGACAAGGAGATAAAAATAGGATACATTTTAAAAAGTAGCTTGAACAGCTAAAGATAGAAAAAAATTGAAAAGCTCAGAGAGCTGGAGGATTCCCTCTGTCTGTTAGACTGCGGTGAAAAATCTGAAGTTGGCTGCATAGGGTGGAGCTTAAGCCCTGCCACCTTATTGGTTAGGGTCATAAAGGACCAAAGTGAGGTGGAGGGACTACACAAGTCAATGCCTCATTGGGCATAATGGGTAATCCCCATTAAATTTGTCTATGGAAATAATGTAAATATTGAATTATTAATAATCATTTTAAATCTCTTAGGATTCCCGGTCTGACAACAGGGAATATTCAAGCATGTGAATCTATGAAAGATCCAATGCTGGAGAAGTGCAAGACTACCGTCTCATTTTTCAGCACTGGCTGCAGAATTGGTGGTGCTTATTGTCACGCTAGAGAATCACGCAGAGCAAGAAGTGACGGTGTACAGTGACTCCGCCTATGTGACGTCAACCGTACACGCAGGGTTGGCACGTTGGAAAAGGAGGGGCTATCTCTGAGCAGACGGCACTCCAGTGCAACACACAGCATTATTGGACAGGCTTATTAAGGCACTACAACTCCCAGTAGCCATCGCAATAGTTAAGTGCGTAGCACATAGTAAGAGAACTGACTTTATTTCACGCGGAAACAAAGCCGCAGACGAAGAGGCCAAAAGGGTTGCATATTCACCGGATATTTTTAGTTTTGATACCCCTGATGTGAAAGAAAAAATGGTCACAATTATGATTGAATCCTTCATTGAATCCTTCATTTACAATCATTTGTTCAGAACACAATGGATGGAAGTTCAAGGTAGTGCTCCACAAGAAGAAAAAGAGCTGTTGATGACACAGAGGGGGTGTTCTTTATCCCCCTCGAGCAATTGTAGCGACAGGACAGCATTGGTAAAGAGGTGATGCCTGTAGCCTTATTAAGGGTAGCATTAGAACAGCTGCACTACCCAGCGCATGTAACTAGGGAGAGTCTTTCTGCAGCTATTGCAGAAGACTGGTTCGTACTGAACCTGTTAGAACACTTTGCATTTTATGTAGTAAATTGCATTGTTTGTCAAAGGTTAACTGCTGGGCACACATTGCAAACAATTAGAGGAATGATTCCTAGACAGAATGTTCCTTTTCAGCATTAACATATTGACTATGTTGGTATGCTGCAAGTATGTAGTGGATGTAGGTATATGATGGTGGTGTGTCCCTTTTCGAGATGGATTAAAGCTGGTCCATGCACACACCCTGATGCCACTTGTGCTGTGACGTTTTTAGTCCGAGAAGTATTTCCTAGATGGGGAGCATGTGAGGTGCTAACATCTGACAATGGGCCCCATTTTGTAAATGAAGTATTTAAGCAAATCAGTCTATTGCTTAGTATTAAACACAAGTTTTCTTCTGCTTATCACCTGCAAGTGAAGGGGATATGTGAGACTCAATAGCCTTCTGAAAGAGAGAATCAGCAAGTTGAAATTCACACTGAAGAAGAGGCACTGTATTGTTTGCCCCATGCATTGTATGCATTAAGAATTCAGCCCGAGTCGGACCACCACCTCACACCCCATGAATTAGTAACGGGCAGGTGAATGAGAACGCCTCTGACACCTCCATCGAGGACTAGGAGTGATGCCCAGACAACTGCAGAATTGTTAGTAAATTAGTTACATGCATATTTAAGATGTATGACCGCTAGTATCTCTGTCATTTCAGATCAACTCGGGCATAAGGGGTGTCTGTCTCAGGACACAGAAGACGACCATTCAACAACCGTATACCAAGAACTACCTGTTCCTAAACTATTTAGTGGAGATCTCATATTGATCTGCAATTTCACAAGGAAGTGACATGAGCCTTGTTTTAGTGGTCCTTTTATAGTGGAGAATATTACTCCATCTGCAGTAAAAGTTCAAGGAAGACGTGCACGGATACATCTTAATGACGTTAAGCCATATGCTGGTGAGACCAGAACACCCCCACCTCATTCCAAAGCAAGTCAAGAAGAAGTTCAGCACCTGCAGACTCGATTCATGACGAGGAAGAAGGACGCAAAGATTATGGAATAAATAAATGCAAGTGTGCATTTGTACTGTTGCTCCCCTGGACACTCCTAATAAATATTCTAACAGGAAGTGAGAAAGTTACTGTTCTTGAGCCACGGTAACACATTGAAATTGGACCTTAGAAAGTGTTGAGATAAATTAAAGATGCATGATCTGGAATTCCTTTTTGATGATTGTAAAAGGAAACAGTTCCTTTTTGGACGCACAAATGGCCCTGTCTGATGTTGATGTCCATAGACTCCTTCTCGCTGCTCTTGTTGGGCGCAGTACTGATGTGCGCATTTTTGTGCAGGATCCTAAAAATTGCCCTACGATTAGAAGATTATTGGCAGCAATAATCAAGCAGATTCGGCAGCTACCTGAGCATTCAACGAGGCTGCCTGATTAACAAACATTTTTTTCCTTCCTTTAAAAATAAGTACACAGGCACAATGAGATTTATTCAGCATAATGTGGTTCCAGAACGTAAGCAAACTCAATGGCGTGTGGAGAGACATCAATGGTGGGGCTTCATGTATTGGTGCATAATATATATATATATATGCACAGCATCTGTTACTGTCTTTCTATTTTTGTTGATTCATGCAGCATATCTTGTTGGTTCTAAAAGGATAGACGTCCCTTTGATTCTCTCCACTCCAGTGACCTATGCAGAGTTGGAGGTTGTAAAGAAGCCAAGGCCATATGTGATCGTTCCTACACCAGTGACAAATGTAAGGCCACCCATTTCTTTGGCACGTGTTCCTATGATTCCCCCTATAGGGAGAATGTATACTGATGTATTCAATGAGATGCTTATAAGAGCTCACCTGGCAAGGAAAAGGCCTAATAGAAGTACAAGAGAGGACGATTATGAGTTAAATTATAATTTAGACAGCACAGCACATTTGGGGAGTAACATGTGGTATCAACACATGGAAGAGGTAGGAATAAGAACGTCTGAAGAGGATTGCTATGTTTGTGCTGTCCTACCTTATGCTATGGGAAAGTCTAAGATATTCATAGCTTTAGAGATAGATGTCCAAAAGGCTCATTTATTAACTCACCTTGCACTCTGCCATACAAGAGGTCAATTCCAGGGTCGAACAGCATCTTTGGTCTGGGAAATTGAATAGATAACACCAGAAGAAGACAACCATGTTCAAGATTTAAAGAAAAGAGCAAGAGCACACACCAGAGATCATGTGATATGAAAAGCCAGGAATGAAAGGAGCAGGAATCTGATGGGAGATAAATCAAAAGCTCAATTGCCAAGGAAAGACTGATGAAGAGATACAAAGATGCGAGGAAAGAGGACAGATGCAGATCTGGGGAACAGAACTTTCCCCAGTTGGCTGGGAAGAATGAATAGTTGTATACAGAGCTGTGGCAGTAACTGGACATCATAAACCAGTTATAGATTGAGTTGAAAAAGGATGCACACCTCTCTGGCCGTGGCTTGTGAAGTTGCTGACATGGCTTGAAGAAAGAGAAGGCCCGTTGCAGAGAGTGCCTTTGGCCAGTGCAGAACTGTGCTTCAGATATATTGGCACAATGAAAGTGGGAGAAAATCAATAATGTGGGCACATTTTTGATCTGCCAGGAATGAAGGATGGGACAGTAGTGATAATAGATCACTACTGGGCCTGCAGATCCAGAGCCTATATCAAGCTGCCCAGAGATTGGGGAGGACTATGTTCTATGGCGATTATCCATGTTCCAGCATTAGTGATTCCAAAGAGTGACCTGAACCGTGGCAAGTTTTTAAAAGCAGATGCTCACCTGAGAAAGAAAAAATCTGCTGAACTCCTTGATCAAATGAAGAGGGAAAATTACTTCCCAGCTAAGTCAATAGAAGCGTTTAATGCTATTCCGTATGAGCACAGACCATTTAGCAAAACTGCTTCAGTTTTTACTATTATATTTATGCCTGGGATCCAGACAATGGCAAATGCCAAGTGGTTACAAATAACCAGATGGTAGCTTTTGCAGATGATCAACACTACCATAAAGGGATTCAATGCTATCAAGGAAGAGCCGAGAGCCATATGACTTATGACTCTTCAGAACAGATATGTTCTGGACATGATTACAGCTATGAATAGAGGTGTTTGTGCCAAAATTCAAGAATCATGTTGCACATTCATACCCTTTCATAATGATGAAAATGGCACCTTGTCAGAGGCCATAACGATGCTGACAAACTTGCACATCAAGATGGAAGATGAAGTGGAAGACATTGCCGATGGCAGCTTGTTTGCATCAATCTTCTCATGGGTTCCACAATGGATGATGAACATTTTCAAGTTCCTTGCAGCCCTGTTAGTGATGATCATGTTTGGATTCTGTGTAGTTAAGATTATAATCACACAGTGCAAAAAGACTGCAAAGAAAGCTACTGGAATGAAAATCATGATTGATGTTGAAGCTGGATTCAAACCAAAAGAGCTGACAGATGAAGAAATCAGATACTATGTAAAGGCTAGTATTCACCCACTTGAGTGAACACAATTCCTGTATCCAAGAAACCACAAGAAGTATGTGGGAAGATGGATTTACTGCGGTCCCAATGGACAGTCCAGTCATATGACTTGGAATATTGATGAGCATGTAAAGTCAGCAGGATGCCTGAAAGAAGTAATAAAGATATGGACTCCAAAGAAAAATGTCTTCAGACGAGGATGTCTAGATGTGAAGACTGATGGCAGAGTGGTTAATGAATCGCCCAGAGGGGGGGGGGGGTGTAGAGAAGGAGTCAAGTACCTCTACCGGAAGTTCCACCCCTATTTTGCCTATATGTTGGCAACCAGAGATGGTGACATGTGCAATACCAGTGAGAGTGCCTATACCGCAAAAAGTCCTTGAAACAAGTTATTCATTTAGAAAGCCCTATGTGTATCCACAAAGAAATGATGACCTTCTGAAGGAAGTTCCGGAAAAAGTGTGAAAATGGATGAAAGAAAGAACTGTTGACATCACATGAAGTAGAGGTGACGCACACAGAAGAGATATAAATGAAGTAAGGATTTAGACCCTATAGAACCTGATGGCGAAGTAATGAAGTATGTAACAATTCTCCCCTGAAATGAAGACTGCATGTGCGGAGAAGCACTAGAGAAAATGCAAAACCATTTTACAATTGTACAGATGCAGTAACGCAAGTTGACAAAATAATCATTAGGCTGGCTATGTAGTGAATAGATTGCGGGAATGCGCCAATGTATATGCATAGGACTATATAGAATCTGGATGTTCCACAACGCACTTTAGCAAACTTGGACCCTGTAAAATTGAAGAATTGGAAGTGTGGCACAGCAGAATAATAATTGACGGCGAAGGAAGGTCGAGAAAGGCTTGCCTGGGTAAGAGTCAAGAGTCTGGGCTGTCGAGAGCCTTGCCATGCATTCAAGAAGATACAAAAATGTGAGAAGCAAGCTCAGCTCTTGTTTGAGGTGTAATGAAAACCATTGAGGTGCCAAGATTCCTTCATTTAATGGTATTAAAATACATCAAAGAGCTCGAAAATATCGTCTTCAGTCCCATGGTCCGATGATAATAGACTTTGGTTCGAGCTATACCAAGACCAGAAGATAAGACAATGCTTCACTCCCTTTTATTCTTAGGTGCAGTGAGCCTCTGCAAGGCCGAGTTCAAAGGTATTAATTGAATGGCAGACTGCAGGAGTGATGATGGATGTTGGGCTAATCTTGTGGGGAGGCATGGCCAGGCCAAACTCCCCAGCACCTGGAGTCCCAGTTGCGTGCTGCTAGCGTGTGGAATATTCCAGAAAGGTACAAGCGTGCCAACCAATTATAGAGGGCCACATATGAAGAAGCACTATAGTTTGAGAAGCCAAAAGTATGTCATATATTTTTATGGGGATGGCATTAGTTGCCCACCGGACAATAGAGATCCAATCACGTCCCTGTAGCACATAGAAAGTATATGTAGATGTTCCCCGTTCACCAATCACAACTCCCCGTGGGTTTTTCTTATTTGCCACTTAGTATGACGTCATGTATGACGAGTTTCTACTATAAAAGTGTTGCTGTTCATTAAATGCTTCGAGATAAGGCTGTGCGGCGTCCTTCGATGTCTGTTGTACTCTACTCCCTGTTTTAAAGACTTGTTATTAAAACAGCTTTGACTTTTGCCAACTTCTTGAGTCGGTCTGATTATTGATGTTTGAGTAAGGTCTACATCCCCGTCCATCACAGATGCTGTTACCTCATCTTAAAGGATCTGTTGTCCGGGTTCAAGTGCACCCGCATTACTCTTCTCCCTAAGCCAGCAAAAGGATAGGGCTAAAGGGGAAAACATTCACCCCATCTCACTGCAGAAAGCAGATTACAAAATATTGACCAGGCTCTTACAGAGTTGAAATTATGGCACAAATAATTCAAGGGAATCAAGTGGGTTTTATGAGTTGCTATCATGGTCGGATAATATGCGGGCAACGATAAATATAATCCAGTTGAAATATAACTATAACTTGCAGTTAGGACCTGTAGGTGTCAAATCTGAAAAAGCTATCAGTTATCGTTGGAGTTCTCATAATACTCTCTTCAGAATCTTTTAGCAACACTGTGCCACAATGCAGTTGTGAGGGTATTGGTGAATGAGCGGACGTCAGGCTCCTTTTCTTTGTTCATTTCGAAGTACAAGTAGGGATAACCTTTGCTTCAGTTCATATTTTCTTCGATGATCACGCTTCGACTATTACACACCATAAAGTTATACATTATATGGAGATGGCACAGAAGCTGTCCAAAGACCTTCTATACTTACTGGATCTGCTAGTGCTTCTCGCCAAGCCAGATGTTTCTGCCCCAAAAGTAGTCTCACTTTTGACTACTGTGAGAAGTTGCCATATTTTAAGGTCAATTACTCAAAAGCAGGTGTTTTTTAGATCTCCGTAGCATTTGCATAGCATGTGCAAGGGATGTCATCATTATTGACTTTTTTCCGGCTTTTTATCGGCTTTGAAACCATGAAGTACAACACATCATAAAACCATAACAAATTAATTATCCCTGATTGGAAAAAATGTACTAAGAAATTATTAAATAGTTGTGCACATTCTGATAGTGGGAAAGAAAGCTAAATCCTTTAATCACATGGCATTTATGGCAATTTAAAGGAAATGTTTTTTTCCAAAATAATGATAAATGAGGAGAGCAAGCTTGCAGCCTCACAATTACATTAGATTCAATAGCAACATTGCAAGAGCCACTATGGCTCAACATCATTTTATAACATCTGGACTCGATTTCTCATATCTTTTAATCTATGTATCCAAGCCCTATGAATGTAGCGGGCAGTTGCGAATGCTGATTGGGGCATAACTGTATGTTTACATAGGTTCATTGCATCCTGAATATTGAGAATCGCTACAGCTTTAAAAATTGGGCACAGATAACGTCCTCTTATCTTATTATACATTACACAAGTCAGAAGGAAATGTGAGGCTGTTTCCTCTTTCCCCCCTCATAACGGGCAATCCAATTTCTCTCCCCTTTGCCATGATTTGTTAATATTGCCAATGGGTTCCTAACCTGAATCGGGCATAAAATGATCTTTCAAACGGGGGCTAATTTGGTCTAAATAACTTTAAAATCCCGACCCTGACTCATGCAATAAATACTCTGGTCCCAATTTTAGCCTATTTGCTGCATCTATAAATTGGTCTCTTGATTTTGTCTGCAACCCTCATTATTCTCATGCGGGTTGAACCATTCACACTCCGTGGCATCTCTCAAACGGTGCAACGTCCTTTCATCGCCGTTTTTATTTCATGGCATTTTTTGCCGCAGATTTTTTTACCGAAAAAAAAACATTGAAAAATATGACGGGTGGGTAGAGGGATATAAGGTTTCTGGGTGTTTTGGGGCCAGATTCTAAATAGGTGGAAAGGGGGGTTTTGAGTATTAACCCACGCCCCCAAAATAAAATGCAATGAGTTTTTGCGGCAAAAAAACTGCAGCAAAAAATGCCGCGAAATAAAAACGGCCGATGGAATGACAATGGAACCCTCCCAAACATTGCTAATGCCAAGAGCCATCAGAGTGCCCATTACAGGTTTCACCCACCCGAGGCTATTCCCTCCCCTCAAAGACAGAAGATGCCCTGTAATCCTTCAGTGAGCCATATCCTCACTCGGTACAATACTGGTTTCAAACTAATACAGTCGCCTGCAGGTAGAACATCCAGTTCCAGGCACACAAGGGTTGAGGGAGTGCTCTTGGGAAATAATAACTGTTTCAGGAAACCATATTCGACCCTGTCCAAGGCCCCTGTACCTCCACAGCCCCAGATTCCGGCCCTGTATGTTGATGCAGGAAGGGCCTGTTTTTTAAAATATAATTCCAGTGCAGGAGAAACTGCTCCACTCCCGTGTTTATTTAAAAAATGTAGTAGCTCCACTATATTTACAGAGGTTGGCCCTGGATGTTTATATCTGTGCAGACCACTCTCTGTTTTCCAGGAACCGAAAAACCTAAATAATAATAAAAAATCGTACTTGCTCCAGTATACCATTAATTTGCAAATTTAAAGAGAATTTTTTTTTGCGTTTCAGTCTGAAGACCATAACCTTCGTCTTCCCTATATTCACCTCCATCTGAATGTCTTCACATTTTCTCTTGACGAGGTTGGTCTTTAGACCTTGGGGTGAGGTTGCCAGGATTACTGAGTCGTCCGCATAAAAAAGCGTTGGATACTTTTCTGTTCCCTTCTTGGGGCTGTACAGGCAACCCTCTAGTAGTGTATCTATTACCTCCTGTATGTACTCAGAAAACAGGAGCAGGGTAAGCACAAACGCCTTACACCTTTCTCTACCTTAAAAGGGTCCGTTCATTCTCCTCCATTAAGGACGGAGGATGTAAACTGTGCCAACAATATGTTTAACGACTGAGGTATGCATGTCTTAGATATGGATCCAATCCTAGCTCCTGTGTTTGGGGAAGCAGTGATACAGATGGTCAAAATAAATGTACTTTTACTTTTTAACCAAAAACCTTGAGTCAGTGTTTGCTTGAGTCACAGTAATTGTGGTCCTTTGTGTAATCTGTACTACTGCTCATTTACTCTCGAGATAAGTCTGGCTGCTCCGCTACTGCTACCTCTCTAACAGAGTAGTACAAGCTTGTACCAAAGGTGAACTTGTATTGCCACGTGTAGTCTTAATTGTGTGTAGTGGTCCCTAAGGGCACGGCACAGGATTCTGCCTAACATTCCCCTACACATGCTGAAACCTTGCTGGCCTGCTACTTGTTGTAGCCCGAAGATGCATTGCTAGACTCTGGAATAGAATGTCAACCCCTACAGTCTGAATGTGGCTTAAAGACTTATCATGTTGTGGAGACATGGAGGAGCACTGTGTGAACATGCTGCCCGTGGCAGCTAAGCCCACAGATCCTGTATGGGTACTATCTATGTGATTCACCTGCACAAGGAAACTGAACTTGGTTTCAATTGTGCACATACTCAGACTGCGGGCTCTCTGTTTTACAGTGCTACAAGTGTGCTCTTTTCTTGTTAATGCGCAAACACAATTTTACTTGTGTAAAGAATGAAGTCACTGTGATCAGTACAGTATGTATTCCATTGCATGTTTTTCTGACTTTGTATATCAGAAAAAAAGAAGAAAAGTTATAGCGTTTCCTTTTCAAAAAGAAGGCCAAGATAATTCATGTCAATCTACTTTGCCGTTTTGAAAACGCTTGCTGATATCACCTTAAATCCGGCAACCTGAAGTCACTGGGAGAACTATTTTCTTTCAGAATAGTCATGGGATATACATCTTTTTTTAATTAGACCTTAGAAAGCCTGTGAAGCTCTTAACTATGCTTACACCACCACTACTGTTCAAATAGAGCTGCAGAAGTTTCAAGGCATATGAGCTTGGCAGAAGGATCCTCTTTGCTAAACCCATCTTTCCCCACAAGCTAAAGTCAATATATACTCCATCTACCAATTTCCAAGGGAATTTGTTAACCAAAGAGAGTTGAGGGCAAAAATCATCAGCAATACTTTTGTCAAGGCAGACAGAATCAGAAAACACTTTCTAACCCGAAGATAAGTGAATAGGCCTGCACCAGTGTTAGGTGGAACAGGGTTCCTGTTGTCGAGGATCACAAAGTCAGATAGTTCCAGATTCAAGAATGCCAGGAGTACTTGGATATTGTCAAAAGAGGAAGCAAAAGTTGGAAGGAGAAAAGACGAGGACGAGCCTTGGATGAGGACAAAAGGGGTTCACCATAGTTCCTCGAAGTCGGACACAGTACCTTATTCTCTGATGAAGCTGGTGCCACGGCAGTTGTTCCTGGTAGTTTCCTGCAGACTCACAGTTCCTGGCTCTCCAGTCATTGGGACAAGAAGGACGACGTCTGGAGTGAGCTGCACTACCCAGGGATGAGGCCAGCAGCAGCAACGGTGAATAAAAGGTGCGCTCCTTTAAAACAGGAGAGGCTCTTCAGATGGCTATCCGGACCACTACAGCGGTGTGCAGCGATTTCGACCACCAAGAGGATCCTCTGGCTGTGGAAGATGAGCTAGTTGACCCCACCAGGCTCAAGGGAAGAAGACTCCAGACTGCATCTTCTCTGGTCATCGAAGGGTAGATAGCTCAGGACTGCAGCAGGGCTTCACTGGGACTTGGTAGTTGCAGCAGCCGTCTTCTTCTCCGCTTCTCTTTGGTTCCTTGTAGTTCCAGTGGTGACTCTGACTTCTAGCCCAAGAGTCCTGCCTTTTATGCGAAAATCCCCCATTCACACAACCTGGCTGTCAATCACGAAGCAGGGGGGTTGTCCGGCCCGGACAACCACCTCAGCCAATCATGGCATAGTGCGACTTGGGTTTCCTAGGATACCCTGTGCAGGGGGTGACTACACCCCTACCTCACATTCAGCCCACCTAGACACCCAGGCGCCAAGAGGACGGCTTCTCTGTAGAAGCCCGCCAAAAGACGGTGAACAAAGAAGGCAAACCTGGTTTGCTGTGCAAAGTAAAACACAAGAAGGACTTTAACAAAAAGAAATTGCGAATAAACCCGACCTGAGCCAAAAGAAAGAGTATTTGGTCAAGCGGGTTTATGTTCGATGCTAATTTTGAAATTTGTTTATTGGCATTTTTCAATAATATCAAACAAGTTGAGTACAATGGAGCCAATTCCAAATAGTTATAAACATATGTTTAACTTAACGTCAGAAAATTACAAATACAAAAACAAAACAACCATAACTGGCTCCATATTCTGTCCGTTTCATATATCGTTAACTGTTTCGGGGGGAGTGTGGGAGCGAAGGGGAACCATCCGGCAACTACAATAGGGGAAAGGCTTCCGCAAGGTCTCTATCCTCTGCAGTACTTCCGCTGCTACTGGCTTTATGACGGGTCCCCCATGGGCCTGGATTAAGTTCCGATTCAGGGGGGTTTATCATCCGAGGGGTGGAACATGCGTCTGGTGAGTTCCTTCCATGCCTCGAGTGACATACTAGAGTCATCCGTGGATCTGGCCACACAGTCCTCCCATGCCACTGTCTCAGCCAGCACCCACCGTTCAGTCTCTTTGTGCCATAGTTTGAACTGAGGGCCCCTGGGTTTCTTCCAGGCCATTGCTATAGTTCTTTTGGCCAGTATGCACGATATGTCCATGAGCCTTGTTGCATGCTTGAGCTTGGCTGGTCTGGGGTAGGTTCCTAAGAGGCACTCGCCGGGTGTCCAATTATATTTACTCAGGCCTGCTTTTTCGCAAGTTTGTTGGACCCTGTCCCACAGAGCCCGTGTCCTGGGGCATTCCCATAACATGTGGATCAGATCCGCTTTTTTCCTCCTTGCACCAGTTGCAGGTCGGTTGTGCCTGGGGATTGAAGGTGGCTATGCAGCACGGGGTCATGTAAGTTCTGTGTAGTATGTTCAACTGAATCTGCCTAAAACTAGGGTTTCTGGACACCGTTTTGGGGAATGTGAGAGCTCTGTTCCACTCCCCTTCAGTCATTTCCCGGCCTATATCCTCCTCCCATTTGCTTTTCATTTCCATGCTCCGAGGATTTGGCATGTCGATCAGGTGGCCATATATTTGCGAAACGGGTTTACCGCCCTCTCCCAAGTTGTACATCAAGATGAGGAGTGGGTCTGTATCTGGTTCCATCGGCCACGAGTCCCATTTGCGTCGGGCCACAGCACGAGTTCTTTGGTACCACAGAAACTGGCCGGTATGTATGCCTTCCGTCTCCTGCAGCGAGGTGAACTCCCTGAAAGTGCCTTCATCATACAGATCTCCCCAGGTGTAGTCCCCTTCCCTCTCCCAGAGCCTGATATGTTTCAAATCCGAAAGTGTTGTGCATAGGTCTGAGATCAGGGGGACTTCTGGGGTATAGGAGTTCCGTGAGTTAGTGAGCATTTTCGCGCTGTGCCAAATTTTCCTTCCCAGGTCAGCCAAAAAGGGTAGAGTTATGTTTGATGCTAATATAATAGCCTGGAACAATACCACGTTTATATAGTATAATCGCAGCAGAAAAGTTAGGGTAGATCCCACTGCCGCCAGCCAAGTCCTAAATGTTAAAAGAGCAAATCAAAGCTCAGAGAGGCACAGACAAAAAGGGATAGGAATTAACCCTTTCCAGTACTCCATGTAAGATGCGGAGCACTGGGTCTGTAGTTTTAAATGACTTCATGAAGTTAATGGCAACTTTACAGGTTTCTGGGGGACAGTAGTCGGCGTTAGAAAAATGGAGTCAGAGGGAGTCTCAAAGACGACCCTGTGTTACTGCACTGAAGGTGCTTTGTAACACACACGGAAAGTGGGGCTCATGGAGTGGTGTGCTCCAGAGCCCAAGATCACATAAACAGTCGAAATACACATGGCAAAACACTGGTAAGAGTGGGGAAAAGACTCACACTCTCACCAGGTGGAAAAAATAAACTCCAGAAATCCAGCAAAGCTGCTGGGGTACTCACTAGGTGAGAGAAATTAGCCATAGAATGAGAATTCTCCCTATCAGGGAGACATTTTGAGTATAGTTCAGCAGACCAATCAAGGGGTATAGGGGCAAGACATAAACAATAATTTTGCTGATTTCAGCGAATGCTCCAGACCAGAATGTTTAAACTTCACCACAGGACCATGCCAAATGAAAGAACAAAGTATTAACATCTTGACATCTATTACCCATATGTTCCTTATTAGGAGATAATTTGTTAAGACGAGCTGGCAAATATTCTACCTGATGCAAATATTTAAACTGAATACATTTCAATCTTGTGTTACTTTTTTTTTTTACTTGAATGTATGTAATGGAGACATCCGCCAATATATTGCTAGCTAAAGATAGTTCTCATTAACACCTTTGGTGTTAATATTGTTAACACACTTTGCAGTTAATTTAGCATATACGCAGCGGACCATCGTCCCTGTCCCTGAGCGACAATAGTGTCGTGCAGAATGTCTGTTGTGCCTGGTTGGGTGGGGATGGATAGGATCACTGCCTGTAACTCCTTCCTAATCTTGAAGTAGAGAAAGATTTCCAATGGGGAGGTTTATCCGGCAGCCTGCCATGCCTCAATCACTATGACCTGGCCATTTTGGAACCAGTCAAACAGGGTTGTCAGTATTGATGGAGAAAAGAAGCATTTTAAACCAATCTTAGAGGCTATTTTCCATGCAGTGCATGTACATGCAACTGCATTTAATTCATCTTTACTAATGCTGATTCCACATAAGACTGCTGTCCTAAGGAGCACAGGTGCTGCTACTGCTCTTTCTATTCGAACATGAGGTCAACCCGGCACATACCTGTACCAAAACAATGTGCTTGTGCTACCAAATAATAATTCTAAAAAGGGGAGAGCTAGCCCAACCCACTCCAGTGGTGTGGTAAGTATATCCCAGCTAGCTCAGACTATCCTCCCCACCAAGCATGAGTCCAGCATCATACTTCTCAATTGGACAAAGAATTTCCTTGGCAGAATCAAGGGTAAAAAGGTACAGGAATTTAGGAAGAATAGACATTTTAACAAGGGATATTCTACCTATCAAACACAAATTGAGGTGTTTTCGTCTGGTCCATTGTGGTTTCAGTTTGTCCATTGCCTTCTCAAAATGTTCCATGTATAGGGTATTTGAGTCGTCGTCAATTTTTATCCCCGGATAACGTGTGCTGTTCATTTCCCAGGAGAAGCCAAGGCCATCATTATATCTACTAGTACCTTATGTTAATTGGAACAGAATAGATGTAGTAAAGTTAATCCGAAGGCCTGAATACTCCCAAACTCATTCATATGATTCATTACAGGTGCCAGGATGTGCTTAGGATTTTTGATAAGGTGCATTAGGTCATCGCATACGTAGATAACAGAATTGAATGTGTGTATATTTGAATGCCTCTATGCAAATGCTGTTCTCTCAGGCGCAACCAGCCGCTCCATCGCCAAAGCAAAAAGCAAAGGGGAAAGCAGGCAGCTCTGCCTCTTCCATATTTTAAGCTGGATCTCAGAGGATATGCAGTTGTTTATTTAGCAGTGGGGCACTTTTACAGCAGAGTAATTATTGAAAGCGAGTAGGCACCAATTCCCATCCTCTGTACTACTGTAAAAAGAAATGGCCACTCCAGGGAATCAAAGGTCTTCTCGGCATCCTGAAGTGCAGCAAAAGCTGGTAATTCTAGTCTTATCAAGTGCAGTATTTCAAACAGCCGCCGACTGAGGTAGATGTCCAAAGTATTAACCCAGCAGGCTTCACCCGCCTAGCTATAAACTGTTGTACTGTATTGGGTATTTTTTGGCCAAGATCTTATTATCAGTGTTGATAAGAGAGATGGGTCTGTAAGAAGGAAATGTATCTGCGCTTTTGCCAGGTTGAAGGAGGAGAGTTATAATAGATTAATTCATGGTTCTTGATACTGTCCCACTAGTAATTCCCTCATGATAAACTTTAAGAAGGTGAGGTTCTACGATTTCCTTAAAGGCCTTATAGAATTCAATGTATAGTCCATCCAGGCCTGTGCTTTACCCTTAGGGAGATCATGTAAGCTTTTTATAGTTGATCCAGGATTATTGGACCGCTGCGGAGTAGCTAATGCTGCGTTTGTGCCTCACTCATATTGGTAGTAGAGATATATAGTTTAGTATAAAGTTTTACAAAAAACCTCAAGGATGGCACTATTTTTGTTATGGATAAGCCCATCACCATCATCTATGGCTGTAATACTGGTGTGTTGCCTGTTCAGTCTGGTTAAACTTGCGAAGAGTCTACCGGGTCTGTTACCATCACCATAACGCCTGTCCTGACATTGCCATCCAGAAACATCACCACCCTATCAACTGCTTCAAGAAACTGTAGATCCGCCATTTGAATCCGGCCAGAGTGCTCTTTAAGGTTACCTTTGTGGCTTCTCCTAATGGTGCAGAGTACCCCAGATTCTTTTCAAATACAGACACTTCGGATGTAACATTTAAATGTCTTCCATCCAACTGACACAGATGCAAAAGAAGTTTAATTATATTCGAAGAATGTCTTTATTTCATCCTGCCATTCTGTGTGATTGTGTCAGGCAGTCATTCAGGTTTGAATCTCCATCGCCAATCCGAGGGTGACGCCGTTCCCATCTTGACCTGGGCATGGTCGGATACGTTGCATACACTGTCTTCAACCCATCCCATTCTGTCCACTCTCCAAACTATTAGAGTGTCTGGACATCTAATAAGCCTACTGGTAATCCATTCATAAAGTTCACAGTCTTAGGGACATCTATACTCCCGGCCATGAAAAGAATGTGGCCTTCTGTGTTGGCAACGGTTTGATGGTGTTGGCAACGGTTTGATGGTGTCTAAAGTTAAGGGAGGTGTGTATTAATATAACGACCATAAAAGGGAGAAGAAATACCTGTAGCACCCCCACCCTTCAGCAAAGTTGGATTCATTTGTGGGATTTAGGAGACTTTACTGCAGATAGGCCACCTTTACAGAATGCCTGGTTAGGTAGACTAACACTTTCTGGGTCTGAATTGGATGATTCAGGCCTCTGATGTTCCATGTTATTAGACTGATGTTAATAGCTTGCCCTTTATACATGTTAAGTTTGAAATAGGGAGCAAAACGAACGCTGCTGGTAGCGGCCCATGCAACTGCCGTGATCGTTTAGTTAACTGATGATTGAACAGCTAAGTGCGCCAGTGACTTTTGAACTTGGCGTCCGTATTCATGGACAGAACCAGTTACCACCCTCACTGACCACCATAACCAGCCAATGTAATTCCCTCCCGTCTTGTAAACCATCCCCAAAGAACGTTATGTGCACATGTGGAGCGACAGGAGCCCGGCCAGGCCCACAATGTGCATAATTCTTGTTCCTACAATAGACGACACCAGTTATGGGTATACGCTTAGAGTTTGAAACGGCTTTTCGGATATAAAAAGGAAGAATAAAAGGAGGAAGAATATGGGGAGTTGGTGTCAGTTTCTACCCCTATGGACTTCAAGTGTTCCCTTCAGATGGCTACGACTTTAGTGTTTCGATAAACTTATGCGCAGGTCTGGGGCTTTGGAAGAAGTGTATTTTACCATTATAGATGACTATTAGTTTTGGAAGAAACATTATGGCGTACTTCATATTATTGGTTCGATGGGCTAACTTTACACTCATAAAGGATTTCCTTGACGCCTGCATCGAGGCCAAAAAATCGGGGAAGATGTAAATATCGTCATCCTTGTAGAGTAGGTTGCCTTTCTCTCTGGCCAAACGCAGGATTGTGTCGTGATCACGGAAGTGTAAAAGTCTTACTGTGATGGGTTTGGGGGATAAGTTTGTTCAATTGACTTCTGTGTGCTCTCTCAACAATGAATATGGGCTAGAAAGCTACAGGCCCAAACGCATCCTTTAGTAGTGATTCAACAAACAGTTCCAGTGGCATTGGGAAGTGGTAGTACTCACTTTGAGGAAACTGATCTTTTTATGATTGCTACTTTCAAGATCCCCGCTCTTGGCTGCTACGGTCTTCAGCAGCATCTACACGTTGGAAAGGTTGGAGGCCATCCTCTCGTCAGCGGCGTCAAGCCTAGCATCGTGTTTTTCAAGCGTTCAGTTGGTCCAGTTTACATGTTAAGATATCGATTTGTGCATCCAATAGGCTAATGCATGCTTTTACTTAATTTCCATATGACTATCACTAGCGTCCTCTTCCTCAGTATGGGCCTGCAGGAGTTCTATATTACATTCGGCACTATTGGATTTCTTTTTAAAGGGGTTCTTGTACAAGGAATCCTTGCCTTGTTGTTTCCAGGGTTTCCCCATTTTACCACTGCAGAATGCTGTAAACAAGACATCACAAATAGGACCCCTTCCGAAAGCATGATGCCAGGAGATAACAGGCAAAGTTCCATTGATATAAGCTAGCCGCCTTGCACGTGGAGTCGCTCAGCCAGGAGATATTTGGCGCTTCAGAGCGATATTATCAAGCTAGTACTCCGCACCACACTTTCGGACCTTCACTGGTTGATGGACCAATTCCAAGGTGCCTACGGCCACAATGCCGGCAAACTCAGGGGGCTGCCTTACTGCCTTCACGGCCCAACAGCCTTCAGAAGTGCCTGCCCAGCACCTATCCACCATGGCTCACGCGATTCAGGGACTGCTGGTATGAGCATAGTAGAGTCAGCTGCCTTTGGCCAAGGCTGAGCACACTCGATCCAGTGTTCGTCCAAACTGGTGAGCTTCACCGCAACAGTCATGTCTCTGGTGTCCTTGTTCCCTGGCTGTGAGGGTCCTCTGCTTCAAGTTCGAGTCAGAACACAGTCCGGCCCAAGACCAAGGGACTGTCAAGCCTCACCACATGTCTCGATCCTGTTATATGCAAGCTGGGCCACGGCCACGATCACACCAATAACACTCGCACACACTGTTACTGTGCTCGCCTCGGATTGTACCTTTTTTGCGGGCAGTCCAACCTTTTATTTGCTTACACATGCGTCCTGACGTAGCATGCCAGGATACCACTCTGGCCCACACTCTATGCCACAGATCTCCCAACCAAGGTCTCCCCTCTGCCAGCGCCAGTCGATCCTCCCGGGTCATTCTGGAGCTGGTAAGTCACCTCCAAACTAGGATGAAGACGCCACCCTGCTTCTCAATTTGGGCTGAGATCTGAGGCTTCTACCGCGCCGCGAGAAGAGACAACTCAAGCGCAGGTTATCGTAGTGTTTAGTGGGCTAGAGCCAGAGCTCACACAAGAGCTGCCATCTTGAATGGGCTCTCGAGCACCCTCGCCAGCTGGGTGTGCTTTTATAGAACTTTATAAATAACCAACACTCAGATAAACGTCCTTCTATGAATATTGATAACTCGAGAAGAGTGCTGTTTTTGCAGGAGCCGTAGCTTGTACAGAGGTTCCATACCACATCACCATTCGTTTCTTCATCCTGCCCTGTCTAGGGTGACCAGAGGTCCCGGTTTTGCCAGGACTGTTGCGGTTTTTGCTGCTCTGTCCCCCTTTCTCAAGATTATGTTCCCATACGAAACTGCAGTGGTCCCGGTTTTTTGTAGTAGGTCTTCATAGCTGCCAGGCACAGCTTGCACCACAGAAGAAATGCTGCCTTTTACAACTTAAGATATTGTTAGTTTGTAATAAATGAATTATAATATGTGTTTCTTTGAACAGTAACACTTAAACCCCCTTCTCCAAACGCTATTGAAGTGTAAAGCCTTGACAGCAACTTTCCAGAGTTAGTCCTACTTTTATGTTAGTTTCCCTTTCCCGTTTTTTTACCTTTAAATCTGGTCACCCTAGCCCTTGTCTCAGTCTTGCTTTTATATATTTGCAGTACCTTACTCGTCTGTTAATGGACTTTGGATTTGATACATCTGTATTCTTGGGGGTTGAATAGTTTTGTCTGTAATGTGCTGATGCATTAGTGAAAATATATTTTTTTAAAGTGTGGCACCGAATGAGATGTAGATTTACTTGCGCACCCGCCATCATGTTGCGCATTTTCAGGCGAAGGCAACGCATAACGATGTATGCGGTCTGGCATCATGAGAACTGCCTGGAAAGACTGGGAATCTGACCAGATGATAAAGCACCGAAAAAGGAGAGCTTCCTGTTTTTTTTTTCTTACCCCTAATGCTTTTTTTTTACCTTACCAAAAGTTGGAGCTCGAGCTAAATCGCCTAACTCAGTAACCTTCCAGGGCAGTAAAGGGGGGTGAGAACCAAAAGAGTACCCTGAAGAGTAGTCGCACTCAGAGACGTTTTTATGGGAGGGCAAAAGGGGCACTTGCCTAGGGCCCCCACCTTGGAGGGGGCCCCACAAGGCTAGCTGATCTGTAGAAATAAGATTCCATTGTTCACCATTCTTAAATAACACATGTCAGTACATTTTATGGGGTGCTGCTGAGGCTCTAAACCCATTGCCTTTCTGTTTTGGCAAGTGCATGCTGCCTTGATCAATTCATCATGTATTGCTTTCTGTGTTCACTGTGGTATACATAGATTGTGTGTTCTCTGTCGCATTCTTTCTTCCTGTGGGAACTATGATCATGTGCAATAGGCAATGGTGAAATGCATATTTATAAATTGAGTGGCACAATGGTTCAGAAGTTACCTCAGTGTGTGAAGCACCCATTGCAGAGATACGTGTTCATATGCAAAATTAGAAAATCACATTCCAGCAAGGCTGGCTGAGCCTTTCCTATGTCTGAAGTTTATAAACCTGCTGCATATGTACTTGGTTTTGCAGAACAACATCTGCTATCAACAATGTACCTGTACCAGATAGGGGTTGCTATAAAAACTAACACATCATCCGTATGGTGAAGGTCTAGAAATTGGTTTGTTCAGATGGGGGCGTGGGGGAGGGTTGTAAAACCTAGGCAATGTCCTCCAACAATGGCATAAACTGTTAGCCCTAGAGGTGAATAAGTATTCAAATTCAAGACTATGGAATGACAACGTTCATATTTGTATCCTGGATTTGTCAGCAGATGATACAGTGATCCTGGTCAAATCATCTAATATATCTTACATTACTGTGCTGTCTTCTGTGAGGTTTGCCTTCTTTCATGCTGCTGGTGGCATCATTTAGCCCATTACTTGATCTTTCTTCTTATGTAGGCCATTTGGGAGGAAGGGGTAGTAGACAGAAGAGAGCGGACCATATGTTGCAGGCCTCAGGCATACATATTTCAAGGTCTGCTTGTTTGGCGCAAAAAATGGTTTGCTTTTTGGTAAAAATAAAAGGTTTTTATGCACGTTTATAAATAAAAACGTCACAAGCCATTGTTTTGTAAGTATTTTAAGCGAGGGTCGGATTGGGACAAGAAATAGGTCCGGTCACCCAAAAAAAAGTGTCCCACCCCTCGTCTCAGAAAAGTGGCCCACCGCCCACCTCCCGACCCTTGACCTCTGATGACATCACCAGAAGTGATGTCATTTGACCCACCCCAAAGTGACATCCCGTGAAGCGATGAAACACGACCTTTGATCCGTTGACAAAACAGGAAGTGGCATCAAATAGCATTGTTCCTAAGTACACTAAACTACTGTGAATACAAGCAGAAGTCCAAGGCCAAATGATAATGTTATTGTATAGCACTTATGCTTAAGCGCTTTTTTACAGAACACATATGCATACAAAATAACCCAACCTGTGTTGGTACTCATTTATCGACCCAAGAAGGATGAAAGGCTTTTTGAAAAAAAAAATGAAAACAATTGAAAATAATTAATATTTTTTTCTCCATTTTTTTTTCCTTTCAAACCGTCCCAGGCATGGCCAGAAACCGGCCTCCACTCTCCAGGGACGATTTCGGCCTGGCCACAGGCCGAGGGGCCAATCCGTCCCTGTTTAAAGCTTTAAAATACAAAAGACAAACCCACATTAAATTTGGTATGCTGGTTCTCATATACTTCCCTTGATGATGGAGAGAAAGAAGCTAGAAGCATTCCCATTTTGCATAACACCCTTCTATAATATTTTGTTTAAAAAGTCATGTTTGGTAATGTGATTTGTGTACTTTCCAAATCCGTTTTTTAAATAAAATTAGATTCAAACAAAGTGTTAAAATGCAGAAATTGCAGAGTTGGCACAAATCCCAGCTTCACCACTTCACCCCTTAATCAATGTGTGATCCTGGGCATCTCATGTAATCTTGTATTGCTTAAACTCTCAATATTGCCAGTCACTAAACCTTTCAAAATTGTCAGCCCTTCTGAGCGATTTCCTTCTCATGGTATGATCTTCATAAAAGCCTTTTTCATGGTTTCACTGTGTTAATAGTGAGCATATTTATATCGCACACTACAGGCATTTCTTCCTTTGATATCTAATGGGAACACTATTTGAAAACCATACCCCACTTCTAATCTCTGTCTGGAGAAAGACACCTTCCTGGTAGCTTCTAATCTGCCTCCACTATCCATGCTACGGTATGTGTAGCGTTCTCCTTGCTTACAATTGGTGGTCTCCATCCATGCATGAGCACTTTTGCATTCTCTGAGTCAGCTAATGTGAGTTCTCTGTCTATTATGGGTTACATGTACCTTTTACATACGGTCCTACATTAATACTACATCTACCTTCCTGGATGTTAATGATAAGTATCCCGTATGTACTAGAACTGTAACCTCTTCGTAGACTGCTAATGTTGGTCTTCAAATGCTACTTGTTTATCATTCTGATTAGAGCAAGAATGACGAGGGTAAGGGGACTCCAATGGAGTAAATGTGCTTATTATACTGGAAGACAGCATATCAACCTATAGGTTGTGAGTGGGACGTGTGGGGGGCGCAACCAGTATTCTTGATCCCTTGGTTTGGTGGAGGAGGGCCCCAAAGATATCCGTGCCCAGGGCCCCAAAAGTGCTTAAGATGGCCCTGGTCACACTCACAGGATGTCAAGCATTGGGCTGCATGAGCGGCTTGCGTGCTACGTTTTCGTGTGGCCTGTCCGAAGTCATCACGGTTTGCAGACAATGTATCTTGTAGATCGCTCTCAGAATGGGAAGGCACGCTCAATCCCAGGATTAAATACTTCAGAGTACTCGATATGCCCTGAGTGGGTGCTGAGTTACTCCTAATGGTGTAAAGTATTCTAATTAGTGAAAGGTTTGCCACCCAAAAGGCCTTAATGTTATGGCCGAGGTTAGTCCGTTATCTGGAATGAACAGACTAAATCCGGCAGTAAGAGGTAATTGGTCTCTGGAGAAAATATGGCTGTGTGATTGTAAGCTTTCACCAAGGAAGGGCATCTTTCACTGTCTGTGTATTTATGGCTGTGTGATTGTAAGCTTTCACCAAGCAAGGGCATCTTTCACTGTCTGTGTATTTATGGCTGTGTGATTGTAAGCTTTCACCAAGCAAGGGCATTTTTCACTGTCTGTGTATTTATGGCTGTGTGATTCTGGGCATTGGCCTTGCCAGGTGATTTTTTCACTGTCTGTGTATTTATGGCTGTGTGATTGTAAGCTTTCACCAAGCAAGGGCATCTTTCACTGTCTGTGTATTTATGGCTGTGTGATTGTAAGCTTTCACCAAGCAAGGGCATTTTTCACTGTCTGTGTATTTATGGCTGTGTGATTGTAAGCTTTCACCAAGCAAGGGCATCTTTCACTGTCTGTGTATTTATGGCTGTGTGATTGTAAGCTTTCACCAAGCAAGGGCATTTTTCACTGTCTGTGTATTTATGGCTGTGTGATTGTAAGCTTTCACCAAGCAAGGGCATTTTTCACTGTCTGTGTATTTATGGCTGTGTGATTCTGGGCATTGGCCTTGCCAGGTGATTTTTTCACTGTCTGTGTATTTATGGCTGTGTGATTGTAAGCTTTCACCAAGCAAGGGCATCTTTCACTGTCTGTGTATTTATGGCTGTGCGATTGTAAGCTTTCACCAAGCAAGGGCATTTTTCACTGTCTGTGTATTTATGGCTGTGTGATTCTGGGCATTGGCCTTGCCAGGTGATTTTTTCACTGTCTGTGTATTTATGGCTGTGTGATTGTAAGCTTTCACCAAGCAAGGGCATCTTTCACTGTCTGTGTATTTATGGCTGTGTGATTGTAAGCTTTCACCAAGCAAGGGCATTTTTCACTGTCTGTGTATTTATGGCTGTGTGATTGTAAGCTTTCACCAAGCAAGGGCATCTTTCACTGTCTGTGTATTTATGGCTGTGTGATTGTAAGCTTTCACCAAGCAGGGGCATCTTTCACTGTCTGTGTATTTATGGCTGTGTGATTGTAAGCTTTCACCAAGCAAGGGCATCTTTCACTGTCTGTGTATTTATGGCTGTGTGATTCTGGGCATTGGCCTTGCCAGGTGATTTTTTCACTCTCTGTATTAACAAAGCCAATGACGCCGCTATGGAAGCAGAGGGATTTGAAGTGCTGTCTTCTGACCTGGGGAATCATAGTGAGCATTCTTTTATTCAGAATAAAGTTAAGCATCACTCACTTGCAGAGCAGTGCAGTCTCTGAACTGAATAAGAACACGCACAAAAGCCAGTTGGATGTGGACGCTGCACAGAATGAGAACAGGATCGTGTTGGTTGACCCCCAGACAGGTGGATCAGTAACTATGAAGGGCGGGTGCTACTGCACTGAACGTAGTACACCACATATCTTGAATCATACGCCTTTGGTCATTGCCTGACCGAGAAAAAAAGTAAGCTGTGACAAGTAGCAAACGCACAACTAAAACAGTGCGTTTCTAATTGCCACCTGTTGGCAGATAAAGGGCATTGGCCACCGAGCACAATCGGAAGAAAGGGTGCGGATGCCTACCTATCCTTGTCCTGGCGGCTAATTACCGCTTAACCAGTTACAGTTTCGGATCTCAGCCACTAGAGGGCAGGGCTCTCAAGCTTGGAATCCGGAGTTTGGTATAATATCCTAAACGACACTGCCGCCTGCCGCCTTACGACTGCGTTGACATGCATGATTGAAAACATTAGCAGAGGCTTTGAGCACACAAAGTTCACTTGTGAGCTTCAGGTATTGCATGGAAAGCTAAGAAGGGTGTCATCATCCAAAGTCAGTGACATAAATGTGAGCGAGACAAGGACACATATCTCTCATAGATTTTCAACAATTGTCAGGCCCTGTGTCATGTATTTCAAACTTTTGAACTGAATGGGCCACCACATCTTGGGTGGCCTGTGACTCTGAAAAAGTAAGCTTAGCAGCTTTATTAAAGGGTCATTTAGAGATTCAGCAGGACCCCCCACCCCTCCCGCAGTCCACCATCAAGGTGTGGCTCTCTATTTGTTCTGCTGTGCAAAGACCAATAAACCTGCCCCGTTATAATATTCACCTTCGCAGCCACACCCGCCATTTCTTTAGCAATGAGTTTGCCACCAAATGAAGCCACAAGGTGTGGCTCGTGGTATGTATATATTCCTGAAGGAAGTTTGAATCCATCATTTGTTCAACACGAGGAAATCTACTGTTTGAATACTGCTATTGTGATGTCTTGCCACCTGGAACTTTGCAGTTTTGAACTTTGCCACTTCGAATGTTGGTACTGTGAGGTTTCACCACATTTGAGTTTTGCTACTGTGCACCTTTTTGAGTTCCACTGCTTTTGAATGTTATCATCTTTAAGTCCTGCTGTTGTGGGGTTTCACAACATTGAATGTTGCCACTGTCAGGTTTCACCACATTTGAATTTTGCTACCAAAAGATTTCACCACATTTGAATTTTGCCACTTTGAGGCTTTGCCACATCGGATATTTGTTGTGGGGTTTCACCACATTTTGGATTTTGCTACTGTGGGGTTTCGCCACATTTCAATTTGCTACTGTGAGGTTTCACCACATTTGACTTTGATACTGTGGGGTTTCTCAACATCTGAATGTTGCTTCTGTGACGTTTCAACACATTTGAATTTTGTTACTGAGAGATTTCACCACATTTGAATTTTGCCACTTTGAGGCTTTGCCACATCGGATATTTGTTGTGGGGTTTCACCACATTGTGGATTTTGCTATTGTGGGGTTTCTCCACATTTAAATTTGCTACTGTGAGGTTTCACCCAGGGACGTCATTTCACCAAAATGCCAGGGATAGCGGAAGTGACATCACATGACCCTTGACCCCTGATGACATCACAGTCATTTGACCCCACCCCGAAGTGATATCGCAGGAAGCGATAGAACACAACCTTTCACCTGTTGACAAAATAGGAAGTGGCATCACATAGCATTGTACACTATGAAAAATATGGTTACGATATCACTATAATGTGATGTACATTTCATACAAGATTGGATCGCCATATGTATCATTAAGATCATTGTGTATAGGCCCATATTACCACATTACTGTGAATGCAAGCAGACGTCCATGACCAAATGATAATGATGTGTTATTATATAGCACTTACGCGTAAGCGCTTTATATAGAAAAAATATACACCCAATATCACCCAACCTGTGTTTGTACTCATTTATCGACCTCAGAAGGATGAAAGGCTGAGTTGAGGTGTTTAAGAACAGACTAAATCAGTGACTCACCTCCTGAAGTGTGCCTGAAATAAACCTTTAATGAGTCTATCAATTATGGTATAGAATTCCAGAAAGACACATTATTTGATATTCCTATTCTTTCTTATTTAGGGTCAGTGCTGAAAGTGTTAGACCTGTGGCATTCCTGTTCTTTTTCTTTCTTTTTTTTTAAGGGGCCTGAACAAGAAAGCCAGCTACTCCAGAACTACAAGAGCGACTTGGTGCTGGCCACAGCCCAGGAGCTTGCATTACAAAAAAAAAAGCTTTTGGGTGTTTTTTTAAAAGGTCGCAAGGGAGACCACAGAGGTCGCAAAGGAGATCACAGAGGTCGAATTTATGTCCCTGGTTTCACCACATTTGGCTTTGATACTGTGGGGTTTCTCAACATCTGAATGTTGCTACTGTGACGTTTCAACACATCTGAATTTTGCTACTGTGAGGTTTCACCACATTTTGGATTTTGCTACTGTAGGCTTTCACCCCATTTGCCATTGATACTGTGGGGTTTCTCCACATTTGTATTTTGCCACTGTGAGGTTTCAACACATTTAAATATTGCTACTGAGAGGATTCATCACCTTTTGGATTTTGCTACTGTGGGGTTTCACCACAAGTCAATGTTGCTGCTGTGACATTTCACCACAATTGACTTTGCTACTGTGGGGTTTCTCCACATTTGAATTTGCTACTGTGAAGTTTTACCACATTTGACTTTGATACTGTGGGGTTTCTCAACATCTAAATCTTGCTACTGTGACGTTTCACCACATTTGAATTTTGCTACTGTGAGGTTTCTCCACATTTGAACTTTGCTACTGTGACTTTGCACCACAATTGACTTTGCTAATGTGGGTCTTCTCCACATTTGAATTCTGCAACTGTGAGAATTCACCACATTTTACTTTTCTACTGTGGGATTTCTCCATATTTGAAATTACTACTGTGATGTTTCACCACATTTGCCATTGATACTGTGGGGTTTCTCCACATTTGTATTTTGCCACTGTGAGGTTTCAACACATTTAAATATTGCTACTGAGAGGATTCATCACCTTTTGGATTTTGCTACTGTGGGGTTTCACCACAAGTCAATGTTGCTGCTGTGACATTTCACCACAATTGACTTTGCTACTGTGGGGTTTCTCCACATTTGAATTTGCTACTGTGAAGTTTTACCACATTTGACTTTGATACTGTGGGGTTTCTCAACATCTAAATCTTGCTACTGTGACGTTTCACCACATTTGAATTTTGCTACTGTGAGGTTTCTCCACATTTGAACTTTGCTACTGTGACTTTGCACCACAATTGACTTTGCTAATGTGGGTCTTCTCCACATTTGAATTCTGCTACTGTGAGAATTCACCACATTTTACTTTTCTACTGTGGGATTTCTCCATATTTGAAATTACTACTGTGATGTTTCACCACATTTGACTTTGATACTGTGGAGTTTCACCACAATTGAATTTTTCCACTGCAAGGTTTTCACACATCTGAATTTTGCTACCGTGAGGATTCACATCTTGGATTTTGCTACAGTGAGATTCCACCAAATTTGAATTCTATCACTGTGATGTTTCACCACATCTTAAATTTGGAACTGAGAGATTTCTCCACTTTTGAATTTTGCTATTGTGAAATGTGCACCATTTTGAGTTCTGCTGTTTGAACCTTGTCCACTTTGAATCATGCCAGTATGGGGTTGCAACACATTTGAATTATGCTACTGCTGGGGTTGCACCACATTTTTGATTTTGCTATTGTGGGGTTCCAGCACATTTGGATCTTGCTAGTGTGGGGTTAGTGTGGGGTTTGAGCACATTTGCATTGAATCATGATTGAAATTTGCTTCTGTGAGATTTGTACCATTTTGAGTTCTGCTGTTTTGAATCTTGTCAGGGTCTTGCCACATTTGAATTTTGCTACTACTGGGGTTTCACCACATCTGAATTTTGCTACCGTGGGGTTTTCACCACACTTGTATTTTGGCTACTGTAAGGTTTCACGACATTTCAATTTTTCTACAGTGTGGTTTCACCACATCTGAACTTTGCTACTGTGAGGCATCTCCACATCTGAATTTTGATACTGGGGCGCTCACTACATTAGCATTTTGCCACTGTGAGGTTTCACCATATTTGATTGTTACTACTGTGGGATTTCACCACATTTGAATTTTGCTACTGTGAGTTCTCACCAAATGTGGATGTGGGTACTGTGAGGCTTCATCATCTAAACTTTGCAGTACTGAATTGTGCTTCTTTGAATTTTGCTACTGTGAAGTTTCACCACTTTGAACCTTGCCACTGTGAGCTCTTCACCATTCCTTGATCTTTACTACTGTGTGGTTTTCACCAACTTTGCAATTTTGCTACTGCAAGCTTTCACCATTTTGAACTTTCTTTCTGAATCTTGCCACTTGGAATTTTGCTAATGTGAAGCCTTGCCACTTGGGAAATTTGCTACTGTGAGATTCCCTCCACCTCGATTTGCTGCTGCAAGGTTTCCACACCTTGTTTTTGCTTCTGTGAGATTTCACCAAGAGTTTTGAACTTTATTTTAAAAAATCTGCCGCCTTTAAATCTCTACTTCTTTGAATTTAGTGACTTTTGAATTCACCCACTCAAAAACCATACAGGCTTGATGTGTACTGCTTCTGAAATTCAGCCACTCTAATAACAGCACTGACTTGTTCCTGCGGCCCTAAAGTTTGCTTTTGTAACTCCCACCGCGCCAGACTTACCCATTCTAAAACTATGCTGATTAGATTCTGCTGCTCATAAACCCAAACACTTTAAAACTCCACCTACTTCATTGCCTCTGCGCTTGAATCTCTAAACTCCTGCTACCTGAGCCTAGAGACTTACTGTCAGTCTTCATTTCTGCTATTTTGAAATTAGCTGCTTCAATTTGTACTGATCTGTTCCCGACTGCTCTCGACATTTAGTTCATTCAGAACTCTTGCTACCTTGAACTCCTACACTCTCAAAACCAGACCCTGCTTTGCCGCTGTGAATTTTAACGATCTGAACTCTACACTTTCTAACGTAAACACCTCAAATTTTCCAATCTACTTCTTGCCACGTCGATCCCTGACATCTGCAATTACGTCCTCGAACCTAAGTCCCTGTGAACGATAACTCTAGGAATGGTACCCACCACCTCTGAATCCCACTGCTTTGTGTATACTAGCCTGAACCTTAATACTCTGACCCAGATACGTCCTTGAACCTAACTCTCTAAATATTGCCACTTTCAACTATAACTGCCTGAATTTTCTCTACCAAACCTCACCCACACCGAAATCGCAAGACCCCAAACCAAGAAAATATTCTAGCCACGAGACAAGCTCCACAGGGAGGCTTCCAACAGGGGGAGCTCCATCAAAATATTGGCTATTTCAGTACCTTGTCACCACGAATCTCAGAGAAATTCCCAACATAAGGATTATTGACCTCGAAACAATGGACCACACGAAGAAGCTCCGCCTTGGGAAATCCACACGGGGTTTGTTAAATGTTCTTCTCCACGTTTAGTTCTTGCTAAACAGTGAGCAGCCCTCCGTGGAGGACATAGTCTTTTGAAGTAAACAAAATAGCTTTGTGATAAAAAGTCTATTCCAGGTAGCAAGCACAATACATCGTGTTAGGCTCTTAGTGCATTGGTTTCTACTTTAACACGAGTGCCTTGTTTTAGGTTCCCTCCAGCCTTATTTACCTTCCCCTACAATGCACTCCCACACTGTAGCACATCCTGCTGATATCGCTTTGCCGGAGTAGGAATTCCGATGTAGTGTTATAGGAGGTTGTACTATTTTCCTCTTCCACATTGCAACACATTTTAATAAACAACTAACTTTTATGGTTAATGTTCTTGATTATCACATCACTCTGCACTGAACAACCCAATTTTAGCCTTTGTAAGAACTGTCGTGTTATAGCTAAATTTTTGACTAATAATATCAATACATTCCCAGACAATATGTTACGCAATCAGACAGGAGCAGTCAGATTACTTATTATTTACATTTATTTTAATTTTGTTTTAATTAAGTGCTGCCTTTGCCCGAAGGCAAACAGTGCTCTGTACAATTGAACAACCATACAAGAAAAAATATAAACATTATGATAAAATACATCATACAGTATAACATTACTAAATTAAAACCAGCAGGGAAAAACAAACAAACTCTGACAAAAAACGATTATTCTTATCTGGGAGAAAAGTAAGGCTTTAATTCCTTGCTAAAAGGCAAGGAGCAAAAATCCAGTCGGAAATGTACCTGGAAAGCTTTCCAGATTTGATGCATTGCAGAGGGAAAGGCTTGTTCAGAAGGGGGAGAATTCTTAACATGGGGTATGTCAGTGTGTCAACACTGGCAACATTTTACTTCAAGCCTTAAGAATACTGCCAGATAAATGGGCCTCATTACGAGTCCAGCAGTAGCCATGCCGGAAATACCGGCAGGCTGCCGCCGGACCGGTAATACCATTCCGCCTCTGGGATTGCCAGAATCACCGGGGCATTTCAACCCTGGTGTCCCGGTAATTCTGGAGGCGGAATTCTGTAAATCCCCATGGAGTCCCATAGGATGGGGACCATGGAAACACTGACGGAGCCGGTGTTTTCCATGTCCGCCTGCAGGCGGGTGGTGTTATTTCCGCCAGGTCAGACCTGGATCCCATCTGTACAACCAGGAGTAGGATACAAACAATCCAATTCAACTTATAGCTTGTTGTTCCAACCCATGTGTGCAGATAGAATAGCATGAAGGGTCTCATAGTCCACTGTACCAAATGCTGCTGAGAGGTAGAGAGGGGACACCATTATCAATTTCCTTGTCATCCCGTTAGGAACCCAGCTCTGTGGCCCCCTTGAGCCACCAGGGAGAATCAGCCACTCTCTACATTTGAGACTTTGGCATCCTGCTGGGAGGGTGGGGAGTGGCAAGCCCTGTCCACCACATTGGCTGAAAAGAGCCAAAATGACAGGAATAGGCAACAGCCTGCAGTCTCTCTATAGTTTGTAGGGCAATTTCATTGCTGTGGTTTTGTCATTATATATACACCAGGGGATTCCCAGTCTGACAATGGGGAATAATTCAAGCATGTGAGTCTGTGAAAGATCCAATGCTGAAGAAGAGACAAGTTATGCAGGGGGCAATTAATGTAGCATGGAAAGGATCACTAGTCCTCAGCTGGAGAAACCAGGCTGCATGTGGGCTGACCTTACAGCTGGTGCCCTCGAAAGAGTCCTGCTGATAGGCCTGTCAGAGCTAGGAAAAGGCACCAACACCAAACACCAATAATAGAGTGGGAAAATGGAAGGGCTACAAACATGAAATTAAACTAAACAATGTGCAGCTCTTGTCAAGCATTCGGCCAGAAATGTTGCACCAAGGCTGCAGGAGAACCTAAAAAACTACTGAGTGAATGCTAGTAGGTCAAATAATTGAGGAGACACAACCTTCAAAATGGATTGTTGCAGTGGTACTTACCTCAAAGCCTGACAATTCCAAAATGCTTTGTGTGGGATTCAGGGGGTTAAATGCCAACATTGACATGGAAGGCCATCCTCTTGCGAATATAGGGGAATTTACACTTGCTGGCCTCTTTTCCACACTCAAACTTAGGCATGCATACTTTCAAATTGATTTGCTGGAATCCTATAGGCAATACTCCACCTTCATTACGCCCTTTGGAAAGCCATCCAGATAAGCCTCTGCCACATTATTTTTTCAACATCTCACTGAGAAAATATTTAAGGACATCAGCAATGTCATGCTCTTCCAAGATGATACATGTGTATACTCTGAGATCGTTGCTGAACACAGGGTGACACTGCAGTGTGGTATGGTGGTACTACAGAACCACAGACGCACATTAAAGGCTGAGAAATTTAAATTGTATATAGAAACAAGTAGATTATCTAGGATACTGCTGCCCCACAAAGAAAGATGGAATAGTGTACTTCCTGGGAGCGCTCAAAAAATACTAAGGGTGTCTCTGCCACGGTCGAGCCCAGGAGGAGATTGGTAAAGAAAGGGGCATCCTTCTTGTGGGGCCCCAAACAACAAGAGGCATTCCTTTAAGCAAAGGCTCACATAGCAAACGTGCCAGTACTCAAACACATCAATGTCCTCCACCCTCACAATATTAGTATTTGAGAACAGAGATGTCAATTGTGATCAGAAATTACTTGCAATAACACGTTTACCGATGGTGGAAGCATTACCAAGTCGGGTACCTGTACAATAGCATAACGATAAGAACAAGTAGTGAGCCAGTTTATGAGGGTGTACAAATTAGGACATATACCAGGGGCAAAACAAAACAAACAGAACCAAAATGTACCTATGAAAACAGGTGACTTACAAAGTATGCAAGTAGCAATGGGGTAAGGAAGTGACCATAGTCTTCGCATCCCGTTTGTGACAGACATGGAAAAGAAATTCTCCATAATTGAGCTAGAGGCTTTAGTGTGTGCCTGGGCATTCAAGCATTTATGTCAATGTCTATCGATTTGAAAACCAATTACAAACCCTTGGCTCATGCCTTGAAGATCGGAAGGACCATCAAGGTGCAGGCCCGGACTGGCCTACAGGGTGACAGGACAATGCCCCAATTGTAGGCCCACCATGCTAGTGTGGGCCCGTTTTTAGGGTCAAAATGGGCTCGTTCTTTGGCCAACGTGGGCCACTTTAATTAGTTACTTTACTATGCGGTTAGTAGTTTTGAACAGTGTTACTGAGCATATATCCTTTAAAATGCAGAATGTGTAACACATTTGACAAAAAACTCCCCCTTGGTTACTACTCAAAGAGTCTGTCACAAAAGGAATGAATTGCTATTGGCAACTGTGTGCCACTTTTTCATTGGTGCCCGAGCCAGTTTTATGCTCCAGTCTGACCCTGTCAAGGTGTTTTCCCAATTAGCCTGCATTGCTCAAGGCTGACAGAATTCTGATACACCATGACTCACAAGCCAGTTTCAACCAACACCGGGACTGACAGCCTCTATAGAGTCCCCCTCACTCCACTGGCAGATGGGGGACGCACTGATAATGAAGTTCTGCTATGTGATCTGGCATGGCGCTGCCATGTCCAAGCAAGAATGGTTTGAGCTAGAGTGCAAAGATCCCCCGCTTACCAGAGCAGGATTTTTGGTAAAGGTGTGGGTAGTCAAGAGATGGCCAAACCCCGAAAAACTTGACGATGCATTAATGTCCATTTGCTCATGCATCAGAGGAACTCAGCCTTTTATAGCCGAGTTCCTTTGCTGGGGTCTGCAATGTATTCCCCCTAAGAGCCTAAGACCCCAAATCATCAGAAACACTTATACTGTACACCCAGGTTTATCAGGAACAAAATCCATGGTCAGAGACCACTATTGGTAGCTGCTGATGGATAGAGGCATAGACCGAGTGTGAGTTCCCAGAGTGTGAACAACGTGATAAGACCCTTCAAACCTATGTCACCCATATCAGCCAACGGGCATACCCTCTGGGATAGTCTGGCAATTGAAATTGAAGGGCCTTGCTCTACACTTCCGTGGCAAATGAAAGTGGTTATAGTCCTCATTGAACTGAGCCTTTTCAGAGAGAATTCAACACTGCCACTTCATTTATATTGCGACCTAACCAGTGTCCATGGAGGTAAGCTCCGTTTTTAAAACCTGTGCCATCAAGCATGTTACGACAGCCCTCCAAAACCCCCAGGTGAATGACCTGACTGAAAGGTTCAACTGGGAGTATAAGGACACAATTCAGCTCCTTCTTGCATATGGATATTCCTTGCCGACTGTGGTCAATGAAATCATGCAGACGTTTTCTTTGTCTGTTGCTGGCAGGGTCAAAGAACCACATTTTGCAAAAAATCATCTAGATTTGAAATATGACCATTGTCTGCAAGGTTTTCCCTGTCGCATTCAAACATCTATCCATTGCAGTGAAGGAAGGGTGACATGCTGTACTAATGCACGTTTTGCATTGTTCTCCACACAACACAGTACACTAGCCCTTACCTTTTGATCCACACTGTGTACTGCACCCATGCATGAATGACTCCTCCTTCTTATATCAGCTGTAACCTCCTAGATGTTTGACACACAAATCTATCTCTGCCTATTGTTCTTTGGTAATGGCCTTCTACACTTGCCAAGATACACAATGGCTTTGGTGGCAGCCAATTATGGAATCTGCAACATGTCTCACAACCTTGTGACCACCTAGCAAAGTATTCTTTCCAGTTTATCTGTTTCTCAAAACTTGGCTTAAAGGAAGATAGTACTATTTTACATACTTTTTGGTTTGTCTTTAGAGGTATCCTGACTATTTCCTACCAGTGAAACCTATCCAGGTACCACTGAGGGCACAACTCATATGTATGGTGCAACGGAGTGACCCTTAAAGGCCAAAGATGTGCAGGCTACCACCAACCTGCCAATTAGTCTCCCCAGTCAGAACCCTGAACCAGAAAGATATACTGGTTGCTGACAGCCTACATTAAAATGAGAGCAGCATGAGTTGTTGTCATTCAAACACATAGGAAGGAGGGTTCCAAAATGGAGCATCTAGTGTTCTGAAATCCAGTTACTTTACTGCCCTTGTTTAGTGATTGTGTGGTGATCGGGAATTATCATGGAGGGCCCTTTCTCTCTTTTGAGTTCTGGCCAGGAGTCTACATGTGTGTGGTGACTTGCACTAGTTGTCCCCCACACTTTTGTTATGTTATGTCATCCTTTTTAGTACCAAGGTACAGCGCAACTAACACCAGAAAAGGCAACCTGGCGCTAATGACTGAGCAGAAACCGTGATCAAGCAAAGAAATTAGAAGATCAATGTTTTTAAAGCCCTTCGAAATTGTAAATGAACAGGCATAGAGTGAATCGCAATAGGCAGAGCGTTCCACAGCCTGGCAGCCCTCACCGAAAATGAACAGCCGCCAATGTGTGCAATGCAAAATCTGGGCACAATGACAAGAAAGCGGTCCTTAGAGCGTAGCAGTCGGCCAAGAACATAGGGCCGGAACTTGGACTTTTTGAATAGTGCCTGTGTGTATGATTGGTGGTTTAGGGTCACCATCTGCCTTAAGTTTAGTATATAAGCTAACAATCTGCCACTGGCATTTTGTCAACTTCTGCAGCCATACCCTCTGGGCCTTGGAAAAAAGCTGGTGACTGATATTGTAGGGCCTTGCTATTTACTTACGAGGCAAATGAAAGTTGGTATATTCCTTATCAACCATATCTCACACTGGAAAAATGTTTCTGGAGGAAAGAACCTCAACAAAAGTTGTAGCCAAACTGTCACAATATTGCTAATGTTCATGGAGGTTGAATCTTGCCATCAAGCATGTTACGGCAATCAGACTGATTGTAATGGACTGATGATTGGTGGTCTATCTGGTTTAGTACAAAAGCTAACACTCTGCTCCAGGGATTCTGTCAACCACTGGAACTTGATCCTGAAACGTCCAAGAGAGATGACTGGCACAAGGATGACTGTGGAATCTCTGCACCAGCATCTTTTGGGGGCTTGAACATCTGACAAAAAACCTCTGCATCTCTCACAAACCAGAAGAAAGAGTGTCCAATGTTCCTTTCCCCTGATTAAGTGGGGACAAATGGATCCTTTCATCAATCAATTTAGATTTATTTCGGTGACAAAGCACAATAAAAATCAGATAAAAAAGAAAATACAATTTAACATCCTCATCAACTCATTTGAGTACGATATATGTTATTACATCAATAAAAGAGCTCACCTCTGCAGTTTCATAAATATTCACTGCCCCTTTGCTTTTGTAGGTTGAGTACTGTCCAATCACTATTCATTGTCATTACCTACGACACAACCTTAAAACCATACGTATTACCATGCATTTTACAGTATTTTCAATTTAAAACCGTGATTACAATGAAATGACTGTAAAACACAAAACAAAAAAATGTAATTGTCCTGGTTTCCTTCTTATTTCCCATGCTTCCTTTATATATTGTGGGGTACCCCATAGAATCAGGTCACTATTTCCAATGTAACATAATAATAAAGCTTGCCTTACTGTTCTCGTATTGAATCTCAATAATATCAGTTTGAGATATTTAGACCTCAGATGAATGTAGGCTTTACAGAAAATCGAAATAAAGTATAGAGTCAACGGCTACCCCTTTCATAGACGCACAGGAGGTGCACTTAAACTACAGTGACGCTAGATATTCATATAGTAGCACAGAGATCACAGAAGGTGGCTGTAGCATAAAACAAAGTTTAATTGTTAACTAACTGGCTCTACAGAATAGCAAATACTGGTAGTATCCCTAACCCGGAACTTTAGGAACAATAATCTTGTCTCACTGTCCTCTTATCAGCAAGAGTAGTTTTCACGAGCAAGTATAATCTTCCTGTCTAGGTAGCTAGCATTGATACCTACATTGGGGATTATGCCATTCTTCGTAGATCTTTTTTAGGGTATCTTTCGTGGGAAGATTAGATAACTGGTTTGTACAAACTGCATCCCACAGTTGTTCAAGGCCCGGGCATCTTGTAATTCTTGTAGATGTACTTGAACCAGGTACGATTTTTCACACCCATTTAGGATAACACATCTGTGTAAGCTACTTCAGAGATAATTCCTTGGATCCCAAGTTCCAATTGCAATGGGAGAGTAGGTGTACTCCTATGAAGGCCAATAAATGTTTTAAATATTTACATGTACAGCACCCCCCAGATTTCGGCACCATGCAGAGCCACTGCCAATGCCTTTGCTTTGTATGCCTCCATTGTCTGGATTATATCCTTGCAGGCATACAGTTTAGACAAGGCATTAGTGGCTCCTCCCTTTTTAGCTAAAGTTAATTCACTCTTTATTACTTGTTTTGTACAGCTACCCCTTTCATCTAATTTGACACCCAAATAGTCATAAAAGGCTACCCTTTCCAGTCTTTTAACGTACAACTCTAGATCAATATCTTTCGATAGTTTGTTTGGACCATATTAGATATTTGGTTTTGTTGATCTGGATTTTGAGGCTCTGTTTAGTACAGTAATATTCGAGGTACACCAATGCCCTTTGCGTGCAGGGACATCATTTGGGGCTGAGCGCCCTTCCAAAAACTAAAATAAATATACACAAAATACCCCTGGCGACTCCCTTGCTACCCCAATTTTTAGGGGAAAAAAATTAATCTTTTTTTGGCAAAAAAAAACGGGAGCTCCTGGTGTAGCAAGATCCCCTGTGGCGTGGGTGGCCCCACCACACCAGGTCTGGTGTGTCCCCGGCCTCCTCACCCATCAGGGTGAAGGATGGGCTGGTAAGGCACTCAGTAGGGGTTGGAGCTGACAGTGACATGTGGCACATGTCACATGCCACGTTCAGCTCCAACCCCTTCTCCCTCTGCTTCCTTGCAGCTCACATACAGGATCCTTCCTGTTTCCTGTTTGTGAGCAGCATGGACGAGCCGAGGGGGCCTAGAAGGACAAACCAAAGCTGCAAGAAAAAGGTAAGAAAGAAGTTTTTTTTGTAATATGATGTGTATTTTGCATGTGTGAAGTGTGTGTCAGATGTATGTATGTGAATAGTGGGTGAATGAGAAGTGATGTGATGTGTGCTTTTGAATGTTCTGGGTGGGTGGGTCGGTGTGTGCCTGTGTAGAGAATGTGATGAGTGGATGTACGAGAAAGTGTGAGTGACTGGTGGGTGAATGAGAAGTGATGTGATGTGTGTTTTTGAATGTTCTGGGTGGGTGGGTGTGTGCCTGTTTAGAGAATGCAATGAGTGGATGGGTGTATGCCTGTGTAGAGAATGCAATGAGTGAATGTAAGAGAAGGTGTGAGCGACTGATGGGTGAATGAGAAGTGATGTGATGTGTGTTTTTGAATGTTCTGGGTGGGTGGGTGTGTGCCTGTTTAGAGAATGCAATGAGTGGATGGGTGTATGCCTGTGTAGAGAATGCAATGAGTGAATGTAAGAGAAGGTGTGAGCGACTGATGGGTGAATGAGAAGTGATGTGATGTGTGTTTTTGAACCAGCGGGAGTATGTTCTTGCATAGGAGTGCTGGCATATATTGGCAGAGCTAGTTGTGTGCCCAGTGCCAGTAATGATACTATAAAAAAACATCTTAAAGTAAACATGGTGGCACCCGCCTATAATCCCAGCATGAGTGCGGGAGGCTGAGGTTGTGGATGGGGGTTTGTGGCTGCTGTTCGCATCCACTGATGATCTGTGCTAGAGCTATCCTGAGTATATTCTGTGTAACCCCAAGTCAAGGGACCTGTGTTCTGTTCCTGGTGAACCCCAAGAGAAGGGGACTTGTTTCTGTGTCCGGTGGGATCTACGAAGTACACGAGCAGTGAGCTGGGCCTCCCAGACATAACCTCCCTAAAAAAAAAAAAAGCAAATATGAGTATGGTTTTATATGGGAATACTAGCATATGTTGGTGGAGCCAGAATGGAAATGTATGGGCAAAGCCAACATAAAAATCTTTTTATACTGGCATATTTAGCAGGAACCGGCAAGATAATGGATTGGAAAATGCCCTGTGCACTTTTGGTGACTTGCATCTATTGTAGATTGTTTCATGATTTACCCCACACCCTACAAAACCGATTGTTGGCCTTTTACACATATTGTTGGCATTTTACCCCAATTTTTCAAGAAAGTGTGCTGTATAAAGCACAATTTTAACCCATTATTTAAAAAAACATTTTCTCTGGGGAGGGAGAAGAATCTTCCCCACACCAAAGACATTTTCGTTAGTTCGGGCTCACTCGCAATCACATACTTGTGGCAAATATTTACACCCTCCAAAAAAACAACTCACCAGCCACTATTGGTGGCTGGTATATTTGTGGACCTGGAACCGCCCCCTTCTTTCTATGTTATGTTAAACATTTAAGCTTTGATTGAAAAACATATTTACTTCTTTCACTTGCAGTAGTATTTGTCCTTGTAGCAGCATAATCATCATGGACTGCGCACACGTGGTTGTCCGGACTGGCCCGGGCTGTGGCGTGCCCTGTGCTTTGTTAAAGAGATTGGGGGGGGGGGGCCCACAGCATGGCTTGCAGGGGAGCTGCCAAATTTTGTCCTATGCTATTGGGCACCACTGGGTCTGACAAAGGGGTAGTGTGCAGTGCGCGCCTTGAAGTCTGCCAGTGATTCCCCAGGTGAGAAGCAACTCGTGGGTGTTTTCAATTTGTGGTGCCATGGATTTATGTGTGCAGCAATGATATTACATTACATGGCATTTTCTTTTAAAGTCCTCTGGCACCCGGTATTACGCTTAGATAATAAAAACTACAGGGGGTCTTCGGTATATTGAAAGAAACTTTTCCAAGTATTTTACTCCAGCAAATATAACATTATCAAGTGCACTTCCCTCTGTGCACGCTTTGAGAAACCAGAGGGTAGCTCACCCGCTAGACCCCAGGGATCTCCCTCTCAGGTGGCCAGGGCACGGCCATCGCCTTTGGATCCAGACCCTGGGGGTGGAGCAGTGCGGGAGGATCACCTGGGTAAGGGGTCTTCAGGGAGTGGGGTTGAGATAGCCGATGGTGAGAGACGGTATTCCCCCTTTTTTGTTCATCTACCCCATCCTATTTTTTAGGATTTTCCAAAGTCCCAACTAACTCTAGAGTCTAACTCGCACACATCGTACTGGACATGTCCCGTTAATCATATCAGGCAAAGTCGGGCACTTTACCCTTAGTGCATACACCTGATACCAATTAGCTCTCCTCACACGAATAAAAGGCAACACTAAAAGACACACTCTGAGCAAGGCGGAATACAAGAACAAGCAAAACTTCTTGGACGAAGGCACACCTACTGGATCAGAGCAACAGACCAAGGGATGAGAGAAGTGGGCCGAAAACCCCAAGGCTTCCCTACTGGAGGTTGTTGCCTCTGACAGGCCGTGAAAGACACGTGGAGAAGGCCAGATCCCAGAAGTGAAGATTGCATTGTCTTTCAAGGATGCCAGCGACCCTCCTGGGTGAACGGCAGACTTGAGGAGGTGAGGTCAAGCCTGTGCTACTAACCTTGAATCAAAAATCGGCAAACGCAAAACAAGAAAGAAGCACACACAGCCGGTGAGTTGGCAAGCAACCTGAGGACCGGTGTGTGCCAAAATGAATGAAGTAGAAACACCATATCACAAATGAAGGCTGTACGCGTGTGGTTGAGACGCAAAGAAAGGCAGACCCATGAATGAACTTTAAAGTGCAATACAACTGCAAGATCAGCGATACTAAGCAACTGAGTAGTCCAGTGAAAGGAATTAGCCCATTTCGAAAGTCTCTGTGAAAGGTGCATTGTTTGAAGCTAAAGAACGAACAAACGGTAAGAGTGAAAGTAAATAGTGAATGTTGAGTCTAAGTGGTCCTACGGTGGTCTGTAAAGAAAGCCACTCACATTCGAAAGACTTATACAACCGAAAGTGGTCCAAGCCCAATTGAGGGAGACCTGCAGTATATTAAGTTTGGGGAAGGGAGCCCCCTTGCAAATTTTTGTGACCTGTTTCGTAAGAGGTCTCAGCATGGCAGAGGGGGACCTACGAGAACTGTGTGGTGAAAGGTCTGAGCCTGGCAGATTGGGAACATTGTGAACATTTTTGTTGAAACTTTATTTTAAAAGTTAGAGAAAGGAACTTTAAACGTGGAAGGCCAGACACGCCTCAATTCACGGTTTTGAACTGTGTACTGTGTTAGAAAGCTGAGCCAGAGTGTGTCATCTTGCCTACAAGGATCACCTTACCTCATGAGGCCTAACGTGGGGAGGAGAGCTGGTTCAGCCACATTATCATTTGAACACTGGCTTTTCCTTTTGCATACATTTTCTCCTTTTTACACTTTTTGTACAAGAGACAGGGCAGGCATTAGGTTTGTGTTACTATAGGCCATTTTGATTTGACAGACTCCACTAGGACTGTTTTTGTTTATCGTTTAATGGTAGAGACTACTCCCATCTTAGTTATAGGGCAGAATAAGAGTTTCTCCAACCCCAACATTTTCAATAACATTTTTACAAATTGTATCCATTGCGTCAGTGTCAATGCTTGTGATACCATGCCTGCCATACAACGCAGACCAGTCTAATAGGTTTATTCCATCATAGTGGTAGCTATGTGGTCATAGATACATTTATAACCAAGGAATTTTGTTGATACTAAATTCTGGTCAATGATTTAATTTTCAGGCCTTGCTCATGCTGCATTTTTATCCTGGGTAAACAGCAGTGCACCCATCCCCATGCCAATGCTTGTTTGTCTTGTTTAACACAGCAACGCCACAGATAACGCATACTTCTGTGTCCATTGATCTATAGGTGTTTCATACATTAGCTGTAGCCTGCGTTAGAGATTTCGGTTACCCTGTTACAAATTCTGCATTATGTATGTTTTACATATAGACCACACGTCAAATCTGGAAAATGACATTCCCCAAATGTGTAATCGTGCACAAATCATGCCTCCCTCTGTGCATCGGTTATTATATTTGGACAAAATGAGAGCACCTGGATACACGGGTGCTAGACGCATCAGAAAAATCTGAAGTTCATTTGCCATCAATTCCTGTGATGTAACTTGATGCTGGGGTCAAATTACATCCCTTCCTGTGATGTCATCAGGGGTCAAGGGTCATGTGATGTCACTTCCACAACCCCTGGCATTTTGGTGAAACGACGTCCCTGCTTGGGGGTCTTACTACTCAGCACTGCGTAGTCCGCGAACAGGAAGATGCTTTTTAGGGTGTCACCTAATCTTGGTGCATACATTTCCAGTATGCTCATTGATTCTGCACCACTATTAAGGTATAACGAGAAAAGTATGGGAGCTAGCACTCAACCCTGTCTTACCCCTCTCGTAACCGGGGATGGAGCAGTGCATTTGCCACTATTGACATAGCAGACCCTCGCAAAATTACAGCTGCATAGATTTGCGATTGCAGCTTAGAGGTTACGCAGAACTTTGCTGCAGAACAATTCTCTGTAGGGTCTCCCAAAGGCAGCTTCAAGGGACAGCATCAAATGCTGTTTATTGATCAACGAAAGTCCGATATAATTTTTGATTTAACAGGACTAGCCTGAATACCTGGTTAACAAGCGAATGAGTGATCCTCCATTGGGGTAGAGAATTTAAGTACCTCAGTGCAAGTCTCAGGGGCACTAAGAAACAGAAAAGCAGACACTGTGAAAAGGTGCTGAAGTAGGCCGCTAGCAAAGGTAAGAGGAAAGTAAAGAAGTGAGAGGCGTGCTTGGGTCCCATGGGGTTCAAATGCCTTAAAAAAGCCAAAAGGACCAATTTAGTGGCTTCAAAGGGTAGGCAAGAATACTTGAGGGACTTGGCCCCCGTCCCTTCTTCATAGAAGATAATGGCATCAGTGCTTCGCCCTCTGGAATGTCCTCCCACCCTTCCACCTGCCGCCTGTCTTTGTCTGCCAACACAGCTAATCTCCCTCCCTGCCTTCCAAAGTCACCCCTTTTATACTTCTCTGAACATAAGCAGTCAACTCCCCTTATTAGCATATTAACTAACAGAAGCAAAAACCTGTTCAGACCATCGGACCGAAAAAAAGCTGCTTCAATTACCGTCCCAGTATCAGTGTTCAGCATCTTTTCAGGGAAGTAAAAAGCTTGTTTCTGTTAAAAGCAAGGCCAGTGCGGAATGCCGAAACCTTTCAGCCAGTTATAATAGCTGCTGTTTTTATCGCACAGCATCTACAAGCTTCGCAGGAAGTGCTGTAGCTCTTGTAGTTCTTTCAATTATTGCTTATTTCATCAAAATAAGTTTATTTGGATAACATCCATTAAACATTAGATACAATAAAATAGCAGCAATGTTACAACAATAAAATACAGTTCACACAATAAATAACATATACATCAGTCATTTTGACTATAAATTGCTCCCACACTAAATATTCCTAGTCAGGTAATCAGTTCAAATGGCATTATCCAAACAATGCTTCCTTACACACCAGGCCTCCTCAAATAAGATAGAAATGCCCAGGCAACATAAAGTGGGTCTGCTTGTAGAAGGAAGATCAATGCAGGACAACATTGTGTAAATTATTCTCGCTTTAATATCGGGATAATCGTCTGCTTTCTCAATTCCACTTAATATGGGCACAGCAAAACAAAATGCAGAAGACTTTCAGTTGCTGAATTACAACAAGGGCATTCTGGGACTGCGTATAACCATGCCAGTTTGCTGTATTGGCTCTTAGCAAAGAAAGATCGGACCAGGCTCTTGTGACAATCCAGCGATCTACTGTGTTATTGCTACGAGTCAGGTAGGGTTGCAAAGAGTTCACTTTGGTCACAATAGCGTGTTTCCGATTTGAGTCCAGTAAAAACCCAATCATCTCACGCCCCTCCTTGCGAAAAATACAAAAAAAAAAATGTGTGAGCATTCCTCCCCCTCTGGCTCGGCAGATTGGCTGGTAGGAAGAGACTAGGAGCATTTAACTGAGTCGTGCAGCCAGGAATGCACTTTACCCATGGGATCTTTCTCCAGACATTACGTCACAAAAGAGCCTGGATATTTCTTGCGTTACCAGTGCTTTAATGTTTCACCAAATGCCTAGCCAATGTAGTAATGGGACCTAGTACCATTCATCTGCCAAATATTTGACTCTGAGCTCGGCATGCACCGCAAAGGTCAGGGCTGAGCACAGCAAGCCCAACACTTTCTTGAAGAATTTGTTCCCTGGAGTTCAGAGACTTTTTTGTGCCCCCAAAGGCAGGCACAATTGCATCAAACGAGTTACCCCGGCCCAATGCCTGTTTGTGTATGTGTGCATTACCCTTCCAATTCTCTGAGAAACGAATTCCCAGGTCATCGAACACCTTCACCATCGTAATTGTGGATACATTCCTCAGCATCGTATACATTTCAATGTTCTTCTTTCGCCTTGCAGCACATACCATAACAGCTGCCTTTGCTGTATTCATTTATTTCTAGTCCAAATTTGTCATGAAGTCTGTGTACATAATGATCAGTCTCTGCAAGGCATTTGGTGTGTGAGCAATGATTACCATATTGTCCGCATAAGCTAACAAAGGAAAGCGTTTGTTACCCACATGAGAATAATCTAAAATTTTAATCAACAAGAGCCTTGTACAGATCATTTAGATATAGTGTAAATAGTACCGATGCCAGGACACAGCCCTGACGGACTCCTGTGTTGACATCAATAAATCAAGTACATTGGCCCTGCTCCCCAAAGCGAACACACGCCCTGATGCCTCCATGAACCAACTGCAGGACCCTCAATATCCCAGCAGGGCAACACATGGACCCAAGCACTGACGAGAGCATATCTCTGTTTAGCTTGTCAAAAGTGGTGCTTAGGTCCATGAAAACCACGTAGATCGGTTCTCCCCTTTACAAACATAGATTGTGCTCCCAGCAAATATAAATTCATGGCCTGATTAAGAGTCCCCATGCCAGGTCTGAAAACATATTGGATATCTGAGAGCAATGAGTGTGATGAAAACCATTCTTCAATGCACCTCAATACAATGCGGGCAAAGATTTTGAATAATATATCCAAAAGAGATATAGGTCTATAGGCCAGCAGGCTTTTGCAAGCACCTTTCCTAAAAATAGGGTAGATGATGGAGTCTTAGTATGAGGGCGGGAATTCCTCTTTTTGCAATAATACTTTAAAGCAAATTGTCAGCAGCAGAGCTCATAAATCCACAGATACTTGATAGAGGTCTGCTGTGACCGCATCATGGCCCGGCGCACGATTACATGCTTGCTGATCAATAGCATCCTCCACTTCCTTCAATGAAACATGAACTTGTGGACCGCACTCCCCAAGAGTAATATTGGCTGTGCGACCCCCATAGAAGGAGGAGAAATTATCTAGCCAGGCTTTTTCCTCCACACATCTTTCAGTTAAGATCTGCTGTCCTATAAAGAGGACCCTTTACAACAAACTCCCAAAAGTATTTTCAGTCATTGGAGGAGAGAGCTGTAAGAAAGTCTTCCCACACTTGTTTTTCCAAAGTCTCCCTCCTGCTCTTTACAGCCACCTTGTATTCGGCCCTGGACCTGATAATCTCCACCCTTTGACTATCTGGTTCCTTCAGAACCTACGGCAATTTCCTTTTTTGTGTTTTGCTTTCCTTATTAAACCAGCTCTTCTCCCTACTTTTTGCATTTGAAGTCATACTACAATGTATTCACTAATGACCCCATCAATTCTTTGAACATTCCAACCAACTGTGCTAGGGGCTTAATATCATGAAGAATAGGAAGAATCTGGTCAAATTAGAAGACACAAGATCCTGATAGAAGGTCACAGGATCACACTTGCCCCATTTTATTCTACTTCTACAATGTGGGTTGACCTTGAATGAGTCTAAGTGAGGGAAGGTAACCGTGCTCAGTTGGGTGCATTCCCACTGGAGACTTAGCCTTAGCCTCAACCGCAAGTGATCACTGCATAAGTCTTGTATTACACTGAATTCCTTTATCAAGTGCCAGTGTTGAACATGCATGAGAAAATAATCAATGGTGGAAGACCCCTGGGAATTTCTAAATGTTACTATTCCTGGCACATCCGCTGTAACAAGACCATTCTTGGCCCACAGGCACCATTCCAAGAGCCACAATCCGACTTGTAAGCCCCTAGGAGAAACCCAAGAATCCATCATCTGTGGGTGTGCAACACCATATGTGGCATACTCAGATTCATCAAGCAAGCCCCCAGGAATCCCATTACCCAATTTAATGCTAAAGTCGCCACCAATTACTAACACTGTGTGACGGTCTAATTTTCCGAATATGGTGCATTCCACCAAATCTTTCTACTTTCCAAGTCTATTAGATTCACAGATGTGGGGGACTATTATATACATTGATGATCAACAAGTGGTCACCTTGAGTTGGGGCCATTATCATTTGTTGTATACAGTTTGAATGGGTATCTATTACATTAATATGATAGTTCATAGATGCCTTTATCAATGTCGCTAGACCCCCCATAAGAACACCGTCTTTTGTCCCTGCTTCCAGATACTGAGAATGAGACGAACCCATCCCACAACTCCTCCTCAGTGGCCCATGTTTCCATGTAATAGGATAACATCTTGTTGTTTCATGAACACCATTGTATTATGATCCCTTTGTTTGGCTCTAGCCCCCGCTATATTCCAAATTAGGATAGAAACGGAATGTGCAGCCATGGGTCTGGTCGGGTGTGATTCTAAATGGTGCCCCCTAATATCGGGTGCCAATGCGTTTTGAGTTGGAGACTCTGATGGAGCAGTCTCCAGTCAATCTAATTCCTCAATGGTAGCGAGGGCTTCAAACCGTTTAGATGTTATAACCACCACCCCCCTTCCCAATGGCTTGCTTTGCCCCATGAGATTTCAATGGTTCTTTTTGCTGATGTTGGCCCACCCCCTGTCATCATCCTCGGTACTATTCAGGGTCTAGGATCTTTCACCAACTCTTCTTTGTGGTACCCTAGGGTAGCAGTTGTCCTGTTGCAATGAATTAAAAAGGCAAGTGGGACAAATTGGCTCTCGTAGGTCTGACGGTCCACCCTTTAACAAATAGAATTTAGTGCAGTGTCCAAGTAGCTTAAAATAGCTGGAGTGGACACTGTGATAACCACACAGTCCCCCTTCACTGTTTTTGCTGTATGTTCAACCCGTGATGCTCTTCTGGCCATTACGATGGTTAATTTTGGGGCTAACTAAATGAGTGTTAATCCAGTGCCTTGCTTTGTTGATCAGTGAGATGGAAGTTTCTTCTTGCCCACCCACTACAGCAGGGATGTCAATAATAGCCCTAACCAGTGGTGCTGCGGCTGGTGGAAGATGAATGACTGTCTGGTTCTCCACCATCACTGTGTTTATTCTGTTTGGGGATGGCCCTTGGATAATTGACTGCTGAACCATACGACTTGGGCATAAATCAGCTTTAATACAAAAAGACCTTTGGCTGAATTTAGAGGCTTCCTTCCCTCTAGTCTCCACTGCTGTCTGCTTTGTCCCCAGTGGTGTAGCCTGGATGATGTGAGTAATGCCAAGGCCAGGAATATTCTGTTTTAACTCTACTAGGTCCTTAGCCTGTTTTAACTCTACTAGGTCCTTTTTTTATCTCCCTAATAATGTCATCCATAATAGCAAAGGAAGTTTTGAACACAATTGTAATTTATATACCATCTATAAGAGGGCTCAATTTCCTATTCAAAAGCTTAATGTCACTACACACCGAGGAGGAACTAGTTTCCACAGATATGTTTGGGGATCCAACAATGTTGTTTTTCTCCTCTATATTCCCCTCCTCTGGCTGGCCAGGAGACGTAAGTGAACTGCCGGGTAAAGATGTAGTATGCACCTTCTCAGTGATGCCTTCTAGATCTCCTTTGGGTGCTAACTCCTCCGAGTAATATTTACCACTAAAGAGACTGTGGTAGTACCAGAGAAGATATTAGCCAATCCTACCCCACAATTGGAGGCTGCTTCTATTGGCCTCTCTGTGTCCAGGACGAGCGCCTCAATTTTACCAGCTACTTGCTTTAAATAAACATCCAGTGTAGATTGAGGCCTTATAACATTATTTATTTTTCCCTGGCTATTCTGTGTATTCTTGATTTTTTTTTAACTTACCTATCACCTAACTGATCATCCTTTGCTTTGCACTTTACCATCGCTCCACGGATAAAATACAATAATACGTATAACACCAAGTGGGAACATAAATTAAAAAAACTTAAAAAACAAACGAGTTTTAAAACCTAAAACACATCAATGCTGCTAATAAAAAAATTAAATAAAATCAATGTCCAGGTTCAATGTACAAGCACAGCTTCTCCAAATAGCGATAATCCCTTGAAACCCCTCTTAAGGCCAACGCTAATGCTGAAGAAATGAAGGGAAGAGTCGGGTGAAGCGCATTAGGCACGCCCAACTGATTCAAGGGGCTTAGTCCGACTCCGCCCCTCAGCCACTCCACCATTCATTTCGCAAAAACAATGGTTGAGTCTGGTGATTACTTCACCAAGGCATGCAGGAGGAAGTTTCCACTCGAACACCCAAACGCCAGCTATGGGCTTCAAGAAGGGCTACCTTACGCCTTTCAGCAACTACTACAATCACACTAATACAGTGAGTATGATTATAAATGTGACTTGCCAGGCTGGTCACAATAGGTCAGCTCATAGCCCTTTTACAATGTTGTACACAGGTCCGCCCTCCTCCACCACATGGCAGCCACTGGACAGCCGCACCCTTCTCCTAACTGGCTTCGCTGCAAGGGCTGCTGTCCCAGACTATATACAGCCCCCTCCTCTTCCTCCAGCTACACGGTGTAAGGGGGCATGGCCTCACAGAAATAGGGTTCACAGGTGAAATGCTGCCACTGGACAGTCAGCGCCCTTCACCTAACAGGTTTCGCCTCTAGGGCTGCTGTCCTAGACTTTATACAGCCCCCTCCTCTTCCTCCAGCTACACAGTGCAGGGGGCGTGGCCTCACAGCAACAGGGCTCACAAGTGGAAATGCTGCCACTGGACAGCCGGCACCCTTCTCCTAATGGGCTTTTTTTTACTGTAACCGGGGCACTTGGAACACTTTCCAGAAAGTAGGTAATGCAGTCAGTGACTTGGTTTATGCGATGTACCCGCAAGTATCATAATAAAATACAGTCTTGCATGGAGGCCAGAAATGCAAACCAATGCTAATTTATGCACTTAATTGTAAATCCTACCCATTGCCTGAATATATTAAATGCATTACATTAGGTGGTCATGTTAATGACTACATGGATGAGAATGACGCTCAGACAGTATACCCCAAGCATGGTTAAAACTAAAAATACATAACCCCCCTCCCCTTGAGTCGTAAAACAAGTCATGGAGGCATTTTAGGAGTCATGGAAATAAGAGTGAAGAGACAAAAGAACATACTAATTAGTCGCAAAACATTTTTCACTCAGGATGTTTACTGGTTACTAAATATTAATACATAAACATATATCTTCTTGAGAAGAGAGCCGGCTGCAGAAGGAACTGGCCAGTGGACAACTTCCAGTCGGAATCAGAGATGGGTACTTGTTCATCAAATGAACATTTTCCCAAAAGTTCTCACCTGTCAATCGGGATACAGCTTTGGTGCCTTGAACAAGTTCTTTATTACGTGTCATGACGAAATAAAAAGATGATCAGGATCAGGATGAAACCAGCTGCGAGGATATAGAACACAGGTGGGATCCCCGAGCCTATGTTTCCAAAGAAGTTTCCAATAGGTTTTTCAATGGTTTGAAAGAAAAGACTGTTTTCATCAGGCAGTCAGTAATGGATCCCAGGATGGAGCTCCATTTGGTTGGGATGGAGCTTTCCAGGAGGGCTTGAATCTCCTTTGGCGAGTCTGGCGTTCTCTCCAGTAGATTTTTGGACACTTGCAGTGCCCTGTTTGATGCTTCCACAAAGGTTCCTGTGGTGCTCGTGATGTGTACCTTCATATCCAGGAGATATGCCAGTTTCAGTAATAACTGCCGGAACATCAGAGGTGATTGCTTCACTTCAGGCCAGTTTAATAGCACCAGTTCAGTCTGCACTCGGGGGTGAAGGACAAGGTCACATTTCTCCACCTTTTGTAACCCCCACAGTCACACCTCAGCATGAAGTGTCAAACGACATGATGTATGATCCATTAGATAATAGTTGAGCTCTGCTATTAAAAGATTCCATCCGTATTGCACTCAGCGTACATTTGGTTGAGTTTGAATTCTGCTCACATGGACTGATCTTAACAATGTCCTGACATCTGGCATGAAGTGTTCCCACCCAACCTTTGAGGGAATACAGTTGTGCTGTAGAGTCCTCATGCATCAAACAGGCATGGGTATAGGGAACCTCATAGATGGTTTGTACCCATTGATTTTCTACTTGGTGTATAGTGCGCCAGGACTGCAATTCTTCACACAACAATTGTGATCCTGCTGGTATGGGAATGTTCAGGATCCCATGAAGTGTCCAGGACATAAGGTCTTTGTCCCACGCCGATATTTCATAGAATGGGCCTCATTAGAATGTAGGCGTAAAGTGATAACGGCGCCGGTAGAGCTGCGGGGGCCATTATGACTACCGCCTCATTACGAGGACTGCTAGCGGGTCCCGCTAAGGACGTCTGGTCAGACCAGGAGTCCTTAGCGGGACCCGCTAGCAGACCAGGATGCTAACAACGGGCCCGTCATTAACGGGCCCGTTGTTAGAATCCTCCCCATTCCCATTGAGCCCTTTGGGGCTCAATGGGAATGGGGATGTACCGGGTCCGGGTTCCGAGAATGGGAATTACTGTGTCCCGCCAAAGACGGCATGGTCCAATAATTCCCTATTTCTGGAATCCGGACTCGGTACCCGGTTTGGGGGTATCCATGCCGCTAAAAACGGCATGGCTACCTCCAAACTCCTAATGAGGCACAATGTCTTTTTGAGAACACTCAGAAGAGTGTAGGTGGACACAGAAATGGCTTGTCTCTGAGCCTGTCTTGATAGGTACAGTTCTGTCAATTGCTCTGGCCATGCGATTATAGTCCAGTCTGGAACACTTGTAGTCAATGTGTCCAAGAGGTATGTGACTTTCAGAAGTTCCACCATTGCTTGTTGTTCATCTTGTAAGGTTTCCAAGTCTTTTTGGATGATCTTTACCATTTCCAGTACCACAATTCTCAGCTTGTAGATTCCCTGCTGCAATGCAAGGAAGTTGTCATCGGCAGAAAAAAGGATCATCTGGATGGGCTGGCTAGCCAGCCGTGGATTTCCAGGACAGCTTTCTTCCATGTAGGTTCCACTTTTTTCACCTCCCTTTTGTTCCTAGCCCCTTCTAGGGTTATCCTGTCCTGTCTCGGATTACTAACCAATTGCCTGTTCTTCCCCATGTGTGTATCTCACTAATAACCTAATTTAGAGGTCCTTGATTCGCCATCAATTGGTATGCTTTACCAATAAATATGGCCTAGGTATGTGAGATATTTTGTGAAGCCCAAGCTATGTAAGGCCCTACGCCTATACCTATGTGCCTTCTGCGACATTCATTGGCACCAAGATTCCAGTCTACTGGAATGCCTGAGGCATATGTAATATGTTCATATTTGTTTTCCTGGATTTCTGTGTTAAGCTTTGCAGTTGTCCATCAAAAGCCACCTTCTTTGGGCGCACAATCTGGATATGTGGGTAAATGGCCTGAACTGCACAATACCGGAAAATGGGTGTGATTGAGGAAATACATCAAATGTGGATTCCTATATGCTTAAACTAGAGTGTCTGTTCCATGTGCTTGCCAAGGTTCACCCCCGACCGATGTCATGTTAAGAGGGACACACTCTCTCCATGTTTCCTCTGTCATGGTGGCATAGAATGTTTTATCATACACCACAGAATGTGTGGACCACATGAACTGGCCATTTGCAGGTGGCGGGAGAATATATATCCATTCCGTGCTTTAAGCAGACCCTCCAATTGAAGTTTTGGTATGTAAGGAAATTGTGCCTTAAACTCTGGTGACGAGTACAAAAAATGAACAGGACAATGCTCCCAGCTGGTTTTCCTGGACCGCCGCACTGGTTTTGTTTGGGGAAAAAAGGAAGGTGTCTAAGTATTTCACATAACATACATGGTCTGCCATGTCATCTAACTTTTATAGATCATCTTCAGGATCTAACAGTGCTTCTTGAGCAAAAGCTTCTATCTTGGCTCACATCAGGTTCCTATAGGTGTCTGTGATATGCATGTTAGGGGTCACTAGCCTAGATTCATCTATCACTGATAGTGTATGTATCTGGAGTTGAATACTAGGCACACTGTAGATTTTATACTGGTGTGTCCAGAATTGCCCTAACTCTAGTATTTATATGCTTATTTGTGTTGAGACTCCACCCCATCAGCAGCCGGCACCCACTCTTATGTATTGGGTGTAGTGTATGTGCTACATATAAAGTTGAAAGGTTCAACTGTCTGCTGATCATTGGGATTGCCATTAAGAGAAAAAAATGTCCATAAGACAAATAAGGAGAGAAGACTTATCCACAGCAAGGTGTAAAATTCTGGCCACCCCACCGGCAAACTTGGAGTTGGCCGGTGCAGAAACGTGTTGGTAAATGGAATTACCGGCATGTTTATTCCAAACCGGCAAACTCATAATGAGGCCCATTATCTCATAGGTTTAGGGGGGGTTTCTGGAGTTACTGCTAATGTCACTTGTTCTTCTATTCTTGCCTGCTGGTTAGGTTGTTCAAGATAGAGAGTCTCCTCTATCGGGAACAGGAGCATAACCATGTGGAGCTGGTTTAAGGTGGGCGACGGACACTTGACGAGTACCTCTCTTAGGAGGCAGGGCCGGTAAAACTGCTGTTCTTGAGCCAATACATTTCAGTACCTTCACAGGAGGTCTGCAGCACGGTACAAGTGCTTCTTAGTCATGAATCTTTTCCAGGACATAGTAGCCAGATTTCAAGGTATTCTGTGACTTGTTGTTAGTGAGAATTCTCATAAATGGCTGATTTCCCTTACCTAATGAGTCCCTCATCAGCTTTGCTGGATTTCTAGGGTTTATATTTTTCACTTGGTAAGAGTGTGAGCCTTTTTCCCACTCTTACATGTGTTTTGCTGTGTGTATTTTTACCATTTGTGTGATCTTGGGCTCTGGAGCCTCACCTACTCCATGAGCATCATATTTTTGTGTGTTACACAGCACCCTCAGTGCAGTGACACAGGGTTGTCTTTTAGACTTCCCACTGGCTCCATTTTTCTGGGACTGACTACTGTCTCCCAGAAAAATGTAAAGTTGCCATTAACTGTATGTAGTCTCTTTAAATCACAGACCCAGTACACCCCATCTTACATGGAGTATTGGAAAGGGTTAATTCTTATCCCTTTTTGTCTGTTTCTCTTGGAGCACTGTTTCGCTCCCTTTTCATCAAGACCTGACTGGTGGCAGTGGTAACTACCCTATTTTTCGTACCGCGGCTATCTTATATAACCATGGTATTGTTTTAGGCTACTTTATTAGCCTCGAACATAAACCTGCTTGACCAAATATATTTTATTTTGGTTCCGGCTGGGTTTATTCGCCACTTCTTTTTGTTGAAGTCTTTCTCGTGTTTTACTCTGTGCGCCAAACCAGGTTTGGTCCCTTTGTTTGGCGTCTTTTCGCGGGCTTCTAGATAGAAGCCCTCCTTAAGGCGCCTGAAAGTCTGGTTAGGCAGGATGTCAGGGAGGGGTCTTCGGACCCCTGCCATGGGTTCCCTTGGTAACCCAAGTCGCACTCCTGTTTGATTGGCTGGGTGACTGTCCTTGCCAGGACAGCCACCCTGCTGTGTGAATGGGGGAAAACTGCATAAAAAGCATGTCTCTGGGACTGGAAAGGCAGAGTCGCCAATGGAACGAAGGAACCAACAAGGAGCTGATGGAAGAGGACCCCTACAACAACTGAACCGCCCGGTGAAGCCCTGCTGCAGGACCGAATCTTCAGTATCTGATGACAGAGAAGATCCTCCAGGAAACTTCTTCCGTTGTGCTGGTGGGACCAACCAGTTCCCCAAACTGCAATTAGGACCCCCCTCCTCAGGTCGAATTCGCTGTACAGAGCTAAAGTGGGCCAGATAGCCAGGAAGGTCAGACCCTGCGTGGGTTTTAAGTAGCGCACCATTTATTTGTTGTTTCCCTCTGCTGCTGGTTTCTTCCCTGGGTAGTGCAGGACCCTCCAGTCTTCCTACTTCTGATCAGTCCGACAGTCGCTTCAGGAACCGTGAGCCTGCAGAAACTACCAGGAACGTCCGCCTCAGCTACAGCTTCTTCTCCGTTTTAAGGTACTGTGCAAATCTGGTTGTTCGTTTTGTTCAACCGTGGTGAAAGTGTTTGAAATCTTTCTCCAATCTGAGTGCTTGTCCTTCTCTTCTCTTTGAACTAACGTTTCTGCCAGCCAACCTCGTCCGGAATCCGTGCCACGAATCTTACCGCAAACTACCCTGAACTGTTTGATCTTGAGCAAAAGACTTTTGACCCATTGACTTTGGCCCTAAGCCTTGTCTACCTGATTCTATCACTGTAGTTCCTCTTGCTCAATTGCCCCGAGTACTTACCTGTTGGTGTGGTTCAATTTCTATTAACTTTGTCTTTCCCTCCCTTTTAAATTGCTGGAGTGCCATTTTGCTCCCACTTCATTTTGTGAGCTTAACTTGTCTGGAACTTGGGAGTGGTGTGGTGTATTAAGATTGTGATTTTTAAACTGCTTTATGATAGTGAAATGTTATATAACTAAAGAGTAAATAAATGTATATTCTTTTACTTGGAAACCTTGAGTCAGTGTTTGTTTGAATCATAGTAATTGTTGTCTGTGTGTAACTATTTGATACTGCTCAATTGCTCTTGAGATAAGTCTGGCTGCTCAGCCATCGCTACCACTTTTACTGTGTAGTACAGTCTTGCACCAAAGGTGAATTTGTGCTGTCACTTGTAGTCTTAATTGTGTGGGGTGTTCCCAAAGGGTACTGCATATAATTCTGCCTAACACTTGTCTTTGTCTTGATGCTGAGTGTTAGGGAGAATTCTCTGTAAAGGCTAATTTCCCAAACGTAGTGAGTCCCCCAGCAGCTTTGCTGAATTTTTGGGGTGTAATGTTTTCTCCTGATAAGAGTGAGACTCTTTTTCTCCCACTCTTAGGCATGATTTGAGAATGTCCTTTGACTTTGTAATGTGTTTTATGGGCTATCGGGTCTTTTACTCCATAGGGCTTCATGTGTTTTGGTAACTGTGTTACACAGCACCCTCATTGCAGTAACACAGGGGTGTCATAGTGACCCCCAAACACAGACTCGATACCCTGGGACTGACTACTGTCTCCCAGGGCATGTAAAGTCACCATTGACTTTACTAGTCTTAAATTGTGAACAGAACCAGTACAAACCATCATATTGTGGAAATACTGGTAGGGGTAATTCGATTGCCCCTGGGTCTGTTTTCCAAGGGGGCACTGCCCGTCCCCCCTTGTCGAGTCTCTGGCTGGTGGCAGTGGTTACCACGCAAAATATTCCACCAGAATATTTCCTATGGGATTTTCCCAGTCATTTTAAACGCACCACTTTTTTGGTGCAATGTTAAAGATACCGCCGGGTTATTTATTTAATATTTATTCCCCGGTTGGGTCTTTTTGCCAGGACTCGGTTTTAAAATGGCGTTTGTGTTCACCTCTGTAACTCCAACCCAAGTCGAGCCCTTTGTTCCACTTTTGGCGGGCTTCTGCACAGAAGCCTCCAAAAGTGGTGCCATTCTGTCTGGGTCTACAGGATGTGTGGGAGGGGGGAATAGGCACCCTGGACTGAGTTGCCTTGGCAACTCAAGTCACACTCTTGTGTGATTGGCCCAGTGGTGAGCCGCCCGGTAGGCTGATGAATGGGGGTTTTGCTGCATAAAAGCAGGGTTTTGGGGACTGTAACATCAGAAGTCGCCACAGGACCTAAAGAATCAGAAGAAGGGAGAAGCTGAGCCATCTACGACGACGACACCACTGGTGGAGCCCTGCTGTACGAAACTCGCCACTTTCCCGACGACAGAGAAGATCTTCTTCCAGGAGAGTCTTCTTCCCTTTGAGCTGGTGGGACCAACCAGTTCGCCTTTTTCGCCTTTTTTGCCTTCCTGGATCGTCTCGTGCTCGAACCGCCGTGCCAAGCACCCCGGCGGCCGGATAGCCACACTTCACCACTACCGCGAATAAAAGGGTAGTACCTTTTAACCGGGAAACTCCGCGGCTGGTTTCTTCCCTGGCAGTGCAACGATCTCCAGCTTTCCTCCACGTCGAGATCTTCTCTTCCCCCTCCAACTTGCACCTGCTGCCAGGAACAACTGCCCCTGCTGGAGCTTTCTCACCATTTCAGGTACTGTCACGCCTGGTCTCCCTTGCAACAGACCGTTCAAGGTGTCCCGTAAATCCTTGACTCTCTATCCTGGGGTGAACTCGGACCCGTTAACATTACCTTTCTATCTTGATCCGACCTCTTTTTGACTTTCCTGCAAAGACTTTTAGTGCATTTCCACTGTGTGATCTTGGGCACATTCCACCTTGCTCTCTCCAAGAGTGGGCCTGGCCTATGAACATTTTGCTCTACAGTAGACCCTGCCTTTCTTGACTTGCTGTGGTTCTTTAAAAGTGTTGGTATTGTGTGTTTTCCTATTTCTGCTTTTCTCTCCCTTTTTAAATAATTATTGGAGTGCCATCTATGGTTACGCGCTCACCTCTGTTTTGCTAAATAAGTGGTGTACTAACCTAGACTTGTCAAATAATTAATTAGGGAGGTGTATATATTTCTAGTGACTGTGTTTGAACTTGCTTGACATATTAGTGCTTTCTGCTTTTCTCTCCCTTTTTAAATAATTATTGGAGTGCCATCTATGGTTACGCGCTCACCTCTGTTTTGCTAAATAAGTGGTGTACTAACCTAGACTTGTCAAATAATTAATTAGGGAGGTGTATATATTTCTAGTGACTGTGTTTGAACTTGCTTGACATATTAGTGCCAGTGTATTTTTACAAGTGTGTTTTTAAATAAATAATTATATACTTTTATACCAAAGCTTTGGTCAGTGTTTGCTTGTGCTACTGTATTTCCAGCCCTATTGTGTATACTCTATATACTGCCTAACTCTTCTTGAGAGAAGTCTGACTGCTCAGCCACAGCTACCAGGTAAATCTGGGTGGTACAGACTGCTACCAATTGGGTTTACTGCTAACACCTGTAGTCTTAAACTTTTTGCAGTGGTCCCTAAGGGAACTGCACAGGTTTCTGCCTAACACTGTGGAAATGCTTCTTCACTATGGATGGAGTCTCTCAGGAGATTTATGAAGAGCAGCTGGTCCGGCCTGGTGAGAGAACTCCAAGGATTGTGTAAGTCAGATATATACATAGGAGTGCCAAAAAGCAACTCATAAGGTGTTTTACCCTCACATTGAGAAAGGCAAAGCAGGTTATTTATGCTATGCTGCAGTATAGGTCATGATGCACCCAATTACCACCAGAAGAAAGGATGCATTTAGTCAAGGCTTGCTTTATTATTCCATTGGCTCTCTCTAAGACTCCATTAGCCTGTGGGCAAAACGGGTTGGAGAAGTGCAGAGTACAACCCCAGCTTCACAGAGCCTCTTAACGTTATGTCTGAAAAGGCTGGCCCATTGTCAGCTTGGAGTAATTTTGGTACTGTTCTAGCTACTAAAGACAGCAAACCCTTTATGACCTCCTTACAGTCAGCTTTCTTCTGGAGAATTAACCAAGTGAATCTTGTGCACAAATCCACTACGACTAACAAATATTTGTACTTGTTGACAGGTGTCAGTGGACCAACGTGGTCCATATATAAGCATTCAAAAGGCGCTGTTGCCCTTGTTAGTGTGCTTACTGGTGGTTTTCTGGAATTGTCTACTGCTGTCTGCCAACACATTGAACAATTCGCTATGTAATGTTGTGCCTACTTACTAAGCCCTGGCCACCAATATCTATCCTGCAAGAGTCGTGTAGTAAACTGAAACCCCAAAGTGGGTTGTGGCTATATTTGCCTGTGCTGCAGAGATTAATTTGTATCTATCCTGCTTGTTTGGTAGTGCCCTGTAAAGAGGACTTCCCTTTGACCTATGTATAGGGACTATCTGTGTATTCTCCTTTACAGCATAGTTATAAGTAGTGGGGGGGAACCCTGGTGGGTTAGGACTGTTTGCATCCAAACATACTTTTATGTCCTCATGTATGTGATGGAACATGTTAATGCCACTACCATCTTTCGTGCAGTCCGCTGTCTTACAGACTGATCAGCAAGAGCATTGTCTGCATTGTGCACAGAATATCTTCTGCATGTTTTTGTATGCATAACCCAGATGAGAGTGTTGCAAAAGTAAACACTCCAGTTATGTTTACTATGTGACTTTATTGGGTAAAAGTAAGGGCATACATTAAAGACCCCTAACACATCTAATGACCCAGGCTCAACTGACAATCCTTGAGCAATAACATAGTCAAACACTCTAAATTCCAGAGATAGAATATACATCATAAATGCAATCTAGAATGAGCTTACCTCGCACAATAATGAACATGCAAATCACTTTGCATGCTTGTATTCATACAACACACCCCACTCCCCTAAATAAAAAAAAAATTGCTTCTTTATTTCTTTTAACCAAAACAGATAGAGAATATAACAGCCGGAAACAACAAGAGATAATAATATGATATACAATTCCCCACACTTCCATGTAAATCTATTTCTTTACCTTAGCAACTCTAGACATATTCCAGAATTGCCCATTTTCCAACCTCACAGCATTTTTGAAAACTCGCACAACTCTAACAGGGTCAGAATACAGAGGCTCGCCTTTCTTTGAAATCACAGGTTTTCTTATCCAAACCCATTCTCCATTTTCCACCACTGTTCTCTTCCTTGGGTGCTTTTAATTAATTTTGTTAACCCATTTGTCCTTGCGAGCATCCATCCTTCTTCTCAAGGCATCCACAACTACATCCGTCTGTTTTGCTCTGCCTAACCAGGCTGGTGACACCAATGTATTAGCTTTCCGGCCCCTCATAAGTTCAAAGGGACTCACACCTGTTTCAAGACAAGGAGCCACCCGCAACGCATATAATCTTTCTCTCACAGCCACCCTCTTATCTAAACCACACGCAGACGCTCCACGGATAGCCTCCATGATACATTGATTGACTCTTTCAACCATACCATTTCCCTGGGGATAATATAAAGGAGTCCTCTTATGTCCAATCCCACACCTATCCAGATATTCTTGGAACAACTTCCCCATAAATTGCAGACCATTATCAGTGAGAATACTCTTGGGCAAACCTTCCCTCTCAAATACCCCCTCCAAAAATTCTATAACACACTGACATGTCACTTCTCTCATGATCTTGAACTCAGTCCACCTCGAGAAAGTGTCAACCAAGGCAAGAATAAATCTTCCTCGACCCCCACCCATGTCGACCGGTCCCAAAACATCCATTGCCAAATCTTGCCACACTCCCTCAGGTTCTTTTGTCTTCTCCATTGGTTGGGACACTGCCAACAAATTTTTTTCCTGACTTAACACAATCAGTACACACACCAATCACTTTCTCAAGTTCCCGATCATTCCCTGGCCATCAATAGTTTGCTTTTATTACTTCTTTGGTCTTACTCACTCCTATATGCCCTTGATGAGCAGATCTTATCAGTCTTTCCCTTAGACATTCAGGAACGACTACTTTGTCCCATCAATACAATCGCCCCTCCTTCACAGACAATTCGCTCCTCACTTCCCATAGTGATCTTTCCTCGCCAGATAATAATCTCTTCTCAGGCCATTCTCCTTTTACAAAAGAGATCACACGTTTCCAAATTTTGTCGGATTCCAACACTCGTTTCCATTCTTGCCTTTGTATAATGCCTTCTACAGTGGCAAAAACTATATCATTCTCGCCACATAGCTTGCCGCTTTTGCCATTTTCACAGTTTTTCAACTTTACTCTAGAAGCATGATCGGCTTGTACATTCTCTTTTCCTGCAACCACCTCAATATTAAACTTATGGCACTTAGTCTTGTTACCCAACAGGCAACTCTCCTCGACACTTTGTCAAGCCCTTTACTTTCAAATATGGCTTTGAGAGGCTTATAGTCTGTCCTTAATGTGAAATCCTGCCCCCACACAAAACTTTTAAATTTTTCTACACCCCAATGACACGCTAAGGCTTCCTTTTCCAGAACCGAATAGTTAAGCTCCGCACCTCTCAACATTCGAGAGGCGTGTATCACAACCACTTCCATGCCATCACTTTCGGGTTGTAGCATCACAACACCTATGCCCGTATCACTAGTGTCAACAGACAGAATATTCTTCTTTCTCGTGTCAAACATCTTCAAAGGCCTTGCCATATTAATCTTCTGTTAATTGTTTCAAATTCTCTCACACTCTTTGTTCCAGTCAAAATCAACACCTTTTCTCAACAATGCCCTCAAATTGGTTACACAGTCAGCATAGTTCTCCACAAACCGATGGTAGAACTGAATGGTACCCAGAAATGACCTTAATTCTGCTTTAGTCGTTGGGGCTTGTTTTTTCATAATGGACTCCACCAGGTTCCTTTTTGGTTTAAGTCCTTGATCTGATATCTCATGACCCAGATATTCAACAGCCTGAGTCATGAAGACACATTTTTCTATTCTCAGTGTTATCCCTCTTGCCTTAACTATTTCTAGGACCACATCAAGCCTTTCTTTCAATTCTAACTCGTCCTTCCCACAAATGAGAACATCGTCTTGAAAACACCATACTCCACAAACATCTCCTAGCAGTTTGTCCATAACTTTTTGAAACACAGATGATGCAGATATCAATCCAAATGGCATACGCCGAAATTGATAAAGGCCGTCAACTTTCGAGACTCAGCATCCAAACTGATCTGATGGTAAGCACTTGCCATATCCAGTTTAGCAAAGACTTTTGCATTCCCAATTCTACTTAACAGTTCCCCAATATTGGGAAGTCGGTGGCGGTCAGCTACAACACATTTATTCAGTTCCCTCAAATCAATACATACTCTCAAATCTCCAGAACACTTTTTCACCACTACCATCGGGGAGATCCACTCCGCTGCCTTGGCAGGCTCAATGGTGCCTTCCTTTTCTAATTTCACAAGTTCCTCACGCACAGCTTTACGCATTGATAGGGGTAATGACCTTAGTTTCGCCGCAATTGGTCTACTTCCCTCTTTTACAACAATTTTATGCACCATCCCTTTAAGACATCCCACACTTTTACTAAAAACCTCTGGAAACTTTGCTAACATGTCATGGCTTTTAGCAGCATTTCTATTTGACCCAGGTACTATTGGGGTCTAATTTAATACTCAACCCCCTCTGCTCCCTCCATCCAAGCAAAGTTTCTCCCTTTTTAGTAACATATATTTTGCCACATGTCACTCTGCCTTTAAACTTGAACTCAGCGTTACAGCAACCCAAATGTCTATCTTGTCTCCATTATACCCACCAGGAATTTTGTCTGAAGGAAATAAGTTTCTCAAAGACCCACCAATCACATTTTCGAATACCATTCTAGACATCAAGGTGATTTTTTAACATGAATCTGCTAGCATTTTCACGAAGTGCCCATTCACTTCTATCCAAGCAGAGCGATGTTCACATTCATCATACCCAGTGTATCGCACCATATTCACAGTGACAATTTCATTTTCGGACACATCCCCTTCCTCGGATGATGCACCTTCATATTCTTCAATGATAAGTGTCCCTTTACCACCACCAATGCGATAATTTTTACAGCAATTTTCGAAATGACCCCATTTCTTACAAATACTGCAGTTCACACGCCTACCCGGACATATGGGAGATGTGGATAAATGGCGTGCGCTATCACAACGATAACATAATCTGTCATCCCTTTTTATATTAACCTGCGAATTGTCCTTCTGGAAACGTCTACGTCCTTGTTCACCACCCCCTGCTTTGTTTTGATTACTCTCATAGCGTCTACTAGGTTTGGCTTTCTGTTTCTTTTTTTCTTTTGCGTTAGAACCTTTTTTATCAACCACCCTTAGCACTTCAGTATTTTGAGATGGCTTATTCTCTTTCACTGACAATTTGGCTACACACTGTAAGGTATGCTCAATCCTTTTTGCAATACTAATAACCTCTTCTAGATTGGGATCATCTTTTAAGCAAATTTCTTCGCAAATTTTATCATTAGAACAATGTAGCATAAACTGATCCCTTATGTGTTCATCTAGACCGTCCCCAAATTTACAATTTAGAGACAAATGTCTCAGAGCTGTAATATAGTATTCAACAGATTCTCCATCATGCTGAAACCGCATACCAAAATGATACCGTTCCAGTACCGTACTTGTCTTGGATTCAAAATGTTTATCTAACTTAGCCAGAGCTTCATCAAAGTCATTGGATCCCCCTTCCAAGTCTAAATCGGGCAAATCAGGGAGAGTGTCATATATCCTTTGACCTTCATAGCCAATGAAGTGCATTAACATTGCCACTTTGCGATCCACAAACATCACGTTCCCACAAGTGGCTTTAACATAGTGCAAGAAACCCTTTTTCCAGGGAGTCCACTTGATTCTGGGCGGGCCCGGAGCAGGCATGAATACCTGTGGACCAGGGACACCAGACAGAGCCATCACCAAAACAACACTCCGGAAAAGTAATACTAAACGTTTCAGAAAGTAGAGGCCCTTCTCCCCTGATTTCAGACACTACTGCAGTGTGTCCTCAGATGAAACACTGACCAAAGAAAACACTTTCTCCCTTGGAAAACTAAAGAATTTGCTTACTCCCTTGGAAAACCAAAGAATTCACTTTCTCCCTTGGACGCCACCCAGTTCTAGACCAATTTGTCCAAAACACAAAAATTCCAAAAAAAACGTCCTCTTTGCCGCTGACCCGCTCACCTCAGCAATCCACATAAAGTCCTTTCAACCCGCCCACCGGTTTGAGACCTGGGCAGGTCAATGTCTTTGCTCGCCTTTCACAATCCTAAAGAGAAAGGATGCAAACCGGTACGCGCGCGGGCCAAACAGTGTCTCCGGTTCCTGCAGCGCTTACTTCCTCATTTAGCCAAGGCACGTGATGCGGTCACGTGGCGTGCGCGTATCGCGTCACAGACTGCTGGTGCTCGTAGAGCGGGAGGGCGTAGCTGGATGGCAGTGGCCGCCTGGGTCAGGCCCGCGTGACACGGTCACGTGGTATGCACGCTGCTCTTGGCGTGCATAAATTAAGCAAGAATTGGGAGACTCTGCTTCCCGGGAGGCGTTCACCCTTTGACTGTGGATCGGGACATTCACAGCTTACCCGACACAGGTCGATGCGGCAGTGCAGCTCCGTTGCTAGCCGCGTAGCCACGCTGCCTTCAGTCATTCCGCTCCGTTGATTTAGATGAACTGGACAGCGAGACGCATGCCCTCATCGACACCTCCGCAGCCGGATGTCAGCTGCTTCTTCTGGCACGACTCTGAAAGCAGGGGGGGGGGCGTCTGCTCCAACTTGCCTGTGCTGGGGGCCTTAACGTTGCGGATGAGACAACAGCAAGGGATCACCTCGCTTCACAGGAACTCCAATCCCATCCTCGTCGCCATTGTTGCAAAAGTAAATACTCCAGTTATGTTTACTATGTGACTTTATTGGGTAAAAGTAAGAGCATACATTAAACACCCCAACACATCTAATGACCCAGGCTCAACTGACAATCCTTGAGCAAGAACATAGTCAAACACTCTAAATTCCAGAGATAGAATGTACATCATAAATGCAATCTAGAATGAGCTTACCTCACACAATAATGAGCATGCAAATCACTTTGCATGCTTGTATTCATACAACCGAGAGGTCTAGACTTCCCATATATTTTGCCAAGTTTGTTTTGACTGGCTTGCCTTTCCAATCTCCGAAAGAGTTGGCGTGCCACCATTGAAGGTCAAAATTATAACCTCGTACTACATAGTATGCATCAGACACAATTAGAGTGGGCTTATGCAAATTTGTTTCAGTGCCAGGAGGAGGACTTGTAACTCGCCAACCTGGGCTGATATATTCCCTAAAGGTTTTGTTTGGGTAACCTGGTGTTCAAACTCATTGTTATGGTTGAAGCACCCTTTCACAGCAGCACAGGCAGCAGAATACTTAGAACGTGTCCTAACTGCTGGAACAGCACTTCCATCACAGTATAGTACATTTGCAAACATCAAATGTACTGCTGCATCTCCTTCTAATTGTAGAGACAATTCCAGTTCATACATTTGTAGTAGTTCTGGTTTGCTACCTGTACCAAAGACAGTAAATGGTGCGCCAACATCCAGTCCGCCTTACTGAATAAAATATCTACGTTACAATCTAAAATCAAAGACAAACAAAGCAGCCTGAACCAAGACAATCATACTCCAATACTGCTAAGGCACGCTCCCCCAATCCCCTTTAATACTATACCTTTTACCTTCTCGCCTCTAACTATTGCGGAAGTGGAAGACATCATTAAGAGAATGAAACCGTCAAACTGCCAAGGTGACCCCTGTCCTGCTCCTATTATTAAGGATTCTGTCCACGATTTGGCCCCCTTCATCACGGCCTTCATTAACGCATCCTTTAGTACAAACACTGTCCCAGACAACCTTAAGGACGCATGGGTGATCCCATTGCTAAAACAAAACATCCCTAGACCCTAGCATTCCCACCAATTTCAGACCCATAACCACAGTCCCTTTCTTGCTGAAGATTTTAGATCGCGCAGCATACCTGCAGATCCAAGACTACTTGGAATCTAATAACCTCTTAGGTTGGAGGCGATCTGGTTTCGGTCATAGACACGGGACCGAAACAGCCCTGATAGACCTAAAAACCCAAATTGAGCACCTGAAAGATAATGGGAAACTAGCCATGCTACTCCTATTAGACCTCTCGGCAGCCTTTGATCTGGTCAATCATCAAATCTTCTGCCAACACCTCCTCTCTGCTGCCCACTTCTCCGACTCAACTACTTGGATTAAACCCTTTCTGAGTAACAGATCTATGAGGGTCTTTTCTCCCTCGGCAGGCACTAACCCCGCACCAATTCACTGCGGTGTCCCTCAAGGGTCCTGCGTGTCGCCCACATTATACAATGTCTTCACAAAACCCCTCTTTGTACTGGACTATCCGGGTGTGTCCTACACCAACTACGCTGACGACACCCAGATACTCATTCCCATCACTGGTGACTACATGTCTGACACAAAGGCCTTGAACGATGTCTACTTGGTTATCCAGGCCTGGATGGCACAACATGAATTCTGTTTTAACGACGACAAGACGGAGCTCCTCATCCTAGGCTCTTCGCAACGTCTCAATAAATCGGACCACTCCTACCAATCATTCATCATAGATGGTAACACCATTAAGGTCTCCAAAGACACAAAAACTCTAGGATTCTATCTTGACGCCACCTTGTCATTGACACGACAAACCAATGCAGTTAGATCATTGGCTGCTTACACCTGCAAACTGATTGCAGCCTCTAGACCTTTTCTAACTACGCCCAACAGCATCACCTTAGCGAGAACGCTCGTCATGCCTAAAATTGACTATTGCAGCGCCCTTTACCTAGGAACTAGCCAAGCAAACCTAAACAAACTACAAATCACCCAGAATAACGCCATTAGGGCTGCGCTAAACATCCCTAGAAACCACCATATCTCAGAAGCTAGAACTAACTCACACTGGCTACCTGTCAAACAGAAAATCTCACTAAGCACACTTGCCCGGACCCACAAATGTCTGGCTAATAAGGCTCCCCCTTATCTGTGCAGCAGACTCTCCCGCCACTCATCCACTCGGCCTCAAAGAATAGCCCAGACCCACTGCCTATCGGTTCCAAGGTTTAAACTTCAAAAAGCGGGGGGCCTGAGCTTCCCTGTCCTTGCGTCCAAGCTCTGGAACACACTCCCGGTTACCATCAGATCTGAGGTTTCACGCAATACCTTCAAATTGAAATCGAAATCTTGGCTCCTTGCTCCTAAGACTTCCTATTACGGTCCTACCTCGTAATCGCCTGCCTTACGGTGATTCGCTGTATATACCTGCAAGTATCCTCTCTGTAAATTATTGATGTCATTGTCCCGTCCTATGTAACTTCTCTATGCAACTATCTATGTAAACATTGATTTCACTGTCTGTTCCAATGATCCTTTGTAAATTATTGAAGTCATTGTCTGGTGCAACGATCCTATGTAACTTCTCCATGTAACTACTGTATGTAAACATCTCCAAATTTGCGCTCTGATGCCCCTGGGCCTGATGGTGCGCGTTACAAATAAATAAACGAAACTAAACTAAACTTATATTGTTATTTTTTCTCTTGCGCTGTCTGCATCACAGCCCTTTGAACCCACCTGGCGTGTAGTGCCTTCGCATTTACAATAATAGAGCATGTAGCTGCTTCTAACTGCACTAATGGTGTATTTATGTGCATAAATTTGTTTGCGGCTAAGGTGCGTACCTTCTGTACTATCATCAGCCAGAATATTTTCTTCTGGAGCACATTTCAGCTCTGCAATTATATAGACATGCGAATGGTATGCTATGGGTTTTGTCTCCCCATGGTTACATGCTACATATAGAAATAGTGTCACTTCTAAGTCCTTATAAGTGTTTCTGCCCTGGAGAGGACTACTTTTAGTCATCCGTTAGTAGGCGTGGTGCAGGATGTGTGTGTGCTCTCCCTTCCAGTCTGTTGGATGGAAGTTGGGCTTCAATAAGTCATACAGTGGTTTCACTAATGCTGCATAATCTGCCACTTATGAATGCCCAACATTTAAAAAGGCCAAGTATGGCCTGTAACTGCTTGAGTGTGCATGTGCTTTGCAAGTGTGCAAATGTCTCTAGGAATTGTGGAGAAAGTGCCCTTCCCTCATCATTTCTCTATGGGCTATTTTAGATTTCTTGAAATTGAAAGTGTAGCCTTTAGCTGCTAGTCTCCTAATGATTAAGTCTACCTTCTCCAAGGGCCTTATTGCGAAGGTGCTGGTATTACAGCATACCGACACATTACCAACATGCTCCAAGTTTGCCAGTAGGGTCATAGATTTACCTCCAGCTCTGAGCTGGAGGTATATCTGCCACCTTACCATAAAACAACTGACAGTATTACTGTCCTGGTAATACCAGTGCTGGTAATACCGGCAAATCCCCCAATTGGGTCCTGCGGGACTCGATGGAATGAGGATTTACCGGCATTTCCGTCACTTGGAATCTGCCGGTTAGTCTGGCAGACCAACTGGCGGAAATGGTATTACAGTTTTCCAGTATCCCGCTGGTAATTCCGGTGGGATACCGGCAAACATGTAATAAGGCTGTAAGTGTTCATTCAAGGCATCAGCTGTGCAGTATAGGTAATCCACATATGTCCAGCATGTCTGTATGCCTTTGAAGAGGGATTTTACTCTACTAGAGAATAGCCCAGGACTGTTTTTGTACTCCTGTGGGAGTGGCGTGAACAAAACTGTTTCCCCTTAAATGTTATAGATGTGTATTTATAGCTCTCGGAATCCAAAGGTTGTGCAAACAATCCATTCCCCAAATCCAATCCAGTCTCATATTTGTATCTCTGTATGTTACTCACAAGGCCTGAACTATGCAAGTTCTGTACAGCCTCTGTGCGTGTATTGCCATTTAAAATCCTAAACTCAATAACTAGCTGATATGAACCATCTGGCTTAGACATTAGAAGTAATGCTGTATTGTAGGGGCTTGCCTGTTATATCAGAACCCCCTGGTCTAATAGCTGATCCACAATTATTTATAAATGTGGAATAGCCTGTGCTTTGTTTGGATATGGTCCGGTGGGTTTGGTGTTGCAAACACTGACATTTTATGTGGAGGGCAGTCTGTGTCATGTCCTACATGATTCTTGTTCATCTATGCTGCACCTACAACAGCCCATGAGGCTGCATAGGAGCTCACTGCATGTTCCTCAACTTCCTCTGAAAAGGCTGGTTTAATGGTTTCCTCACCGATGGGGCTTTACCTAACACATAGCCCTGGCCAATCATGTTCTGCTAAAAGACCATATTATATTATATGCAAATTTGATCAAAATAGTGCCCCTGTTTCCTTTGGATATTCCCCTTCAAGTTGAATTGTAACTATATACACCGTATTGTCCCCAACCACTTCTCCTGTGGGTGAGATAACCTATACTTTTTGAATAAAGGAAATGTGATCTAAAATCTTCTTGTGTTTTTCTATGAATATGGAGACTTACGGTCAAGAATTCAATTGTACCACTAGCCAATCCCCTGCATCTTTATTCACTAGTATTATCCTGTCAGTCTGATTTAGAGCTTCTGCCATTGTCCACTCTTAAAGCTACAGTTTGCTTCCTTTCTTCTGTCATCTCTTTCCCCCCTGGTGGGGATCTGCTCTCACTTGGGTGCCAAGCCCTGTTTGTTCTCTTTTCGTGAAGGAGAAGGATAGCCTTCATCTCTGTATCTTTGTGGTTGCCTTAGCGACCCCTTAACTGAAAGGTACTCTTCTCACCACTTCTGGCCTTGTAGGGTCCCCTACCCCAACCAACTTCTTGCCTGGGGCTGGTCCTGTCTCTTTTTAATAGATATTGTCCTGCTATGAAAGGTCTCCCTTTCTTGTTTGGCAGGGGGCATACTGGAAGCATGTGTCCTTCCCTTCCTGCTTCTATCTGAGAAGGTATTTCTACCTGGTTACTGTAAGATACCAGCTGTGCTAGTAGGTGGTGCTCTTTTAGAGTGCGTACTCTCATCTAATTCCTTCCTTTGCCTTTCCCCGGGGGTTCTACCCAGATGATCTCTGCCTAAGAACCTGTACGTAGCTGTCCGTATGGGGCCAAACTGGAGTTTCCTTTCTTGGTCACCGGACAATACTGCTAGGCATCTGAAGACTTCTAGTTTCATCAATTCACCTTTTATGAGGGGCATGAGTATTCCCTGCAACTGCTCCCTGAGAGTTCAATATCGCTCCCAAAATCGAGGTTAGTGCTGTATTTGAAGGAGTCACAATTAAATGAAGTTACAACCAACTATACACTGAAACCCAACTATCAGAATGTGCCATAGGTCGATTCAACCTGTTGGCAATATCATTGCTGAAGCCCTCTGCCTCTGCTAAGGAGTGACGTCAGGGCAGGCTGCCTCTTGCTGGCTCAGTTTAGTGACATATGATCTGGGGTTTCCTCCTGCAATGTGGGGCATGTGCCCAATAAGGCTTTGAGGGTCTGGAATGGAAGTATTCCTTCCTCCCCTGCTATTACTGGTTGGTCTGGGTGCTGCCAGGGAAGCTCCCAAAGCTCTATATTCTACAGCTTGAGCGTAGACATTGTCACAATGTCTCACCAGAATGTCATAGTGCTCCCTCGTATATGGGTCATTTGCCTCCCTATTTGGTGGAACCTAAGGGTGGAACCTAAGTATGTTTTTAAGGATAACCCTTCCATAGTGAAAGGGCCATATCAAGCCTGTGTAGTGGGATATCTCAAGCCCCCTAAAAACGGGTTCTTGTGGTCTAGCTGCAGCAAAGCTAACTCAGGATACCCATTGGGTGTGTACTGTATTTGATCTAGATCCCTCCTATTGTGTACGATTTGAAATACGTCCCCTAGCTTGACACCAGCTGTCTTCAAATATGTAAACATGTTTTCAGTCTTCCGGGTGTTAGGCAGAATCCTGTGCAGTTGCCTTGGGCAAAACTGCAAAAAAGATTAAGACTACAGGAGCAGCAGTAAACCCAATTGGTAGCAGTCTGCACCACCCAGATTTACCTGGTAGCTGTGGCTGAGCAGTCAGATTTCTCTCATGAAGAGTTAGGCAGTGTACAGAGCATACACAATAGGGCCAAAAAATACAGTAGAAAAAGCAAACACTGACCAGAGCTTTGGTATTAAAAGTATATAATTTATTTAAAACGCACTTTATGAAAATACACTGGCACTAATATATCAAGCAAGTTCCAACACAGTCACTATAAGTATATACACCTCCCTAGTTAATTATTCGACAAGTCTAGGTTAACACACCACTTATTAACAAAACAGAGGTGTGCGCGTAACCTTAGATGGTACTCCAATAATTTGTTAAAAAGGGAGAGAAAAGGCAGAGCATGGAAATAACACAGTACCAACACTTTTAAGAACCCCCAGCAAGGCAGGAAAGGCAGGGTCTACTGTAGAACCAAAGTTCATAGGCCAGGCCCACTCTTAGAGAGAGCAAGGCTGAATGTGCCCAAGATCACACAGTGGAAATGCACTCGAAGTCTTTGCAGAAAATGTCAAAAGAGGTTGGATCAGTTCAGAAAGATAAAGTTAGAAGGTTTGGAGGCCAACCCAGTTGGAAAGTCAAGGATTTACGGGACACCTTGGACAGTCTGTTGCAAGGGAGGCCAGGCGGGGCACAGTACCTTAAATGGTGGGAACGTTCCAGTGGGGGCAGTTGTTCCTGGCAGCGGGTGCAAGTCGTGGCTTCGACCAGAGGAAGAGATGATCTTGACGAGGAAAAAGCTGGAAGTTGTTGCAATGCCAGGGATGAAACCAGGCGCGGAGTTCCCGATTAAAAGGTACGACCCCTTTATTCGCGGTCAGTGGTGAAGCGTGGCTATCCGGCCGCCGGGTGCTTGGCACGGGTGATTCGACCACGAGACGTCCTGGAAGGCGAAAAAGGCGAACTGGTTGATCCCACCAGCTCAAAGGGAAGAAGACTCTCCTGGAAGAAGATCTCCTCTGTCGTTGGGGAAGTGGGGAGTTCTTTACAGCAGGGCTCCACTGGTGGTGTCGTCGTTGTAGATGGCTCAGCTTCTCCCCTCTTCGGATTCCCTGGGTCCTGTGACGACTTCTGAAGTTCCAGTACCCAAAGCCCTGCTTTTATGCCGAAATACCCCCATTCAACAGCCTAGCTGTCACTCAAACATTCTAAGTGGTGAGCCGGGCGGCTCACCACTGGGCCAATCACACAAAGGTGTGACTTGAGTTGCTGAGGCAACTCAGTCCAGGGTGCCTAATCCCCCTCCCACATATCCAGTAGACCCCAGACAGAGTGGTACCATTTGGAGGGCTTCTGTGCAGAAGCCCGCCAAAAAGTGGAACAAAGGGCTCAACTTGGGTTAGAGTTTCAGAGGCGAAAACAAACGCCATTTTAAAACCGAGTCCTGGCAAAAAGACCCAACCGGGGAATTAATATTAAATAAATAACCCGATGGTATCTTTAACATTGCACCAAAAAGTGGTGCGTTAAAAATCAATGGGAAAATCTCAAAAGAAATATTCTGGTGGAATATTTTGCGTGGTATCCACTGCCACCAGCCAGAAACTCGACAAGGGGGGACTGGATAGTGCCCCCTTGGAAAACAGACCCAGGGGCAATCAAATTACCCCTACCAGTACTTCCACAATATGATGGTTTGTACTGGTTCTGTTCACAATTTGAGACTAGTAAAGCCAATGGTGACTTTACATGCCCCGGGAGACAGTTGTCTGTCCCAAGGTATGGAGTCTATGTTTGGGGGTCACGATGACACCCCTGTGTTACTGCATGAGGGTGCTGTGTAACACGCATACCAAAAACACATGAGGCCCTATGGAGTAAAAGACCCCATAGCCCATAAAACACATTCACAGTCAAAAGGATATCTCAAATCATGCCTAAGAGTGGGACAAAAAGAGTCTCACTCTTAGCAGGAGAAACAAATAAACCCCAAAAAATCAAGCAAAGCTGCTGGGGGACTCACTAGGTTTGGGAAATTACCCTTAACAGAGAATTCTCCCTAACACCGGGCACAGCCACTGCCACTATAAAACTGGTGTTGACATCTCTAACACCTCCTTCCTGTAACCACCTGGTTACTGCTTAATGGCAGTCTACAGGCATAGGGACATCAACATGTGGGTTAGCCATTCTAATATCTCTTAGCTAGAAAGCGTCTAAGAGTTATTGCTCGATAAACACACCCTGCTCTTTACTAGAGTGTGCTACAAGCTTATTTATTGTGCACCCTGCTCTTTATTAGAGTCTATATTGTTGTTTGTATCACCAGGCCTGTAGCAACCCCCTTAGCCCCTCGTCAGTAGCTAAGTATTGAGAATATTTGGATCTATGTGAACCAGGGATGTAATTTCACCAAATTGCCTGGGGTAGCGGACGTGACATCACATGACCCTTGACCTCTGGTGACATCACAGGAAGTGATGTCATTTGACCCCACCACGAAGTGATATTGCAGGAAGTGGTGGAATGCGACCTTTCACCCCTTGACAAAACAGGAAGTGCCATCACATAGCATTGTTCCTAAGTACACTACAAAAAATATGGTTATGATATCACTATAATGCGATATACATTTCATACAAGAATGGATCGCCATATGTATCGTTAAGATCAGTGTGTATAGGTCATAGTACCAAATAACTGTGAATGAGAGCAGACGTCCATGGCCAAGTGATAATGATGTGTTATATAGCACTTAGGCTTAAATGCTTTATATAGAAAAAATATACATACAATATCACCCACCCTGTGTTGCTACTCATTTATCGACCTCAGAAGGATGAAAGGCTGAGTTGAGGTGGTGAAGAACAGACTAAATCAGTGACTAACCCCCTAAGTGTGCCTGAAATAAACCTTTAATGAGTCTAGCCATTATTTAATAGAATTCCAGAAAGACACATTATTTGGTATTTCTATTCTTTCTTATTTAGGGTCACTGCTGAAAGTGTTACTTGTGGAAACCCTGTTCATTTGATTTTACGAGGCCTGAACAAGAAAGCCAGCCACTCCAGAAGCAAAGAGCCAAATGGCGCTCGCCACAGCCTAGGGGCTTGCATTAAAAAAATAATTACACTTTTTTTTACATTTTCTTTTTAGGGCTAGCTAGAGAGATCACACGGCTAGCAAGGGAGACCTCAGGGGTCACAGTTGGGACCCTGGTAAACCCTTAATGATGTCCCCGATGTGATCACTGCAACTTTTTAAATGGTAAATCTAAAAATGTCTTTTCTTTCGGTTTCTCCCAATTATATGCAGGGGGAGACCCCCCACATACCCCAATGCTCTCTCTACATTATAAATTACCCTAACCCACCCCCCACATATAATTGTGGTGAAATCTGTAAAAAGAACTCTGACATTTTCTGATTTGGCATTTTCGGCGTTGCAGTGCTTGTATGATCTCTAATATTTTTCGGGTGTAGAAGAGGGTGAGCAATACCCTGGTGTGGTCCACAAAATGACGTGATTCTTATCATGCCTATTTCCAGAGGCTCCCTCCTCCACTTCCAGGGGAGTGTCCAACACCTCTCCAGCAGGGGCTAAGCATATACCTGTCACTGTGCATCAGCAAAGAGAGTAGTGAGCGACTATTCTCATTCATCAGCACAGGAAAGGCTTGCTAAGGTCACATCATTTGTTATTGATGGTCCACTGCTCATACCTTCCAGTAACCCTTTGTGTGTGTGTATATAACATATCAATGCACAGTATATTTAAATAGATGCCACACACATCATGCCCATATTCAAAATGCTTCTGACAAATTTCTCAGAAATGAACACTCAATGAATGCTTCTTACACTCTCATGTATAATTTGAATCTTTTAATTATGAGAAATAAGTAATAAAGAATCACTGCTACCATTAGGATCACTATACACAACACACTTAAAATGCAAAAAGTAATTAATGAATAAGCAGCAAATATTGTCATTGCCTCTACGTGTATTCAAGACTTAAGACTAAACCTTCTTCGAGATATCATAGTCACCGTAAAATAACTACCTGCCTCACCAGATCTTGCTAGGCAACCTCATCAAATCTTGCTAGGCAACTTGATATCAGCACTTGCCCTTTCAATACCTCAATACCTTTCTCAATGTCATATCAATGATGAGTAAAACATCTCATACTTACTATCTGTAGAAGGTAGGGGCACGGGGGCTGGAGAAGTCTTACAGAGACATGATTTACGGCCAGCTCTGACACAGGTTTTGACATTCTCATCCCTGACTGCTACAAGATCCTCTCAGAATCAACCGACCAGGAGGTGGAGTTGCTTTGATCTTTGAGTGGCTTCCTGCTTCTGTCATTCCTATTCAGGCCTACTCCTCCTTTGAATGCCTGGTCCGCAGGCGTTCTATCTCTCCTGGACTCTCTCTGACTGTGGCCACTATCTACAGGCCACCTGGTTAGGTTGCCCTCTTCCTCTCAGAGTGGGCTGACCTCTCCTCTTCTCTCCTTGCCTTTACCGCTCAACTTCTCCTCCTTGGAGGCCTCAACATCCACCTGGATGCTTTTAATCACTCCTCTGGGCTTTTCCGAAATCTCTGCAACATGCCCTCCCTTTCCATTCTGTCCTCTGGTTCGACACACTCTGCTGGGCATACTTTGGATGTTCTCATCTCATCAGACATCCCCCTGTCTAACCCTCACACCACCCCTCTCTTTTGGTGTGACCACTTTCTACTTTCCTCTCACCTGAAACTCTCTATGCCCCAGGCAAAGCCCACCCCAGCACTGTCACCTACCTTCGCTGTCATTCGGCCCATGAAGCATGTATGGATGCCTTTGCCTCTACTTTCTCTGCTCCTCCCACTCCTGCGGCTGACTCACACTCTGACACAGCCCTCTCTAATCTACATCTTTCTATCTCCAACACTCTGGACATCCTTGCCCCTGTCATGAGAATCTAGTTGAAGCCTACCTCCAAGTGCAACTTTTGGTATGATTCCAACCTCGCCGTCCTGAAACTGAAGTGCAGGATGGCTGAGTGGAAGAGGAGGGTGACGGGCGCATCCTCTGACAAAATAGCCTGCTGCCTCCTACCAAGGCAATACAGACTCTCTGTACTGTTCAAGATGAGAGCCCACATTCAAGCCTGCATCTCTGCGGCCTCTAATCTGCAAGGAACTGGCCAATCCTGCTGCAGTCTCTACCTCTCCTGTTCCCTCCCAGTCCCTCTGTACGGTTATGGCCTCTCACTTCACCAATAAAACTCAGGACACCCTGTCCTCTATCTCCTCTTCCTCTGTCAGCCCCCCTTTGGCCAACTCTCCCTCCCCTCCCCTTTCTCTTCTTTCTCGCTGACTGCACCTGACAGCATTTCTAGACAAGTCTGATCTATGAAAGTGTCGTCCAAACGGGTGCTCCCCTGCTCCTCCAGAACCATTAAGGACCATATTGACCACCTCGCTCCAGATTTGGCCGATTTCTGTAATCACTCGTTTGCCACTCAAACCTTCCCCTCTCTCCACAAGCACTCCCCTGTGCACCCCCTCCTAAAGAAGCCATCTGCCGATCCTACCTGTCCGACAAACTGGTAAAGCTGGCCATCTCCCAGCTTATTCTCCACACTGAATCTGTTGGTTGCCTTCATGACCATCAGTCTGGCTTCAGAGCTGCCAGAGGTATGGAAATTGCTCACCTGAACACCGGTGAAGATCTGCTCTCTACATTGATTCCAGCATTCCTTCGGTACTCATCCTCCTGGATCTTTTCTCTGCCTTTGATACTGTCAACCACGGCATCCTGATCAATCAACCCCGTGAGAACCTGGGCATCACAGATCAGTCAATGGAATGATTGCCGTCCTTCCTCTTGGACTGCCCCTCCCAGATCCAACTTGGTTCCTTTCTCTCCACCACCTCTCATCACCTATGGCACTCCCCAAGGCACCATCCTCTCACCCTGGTTTATCAACCTCTACTTGGCGCCTTTGGCCCACTTGATCTCTACCTTCTCCTCCAACTTTCAGTGTTATGCGGATGACACTCAGCTCTCCTTCAGGCTCCCCTCAGCCTTCCCTCTTCCCTCGCTCATTCCTGACTGTCTATCCGTGATTCAGGAGTGGTGCGCCTTCAATGATCTCTGCCTAAATGCAAGTACGACGGAGATCCTGCTCATTGGGACTCCTGCTCCCGCATTCCCTCTATCACTCTGGCCGCCCTCCTTGGGCCCTCTTCTTTCACCTTCCAGTGAGGCAAAAAACCTTGGTGTCATCTTCAACACCCCTCTCTGTTTTTCTCCTCACAACTCGGACGTCACCAAGAAGTTCCACTACCAACTGCACCTCCTCAAAGGTACTCTTTCATTTCTCACCTTCCCCCCCAGAAGCTCACTGTCTTCAGAGCCCTGGTTCTCTCTAGGCTGGACTACTGCAGCAGCCTCTTTCTCAATCTGCCGCCCGCTACTCTCCGCCGTCTGCAACTAATCCAGAACAGGACTGTGAGATTTATCTTTGGCCTCAGTAGTGTAAAGTGTAGATGCATTAGCACAGGTGCATTGACCCACTGAGTTGACCATATTGCATATTAGGCCTAATGTTTGCTATATTGACAGCTAAGACTAATAGCTTATTCGAAGAGTGAACTAAATGCTGATAAGCAGAACTTTATAGATGGCTTAGTAATGCTTTAGAAGAGCCTAGATATCAAGCATAGTGAGCTACATTGAATGTGCAGGCCTCTAAGGGATGGAATGTTACTGAGTTTAATAGCTAACAGAGGCATGTATTGAGTGCTTGCAGACCTGCAGTATGAAAGCATTATAGCGCCTAGATGGTCAGTCTTGTAATATTATGACACTAACTAGCAGAGTGCAGGGCCTGTAGAGATTGCTCACTAGGGGTTAATTGCAATGCATATGCTTCAGCTTCCCCTGGAATATTTCTCTTTTGCAACCGTGGCTCTGCCATCCTTCGTGAACGGGCCCTCATTCACATGAGAAAGCAGCTTGATCCATGCACTTCTGATTAGAGACATACCAGAGATTTTGCAGCTGGGCTCCAAGTAGGGAGGGGAAAGGAGTGCCTTGTATTGATACTGAGTGTGGTTTTTCCACCAGCACAAACATGTTTTGGTTTTGCTGTGAAGATTCTAGCAAACTGCGTCATGTTGATTGACAGAACAATCTTATAAGAATGCATGCCCACAATAATCGTGAGGGACTCTTCCGTCGGCTTGTGCCGAGAGAGAGTGCAGGTTCCTGGGTTTTCATTTTCCCCTGAGCAGCATTCCTTGCTAAGTTCTCACTTAAGGGCTGGCCAGGGACCAGTGTCTGACCAGAGAGGGGAGACATCCTGGGATGAGAGGCCGGGGCGTTAAGCTGAGCGGGGTCCCAAAGTTAACTAAAAGGATCATGAGATGAGACTGTGTTCTAAATATATCTGTGATTTACAACTTGCATTTCCTTCCCATTTTACTAAAATTGTTGTCTGCTTATTTTATTTCCTTATTGTTAAATAAAAGTTTTTATGCTTAAAGTGTTATCCCTCTAGCATGAGTTCATGGCCGTAGCGCAAAGTCAAACCTGGGAGCGGGAGTGTGGAGTGTGGGGTGTGTTATGACAAGTGGGCTGGTCCCAGAATTGTGCTTACAGCTTACACCCCCTTCCTAAAACAGTCTCAAGCCCAGAGACCGTATCTCTCCAGCCCTGAGGTCTCTCCACTGGCTCTCGGTGACTGCAAGGAAAAATTCCAAGACCCTTTGCATTGTGCACAAGGTTTTTTGCGGCAGGGGGCTGCACTACATCCAACACTCTCTTCCTAAATACCTTCCTTCTCGAGCCCTTTGCTCAGCTACCTCCAACTCTCTAAGGGTCAGACGCCTCTCCAGGCAGCGAGTAAGAGGAAGATCTCTCTCCTCTGCAGGTGCCTCCCCTTGGAATGGCCTCCCTGCCCCTCTCAAACTTGAGCCGGACCACCTGAAGTTCCGGAGGAAGCTAAGAAACATTCTTCTTCTCCCCTGCTTCCTCTATCTCCCTCCCCTGCTGACCTACCTGACCTACTTGTCTTCTGCACCGACTGGTTGCTTGGCTACACTCAGTCTCACTGGGTACCAGGCCCTCCCTTGATCAGTCACCCCTGCACTGCCTTTGGGCCTTCCACGCACTTAGGGGCTGTAACTGTAACCTGTACAGTCCCTTGCCACCTTTGCACTTACCCAGAGCCGCACTGCCCTGTGCTGCACTTACTCAGAGCATTGCTGCTCTGCTGTCCCCGTCCGTCTCCCTGGCACTTCTCCCCCCTTCCCATTGTACAAGGCCTAGTAAGATGAATGACTTATCATATAATGCCTGGTGCGGTCTGCACAATCCAAGAAAAATGCCCAACAAAATCAAAAATACCTATCAAATCATCATGGTCTCTTTAAAAAGCAGGAAAATAGGAAAACATGCTTCTAAAAGAGTCAATGTCAATTGGGCTCAACCATGGTGCTAGCATCAGTCAATTAAGAATAAGATCTGTTCATAGACGGTGAGCTGTTTTGTCCTGGGTGGAAATGTAAAAATATTCCCCATACAGCTCAGTAAAAATAATTGTTCTGCTCAAAAGCCAATAGCCAGAGTCCTTTTGAGGCTCAAATGCCTCAAAAAAAGTCAAAAATCCAATTTAGTGGCTTCAAAGGGTAGGCAAGAAAAATGGAGGCACTTAGCCCCCCTCCCTTCTTCATAGAAGATAAGGGCCCAGTGCGTCTCCCTCTGGATGGTTCTTCTAACCTTCTGTCTTCCGCCTGTCTTAGTCTGCCAACTCTGTCACAGCTAATCTCCTGCCCTGCCTTCCGAAGTGAGCCCTTTTATACTTCTCTGAGCTTAAGCTGTCAACTACCCTTATTAGCATAATATCTAACAGAAGCAAAATGTTGTTTAGACCATCGGCACAAAAAGCTGCTCAGCTTACTGGCCCTGTATCAGTGCTCAGCATCTTTTCAGGGAAGTAAAAAGCTTGTTTCTGTTAAAAGAAAGGCTGATGCTGAATGCCAAAATATTTCACCCAGTTATACTAGCTGCTGTCTTTATCGCACACATTTACAAGCTTGGCAGGAAGTGCTATACTTCTTGTAGCTCTTTCATTTATTGCTATTTCAGTTTTATTTACTATGACCGAGGCACTTGGAACACTTCCCAGAAAGTCAAGAATACACTCAGTGATTTGGTTTACACGATGCACCCTCAAGTATTGTAATAAAAATACAACACGCTTTTCTGCACTTAATTGTGAATCCTACTCATTGCCTAAATATATAAAATGCATTACATTAGGTACTAATGGCTACATGGCTGAAAGGTTTGGGGTGGGACCAAGCCTGAATATGGATATGGTCTTTCCCTTTTGTAATGGCTTGGCAGGTGAAGGATGATGGTCTGGAGGGTTGCCCAGAGCAATGCCAAAGGTTAAGATGAATTCAAAACCTTCCAGCCATCGCCTCTTTTGTTTTGCAGAGAATTACGCTCAGACAGTATAACCCAAGCATGGTTAAAACTAAAAATACATAACAACGCAGAGGTGCGAAGACTGCATCAGGTTACCAGATATTTGGTCGAAAAAAATTGGTCGACCAGACAAATGGTCGAACCAATTTGGTCGAAAACCAAATGGTCGAATTTTTTATTTTTTTATTTTCACCCCCTTTTTTTTTTTGAGGGGGGTCCACCCCCCCAACTCCCTTTTTTTTTCTAAAAACCCATTTTTGTAAAAAACGAAAAACCCGAAAAATAAATATATAATTAAAAAAAAAAATCGACCAAATGTCATTCGACCAGTTTTAGGTCGACCAAATGTCTGGACACCCTGCATCAACCCCAGAGCCTCAAGCAGTATGGACCCGTCTCCCTTTATCAAGAATATTGCTCATCAACAATCTCAGCGGCCACCAACACAACTTAAGTTCTCTTTGTGGCAGACAAACACTGCTCAATCCTACTGCCCGAGCAGGTAATCCCTGAGTCCACGTAAAAATACAATGCGATTAACAACATTTTCATCAACAAGGTAGATAACCTATGGCAATGGATCGGCCACCCTACCCTCGAACGTAATACAAATCTAAACTTCCTTTACTCCCTCATGCTCAAGAAAGGTGCTGTTCGCTTCATTCAAATCAACCATATACAAAGATGACTCACTACCTGTAAAGCAGATCAAGAGGGATGCCAATACCCCCATGCTCGAAATAGTAAATGCCTCACTCATGCAATTATCTTCACAAGAACCCTAATAACAGGAATATTCTGCCCTCTCCTAAAAGAAACTTGCACCAAGCGGATCTCACCAACTACCATTTAATCACAAGTCTCCTGGTCATTGGAAAATTCAGCGAGAAGGCAAATGCCAGCAAATGCCAACATACTTCATGATTAAATTAACCAACACAACATGCACTGTGATTACCAGTCTGGATTCTGACCAAAATGTAGCATTGAAACAGCTCAGGCTCAGGAATTGCTTTGTCCAAAACAAGTTTGGATGAGAAGCACACACCTGAAACTCAATCCCACTACTCTGTCATCCATCTAAGCAGGATATCATTCAAGCATTGCTATACAACATGCACCTTGATGGCTTCACAACTCACCCTGCTGGGCTGCCAAATAACTTCGGTTCACTAGAAGCAGCACTATCCTCTTACAGCAACATAACAAAAAGGCTCAAATCACCTCATGCCAGCTACCCCCCTCCTCTGGAAGATAAAACCCTTACTTCTACCAGATAACTTCAGAATCACAGTCCATGCCCTGGTATTCTCCCCACATGAATGCAGGCAATACTCGCCTTGCTGGTGTTCTGGTTATACCAGGTAGCGCTGCCCAAGACGCTGTGGCATGAATCAAAATGAGAAACATGAAATTCGACCACCCTTCTCCATTACAAAGGAATCTGTACTGGCTTCCCATCCCAGGCACAATACTCTTTAAGACACCTGTATTACCTATGAGGCAACCACCACTACCACATTTGCCTACCTAGCTAAAGTCTAAGGTTCAGGTGGTTTGCAATCCTCCAGGAACCAGGCCATCATTTGGCTTGAGACGAAACTGGTGAACAAAGGAATAACACATGAAACTGGTCTTCCCTTTCTATGCTCATGCCTACTAGCGCACCATCCCAGTAGCAATCCGGATGGCACAAATGCTCTTCCAGTTCGGGAAGTAACTCAAGGCCTTACTCTTCAGTCAATACCTATGAGCTACCTAGGTCCCTTGCGTTCCTTCATCACATCCCACCCCCATGGCAGGAATATCCCTCCTCCTAACCTAATATGCTAGCTTCAACGACATATTCAGCACTCTGTTGCCTACTTGCTAGGTTTACTCTGTAGAACGCCCCAAATACGGATGCAAATCTGGATTAAACTTTACACTTTCAATGATTATTTGGCTTTAGATAGATTTCCTTTAACAGCATTCAACACATTGTATTATTTCAGTGATGATTAGACTTTGAATAGACTTGATTTCAGAGCTTGAAATATATTTTACTCTTTCAACAGTTGTGAGACTTAAATAGACTTTGTTTCCCAGCATACAATACATTGGGCTCTTTCGATGACCATTATGCTTGAAATGGAGAAATGGACTTTTTGTAAATGTATCCTACGTTATGTTTCAGTGATTGTTAGTATTTGAATATACTCTGCTGCCCACCATGAATCATATTGTACACATCTCATTACTGTGGTCATTGTATTGGGTCTCCCAGCATGCATCAATTATCTTTCTCCGTGTGGTTGTCAGACTGTGCTTGGGTACTTGGCCAGTAATTCCCAACATGCATTAAACCTTCAATACTCCTTATTTGTGTTATTGGGCTCGTGGTGATCTGATAAATAAGATGACAGAAAGAGTATGGGTTAAAACTAGCTAGTCATTCCCAGGAATTAACAAAGATAAGAGTGTCAAAAAAGATCAAACTAAAACGTGTTAGGATTCTTGAATAAGATAGATGTATGAATTCTATGCAGACTAATATGATGTCTCTTCTTGAATGTCTACTCAGGGGCGTTTAATTTACTTACCTAGGCTAAAAAGGAAGAATCTCTGGCAAAACAAATGGTTCCCCTTGGGGAATGATCTATGTAAAAAGGTGTCATGGTTGGACAGATTATAAAGTGGCATGATTCTCTCTCTCTCTCTCTCTCTCACTCACTCACTCACTCACTCACTCACTCACACACTCACACACTCACATATACCAGTCCCCACAGGGCATATAGAGAGCAATGACAGATTGCATCACAACTAGTAGAAAGCTTTAGACTAGTGCTAGGTAATACTTACTCCCTGTGGCACCAAGGTATTTTACGCATACAGGGTATCTCATTCAGGTGAAATAAAATGTTTAAAATATATTATGAATGTGCAAAGAGTTAATTTAGCTTGGGTCATGCACTATATACATTGTGCATTTTACTCATGTTATTACACTAATCATAATTTAACAATCGAGTGAGGCACCCGCCACTGCAATGGGTATATGACCACATTCTCAATTCTGATATATGTGCACAGCCCCACTTTTCAAGCCATGCCCCTCTTGAGTACTGCCTACCTATTGTGAGAAACCTGACGGTATTCCCCCACCTACTCCCCTGGGATCTTCCATTCAGGTGGTCTGGGAAGGGCCATCTCTTTTGGATACCGACTCTCAGGGTGGACAAGTGAGGGAGGATCACCTGAGTGGAGGGTCACAAGGGATTGGGAGGAGAATACCCAAGGGTGAGACATGGTATTCCCCTTCTCCCCATTTCCATCAGTAACCCATTCCTCAGCCTTCATGGGATATTTCCAATACCATTCCATCTCCCCCTCCCCATTTCCAATTCATACTGGGAAGATGAAGAGGCAACCGAAAGTAGTGAGGATTACCTATGAGAAACACCTTGAGAAACAGAGGGAAGACTGCCACCTACTGCCATTAGGTTGTCCCATTAATAGAGTCAGGCAGGGTAAGGCATTTAACACTGACCACTCACACCTGACTCAACTTAACTCTTTTCAGGACTAAAGGACAGGCATGTTCTGTTAATTGGAATACTGGACGGTCATGCAAAAACCCAGCCCTGACCACACACCTGCACCCCATTGATACAACCCAGGTGTATAAAAGGAGACTGCTGAGATAGCAGGAAGAGAAGCAGTTGCGAGGCTGTGTGGCTGAGTCCAGCAGGGGATCCCTTCTCAATCCAAAATCTTGTCAGAAGCCGAGAGCAAACTAGGGATGCTGTCTGGACCAGAGAAGCCAAGGAGCAGAGAGTGTCAGGAGCTGAAGGCTGGAGGAGAACAGTGTTTGGATACGCTGACCCGGTGTCTGTAAGGGGCTGCAGCATGGCGAGGGAGCTGTGTCTCCAAGGAGCAGGAGTGAGGCTACCTGCACCCTGCTGGCAGCGTTCAGTGGAATGCTTGTTCCCTTTGGGACCTGTGCCGGCCCCAAGGGTGTCTGAGGGGTAGGTGACCTCAACCCTGTGTATCCCCAAGGGACCGCCTGCAACGCAACGCTGCCCAGTGATTTTCGTGAAAGTCAATAGGAGAGAAACTCAGGAGCATGCGTGTGTTAGGAAAGCTTTCATAATTGCATGTAATTTTCCCTCCATGTGTCAATCCCCAAACTATTTGCTGCTGTTTTACACCCTGAACTAAATTTTGCCAGAGAAGCACAGCCCTAAACTGCACTCCTCTGGGCTTTCGCTCACTGTTTATGGGGAAACTGACATGCCCTTAAAACAGTCAGTACTGGGAGACGTTGTTTCCCTTAGTTCTTTCCTCATGTTGCAACTTTTGTGCAACATGTAACAAGTGTGCAATGTAACTTACCTTACAGCACACTTGGGTCTCTAGTCATTTTTAAAGGCCCTAGAAACTCTTGCTGGACTTTTTATGAACTGTGCAGATGTGTCATGGACAGGACTGGTGGCAGCTATCGTGTTCTTATATTTGTAGCCCTTTCTTGCAATGTTAACCGCGTTTGGCACAAATAGGTGGCCTGGCTCCAAAATGGCCATGCCACGAGGTTCTTTGTCCTGTCCTTTGGCCATCTTGCCCCTTCACCTTCCCCAGGTCAAGTCGACCCGGGTCAGTCCTTATTTGGTCATGCACTTTCCTGCGAAACCCAATGCTTTGGCTGGCTTCTGCATGCCTTGTGTGTGTGCCTCCAGGATGTGGGCTGGGATGTCCGTTCCCAATACACATCCTGGGGGCCAGAGAGTCTGGAGTGTCTTGAATGCCTGGGACCACTGTGGTCCGTGATTGGTCCACGTATGGAGTGAGTATCTGTGAGCAGATCTCCCATTGGGTCCTCTCCGTTTTGGCGCGAAGGGAACTTTGGATAAGAGGAGGCTGAAAACACCACTACCATGGTCGATCTCCTGAGTTCACACGAACAAAGGATAAGGAGCCAAGTATCCTGCAACAAGAAGCCGAGTCGAGGAACCGCTGGTGACCCGCTGGAAGGTTTGGCACCCTGAGCCCGCTGTCGTCCCGTGAGACCCCTCTGCTTCTGATCGTCCTAGCAAGTCTGTGAAGGTGCTTCGACCCATTGGAATAGGGGGATCAACTATTCTCGGCACCTTCACTAAACCCCGCAAGTAAGCCTCTTCGGAAGTGTCCCTGGGCCAACCAGTGGGTTGACCAGCTTACACGGGATGTTTGCTCTGTTACCGCCGCCGTTTTGAGGAGGCCCTCAAAACTTGGTATACTGCTTGCTCTGTGTCCACGGCACCCTCACACCAAATTTCGTACACTTGGCCTTACCAGGTCTGAAGTGAGACGAGTGAGCCCGGACCGGCGTAAACGCGGTTACCGTGTTGCCCTGCTGTGGCAACGACCTGTGCAAGTTCACTGCAATTGTGACCCGCTTGACCGTGAAGCTTGCTGCAGTAGAACTGGGCCGATTCTTCCACCCTGAGCGGAGAAATCGCCACTGTCCCGTTTGGGAATCCTCGCTGCATCTCGGGAACTACACGGTGTCGAGACGTCCTGATTGTCACATTCGAACCTGCCAGGGAAGTGGACTGTACTGGCGAAGTCTGGGTCTGCCTGCGCCTGGAAACCGGTGAGTAGTCCTTACCCCAACTGGTGGCCCCTAGCGCAGGAGCCAATTTTTACGCACAAAGTGGCCCCTGAGGGCCCCTTTCCTTTCAACAGCTATTACGAAATAGCGACTCCATCCCGCACTCTCAAACTGCCTCTGCCCTCAAGTGGAGGCCCTGTTTGAATAGTGGGAACTTGTTCTTCATCACCTTATCCATCTTCCTGAGCTGCTAGAGAGCCTTGGAGAGACCCTATTTTGTCCATTGGCACAAGCGCGTGCATGTACTATTGAGCATAAGGCTCCTCTCTTCGTAGGGCTTGGACTGCCTCTTAGTTAGGTGTATTCTTGATGTTGAACTGGGTCTAAAGATTATTTGCACTGCCTGTTTTCCTCCCCATCTAGGTGGTATACACATTTCGTGTTTTTAACCCCTTAGACCCCCTTGGTCTTGTATATATATTGTATTGTTTGTGATGTATTGGTTTATGCTAGTGTTACTGTGATTCTTTGCTATGGTCTATGTTACAAAGGCCTTGTAATAAATGTGTCTATATTTTTAATATATCACCTGTTTGGAGTAATTCGTAAGTGTCCTTGCTGTGTGTGCTCATTGGGTCTTTCAGTCACCCTCACCCCTCTTGAGACTTAGGGCCTCACCACGGGTTTGGCGGTAACCCTTAAATCCGGCGCTCGTGCTATTACCGCCGGATTTAAGGGTCCGCCAAATCAGGGCTTTGGCGGATTTCTCCCCAGCTCTGAGCTGGGGGAAAATCCGCCAAAAATTTGCGCTATTACCGCCGGCGGGTAATCCACCGGCGGTAAGAGCGTGAAAATTCCCCATTGAGCCCAATGGGGAATGGGGCATTCCCGAATGGGCTCAGTGGGGAGTGGGGAATTCCATTACCGCCAAACCCGTGATCCGGCGCTAATAGCGCCGGGGGTTTGGCGGTAGGGCTAATACAGCTGGCGGTAATACCACCGGCGTTACCGCCCAACTCGTGATGAGGCCTTTAGTCTTGACCACCTGCCATAGCTACCCTGATTGGTCTGGCTTGTCCAGAGGTTACCCTGTTCCAAGAAACTAGGTTGGCCTTCTGAACCTCTGCCCCTCCAGGTCAGAGTTCAGAAATCCCTGTTAACAGCGTGTGACTGAAGCAGAGCAGGAGAAAGGCACAAACTGTAAAGCGGCACGGAATGAAAAGCAAGCAACAGATTGCAAAGAGGCATGAAACAGAAAGCAAGTGAAAAGAGCACCTCAAAGCAGGAACGCGAGAGAAAATAATCCTTTTGTGAACTTTAAGTCCACTATTGTCCATAGGAAGAACGCATTGTGGGACTTGGAGCGAAGAGCACCTGAAGATGAAAGGATAGAAGAAAAGCAAGTACAGGAACTACAGAGATGGACCAAAGACCAGGGTGGGTGCGCTTTGGAGGAGCAAAGGAACCTGCCGTTTTTGAAAGTCTCTGATTCTACCCCATCGCAAAGTTATTTGAGAAAGGAACTGTATATAGAGGAAAAGTTGAATTTTGTGTTTGAAACTGAAGTGGCCTAAGCTTGGTTAAGGGAACCCTGAGAGGCCTAGGAAAAACTGTGTTGTTGAACTGAACTTGTTTTTGAAAATGAAGGGGACTGAGCTTGGGCAAGGGAACCCTAAGAGGCCTAAACAAACTGAACTTGTGTTTCAAACTGAAGGCACCTGAGCTTGGGGAAAGGAACCCGGAGAGGCCTACGAATTTTGCCATGGAAAGAATTTAAGCTTGGGGAAGGGAACCGCAAGAAGTTGAAAGAGGTACTGTTCTATTTCTTTTGTTCTGTTGAACTTGGGCAAGTTGAAGGTTGAAGAAGGGAATCCCAAGGAAATTAAAACATTGAAAGTATTTGAGAATACTGCAAGGGCCATGTGGAGAAGGTCTTACGGATAGCCCTTTTTATATTGAACTCATTTTTGTGACATTCACCAAACTACACCTGGTGAGAAGACCACCTGAAACCAACCTTGGTTTCCTATTTGCTGTTGAACCCACTATGTTTCCTTTTTAAAGACGTCCTAAAACATTTTTGTAAAGAGTGAGGGCAAGCACAGGGTTAGACAGACGGATTATTGTTTTGGACTTTCAGACATCGACGGCCATTAGAAACATCAGTTGAGGGAACCGTCCCTCTAGCGGTAAGGCCAGTTGGGTATTACACCAACCCCTGCATTGTAGTAAATGAAGGGTTTGGAACTATAACACTTGAGCCTGTGTCTATCTCTTGATACCATGCCTGTCTCACACTAGCCTAAAAAGCTATCTATCCCACTCCCCTCAATCCCCCGCAACTGGCTACGAAAATCAACCATGTTTGCTAAACAGTGTGCAGCTCAAAAGATGTTAAGACAAGCAAAAACACAGACGCTCAGAAAACAACTTCCAATACAGCAAATCCTTCTCATTTTCGTGCCCCAAAATCTACAACTGTGTAGCAGTCACTTTCGTCTTGGGCGGTCCAAGTCCACCCCATTAAAACAACACCCAATTCCCCAAGTCACTAAAAACTGTCAGTTTCACATCGTATCGAATGAAGACTGAAGGACCTGATGATCTGCTACAGATTAAAAACATACAGTATGTGTTTTGACAAAACCGTGAAAAAACGATATATTTTCGTATGTGAATGTACGGGGATTCTTTCTCGATGTGGCCTTACCTGCTCTAAGGGCCTGCCTTACAGCAAAGTGTGGGCCGGTTTTGTGGGCCACTGTGAACCGGTCTGATGACCTTTTGCACTGTGTAGCTGACAGATTTGTTTTATGCCACTGGCCCAAAGTAGTTTAAGAGGCAGAATGTGTCAGATAATTCCTCCAAATGTACCCCAGGGTGCCACTTGAAGCATGTTGAGGAAAGAAGCAAATTTTAATAAATACATCTGAAGTGACTACTTTGCTTTTTATGCCCACGCCAGTTTTTGTCACTGTCCGAAATTGCTGGCATTGACAAAGATGTAAAGAGTTCTAATGGCTGTAGTGGCCGGCTGGATGCTGAACCAAAGTGGGAAGCAAAAATATCATTCAAATACTAAAGGAGTCTGGGGTCTCCAAAAGATGGTTGCTTCATTTAATTTGTGTTAATATGACCAGGACCGGGTTTCTCGCTCTGATACAGCCATTCTACAAAAATATATCAGTAGGCCGTGGGCACCTTCAAGTGCAAGCTTCTGTTCCGCATTTGCAACATCTCTTAGTGGGACACCAGAAGGCAGTGTGGTAAGGCCTACTCCTTTGCTCTTTTCAAAAGCATTCGATTTGAGTCACTAGACCACAATGTAGCCAGAGAACGAGTCATTTCGAGCTTATTTTGCTTTGCATAATGGAATTGGTTGTTTGGTTTTCGATGTGCTTGAAGTAATAGTGGTATCAGTTGTGGTGGGAAGTTCGCTCTTCTCATGCACAGAGCCTGAGGTGCAGGCTGGGTGCACTAGTTGTGGGTTGCCAAGTTTGTCAAGTAAGACTGATCTGTCATTCCGGCCAAGCCAGCATTAAAGCTAGCAGTGAGTAGTGCCATTGGCTGGGGTGAGTGGCTGACTCAGATGGTTTCAAGGCGGAGGTACACTGAGGTGGACTGGAAAGCGAGGGAACACCGAAGATAACTTCAGGTCATTGACTGTAAAGCGTTCCATTGCTCCTCAAAGCTAGATCCGTGCTCAATAAATACCATAAGAATAGTAGTTGACAGGACCAGTAAGTCTAGTGGTATGAAAAGTAGAGGAGCAGAGCAATCCAAGCCGCTAGGCAGAAGTCTCCTGCATTAAGTCCCAGCCCTGTATATTAAAGTTTAGCTCCAGGGACAAGCTGGTCTCATTCTGTTTGTGAAAAGGTAGGCGAGGATGCAGAGAGCTCGAAGTCAGGGAGAGGGTTGTCCAGTCCTGGCTATTATTAAATGGAGGGGGTACTTAGAGGTTCAGTACACTGACCTGCCTAGGTTATGCCTCTTCACAGCGCACAGAGGCATGCCACTGTCAGAAATGTTTTTAAAATGAATAATCCTGCCCCTACCACTTTCTGGGAAGGACCTAAAGGATGCCCTTGTTCAAAATACCTCCTGCATCGGCGCAGAGAATACATCAGACCAAGATCCCCTGCTACGTGCATTCCGAAGCAGCACACTGGTGACTTGCAATTTCTACTATTCACCAAGCGCATTCAGCTAGGCAATTGCAACCACGCTATTAAGTGTGGCTTTCTCGCCTATCAGCAGCTTATACTGTAGAAACAAGGTGAGATCTGCAAGCTACATGATTCCGAAATTTAAATATTGCCGCTTTCCAAGATGGTCGGTGCCATCGACCAGCATTCGCAGAGGTCCCATTTCCTGCGCAGCCCCCTGCCCTGATTGGCTGTTGGCTGCTTATTGACCACCTGCTACGACTGTCAGGCGGAAGCCGAGCTAAACCCTGAAGGCAGAGCTGGCCTTAGGGGGGGCGAGCCGGGCGACTGCCTTTTGCCCCCGCCACACGAGCTTGGAGGAGTTTTTTAAGGGCTCCCCCGAGCTGGCGTTGTGGGAGAAGGCTCAGCAGGTGGCCTTTTACTGTAAAATGTGGCCGCCGCAGGGGGTGCATTTAAATGCGCCCCTCTGCCGCGGGCACTTTTCACAAGAAAGGCACCATTAGGCATTAGCCCCACACCACGCCAGCCCTGCGGAGTCTTTCAAGGGCCCCCCGAGCTGGCGTGGTGGCAGATGCTCCACAAAGCATCTGGCCCTGCCCTCCATTCTCCGATCAGACAGACTACTCTCTAAAGTAGGGGGTGTAGCCCTCATCACCAAAGATACCCTATCCATTAGGCAATGCCACCACCCCTGGAAGGGGAACACAGACCTTCTCACAGCCAAATTAGTTTTATCCCCCAACTGCACCATTAATAGTCACCTCACATACAGGCCCCCAGGCTCAGCTCCTGACTTCCAAGGACACCTCCTTCACATCCTAAGCAAGAACCTTAAAGGTTCCACCAAAACTATCTTGCTTGGCAACCTCAACCTAGGTCTGGGCGACTCCAAAGACAAAGCAGCAGCTGCTTTAGCCAAAGAACTAAAAGACCTTGGATTCATACAAAAAGTCAACAACCCAACACACTGCAAAGGCTGCAAGCTCGATTGGGTGGCTGACCACAACTGTTCCGCTTCCGTCATCTACAACATGGCCTACTCTTGGACTGAGCACAACTGCATCCAGTTCACCATCCTGACCACCACAACTCTCATCTATGCTCCCCTGGCTCAAGTCAGAAGCTCCAAAAAAACAGGACAACCTCCGCCTCTTCCTTGAAATCACTGAATTTAGGCCCCCTTTCTCCATCAACCACAGTACTCTCGCCAATATCTACGCCAACACCCTCACCAGAACTGTTAACGTCCTAGCCCCAATTGAGACCAAAAAGGAAAAAGAAATCCATGCACACCAACTCCTGGTTCACGGACGAACTACAGGCCTTATGCACTAGCAAACGTATTGCATTAGCAAATTGGCACTCAAATCCCAATGACTCCACCAAAACAGAATTAAAAAATGTATCCAACCAATATAAACGCCCCATATTCCTAGCTAAATCCAATTCGTTTAACTCATGGATCACCAACGCCAATTCACATCCTAAAGAAATGTTCTCCATTTTCCGAGACCTCATTACTCCTTCGACCAGCCCTGATGAGATCATCAAAGACAAAGCTTGGTGTTCGAGCATCCAGGCAGCCCTACTCGGCAAAATGTAACTTGTCCAACAAAAAATAAAAGCGCAATTCACGGCTCTACCTAAGCCCTACCAACCCTCTCAGCCAAGCCCCCCCACCATTCACATACGGAACCCCTTTGTTCTTGACGTCACAGAACAGGAAGTCTGTAAACTCCTTCTACACCTAAAGCCATCCAACTGCAAAGGAGACATCTGTCCCCCAGCCATCATCAAAGACTGTGCCGACTCCCAGCTCTTCTACTAACTGCATTAATTAATGCCTCTTTCTCGACAGCTATTGTCCCCTCCAGCCTCAAAGAAGCTTGGGCATCCCACTCCAACTACCGACCTATCAACACCGTCCCCTTCCTCCTCAAAATCCTGGACAAAGCAGCCCACAACCAGATTCAGCACTTCCTGTAAGCAAATACCATCCTGGGTAAAAGGAAATCTCGTTTCCGCAAAGGCCATGGCACAGAAACCACCCTCCCCGACCTTAAAAATCAAATAACCACATTAATGGACAAAGGTAAATTGGCTCTCCTCCTACTTCTGAACCTCTCGGCCGCCTTTGATCTCGTGGATCACAAAACCCTCACCACTCGCCTCACCCAGGCAGCACACTTCTCCAACAATGCCTCCTTGTAGATCACTTCCTTCCTGGAAGGCAGAGCCATGAATGTCTCCCTCTGTTGGGTCCCACAAGGCTCCTGCACAGCCCCCACCCTCTACATCCTGTTCATCAAACCCCTTTTTGATAAACTAGACTCCTTCGGCATAACTTACACAAACTATGCTGATGATACACAGGTACTCCTGCCTCTCTCAGGTTCGTATGACCAAGACTCTGCAGCCCTCACAAGGATCTACTCCATCATCCAAGCCTGGATGGCGGCCAATGGACTATGCAGTGGCGTAACACAAGCTCTGGGGCCCCCCTGCAAGCCATGCTGAGGGCCCCCCCACCTCGGCAACAAATCACGAGTCGCAACACACTCTGGGCCGCCTAGATTACCACGCTTGCGCAATACGCACAAACGTGTTGCTGAAGGGGTATGCCACACACTGTACTAGGAGAAAGATATAATATGTGTTTTAATGCAATATACAGCACACTTTCTGAGAAAAATGTACTAAAAAGCCACAGTGTTTGCTATTGTTCTGTCGGGTAACAGCAATCCAAAACATGCAAATCACCAACAGTGCACATGAACATTAATACTTTGCTGTTAAAAATGCCATGCCACAATGAAAACATGTCCAACTGGCTGCAAAATGTAGACCAGTGTAGACACATAATAACATTACAGTAAAGCATGCCAGGCCACATTAAGACATACTTAGACTGGTTGCACCAAAATGCCAGTCGAAGCAATAAGACTCATCAAGAAGAGAGCACACATTCAAGCTTGGGTCTCTGCGGCCTCTAACAACACAGCCAAACACTTTAAAATCTGCAAGGAACTGGCCAATCCTGTTGCGGTTTCAACCTCTCCTGTTCCCTCAACAGGCCCTCTGTACGGCTTTGGCCTCTCGCTTCTCCGCTAAAACTCAGGACATCCTGTCCACTATCTCCTCTTCCTCTCTCGGCCCCCTTTGGCCATCTCTCCCTCTCCTCCTCCTTTTTCCTCTTTCTCTCTAACACCTGACGAGGTTTCTAGACAAGTCCCATCTATGGAAGTGTTGTTGAAACAGGTGCTCGCCTGCTCCTCCAGAACCATCAAGGACCACATTGACACCCTGGATCCAGCCTTGCCCGATTACTGTATTCATTCTTTTGCCACTGGAACTTTCCCCTCTCCCAAATTCTTGGAAAAGCTGGCCAACTGCCATCTTACTCTCCACACTGATTTTGTTGGTTGTCTCTATGACCATCAGTCTGGTTTAAGAGCTGCCAGAGGCATGGAAACTGCTCTCCTGAACACCTGTCAAGATCTGATCTCTAACCTTGATTCCAGCATTCCTTTGTCCTCATCATCCTGGAACTTTCCTCTGCTTTCGACACGGTCAAGCACGCCATCCTGATCAATTGACTCTGTGAGAACCTGGGCATCATGGATGAGGCCCTGGAGTGGCTGACATCCTTCCTCTTGGACAGCCCCTCCCAGGTCCAACTTTGTCCCTTTCACTCCACCACCTCTCTCTACATGTGGCGTTCTCCAGGGCTCTATCCTCTCATCTTGGATTTTCAACCTCTACATGGCCCCTTTGACCCACCTGATCTCTACCTTCTCCTCTAACTTAGTGTTATGCAGATGACACTCAGCTTTCCTTCAGGCTCCCCTCAGCCTACTATTCTCTCTCGCTCATTCCTGGTGTCATCTTCAAATCCACTCTCTTTCTCTCCTCACATCTCGGACGTCGCCAAGAAATCCCACTACCAGCTGCACCTCCTCAAAGGGACTCTTCCATTTCTCACTTTCCCCCAGAAGCTCACTGTCTCCAGAGCTCTGGTTCTCTCTAAACTGGATTACTGCAACAGCCACTTTCTCAATCTGCCTTCCTCTACTCTCCACCCTCTGCAACTAATCCAGAACAGGACTGCGAGACTTATCCTTGGCCTCAGGCCCAGGGACTGTATCTCTCCAGCTGTATCTCTGTATCTCTCCATGAAATCTCTCCACTGGCTCTTGGTGGCTGCAAGGATCAAGTTCAAGACCCTTTTCATTGTCCACTAGGCTTTCTGGGCCTGGGATCCGCACTACATGCAACGCTAGCTTCCAAAATACCTTCCCTCTCGAGCCCTAAGGGTTAGATGCTTCTCCAGGTAGAGAGTGGGGGGGTAGATCCTTCTCCCCTGCAGGTGCCTCCCTCTGTAATGGCCTCCCTGACCCTCCCAAACTTGAGCCGGACCACCTGAAGTTCCGGAAGCAGCTCAAAACGTTCCTCTTCTCCTCTGCTTTCTCTCCCTCCCCTGCTGACCTACCTGACCTACCTGTCTGCTGTACCAACTGGTTGCATGGCTACCCTCTGTCTCACTAACTCCAGTCTCTTTCTTGATCAGTCACCCTTGCACTGCCTCCAGGCCTACCACGCAGTTAGGGGTTGTAACTGTAACCCTACAGTCCCTTGTTCTTCTTGCACTACCCAGAGCCGCGCTGCCCTGGCAGCACTTACTCAGAGCATTGCTGCCCTGTTTCCCCCCCCCCTCTCCCTTGCACTTCCCCCCTCCCTTTCCCCTTGCACTTCTTGTTCTCGCACTTGCACGATCTGAATGGCACAAGGCTTAGTAAGATAATGTGTCCTCCCTCAGTTTTCCTTCTCTTGTCTTGTCATGCCTAAAAACACTTGTGTACAGGTGCGTTGTACATGAATTATCATATCATAACATAACATTTTATCACAGATGCCCAGAAAAATATACAGTGCCGCAGTAAGAAACGGCTAGACTGGCAGAACCCAAATGCCAGTCTAGCCAGGTAATTACACTTAGCAGGACTGCTTTATCAGAAATGCCCAGTTAAAAAAAGTCATACCAAACTGAGGAATGACTAGACTGGCGGTACCAAAATGCCTCTCTAGCCACTAATACCACATATCATGCCTGCTTAGCATGGACATGGACGACCATTATGATTTATTGCACAACCTCACCTTCCGTCCCCCCACACATCCCTTCTCCGTCCCATCCCCTACCCCAACCTCCAAAATCAGCTAATTGGCCCAGAATTACCTCTGTCCCTCTTCCTTGTCCCAGTGCTTACGTATGAGGCTCCTTGCCTCACTGGTAAGTACTGGAGGAAGTGTGGGACTAGGAGTAATGAAGATTACAGGTAGCTAAGTCAGGCATTACCTTCATGTACCTCTACCTTATCCCAGTACTTGTGTATGAGGCATAGTGCCTCATACACAAGTACTGCCTCATACACAAGTACTGGGATGAGGAAGAATAGGGCTAGGTGTAAAGAAGATTACCAATAATTAATCAAGGCATTAAACACAAGTAGTGGTGCAACACCATTGAGCTGACTGGGCTGCAGCACTCCGCCCCCTCCGCCCCCACCGAAATTGTGGGCTATGTTGACTTGACCTGGCTGACCTACAGAGAAGTTGCGGGACAGAAAAGGACACAGATGTTAAACAGCACCTAGGTTTGGCCGTTAACAAGGGCTCGGGCCAGCAATTACTAATGTACAGCATTTCACTGTTTGTACCTGCATTCAAATGCCAATTTTTTTAAGCAATTGAAATTGTGATGTGGGTTTAGTACCTGCATGCCATGGGAGTGATTGGAAGGGTAGAGCGGAAACAGGAGACCAGTTATTCTCACAGCAGCCCATAAGTGGGTGCTTTCAGACCTAAAGGAGAGAGTTAACCGCTTGTAACATTGAAGCTGTACTAGAATAGTCTCATTAAAATGTGTAAAGAAGTTAGATGCCCCCACTCAAATAATGTTGTCCTCCCTACCACACGTGAAGTTAGCACCTCTCCCAACATTTGAAAAGTTAGCCCCCTGAAATGTAGGTTTTGTTGCGCCCCTGAACACAAGCACACACACCATTCACCATATATACACACGCACACCCAGCCATCCATATATTTAAGAGTTGACTCTTTCACCATACAGGAACACCCAGGTAGCCACCCGTACATTTAAGTGTGCAACCTTTCACCACACAGGCACACACACCCAGGCACCTACCCATACATTTAAGTGTGCACCCTTTCACCATACACGCACACCCAGGCAGCCACCCATACATTTGTGTGCACCCTTTCACCATACCCTCACACAGACAGTTACCTCCACATTTAAGTGTGGACACTTTCATCATACAGGCACACCCAGGCAGCCACCCATACATTTAAGTGTGCATCCTTTCACCGTACATGCACACATGCATACCCAGCCACCGATATATTTGTGTGCACTCTTTCACCACTCACACACGTCATGGGTTGAGGGGAGCCATAATACTTCATAAATACATTGGGCCTCATTAGGACCCTGGCAGTGACGGTATGAATGGTGCCGGTAAGGCACCGGCACGGTTCATACCGTCCCGCCGCATTACGAGTTCTGCTTGCGGGTTCCTGACAGCCCGCCAGGTCTTACCAGGCGGGCGGTGCGGCACCCGCAAGCATAACTCATAATTGCGCCGACACCGTTATCAACGTGCCGGCAATGAGGATCGGGAGCCTGGCAATAACGCCACCCGCGAATGGGCAATTACCGCCCCATTCATCTCGTAATGGGCCAGTATTGCCTAATCGCGGGAGGCGGTGCCTGTAGCGAGTATGGCGGTAGCCGTGCCTGCCATACAGGCACGGCTACCGCAGTGCTTGTAATGAGGCCCGTCGTTTCTTTTTGAAGTCACTCTAATTTCATAAAGAAATTATTTCCGTTAAGGACTGAACCATAACGGAAATCATTTCTTTATGAAGGCAGAGTGACTTCAAAAATAAACAATTTATTTTTGAAGTCATAGGGTTTCCCCCAGCCCATGACATGGAGGCCTCTAGCCTAGGGTCTTCATGTCATGGGGTGGGGGTAGCCACCGGACTTTTTGTATTCACTCTGCCTTCATAAAGAAATTATTTTGTTACAAAAATAATTTCTTTAGAAATGCGGAGTGAATTCAAAAAAGTGGGGGCACCTTCCAAAACATGTGGTTGTGGGGGTATGGGGGCCCCTGTTACATCAGTGGGACTGTGCCTAAATGGGAAAAAAACTGAGATCATCATCATGGGCCCAAAAGAAACACTTGCTAAACTCAACCAACAATACTGCAATTTCTCCATTGACAGCTCCACTATCACTATCTCCTCCTCAGTTAAAACACTAGGTGTCTACTTAGACTCCACTCTATCCATGACAAGGCAGGTCAGCGCCATTACCTCAGCGTCTGCCCCCACCACTAAACTCATAGATGCAGTTACACTATTCTTATCCGACCAGAACTGCTTATCGATAGCCTGAGCCACCATAGGGGCCAAACTAGACTATTGCAATATCCTCTTGGCTGGCACCTCAGCAAAAAATCTAAACCGCCTTCAAACTGTCCAAAACAACGCACTTAGAGCAGCTCTGAGAATCCCAAAAAGAGACCACATCTCGCAGGCCGGGCGAGATGCCTACTGGCTTAAGAGAAAGGATCATATTCAAGACTCTCACCTTGACACACAAATGTCTCAACCTCTCAGCCCTACCATACCTCTCTGAAACCACTATCAGAGACACATCATCTCGTCCCAAGAGAACTGGCCATGCCAACAAACTACACATCCCGCACATTCTTAGAGCCAAAGCAGGGGGTATCGGCTTTCCTCACATTGCACCTTAACTCTGAAACTCCCTCCGAAACACACTCAGAGCCGAGACATCCCTCACAGCATTCCGCAAAACACTTAAGACCACCCTGTTCATTTTACATTGCTCCCTTGCTAAACTGTAACTAAGTCTGTACCATGCTGCCATATGTAACATGTATGTTATCTGCAATCAAGCTCGCTGTCTGTAACAGCGCCACAATGCCTCCGGGCTGATGGGTGCTTTATAAATTCTAAATAATAAAATAAAATAAATAAATAGTCAGTTGGCACTTTTTCCAGGGCAGGGCCACCTGATGTTCCTAAAGTGGCCTCTTTGATTGGACAGGTCAAGCCATCAGAAGGGCCAAGTGGGCATGGTTGCAGTGGCCACTTTGTCGAGGCCGGGCCTTTGGACATGACTTGGGCATCCCAAAGTCGGCCATGCCCTAACCTCCCAGGGAACCCAAACTGACAACTGGCCATGGCTGCCACTTTGCTCAAGGTATGGCCTTCAAATATGTCCTGCGGCGCCCAAATCCACCTGAAGTGTCCACTGGCCATATTGCCGGGTTATATTCATCATGCCTGGGCCCTACTAAGCCATCCGAAATGGCCACTGGACATGGGTTTATGGCAGTTTCAGTGGGCAATTCGCCACAGTTGTAAGTCTTTGGGCCACCAGTAGCCTTTGGGAAAGCGTTCTATGTAATTGCATCGACTGTCGTAATTTCGATGGGTTTTTTGAGTATTGTTTAACTAAATTGTTTTTATTTTATTCTTGGGGGACACCCCAAACCCCCATTCCTCATTGTTCTTTAACTATTCCCAACCCCTCCACCCCTTATATACACTTTCCCAACCTACCCCTTATATTTTGATGGGTTTTTTCATTAAAAAATACTCGTAAAAAAACATCAAAATAACAACTGCCGATGAAAGGACGTTATACCTGGGAAAGGGTCAGTGGCCACTAAACTGGTCCACAAGCCTCAAACTGGGCCTTTGTCCATGCTCCGGGTGCCACTAGTAACAATGGCAGGTGGCCACTTTGACCAGGGCAAGCCCAAGCCTGCGGGCTAATACACGGATATACAAGCCTTCTTAGTCCCCCAAACTCAGTTTGGGATGGCCCAGAAGGCTATACCCCTTTTAATAGTTTTGCAGCAACAACAATGGCAGCCAACTGGAAACGATTCTTGGCCCCAAACCAATCAGATTGACTGTTTTTCAATGACTGACCCTGCAAACCCTGTTCCACGCATGCTTCCACTAGGTGATAACCTTAGTACTTTCTGCTCTGGTGCAGCCAATGCCCCACCTATAGGTCAGAGGAGACGGCCATCGAACTAGACAGAACTCATTGCACTAGGTCCAGGATCTCGTCGGCCCTAGACAGGCCCCCAGATGTTCTCACAAGGGTCCATTTCTTCCAGGTGAAGGAGCGCATAATGTCAGCTGCTCATCCCTTAGCAAGCATTCCCTCCCGAAACATGTCGATCTCACTGTTTCAGGATCGGGCTTCCACAACCTTGTCAAATCCAAGAGTGCTTTGTTCAGTGGCTGAGTGGCTGCGCAATAAGGGGATCCCTTACAGAGGGGGGATTCCAACCGCACTCCATTTAGCATACCAGGAAAGGCGATGGATCATCTGAACAATGAAAGAGGCTGAAGGCATAATAAAACCAGGGGAGGCTAAGGAGAGCACCCCCGAGGCTGAGGGACTGGGCCGGGTTGAGGGGCCTGCGACATTCATGAAGTGGGTGAAAATGGGGAGGAGGAGGCTGAAAGGTCCTGTCAGGAAGACATGAAAGGCTCCACAGGAATTTTACAGTGTCAACCTGAGGAGTGGGATAGACTTGTTCTGTTTGTGAGGTCTGGTGCCCCGGTTCGGGCAAAGCTATGATTACTAGAGGTGAGGGCAAGGGTAGTGGAGGGAAGGGGGGGGTATGTTATTTTGGGATGTTCTATTGCCTTTCAAATCGGATCCCTGTTGGATTAAGTTATGTCCAACTTTTGATTCAGGTTGAGCATAGTTTGTGGTTGAGAGGGCTAGGGTGAGTTAGGGTGGGGTGGGTTGGGGGGGGGGGGGAGTTATATCTGAAATGTTTACTGTGGGGGACAGTCAAGTTCACATGTGTAACTGGGGGATAGGGGGCTGACGGGAAAGGGACCAAGTGGTGTATATGGCTGGAAGGCTTAGTGTCTCCTGGATGAGGGGTTAACCGATCAGGCGCGGAAAGACCAGATGGTCTTAGGTACTTGGAATGTTCAGGGATTAAATTCCCTGATGAAGAGGAAGTCTGTTCTGCATAAATTGGGCAAAATGTCACTTGCAGTAGAGTTTCTACAAGAGACGCACCTACTGGTTCAGGATGAAAGGAGGTTGCGGTCCAGGGCATTTCCACGTCAATTCTTCACCTCTGGGGGGCAGATAAAACTAGGTGTGGCAATTCTAATAGGGGAACAGGTCCCTATAACTAGGGTAAGGGTCTTACAGGACCCCCAGGGGAGATTTATCTGTGTCAGATGCCTCTTGTTGGAGCGTCCTTTTACTTTGGTTTACCTGTATGCCCCTAATACTGGGCAGGATGCATTCCTGGAACAGTTTAGCTCCAGGGTCCTCCCCTTTGAGGAGGGACAGATCCTAATAGGGGGCGACTTTAACCTGGTCCCAGAACCACTAACAGATAAGATCCTGCCTGCTACCAGGCTTGATTTCAAGAATGAGGTCACTCTTGGGTCTCTACCCCGGGAACTGGGGGTGGTGGGTGCCTGGAATTTGTTTCACAGGGGGAAAGGGTTGTCTGCTGGAGTGCAATAAGACGCACCTTGTAAATGTGACTGTGAGTTTAAATAAGCCTGCAGCACAAAAGAGAGGCTTCCTTGAGTTTGGTTGGCAGAATTTGCCAACCAGTACCATTGCCGCCACAGCATGCATGCGCGAAACTCACGAGCCAGGCCACAGCGCATGTACAGTACTGGGGACATGGCGGCACACATTATAGCGTGACCCCTGAAGCCAGGATGGGGCAATCTATGCCCAAAGAACCAGCCCAAACGTGGATATAAGCACCATGAGAGTAGACGCTGGCAGGAAAGTGAGGGCACTATATTTGGTTTGGGTGGGAGGCTAAAGGGCGCAGCAGTGGCATGGATGTGTAACACTATGACCCCTCCCAGGGAGCCAAGGGGCACAAGGCTTCCAAGGGAATTGCTGATGGAAGGCCCGCACAAGGCAAGGGGCATGAACAAAAGTGTCTGGTAACCTTCTCAGTCCACCAGATAGTACAACCGTCCCCTTCTGATACAGGAGTCACAAATCTCACGTACAACATGCTCCTGTTCTGTACCACGCATGACGGGAGTTGATGGAGGGGGCGTGCACCCAAAAGGGTCAGGTAAATGAGGTTTCAACAAAGAAACATGGAAAATAGGATGCACCCACCTAGAAGGTGGTAACTGAGGACGGAAAGAAACAGGACTCACTGTGTGATGCGAAAAAGACACAGGAAGCGAGGTGGCAGCTTGGTAAGAAGGTTTAAAAGAGGTAGGTTCTCTGCCGAAAGCCAGACCTTATCACCAGCCTGGAAGTCCGGTTGGAGAGTCCAGCGCCTCTCCGCATTTTGTTTATCACTCTGCTTGGCGTGAGCAAGAGTGGAGTCTGCCAAACGATGTTGTTCCTGGATCTGAGCCATCAATACATCTGCTTAGGGAACTGCACTGTTCATAAGATTGTCCATAGGAACAATCTTCGGGTGCTAGCCATATATACACCAAAAAAAGGCTGCGTCCTGTGGCGGAAGTAGTAGTTGTTGTAAGCCACTTGAGTCACGTCTAGTTGTGCTGCCCAGATGTCTTGCATGGCTTTGGTATAACAACACAGGTATTGCCCTAATGTTTTGTTAGCGCCTTCTGTTTGGTCATTTGTTTGCAGGTGGTAGCTGCAACTGAGGGTACAATGAATCTGTACATGTTGGCACAGAGCTTCCCAAAAGCGTGAGATATATTGGGACCCTATATCAGTTATGATTTTCTCAGGAAGACTCTGTAAACGAGCCATTTTACTGAAAGATTCAACCATAATACAAGTACATCCGTTAGAAGCAGGGAGTTCCACAATGAAGTCAGTGGAGATGGTGTGCCAAGGATAAGGGGGTTGGTCAGACGTTGTAACACTGCTTTTGTTTTGTGCGCGTACGAGACAACTCGAGGTGTATTGTTTAACGTGTTAAGACATTTTGGTCCACCCAAATTGACTTGAAATCCGTTCCAATGTGGCTTTCTTCCCTCAGTGACCACCAACTCGGGAGTCATGGAAACATGCCATCACAGCAGTGTGGAGCTCCATGGAGGGAATATACAACTTGTCGTAATGCAAAACAAGGCCATCCATGGATTCAATCGCTAGTGTTCTGGTCAATTCTTTCACCGCTGGGTCGACAGCTAGATACTGACGTATGCATTGAAGTATGGTATCACTGAACCGAAAAATTGTTTTATTTGGTCTAAAAGACATGATGTCCCATCATCCCTATTCCCAGGATGATCATCCAAAGTTTGGAACAAGGCATCAGCTTTTTTGTGTAGAGAACCAGGGGTGTACGTGATTTTAAAATCGTAATGTGAAAAGAAGAAAGCCCATCTGGCCTGTCTGCTGTTTCGGCATTGTAAGGAGGGGGGGAGGTACTGTAGATTTTTGTGATCCTTCCTCACTTCCACCGGAAAACAGTCTGCTTGTAAATGATGACGCCACTCGTCAAAGGCTTCTTTTATAGCTAGCATTTCTTTTTCTATAACAGAATAGTTCTGTTCGCTGCAGGTCAATTTCCTAGAAAAGGAGGCAACCAGATGTTCTTCTTTAATATTTTGTGCTGTTTGGGGGAAGTACGGCTCAGAGGGCTCTGTGTGATAGATCAGTTTCCACGATGAATGAATGAGTGTCATCAGGACGTTGCAAGATCGGGGCAGATAAAAAAGATTGTTTGAGATGCCGTAAGGCTTGTTATGCTTGAGCGTTCCACAGGAATTTATTCTTTGTGCTCAATAAGCGGGTCAGGTGAAAAGTAAGATGTGCGAATCCTGGTATAAAGCACCTGTAAAAATTGGCGAACCCTAAAAAACACAGAATGGCTTTGATGTCTTTGAAGGCTCTTCCAATTAATGATTGCCTGAATCTTATTGGGATCAATTTGGATGCCATGTTGACTAATGCGATAGCCCAGGAAATCGATCGGGATTGGTGGAACTGGCATTTTTCTAATTCAGCGTATGGATGATGGTCGATTAACCGCTGTGGGGCACCGCAGACGTGAAGAACATGTTAGTCAAGAGTGGAAGAAAAGATGAGAATGTCATCCAGCTATACCCAAAATGTCAAGCCAATTAAGTCTGAAAACACATGGTCTATAAACAGTTGGAAGACATCCGGGACATTACATAGGCCAAAAGGCATAACCCTATATTTAAAATGCTCCAATGGTCACTTGAATGCCGTCTTCCACTCATCTCCTTCTTTGATCCTGATAAAATAACATGTGCCCCTCAGGTCAAGTTTGGTGAGAACTATCGCCTTCTGTAGGGATTCCATGATATCACGGATCAATGGCAATGTGTAGCGGCCGTTTTTCGTTATTTCATTGATATCGTGATAGTCCACACAGGGCCGTAGAGATCCCTCTTTTTTAGATGCATACAGAGGGTTGGATTGCTGGTGGGGTGTGTTGACATCCTCTCTACAGACAACAGGCCAGCTAGTTTTCCATCAGTTTTGGCGGCCTCAGAGGACATGGTCAAAGGAAAATGTAATGTTCACCCACAGTGTAGACATAAATGGTTTTGGCGTATAGGTTTTCGCTCCGCTTCAGTTAGTGGTCCACGCATTACTCCCAATTGCATCTGTTCTGGTGTGGTACTACTTGATGTGGGTGTCACAGGTGTCATCATTGTGGGACAAGAAAAGGAGAACTGTTCTGATTTCTTATGTTCATTCCTCCTTTCAGTGAGGTGGTGATCAATATGTAGAACCAGTTCTATTGAGGCTTGCAAGGTGTCAGATTCTGGATTATGTACAAGTTCAACCTTTATTTCCTCCCAAAAACTACGTTTGAACAACATTTTCTGTGTCACCTCAGGACATTGAGCTTCTGCAGCCAGTAAACCAAAATGGCTAAGGTAATGTCATGATGCCTACCCCCAGGCATCCGGACCAAGCCCATCAGCCCCGGGAGCAGGCATCTAGACATTTAGTAAAACCTCAGCAGCCCCGGCTAGGGGCTATCTGGGTTCAGTCCTGGCGCCTTAGGTGCCAGGCTCATGGTAGGAATCAGTCCTGGCGCCTAAGGCGCCAGGTTCATAGTCATTACGTACCACAGACAGACCATGCTGCAAATGACTCCAATCCAACATGAAGCCTGAAAGGGACTATTTTTCTACAGGGACTATTTTTTACTCGGGTGTGGTTCTAGGGACTTCTTACCTGGGACTACTTTTGAGGCTATTTAAACCACACCCGACCAGCAACACACGCTTCGCGTTATTCTGCATCCAGCAGCGTAACACTCACCGTGCCTGCAGCCTGCATCCAGTCTTCTGCCACGCCCGCCTCGAATCCGGAGCTCCTAAAACAAAGAGGAAAGAAAGGGACAAGGTTAGAAAACTAACTTATTTCTATTCCACACCTGATTCTGGATCCATCTTGTCTCCGGACCTGTAAAGAACATCATTTCTGCACGTGCCGCACCTCCAGCTGCAGGGCCGTGCCATACTCACCAGTCTTCAAAGCATTCTTCGGGTCGGCGCTGCCTCCATCATTTCTTCACCGAACTTCAGCACCTAGGAGACAAAAGAAAACCACAAGGTGAGCCGAGGGAACCAACAAATATAATTCTTACCACCATAGACTTACCTGATTTACCACCGGAGGTATCCTTTTGTGACTCTCCATATTTTCACGTGCGGCATCTGTAAAGAGACAAAACAACACGTTTTCCTCGTGCAACATTTACCGGACAGCGCCGAGTGACACGGACTCTTACCTGAGCGCCACCAGCTGCCACAAGAGCATCTTTTCACGAGCCAGCTGCAAGACAAGAAAGGAAGGGGGGAACGAGAGTGAACATCGGACATATTGAACTCTATGAACTTAATACTTACTGGTCCTCACCAGGAACCTAAGAGTCAATACTCTCCGGAACTCTCCCGAGCCTTCAAACCAGTGAAGTAACTGTAATCGACGCGCCCCTGCAACTCCACGCAGGATGGAGAGCTCATCTTTCAAGAATATGAGGTGAGAATGCTATGAGGGCATTTCGGAGGTGATTAGTTGGGGAGGACTGTGGGGGTGCCATCACTTGAATCCACAAGTGGCTAAATCCATCTCTCCACTTGCAGGACAATATTTCTACGGGTTAAGCAGACAAGATTAGGAGGGCAGATCCAGTCAGTCATCGCTGCACTACGCATCACATGGGTGGAGACCGCAGCTGTCCGGGTCCAACCGACGCCCCTGTGGGAGCCAGGTGAGCGTAACAGGTAAGCAACCAAGTCAGTGGAACCTTGATGTTTATCCATCAACTTATTCTGGGCTGTGGAGACCAAGTTGGCCAGTTGAAAAACTCCATGAACGTCTTCTCAAATTCAGCAAAACTGTCCAACATAGGACTGTTGGTGGTCACATAAAGGGTAGCCCAAGTGAGGGCATTACCCGTCAAGTTGCTTAAAATATAACCAATTTTAGCCTTGTCCTGCTGGAAATGTGTTGGCCCATAAAGGAAGTGTATGTGGCAGTGCAAAACACTACCAGTACAGCAAAACGCTGTAAACTTACAGAAATCCCCATCGTATTTCATCGAAGAACCATAAGCCACTGAGCCTTCCATGTATGAGGCAGTAGCACCTTCGGCAACTATATGTTTCAGCATGGTGTTCTCTTGATGAAAGGTAGCCACTTCCAACCACAAATTCTGTAGTTCATCCCAGTGTTCTTGAATGGCTCATAAATCAGAAGATTGTAGGCTTCTTATTCTGTCATAAGCGGCACCCCGCCAGAGTTGCCTAGCTGATATGGTGTGGTGATCCATTGCAACAAACTTCTGTCAGATGAGTTGTCGTTGTGATGTGGGAAATCGGCTTGACAAATCCCAGGAGTGTGGTAACTGATGTTGCCAACTCAACTCTCCACACCATGTCAATGCCTCCCAAGTATTTACATGGTGTAGGGGCAGTGCGAACACTGACAGGGGAGGCACAGCGAGAAACGTAGGATCCAATCACAGGTTAATCAAGGTAAAGCCTACTAGAGCAGAAGTGTAGAATATCTGTGGCCAGGAAAGTAGATTATAGTTCGTAGGCAAACAGGCAGGTAGGAAGTCGGGCAGGAAAAGCAGGTAATGGTAAACAGGCCAGTGGAAAACAAGGAATGGCTGCAGACTGGTAGACAGGAGGACTGGCTGGAGATTGGCACAAGGACTGGCAAGATGACTGGCAGAAGGACTGGAAAAATGACTGGGAGAATGACTGGCGAGATGACTGGCAGATAGCAACGAAGGCAGAGTGAGAGCAGGGGAAAGTAAAGGAAAGCGAATCCACAGGGTAAGAACAGCAGGTAACTAGAGCAAGACAGGAGATCATAGGAAAAACAGCAGCAACCTAGTTGTCTGCCGCGGCGCAATAAGATCCGTCTTGTAACTGTGACCGGGGGTTTAAATAAGCCTGCATCATGAAAGAGGGGCTGTCTTGAGTCTGGTTGGCAGATTTTGCCAACCAATGCCATTGCCGCCATAGCGCGCATGCACGAAACTCAGGAGCCGGTCCACAGCATACTGGGGACTTGGCTGCACCTATCGTATCGCGACTCCTGAAGCCAGGATGGGGCAATCTATTCCTTAAGAACCAGCACCAGTGTGGATATAAGTGCCATGAGCGGAAACACCGGCAGGTAAGTGGGGCGCTGTGCGTGGCTTGGGCGGAAGGCTATGAGTGACAGATATAAACATTATCAATGTATTATAATAATAAATTATACAAAGCAACCTGAATCTCATTTTTTTTGCAGTATGGGCCTACCTAATACTTCGCCATTTGTTCTTCAAATAAAAAAAGTCAGCGACACATGCAAATATATCTGCAAGTATGTATGTCCAGACAACTTATATATTCTAGGCTTCTCGAAAACCACTTTATCCTGTGCTGACAGGGATTGATATTGCCTGTGCCATTTGTTGCAAAACAGATTGAAAAATCTAAGAAATATTTATTAACTTTAGGTTGTGTCATATACCTACTTGCTTTCTGCGTGGCACTGGCAGGTGGTGACACTAAGGTAGTCTCTGAAAAGGGTAGAACTGGTTGAGATGGATGCAGCCTGATTTCGGGATATAGTGCTGGTTTGCCTTCAGAAAGTATAATAAGGTCCTGTAGGGGAGAGGTAAAGGGAAACGAAAGATAAAACAGTGGTTAATTTGTAGCGATGGTGAAAACCAACATTTTAAAACATATATATATATATATATTACATGGGCTGTGGTAGCGGCCATGTAGTTATGGTCAAGTTGCTAAGGCCATAGGTAGAGCACTTTTTGGGTGGCTTATAACTTTGCTTCCCCCAGACGAATCCTTACCAAACTGTGCAAAGAGAGTATATGGCCCACTTTGAATTTTTATGCAAAGTTTGCTCAGGTTTGGTCAAGGGGGGGGCAAAGTTATAGGGGACGTGCCAACATTTCTTTTTTTCCCATAGACCTAATGGGAAAAGATTTCTGTCACGCCTACAGTCCAAACCGCTGGACGGATTTTCCCCAAATATGCGGCAGGAGCGGCGGTTTGGTCCCGAAAGCGTGCTTTTGTTAATTTGGTGTAAATCCATCCAGTCATTTGTTTTTTAAATGACCAAAACGTAAGGCAAAAAAGTGTGCGATATCTATGTCCGCTCCGCGGACTCACTTCCCTGTCCGGTCCGCGGACTGGCCTCTGATTGGCCAGAAAAATTCACTGACTTTTGAGTGGTCCGCGGACACCCAGGCGTGGCTGCTGATTGGGTGGTGAGAAAATGTGAAATGCATCGGTTTTCCTGAAATGCCCACCTGTCTTGATATGGGCAAAATCTTCCTCGGGGCCAGCCCTTTGAGAGCAAAAATACCCAATTCAGCCCAAAATACAGGTTCTATTGTGCTGAGCAGTGATCTCATGCTAGTGACAAATGACACCCTCAAAGTTTTAGCATATTTATTCTAAGCAGTGAATTTCATATACATTTGGGATTCAAGTTAAAGAATATTACAAAGCATAAACTTAGAACAATGCAAAATATAGTGAAACATGGAACTTAGATAAACATAGAGAAACATAGAGAAATATAGAGAAACATAGAGAAACACAGTCTTACGTCCCTTTAATCAGCACTGGGAGACCTTGGCTTTTCATAAGCTAGCTGTAAAAACAAGCCCCGCTCAGAAAAACAATGCTGGAGGACACCGTGAGAGCCAATTCCGGGCACTTGACCGTGCATGAATCAAGTCCACAGGACGATCTCCCACCGAGTCATGTGTGCATGGATATTTTATAATCTCGTGCTGTCAGTCACCATGACGCACAGTTCCAGAACTTTCCCTGTGCAACTGGCTCATGGAAAAAACCCAACTCTCTCTGAGAGGCACCCTGCTCGCTCCTACCCCTCCCTGGTTCCCATCTGCGCTGGCTGAGGAATGTCTTATCAGTACCTTCCCAATAGAAAAGGAAGATTAGCTTGGAGCCAGGGCTACCGTTAGTGAGGCTGAATATTCTAAGGGAAGCAGGGATGTATTAACCCCATCTGCAAGCTCTAAAAGGCATGCACTCATAGCTTAGTGTTTATAGCGCTTAAGACTGGCTATCTAAGCGCTATATAGGTGCCATGATGTTCCAAACACTCCAAAAATACCTATTAGCTACAGAGCTAGGGGCCCTCTCCCTGCCTGTCTATCAACAATGCATAATGTGACCTATTTCATACTAGGCCTGCATATTCCTTGTAGCTCACTACTGCATAATGGAAGTGCTACAACAGACTACTGTCAGCATTTTTAGCACATACTTTGAATACACTATTGGCTTTCAGCGGCTAATGCTGTCATCTAAAGCCCTGATTGGCAAGGTTGCAATTTCGTGTATCACTACATTCCACCCCTATTCAACGTTTGTGCGACAAATGCTGACTAATACCTATCAATATAGTATTTAGTGCAGTGATAAAGACCTAGGGGCTTTGCAAGAGGTTTAAGCAAACTATCTTCTAGCGGTTAGTTAGCGTGGCATGCAAGGTATAACACTACCTAAACAAAAATGTACACAAAGTGAACAGTGACATATACCCTTGCCAAAACCTGGCCTACACAAAAATACCTACACAAAGTGAACATGGACATTTACTCTAGCCAAAACCTGGCCTACACAAAAAATACCTACACAAAGTGAACATGGACATTTACTCTAGCCAAAACCTGGCCTACACAAACAATACCTAAATCAATTTTGTATAACTGATTGTCAGTTAAAAAGCAGCATGCAGTTAAAATGTCAAGGCAATCCAGTGTAGTCTAATCTACAATGCACTATTGCATTTATGTATAGTTACCAATTCTAAAACCTGGCAGCCTTTCACTCTAAGGGCCTACCCTCCCCCTGATCCCAGGGCATTCAAGCGTGACTGTGGGCTGTGTGACTAGACACTTCCCCCATGTATGTGGAACCCAACCAGAAACCATCTAATTTCGTGAACAAGGTGAACCCATGGGCACCAGGTTATCTAAATAAAAACAATTCTACTAATTTACATCAAAGCATGGCATGTGTTATTCATGCAATCAAAAGCAAGCAATTCAATCCATATGTATGCTGGTAACTGTAGCTCTGCGTGCCAGTGTGTGGAGGATGGTCGCCCCCACCCAGTAAAAAGCCAACACCTGCTGATCAAACAATGTTTGCCATACAATGCATCGTGTGTATATAGCAGTCTTGTTGACCTGCCCTATGGCAGAAAAAATGTCTTCATATCTAAAATTCTGCCATCTTCAGTTGGCTGTCAATACTTGTAGCAGTGTTGGGCATATCAATGGGCCCCACCAGGCCAGAAGTTCTATAGCAGAGCTGGCATCAGAACCCATAGTGGCTAGCTTATTGTGCACAGTTTCTATGTCACAAGCATATAAAGCTCCTGCAATTAATGAATCTAGCTCCCTAGCTACGCGCACTCTAGTGATGGGCCATAGAAATGGACTCCATTTGTAGCAGCTTGGTAGTACTAAGGAAACATTGCCTCATGGTAAATCTATGTCTAAGTGTATCACTGTAATAATGAAGGTGTGCATTACCAGCCTACAATTTACATGTTGTCTTACTACTGGAAAATCTAACAGGTTCACAGTGTCTACCTTCTGTGACTTGGAGAATACCCTTCTTCAAGTGGGATATCTACCATATACAATATTAGTTTTAGCCACAAACACCATACTACTATCCGGCAGTGGCTGTTTCATCACATCATGGTAAAATGCATTAGTCAAGTTATAGTCCATAAAATCTTAGCGAGAACACTCGCTGCAGTTCTTGGTCAGAAAAACATCACATTAGACAAATTAAACAAATCGTATCCATTCAGTGACAAAAGATGCCCGACAATGTGCCAGGCCAGTACACCAGCAATTCCATGTGGATACTCGTTTGTAGCGCTTTTCCAAAGAATTATTCCAAATGTCTACAATCAAAAGGTGACTCTTTGCATTAGTGTGCTGGAGACAGCTGTCCCCACAAAAACATGAAACTGGTTGGTTTAACAAAAACCGTGTCACACTCTGTGTCATAAAATCAAACATCAAGTCAGTCATGGTTTCATTTACCTGCCTTAAGCTGGCTGTAAAAGTATCCAGTGTTTCAAAGATTACCATTTCAAATTATAGCTCACACACTTGGCAGCATTACTTCAATTAAGAATCTTAACCTACGCACAGGTGACTTTGATGTGCGCACTCATCTTATCTCAAAATAAATTACGCTCCTGCTTGCATAATTCTGCTGCCCCAACAATTCATAAATCATTCTCCTGCCTACGTGTAACGTAGAAGTTTTTTTTTTTTCAAAGCCAAAAAGCAAAACATCTCTGGTTAAAGCAATTCAGTTGGAAGAGTAAAACCATTTCGTTTTTTCAGATTCATCTCAACAGTGCATTTAAAAACCATTTTTCAATGTGTTAGCATTCAATTGCTGTGTCACACAGCTGTTTGTGGTGCCTGATGTTACAGTCCACAATTCATTGTCCATAGTCCTTTAAACAAGAAAGGGCAAGTCATGTCAATTAAGTTATTTCCAGCAACTGAATATTTGAATGTGTAGCATCAAATATTTGATAATTAGCCAAGTCTGCACCGTGCCAGTTCATCAAAAGTTATTACTCTGTTGGACACTTTTCGCAGGTTGCAGCATTGAGTGCGGTGCAGGGCACGTTTAAAGTTGAAATAGCATGTCGCAGTGGCTCGCTTTCTCTGAGAATGCGTCTGTTTCCTTGATCAGTGTCACCCGGCATTTGCACACGTCTACCCCCCAATCTATTTCTTGGTTATTTGCCTAGGCAAAATACAAACAGAAATGTTAGGATGTCATCAAAACTTCAATATCAGCGTTATCCACCCCTTCCCATAATACCACCCCCATCTTCAAAAAGTCTCATCAGGTAACTACACACTTTGTCATTGCTACTGCAATTATTTATCACCCTTCTGCATGTTTCTGGGGGCTTATTTACACTCAACCATACGGGGTGTAACTGCCTAATCACAAACTCATTTGTGCAATGCGATCATAGTTGGTCAATGGTACCTCAGACTGATCTGTGCTTTTACAAAGCCATATAATAAGTACCCAGGTCGCACAATGCTTTTCTTTTTTTTTTCACCAAAGCGATCACCAATGCCAGGCGCCAACTTGCTTCCAGTGTCTCATGATCTTGATTTAGTTTGCCCTGCTGGCATCACTCCATTTTTCAAAGGTAAAGTCTTTCAGTCCAATACCGCCTACAGTTGTACAAGCAGCAGCTTTGTTTATGTTTCTCCATACAGGCAGTGTCTTTCAAGCCTCTGGTTTTTTCACTTGTCATTTTTTTCAAAGGGGGTTTGCTGTTTCTTGGACCACCCCTTTGAGTGCGATAGTCTAAGTCAGTTTCTTTTGTTGCTTCAACAAATCATTCATTCTTGCACTAAGCCATGAGGCTTCTGGATCATGGCTAATGTGCAGTGTTCATGTTGTCCTTCAAAGCCCTGCTCTGCATGTTGTCTCTTGCAAAACGGCTAAGCACTTTTGTCAGTTTTGCTTCCATCTGGAATGCCATAATGTCTTTGTCAGTTACTCCATCCCTGGCAATGTAGCTTGCAGTTTGCCAGATGTGTATTTTCTCTTCTCAAAGCGCCTAGAGGTTTCTTCTCCAGTGCACAGCGCTTTACTTCAGTTCACATCACATGGAGCATTGGAATGCAGCTTGCACAGCAATAGCGTTTCACTTCACATCACATCACATGGGAATGCGGTTTGCACAGTAATGTCTGTTGGAATGGGCAGCTGTCTTTTCTTGGCCCATTCACAGATGCATAGGTAAATGTTCAGATGTGATGTGTCCGTCTGCCATCCTGCATGCCTTTGTTTCCTACCACAGTGTCACTGGGCAAATTCTTTACTTCTGAACAGCTCTCTGTCTTTGCACCTCCTTCCTCAGGAATGCAGGCATTGTTTATCTTTCGTGTGCACCTGGCAGCGCCATGAGCACGCAGCTTATCTCTTTTTGCTCTATAACTCTTACACTGTGGCGGCTTCAATGGAAAGGCACTCGTTTCAGACAGTTCATCCAGATTAACTCTTTCTTGTACTGTTTCTGCTTTTGTTTGCCTTCCTTTCGCGCACCTCGCCCAAGACAGCTTCAAGGCACAAGCTCTGCACACACAGCAAGACTCTTATTTTCAAAAGAGGCACTTTTCTTGTCATCAGATTCTACTCCATGTAATTTTGCAAAATGTTAAAGCGTCTTTTTGCCTGTTTTTAAACTGATTAATGTCCCATTTAAAAGCATACGTTTTCTTTTCTTGTAATGTGCGATCTTTCAAGAGAACTCACAACCCACTAAATCTTTGTGCTATCTTATCACACACAGATGTTTCATTCTGTTGTACCATTGCCAAACTATAACCACTCATTTCAGTGCATTTAAAAAATAAAAAATGCCAATGTTTAGTGCAGCTCCCTGCACGTTTTCCTGCAAGAGCAACCCACACTCTATATTGCTTGTGGGCTGTTTAATGTGTCAACAACATTTTTTCATCATGTATCACAGTCAACAGGTCACTATTTCCAAACCATGCATCACTTATAAGGCAACAGCACAAATCCATGGCATAGCCTGGGATCAAAAATACTCCAGGGGCAATTTAGAAAAATATAAATTGTTTTTTCCCCCAAACCATTGCAAACTGATTCAGCAAATTCAAATCAATACACAAAAATCGAAAATCCAAATAACATTCACTCACTTTCCTTTTTAAGTGAGTCTCTCACCCATTAAAAGCATGGCACAGCTTAAAATGCAATATAACCATTTTTTGTGTGTTTCCTTTAAAACAGAATTCGCCACCACCAGCACATGGAATTTTACAGTTGCCAAAAGAAAAACACAAACCCTTTAGGCTCTCAGCACAGATGTTACTCATTCCCCTAAGCATGGCTCATTCCCCTCATTATTCAGGAATGCCAACATTCAAAAGCATACATCAAAAAAGCGAACCTTCGCCTCCGAACATTACAGCCCCCACTCGCTAGCACACTGGGGCTGAGTCAATGGTTAAATCACTATTCACAATTTGCATGTCAAATCCTTGCAGTTATTTTTCCCTGCCCTCATGACAGAATAGAGATCAGAACTCCGTCTCACTATGCATTCCAAATTACAACTTTAAACTGGGGAAACCGCATGATAAAATTCTTTTCTAATTGAGCATACATCTTTCTTGACCATTCATCGGAGTGCTTTAAACAAAGCCATTTCCCGCTTGTTTATCGCCTTGTACTCCCTGGCACCATCCCAAGCAATAAGTCAGTCACAACTGATTTACTGAAGGGAGTCTTAACCACACAAGCTATCGGCCACGGCAAGCCGACACAACATTGCTGCCTTTTTGAAGTCTCAGAGCTGCAGTGAGACCACCAAGGAAATGCGACAGCCTGCTCCCCACTCTACACTGTGTTCTCTCACACATTTTGTCATGTCATAGCATGGCACTGCTCTTCACAAATCCCACAAAGCTGCCACCAAATGTCTTGATATGGGCAAAATCTTCCTCGGGGCCAGCCCTTTGAGAGCAAAAATACCCAATTCAGCCCAAAATACAGGTTCTATTGTGCTGAGCAGTGATCTCATGCTAGTGACAAATGACACCCTCAAAGTTTTAGCATATTTATTCTAAGCAGTGAATTTCATATACATTTGGGATTCAAGTTAAAGAATATTACAAAGCATAAACTTAGAACAATGCAAAATATAGTGAAACATGGAACTTAGATAAACATAGAGAAACATAGAGAAATATAGAGAAACATAGAGAAACACAGTCTTACGTCCCTTTAATCAGCACTGGGAGACCTTGGCTTTTCATAAGCTAGCTGTAAAAACAAGCCCCGCTCAGAAAAACAATGCTGGAGGACACAGTGAGAGCCAATTCCGGGCACTTGACCGTGCATGAATCAAGTCCACAGGACGATCTCCCACCGAGTCATGTGTGCATGGATATTTTATAATCTCGTGCTGTCAGTCACCATGACGCACAGTTCCAGAACTTTCCCTGTGCAACTGGCTCAAAGAAAAAACCCAACTCTCTCTGAGAGGCACCCTGCTCGCTCCTACCCCTCCCTGGTTCCCATCTGCGCTGGCTGAGGAATGTCTTATCAGTACCTTCCCAATAGAAAAGGAAGATTAGCTTGGAGCCAGGGCTACCGTTAGTGAGGCTGAATATTCTAAGGGAAGCAGGGATGTATTAACCCCATCTGCAAGCTCTAAAAGGCATGCACTCATAGCTTAGTGTTTATAGCGCTTAAGACTGGCTATCTAAGCGCTATATAGGTGCCATGATGTTCCAAACACTCCAAAAATACCTATTAGCTACAGAGCTAGGGGCCCTCTCCCTGCCTGTCTATCAACAATGCATAATGTGACCTATTTCATACTAGGCCTGCATATTCCTTGTAGCTCACTACTGCATAATGGAAGTGCTACAACAGACTGTCAGCATTTTTAGCACATACTTTGAATACACTATTGGCTTTCAGCGGCTAATGCTGTCATCTAAAGCCCTGATTGGCAAGGTTGCAATTTCGTGTATCACTACACCCACCATCTTGGATTCGCAGATTTTTTGGGGGTCCGCGGACAGCGCAGTGAAAACATAAAAGAAAAAGCAGCATTGCACTTGTCTAACTCAACAAGCAATCTCTATGGATGTGGGGGGGATAAGGATTGGATTGGATATGGACATAAGAAGCCAAAAAACAGGTTATTTCACCCCCGAAAGTCCACGAACACTCCAAATGTCCCGGGGCAGTCCTGTGGTGTTCGGGGACACTCGGATGTCCTAGGACATCTGTACCTATTTCTGCATTACAGGGTTGGGGAAAAGCAGTTTTTGAATGGCTTCTAACTTTTGCGCCACTCAATGAAACTGCATGTGATTGTGCAATTTTATTCTAGAACTAATCCTGAATGGTTTTGCAAAGTTTTGGGGGATTCTGTAAAGAGGGGGCAAAATTAGACGGTGGTCCATAAATATTGTAAAGGCATATAGATGTAGTGTCATTTGACAAATATGCACAACATTTGGCAAAACGATTTTGGAACTAGATATAAATGGTTTTCTAAAGTTTGATGGGATTTTCTCAAGAGGGGGTGAAATTAGAGGGGGTCTCAACATTTTTAGATGGCTTATAACTTTGTTGCTATGTAACAAATGTGGTCAAAAGTTTTGAGAAAGATTATAGACCCAACCTTCAATGTTTGTGTAAAGACTGAATGGATTTAGTCAAGTGGGGGCTAAGTTATATGACTATTGTATGTACATACATTTTGATACTTTTTCAAAAATAAAACATCTGCGGATTTCAAGCAAACTCGTAAGGAGCATTGGCAAGGACATTACAGCCACGTGTCATAATGTAGGTACAAAAAATAGTCATACACCTTTAGTGACTGAGGTATAGCCTGTGGCCGTGGGCAGTAGCCAGATTGTCTGCGTCATGGCATAAGGTCATGACATGGACAATCTGGCTACTCGCCATGACCGCTAGAGACAAAAAATTGAGTTAAGGTGGATATGTCTACCTGGGACCGGCTATGTGGTAAAGTTATTCGAAGGTAGGATAGGTTTGAAAGGGAAAAAAGTGCTTGTGCTAATATGTTCATAGGGGTTTGCAGGCTGCCATGGCAAGGGAAGAGGGGCTGTGTACGTAGCCCCGCCTTCTCTTTCCATGTTGGCTGTCTTGGAAAAGGATTTTCCTTCCTACAGGCGTCCCGCTGTAGGAAGGATAATCTTTCTTTCTTACAGCGGGAAGCTGCAGGCGTCCCGCTATAGGAAGACAAATCTATGTTCTAGCACCCTGGGTTCACGCTTTGGGAACCAGGGGTGCTAATGGCCTTTATCCCCCATGTCAGGGGCTGCAATGGACGATAATGGTCCGTAACCCTCCTTATTTTATTTATTTATTTATTTATTTATTTATCTGGCGCCAAAGCCAGCAGATATCAGGCTGTGTGGTTACACTATTTGTTGAGGAAGATGAGGTGGAGGAAGATAGCTTACTACTTGCTGAGAAAGGAACAACTTTTCTGAGAGCATTGGCGTCATTGGATTTGGCGTGGCAGTGCATGGAGGTGGTCCCGTAGGGGTACAGTCCAGGTAGTCTGCGACTGAGTACAAAATTGCACTCACTGCATTTCACTTTGGTAGCTTTAGCCTTTGGTACATTCCCAACAGTAGCAAAGAACTGGCACACCCATGATTCGATCTTGGTGCTAGAAGTAGGCACTTCCTCTACCTCATCTTCTTGGTCCTCTTCATTGTCTTTGAAAGTACTGTGATTTTTTTGTTGTGAAGGTCCTCCAGTTGGTGGTGGTGGTGGCTCTTGGGGAGGAGGGATGGCAATAACTGATGCCGTTTTTAAGATAAATAGCAGTTTTGATCAAATTCTTCCAAGTATGTACTGTGTACTAGATTGGTAATGGATGATGAGTATGCAAAGGTGCAGGAGGTGTGCAAGGGGAATTTTGAAGTTGAAAGTTCCTGGATCAATAGAAAATGTATTTCCCAATTGTCTTCGAAGCACGGATCCGATCACCAAGAGCAGACGCCTTTGTGAACACGTCACCATGCCACGCTCAAGCGTATGGTCACGTGGAACTGTCCAGAAGGTCTGCGATTAAGTCAGACGTTCCCGGACAGCTGCGGATGCAAAATTATTTCAAAAAGTTGCAAAAAGTGGATAGACGTGTTAAAAATGATGCTACAAGGTGGGAAATGGCAGAGTTTTAAGGTGAAACTTTGTAAATTGGACAAAAATATTTCTTATTGGTTATGTATGATATTAAGTTGTAGCAAAATAGCATGCACTGGTAAACACCCATGAAATTCACTGAAAAATGTTTGTTAAAGGGACGTTTTGGTTAAGTTGCACTAATAAAAACCTATGAAATTCAGTGGAAAAACATTGTTACAGGGACGTTATGGTTATAGGTAAAACCAAAAAACCTCAGAAATTTTCCAGTTATGGTAAAATAAGCAAATATAACTCGGGACTGTACTGTGCACTGCTAAGACTAACACCCAGGACATCAAATATGACATCACAAATGTCATTGATGACATAACTGATGACATCACATATCTGGCTCACTTCTTTTGGTTCACTGAAAAATCTAGGCCAGGTGGTTTTATTCACTGACAATCAGAATATTAAAATTCAAAAGGGGCTGTATATCAAAACCTTAACCTTGTCATATGTTAAAGTTCTTTCCTTAGAGTTTGGTCTCACCTCATGGTGCACATGCCTGGGGCAATAGCAGGCCTCAAACACACAATTCATTTGTATACAGGAAGATAAACCTGAATGCTATTCCTTACTTTAGTTTCCCTGTATGTGCCTCTGATTTATATACATTGTGGGTCTTCATATGTATTGTTTGTACTAGCACAAGTGTGTAGTAAGTCTTGAATTGTTAGCTAGTTATTACATGTTTAACATTACACAATCACCCCTGACATCTTGTTACCAACATAATAAAAACAACCCCTTGTAGGTAGGGACATTTCATCAACATTAATTTCACATGTGATGTCATCAATGACATTTGTGATGTCATCTTTGATGTCCTGGGTCTTAGCAGTGCACGGTGCTGGTGTGAGTTATGGTTGCTTAGCTTACCATAACTGGTGAATTTCTGAGGTTTTTCGGTTTTACCTATAACCATAACGTCTCTGTAACAATGTTTTTTCATTGAATTTCGTAAGTTTTTTTAGTAGTGCAACTTAACCATACCGTCCCCATAACTAAGTTTTTTCATTGAATTTCATAGGTTTTTATTAGTGCAACTTAACCCTAACGTGCCTTTAACAAAGTGTTTTCCTTAAGTATACATATATATCTATATCTATATATATATATATATATATGTATATATATATATATATAGATTCAATGAAAAAACTTTGTTAAAGGGACGTTATGGTTACAAGTAAAACCGAAAAACCCCAGAAATTCAGCAGTTATGGTAAACTAAGCAAGCATAACTCGCACCACCACCGTGCACTGCTAAGACTAACACCCAGGGCATGAAAGATGACATCACAAATGTCATTGATGACATCACTGATGACATCACATATTTGGGCCACTTGTTTTTGTTCACTGACATATATAGGCCAAGTGGTTTTGTTCACTGACCGTCAGAATATTAAAACTGAAAAGGCGCTATATATCTAGATGTTAACCTTTTCATATGTTCTTTAAGTACTTTCTCTAGGGTTTGGATCTCTGCTCATGGTGCACATACATGGGGAAATGAGCAGGCCTCAAACACACAATTCATTTGTATACATGAAGATAAACTTTAATGTTATTAGCATTTTCTAATGGTGCTGTTTCTTTCTTCCTTACTTTAGTTTCCCTGTATGTGCCTCTGATTTGTATGCATTGTGGTTCTTCATATGAATTGTTTGTACCAGCACAAGTGTTGTAAGTCTTGTATTGTTAGCTAGTTATTACATGTTTAACATTACTCAAAACTCTGATAAGGTAGCATTCATTATTGTACTATCCAAAATTACAAGATTATAAATAGTGTACTTCTATGGTGCATGCTGCAGTCATTGTTCCCTGTAAGGTGCACGGCTGTGCGGCCGCCCACCTTTGATTCTGAAGCCGCGCATATTCTTTGAATCACTGCGCACATTAAATTGCCTGCCCTGCCCTCCCTTCCTCATCAGTGTGATGTACAATATGCTCATCCAATCAGGAGGTCACTCAGGAGCTGTGCACACACCATGCTTGATATGATTGGTTGCAGCAGGGCTTGGCTGCACTGATACAGCCAATCAAAAACAGGTGCTCCCTCCCTCTGACATCGTTTAAGGCGTGGAACCTTGGAGCTCTCCAGTTTGGTGTGAATGGTTTATGGCAGGCTGTGATCGCTCGTGCGTCGTGCCGCAGCCTGATTTCACGCCCATACACAGCCTACATTACAGGCGTTGTGTTGTGGGTACTGAGCGGGCAGGCCCTGTACTTGAAGACCAAAGGCAACATCACCCTCACTGACCGGATTCTTAAAAGGTATGTACAGAGCGCCTAAGTTAGCACTGTTCAAAGTAGAAGTGTGTAGGGGCGGTTGGCTTGGCCTGGGATTGTGACCAGCAGCCCTGTGTGAAGCCAGCTAGGTCTCTGAGTCTGGACGCTTTAGTTTCGGTGTCTGATATAGCGTTGCAAGGTCCAGGGAGAAGCAGGCACTTTTCAGAGGATATGCTCTGCAACCAAAACATTTCTTAAATGAGGTGCTGCAGCTGTCCAGAGAAGAACAAGTTACTTCTTACCTTGTAACGTTCTTTCGATGGGATGTTCCTCCGACGTATTCCTCATCTTAGATATCTCCTTCCAGCTCTGCTGGCCTCGGAAAATTTTTTCTCTAGAGGGCGCTGCGCGTCGATGTCCTCCGAGTCGATGTCCCTCGACAGCCGCCGTATCGACGTCGACGTCATCCTGCCTATAAAGGCCGCGCGCAGCGTCCGTTGCTCAGTTCCGTTTTGTAGCCCACAATAATACTTTCTGGACTAACTAATCACCCTGAAGGAGCGTAAGCTGCAACAACAAGGGAAATAGAACTGCGGGGATGGATGGGAGGGTCGATGAGGAATACGTCGGAGGAACATCCCATCGAAAGAACGTTACAAGGTAAGAAGTAACTTGTTCTTCGAAGGGATTGTGTCCTCCGACGTATTCCTCATCTTAGATAGGCTCCCATAGCAGTATTCTATTATCGGAGGAGGGAGTACTGACTTCATGCTGTCTTCTATTGATGAATAGAATGCAGTACAGCCCTTCCAAACCTAGTCTCTTGACTGGAGGAGGAATCCAGATTGTAAAAACGTGTAAAGGTATGGACAGACGACCTTGTAGCGGCCGCACATATGTCTTTAACCGGCACGCCTCTTTTGAGGGCCGATGAAGCTGCAATACCTCTGGTCGAATGAGCCCTAAGGTCTTGAGGGGGCTCTTTCCCTGCCAGTTTATAACATTCCAGAATGGCTAGAACGATCCATCTGGAAATGGTCTGCTTAGTTATTGGTAACCCCAGCTTGTGACCTGTGTAACCTACAAACAGCTGGTCTGCCTGTCTTATCCTGGCTAGTCTACTAATGTAAAAACTTAAAGCCCTCCTAGGGTCTAGCCTGTGTAACCTCTCTTCCTCTTTCCCCGGGTGAGGAGGAGGATAGAAAGATGGTAGGGTAATCTTCTGAGTGATATGGAATTCAGAAACCACCTTTGGGAGGAAATTAGGCTTCACTTGCAGGACAACTTTGTCTTTGTGAAATATTGTGTGAGGGGGTTTACAAGAAAGAGCTTGTAATTCGCTCACCCTTCTAGCAGATGTAAGTGCTATTAATAAAACAGTCTTAAGGGTAAGGAATCTTAACGAACAAGAATGGAGAGGTTCGAAAGGTGTACCCATCAGGAAAGTTAGTACTAAGTTTAAATCCCATAGGGGAACTTGGAATGGTCTTGGGGGATAAACATTGGTTAACCCCTTTAGAAACTGTATTACCAAGGGTAATTTGAAATAGGATGGTTCTTCCGCAGTACGCTTAAAGATGGATAGCGCTGCAAGATAGTCCTTAATGGTGCCAACTTGAAGGCCTGAATTTGCCAAATATAGTAGGAAGGACAAAACCATTGGTGTACCACATGAAAAAGGGTTGATATTCTGTTCTCTACACCAGCTGCAAAATCTGTTCCAACGGCAGCGGTATAAAGACTTTGTTGCTGGCCTCCTTGCCGAAAGCAACACCTCCATAACATCATCAGGGAGGTCCCAATCCTTGTACCTCAGCCTTTCAGAAGCCAAGCGTGAAGGTTGAGGGTTTTGATGTCTGGATGGAGAACCTGACCTCCCTTCTGTGAGAGTAGGTTCTCTCTGAGTGGAAGTCGAATTGGAGGGCAGATGGACAAGTCTAGAAGGTCCGGTACCACGTTCTACAGGCCCAATCCGGGGCAATTCGGATCATGGTTCGCCGGAATCTTCTCAACCTCCTGATCATTTGAGGAATGACAGGGACCGGTGGGAACGCGTACAGAAGCGGAAACTCCCAGTCCACTATGACCGTGTCTCCCAGAGCTCCTCTCGGGGGAAAATTCCCTTGAGCAGAACAGGTCGCATTTCCTGTTTAGGCTGGTGGCGAACAGATCTACCTGAGGGGTTCCCCAAAGGGCGAAGATCTCTTGAAGGACTTCCTGAGCTAGCTCCCACTCGTGGGAGACTGTGTTCTGCCTGCTCAGAGCGTCCGCTGTCAAGTTCTTCTCTCCGGCTAGGTGAACTGCCGATAGAGAGATTCCTTCTTGGATTGCCCAAAACCAGAGCTGCATCGCCTCTCTGCACAGGGGTAGTGATCCTACGCCTCCTCTTTTGTTGAGGTAATGCATGGCCACCGTGTTGTCCGTCATTATCAGGACGTTCTTCCCTTGTACAGCTGGCAGGAACGCCTTCAGCGCAAGTCTGATGGCTCTCAACTCTAACAGGTTGATGTGTAGTCTGGACTCCGATGGAGACCAACGACCGCTGATGGTCAAGTCGTTGGCGTGGGCTCCCCACCCCGTGAGTGAGGCATCCGTGACTACTGTTATCTCCGGCCAGGGTTGCCAAAACTGTTCTCCTTTCAGAATGTTCTCCTGACAGGCCCACCACTGAAGGTCTCGAGCCACCCTGCCGGGAACCTGAAGAAGATCTGTCATTCTCCCTGAGAATTGTGACCACTGAGTCCTCAGTGCCCACTGGAGGGATCTCATTCTCAGGCGAGCCTCTGGCACTAGGAAAATGCAGGATGCCATGAGGCCTAGCAACCTCAAAAAGTCGAAGGCTGGGAGACGTTGGGCATGCTGGAACTTGGTAACCATCTGTAGAATATCTTGAGCCCTCACCTCTGGTGGCGAGGCTTTTCCCAGGGAAGTATCCAGGATCGCTCCTATGAACTGGAGTCTCTGCGATGGTATCATTTGTGACTTCTTTAAATTGAGGGAGAAGCCCAGTCTGTGAAGGAAGTGGCACACGTGATTTAGCTGGATCTGAGCTTGTTCCGGAGAAAAAGCCCTGATCAACCAATCGTCCAGGTAGGGGTAGACGTGAATCCCTTCCCTCCTTAGACTTGCAGCCACTACCGACATTAACTTGGTGAAGACCCTCGGGGCGGAGGTCAGCCCAAATGGCAGCACTTGAAATTGATAGTGAGAGTTGCCAATTGCGAACCTCAGGTATTTCCTGTGTTTGAGATGGATAGGCACATGGAAATAAGCGTCCTGAAGGTCCAGAGATACCAACCAGTCCTGGAACTGAAGGGCCTGGAGGATCTGAGAAAGAGTGACCATCTTGAATTTGTCTTTTCTGAGGAATTTGTTCAATTCTCGCAAGTCCAAGATGGGTCTCAGTCCTCCGTCTTTCTTTGGAATGAGAAAGTAAGGGGAGTACCAGCCCTTGTTCCTCTCTGCTACAGGTACCGGTTCTATGGCACCTTTCTCTAGCAGGTCCCAAATTTCCTGCAAGAGGAGCGGATCTGGAGCTTTCTGAGTGCTGATCCCCGGTGGATGACTCGGAGGTATACGTAGGAAAGGCAGGCAGTAACCTTGGGCAACTGTTTCCAATGCCCAAGCATCTGACGTGATAGCCTGCCATACCGCCAGATGTTGAGTCAACCTGCCTCCTACAGGTGTCCTGTGAGGGAAGTCCTCAGAGTGGTTTTGGGGCGGCTGATGCAGATGCCGATGGTAAAGAGGCACCTGCTGTTGCTGCAGCTTTTGAATATCTACCCCGTCCACCTCGGGTAGTTCTTCTTTGACCCCTTTGAGCCGGTCGTCCTCTACCTCTTCCGAAAGCGGAGTAGAAGCGAAAGGACTTGCCCCTCGCAGAGGTTCCTGTGGGACGAAAAGGAGTCTGACGGATTGCAGCTCCTAGGGATTTTGCTGCTGCTTTTGAAGTTTGCAGTTTCTCTAAACTGTCATCCGCCTTTTTCCCGAACAAAGAAGAGCCATCGAATGGCATGTTCAAGAGCCTGGCTTGCACATCTGGGGCAAAACCAGACTTTCTCAACCAAGCGAATCTCCTGGTTGATGTACTTGCCGCCATTGCTCTGCTGATACTGTCAGCCGAATCAATGCCCGTCTGGAGGGATTCGCACATAGCGTCTTTACCGTCCTGTATAATATTCAGGAACGCATCCCTTTCTTCTCCCTCCGGGATGCAGTCAGCCGCTGTAGAAGCACACTCCCAAAGTGTATGGCTGAACCTAGCAAGGGTGCAAGTAGCATTAACAGATTTTAACGCCATGCTACATGCTGAAAAGACTTTCTTTGCCATAGCATCATATTTTTTATCGTCCCTGTCCTGTGGGACAGTAGGATAAGCCGTCTTGACATCGGTAGAGGATGCTGCCTGTACCACCAGACTTTCTGGGGATGGGTGTTTAGACAAAAACTCTGGGTCTGTAGAAGATACCCTGTACTTTGTAGACAGTTTTTTATTTACTGCTGGTACTACATCTGGGGTTTCCCAGTTTGTCATGATCTTTCTCTGAAGAGCTTTATGAAAAGGCACCACAGGATCCTCCTGTGGGCCTTTGTCAAGAATATCCGTGGGGTCATCTTGTTGGAAAGATTGTGAAGGTGCAGACCACCCCATGAACTCTGTGATCCTGGCCATTAAGGCTCTGTAGGGGGTTTCGGCATGCTCCCCTGGGTCTGGCTTAGCAAACTCCACCTCACGGGAAGTGTCTAACCCACTTGCCTCATGTAAGGAATCATGAAGATCCTTTAACTTGCGCTCTTCAGAGGAAAATTCCTCTCTAATTGGGGTTACAGGTCCCTGTAACTCAAATGTGTCTTCCTGTTCAGACAATTCACCCTCTTCCAAAATTGAGGATATAGTTCTCAATTGTTCTGAACTCATAAAGGGAGTAAATTCCATTTCCAAGGCAGAGGGTGCCGAACTTGTCATTATCGGCCTCGAAAACGTCGATGTCGTCGACGCCGACGTCGAAGGCTTCGAGCGTGGCGTCGAAAACAAAGGCGGAGGCCTCGAAGACCTCGACAGAATTGGAATTCTACTCGACAATCTCGAAGCCATCGACGTCGAGGACCTGGGGATAGTCACTGGATGTGTGGTAACCGTGACTTTTCTTGGCGTCGAAGCTGGCGTCGAGTCGACAGACCCGTGTGTCGAAGGTCCCTTCGACAACGGCGTCGAAGACATCGACCTCGACGGAACCCTCGTCGACGGCGTCGACGGAACCTTCGAGGAAGGTTTGGAGGTCATAGTCCTACTCGAGGGTTCGAGACGCGCTCGAGAGGTTTCCTTCGCCGGGTACTGCGACTCGTGGCGTTTTTGACCTTCGGGTCTTTCGACCAGAGCATCGCTCTCGGCAGTCTTCGAGGGGGTCGAGGCCGCTTTCTCGAAGACGCTCATCATATTTTTTCGGAATTCCTCCCATTCAGCCCGGGAACTATGTTTCATGGGGCAAGGGATTCTTTTTGGTGAACCAGAGGAAGAGGAAGACGGAGAAGGGGATCTTCGACGTCTCCTCTTCGAGTGCTTCGATCTCGAGGAGTGATGAGACCCACTCCGAGACCTGGAGCGCGAATGGTGACGAGGAGACGAATGTCTCGACTTCGTCGACGAAGAAGAAGCTTTAAAAGTCTTACCTTTCTCCAGCTTCCCCCTACGCTCCTTCAGGGCCTTAGCTGTCATGGACATACAGTCCTCGCATTCCGAACAATGGTGTTCAGCTCCCAAACACCACAGACAAACTCTGTGAGGATCGGTCAACGACATCTTTTTCCCACAATCTCGACATTTCTTGAAGCCGGATCGAGGAGTTGTCGGTTCCGACGAGGAAGCCATCGAGTACGGATCGAATAACTCAAAGTAAATAGGATTAATCTGACTAAGAACTGAGCAACGGTATTCCGAGGCACTGAGTAAGCGCGGAAAAACGGAACTGAGCAACGGACGCTTCGCGCAGCCTTTATAGGCAGGATGACGTCGACGTCGATACGGCGGCTGTCGAGGGACATCGACTCGGAGGACGTCGACGCGCAGCGCCCTCTAGAGAAAACATTTTCCGAGGCCAGCAGAGCTGGAAGGAGATATCTAAGATGAGGAATACGTCAGAGGACACAATCCCTTCGAAGAATAGGTTTAGAAATGTTGATGAAGTACTGGCCAAGACTCGAGAGGGTTGGAGGCACGATAACGTTACTGGGCCACTGGGGCGCCACTTGACGGCACCCTGTACAGACATACCGACACTTCTTTACAGATTAGGGTACAGGGAAGAAGCCAGACTTGCTAGAATCCTGTATTTTAATGTGGGAATCTGGCATCAGAACCAACGCTTCCACGTTCGCCCACACAACTCCTCCATTTACATGGCCACAATGTCCATGAAAGTTGGAGGCTGAGGGTTTGTTCCTTTTTGCCCTCTGCTTCTTACACTGCTCGTTGGCCATGTTCTCCCACTTTCTCTTGCTTGTCTTTGGCCTCCGAAACTCTCTGTCTTCCCTCTTGTACTGGCTTTTCACACATGCTTCCCGTTTGCCCTAAGCTACACCCACCCCCTTTGTGGGTAGCTGGGCAGCCTCTTTACTACTTCCAGCAGGCACAATTAATGTATCAAAGCTCTCAAGTTTCCCTATTCAATACGTGAGCAGAAATGTTTCTTTGCATTCTGGGACTTGTAGTTTTGTTGTTCCTGTTTTGCATTTAAGACTAAAAGTCCCTAAATGTAAACAAAAAAAAACAAGCCTGGATGTATTTCTCAAGCATGAAATGGGGAACTTGAGCTCTGACTGTGCGTGTCATTGGGGGCATATTAGTGGTAAAAATAACTAGCCCCATACAACACGTTGCCAATATTGCCCATCTTAGATCAGGTAGGCACTTCCTCCAATCGTTGAGCTTGTGGCTGCCAGCTCACCACTGGCAAAAAGAATGCTAGCAGGTGTTCTTGACCATTGAAGGAATAGCATCGTTAGACACTAGCAGAGGACAACAAGCTGCATGAAATGTCAATGCTATCGCCCATTTCGCTTGTTATAGCCTACCAATTGCATCAGGCCGAGATGCAAAACCCACAGACGCTGTCTTTTGTAAACTAATGAGGAAGGGGTTTTGAGGCATTTGGCAGCGGGAGACAGCCCTGAGTCTCATTGCAGCTGGGGGGGTATTTGCTGAAGTGTAAGATCGCCTGGAATAGCACTGGCAGGGTAACGTGATTCTGTCCCCATAGCTGGGGAATTGGCGAATGATGGCTTGACCTAAACGCTCTTTAAGTGCAGCCGCCAGTAAAATGAGGCGTCCTTCTATGGAGCCTTGGCAATAAGGTGGGAAGATCGATGTTATTAATATCGAATTTAATACACCGGCTAATTAAAATCTAAAAACAATTCACATCTTTAGCAATAACATGGCACAATCAAAACAGTGCGTGGATAAACGTACATGGCACTATCAAAACAGTGCGTGGATAAACATACTCGTCTGTAATGTAGGGGGTTACATAATGGAATTTTATTATCTGCAAATAACATGACTAGCTAAATGTAAGCTATTGGTATCAAGTTAATTGAAAAACTGATTAGAAGAGGTTGAAAATGCGATGTTCGCCCTGGCCTCTGGTGTTGAATGTCATGGGTCGAGGCCAGGGATGTGCAAGAAGGTGAAAATGAGTGTTGTGTTCTCCGGAGGCCCAGCACGAAGGGGCTGGCTCCGGTCCAGGAGGCCGCGTGGGCTGGAGCGCGGCCTAGGCAGGAGCGCTGAAAGAACACACACACACACACGCTGGTTTCGCTTTGCCCGGAACTGCCTCCCACTCGAGGGGGCGGGGCTTTTATTAACTTGCCCTACGTCACCGCGCTGCGGGACGTAGGGCAGATATAACATTCCTCCTTTATTTCAAAATAACTTAACAAAACAAACATAAGCAACATGCTCAACTATAAACTCCTGCCACTGCTGTTGGCTTAGCATACATAGTCATTCAGCCTCATAGGCGGTCTCGTGGTCTTTCTCAGACTGTACCGCTTCGCTTGGGGGCTGTCCCCGCTCGGTTCGTAAGTCTGCTCATCTTCGCTGCATGTGTCCTCACTGCTGGGCAGTCTCGGTGATTGCCAGCTGCAATCCCCTATGGATTCCTCCTCGGGGTCTTGCGCCGGCACGTCGCTGCTTTGTTGCTCGTTGTCGTCGTGAGGCCCCTCGCAGTCCGTCCAGAGGTGCTGGGGCACGGGCTTGAACCAGGAGGCGTTCCTTGTTACTTCCCGACCTCCCTGTGTGACAGTTATCATGGTCCCACGCCGGTTGCTGATAGTCCATGGCAGTTCCTCATACCTGGTGTCTAACTTGGATTTCGTGGGATTTCGCAACATGATGACTTGGTCGCCCACTCTGTGGTTTGAGGGCCTTGCTCTTCTCTTGGCGCTCATGTGAGCATTGGCACGTGTTCTCCTCGTTTCCATGCGTGCATGGTCGACGTCGTCAGGGGTTCTGCTTGGATGATGGGGGATCGACGAGTTGATGATAGTTCCGAACATAAGGTCAGCAGGTGGTACCCCGCCTTTAGGTCTACCTTCGAGAACACACACGATCCAGTGAGGTCAGTGATGATTTCATCAATTGTAGGCGTTATGTGTCGCTCTCTTTTGATGGCTGCATTGGGCAGGCGCATGTCAATGCAGATCCGAACTTTTCCTGGCTGTTTGGGCTTCCGGGTGACCACCATCGGGGAAACCCACGGTGTTGGTCCCGTGACTTCTTCAATAATACCAGCGGCTTCGAGTGACCTTAACTCCTTCTCAACTTGTTCCCTCATGTGGAAGGGTGTCCTTCGGTGTCTTACCGCGCGTGGTTGCACTGATTGATCAATATGTAGTTTGATGGTCTTTCCTTTGAGACAGCCTATCCCCCTCTGTAGCTTGGGGTGTTGCCTGAGGAAGTTCTCAACCTCGGATGTGTCGTCAACGTGGCATATGAATTTGACCACGCCCAGGTCTTCAGCCGCATCTCCGCTAAGAGGCTTTCAATTCCCGCCTTGACAACATAGATCTTCTACCATAACTTCTGTTCGCCATGCTCAAGAGTGGTGCGGAACCTCCCGATGACTGGTAGAGGTTTCCGACTGCCGTAGGCAAATAGCCGAGTGTCTGTGGATTTTAGCTCGGGTCGTGCTGCGAGGGTTTGGAAAACGGTGGTTGGCATGACGTTTACCGAGGCCCCCGTGTCAATGGTCATTTGTTTGTCCTGGCCTTGTATGTTGACCATGCATTTTCGTCGCCTGGCGGTTCTTTTCGACGGTGCTGGCCCTTGGTTTAGTGTCGATACTAAGTACACCTTTCGGCCCTTTCCTTCGTTCTCCGTGCCTGCTGTTTGTCGTAGGGCTGAGAGGTCATCCCCTTCTTCTTCTGTCGAGGAGTTGACTACCGCTACCCTCCTCGCGCTGGCTTGTTTCTTTTTTTTTCGATGACCCTTTTTCCTGGGATCCTTGTGGAGGCTGTAGTGGCGTGTTCACTGATCTGCACACTTTCGCGTAGTGATCCTTCCTGCCGCATGCTCCGCACGTGGTGCCTTGCGCCGGGCAGTTTCGCCTTCCGTGCCTTTGACCGCCACACCATCCACATTCGGTTGGTCCTGGTGCTCGAGGCTGCCACCTGTTCTGGGTGTAGCCGCTGCCACTTTCGCTCCTCGTTGATTGTCTGTCCGAGATTTGAGCAACCATCGCTGTGGAAAATGACGGCTGGAGTTTTTGTAGGGTCACTTCCATGTTGGCGGCCCTGGAGTGGGCAAGCTCCCTCTGTCGACCCAGTTCCAGGATGCGTTGTAGAGGGATGCCCTTTTCACTGAGCACGAGACGCCTCAGCTTCTCCGAGTGAATTCCATTTATGATTTGCCTCCTGATCTCCCTTTCAGTGTTCGTAAACTCACACGACATAGCCAGCTTCCTCTGCCTTGTGTGGTAGGCATCGAGAGTCTCATCGGTGGCCTGGATGGTTGTGCAAAAGATAAAGGTTTCATAGTCTGGATTTAGTTGCGGGAGAAAATGTGCTGTTAGAGCGTCCTTCGCACTCCGGTATGCATCTTGGCCGTCATCCACATCCAAGGAGTTAAAAATGCGCAGCACCTCGTCGCCCACACTGAGGAGTAGATGAGCTTTCATTTTTCTGGAAGACGTGACGTCCTTACATTCCATGGCCATCTCAAACTTCTGTAGCCAAAGCTGCCATCTGGACCCACTGGACGATGGGTCTGTGAATGGGTCGAATGGTTGGATCAACGTCGACGAACTCCCCTGCGTGCGAGGCGGTGGTGACGCCATAGACAGGTTTGCCGCCATCCTGGACGGTGTGGAGGGTCCAGGGGTCGATGACCGAGTCGCCATGGTGTTGCGTGCGCTTGATCACCGATTCTCTGCCTTCTGGGTTCGTGCGCGCCCTGTGTTGAGGCAGTGTCCTACCGGCACTTGTACTCCGATGGATTGGCGCTTCGTGGCCTGTGTGCCATGCAGGAGACGTTGTGCAGGTGATGACCGGGATGACACGAGAAGAGCAGGAAAAAAAAATGTTCACCCCCTGAGGATGAGGTGTGGGAGGGGAATGAAGAAAAAAAAAATTTTTTTTTTTTGTTTTTTTTGGGGGTGGGGGTCACGTGATCGTGGGGGCCCCCACCGGGTGTCCGAAAATTCACACGTAGCGTCCGTGTGGCTTCCGCGTGCAAGGTCGTGGTGGAGCGCGTGGATGCTCGCTCACCTCGTCGCCATTGTTGTGTTCTCCGGAGGCCCAGCAAGAAGGGGCTGGCTCCGGTCCAGGAGGCCGCGTGGGCTGGAGCGCGGCCTAGGCAGGAGCGCTGAAAGAACACACACACACACACACGCTGGTTTCGCTTTGCCCGGAACTGCCTCCCACTCGAGGGGGCGGGGCTTTTATTAACTTGCCCTACGTCACCGCGCTGCGGGACGTAGGGCGGATATAACGGGGAGCATAGCTTTGTATTTGATCTGAAGGCTGGCACTGTTTGTGATGAACTGCACCCCCTGGGCCCTGTGCGGCCTAGTTCCAGCATTGATCATAGACCCGGGGTATGGGAGGAGCATTGCATTCCTTGTTTTCATAGATTGTATTAATGCAATACAACAATTGAAGGGCATCACTCTTCACGTGCAGGAATTAAGAAAAGGTTTTACATTATTCAGGAGGACACTTAGTTTCCCTTGTTGTGATTGGCCCTCTTTATTCTAATGCATTCCATGCATTCTGGTTCTTGTATTTGTGCACTTATGTTGAAAATGAAATGGCACATATCAGAATGCAGAAAGAAAAAAAATGGATGTTAGGGAGGATTCTCATTTATGGCTAATTTCCCTCACCTAGTGAGTCCCTCAGCAGCTTTGCTGTATTTCGGGGGTTTATTTTTTCCAGCTGGTAAGAGTGTGAGCCCTTTTTTCCACTCTTAAATGTGTTTTGCCATGTGTATTTCTACTGTTTGTGTGTTCTTGGGCTCTGGAGCTACACCACTCCATGAGCCCCACTTTTTGTGTGTGTTACACAGCACCTTCTGTGCAGTGACACAGGGCTGTCTTTGAGACTTCCCTCTGACTCCATTTTTCTGGGGCTGACTACTGTACCCCAGAAACAGGTAAAGTTGCCATTTACCTTATGTAGTCATTTAAAACTACAGACCCAGTACACCCCATCTTACAAGGAGTATTGGAAAGGGTTACTTCCTATCCCTTTTTGTCTGTGCCTCTCTGAGCTTTATTTTGCTCTCTTAACACTAAGACTTGGCTGGTGGCAGTGGTATCTACCCTAACATTTCTATCGCGATTATACTATTTAAACGTGATACTGTTTTAGACTATTATATTAGCCTCTCACTTAAACCCGCTTGACCAAATACTTTTTATTTCGGCTCCGGTTGGGTTTTATCGCCATTTCTTTTTGTTAAAGTCCTTCTTGTGTTTTACTTTGCGCGACAAACCACGTTTGCCTCCTTTGTTCGCCGACCTTTGGCGGGCTTCTGTTCAGAAGCCCTCCTTTGGCGTCTGGGTGTCTAGGTGGGCTGAATGTGAGGGAGTGGTGTAGTCACCCCCTGCACAGGGTATCCTTGAAGACCCAAGTCGTGCTTTGTCTTGATTGGCTGAGGTGGTTGTCCGGGCCGGACAACCCCCCTGCTGAGTGATTGACAGCCAGGCTGTGTGAATGGGGGATTTTGGCATAAAAGGCAAGACTCTTGACCTGGAAGTCAGAGTTGCCACTGGACCTGCAAAGAACCTAAGGGAAGCAGAGAAGAAGACGGCTGCTGCAACTCCCGAGTCCCGGTGAATCCCTGCTGCAGTCCTGAGCTAGCTACCCTTCAACGAGAAGAGAAGATCCAGTCCGGAGTCTTCTTCCCTTGAGCCTGGTGGGATCAACCAGCTCACCTTCCACAGGCAGAGGATCCTCTTCTTGGTCGAAATTGCTAGACACAGCTGTAGTGGTCCGGATAGCCATCTGAAGAGCCTCTCCTGTTTTAAAAGAGAGCACACCTTTTATTCACCATTGCTTTTGCTGCTGCTGGCTTCATCCCTGGGTTGTGCAGATCGCTCCAGACGTCCTCCTTCTTGTCCCAACGACTGAAGCTTCAGGAACCGTGAGTCTGCAGGAACTACCAGGAACAACTGCCGTGGCACCAGCTCTTCTTCATACGAATAAAGTACTGTGTCCGACTTCGAGGAACTAGGGTGAACCCTTTTCTGCTCACCAAAGGCTTGTCCTTATCTTCCTTCCCTCTTATAACTTTTGCTTCACTTTTGAAAATATCTAAGTACTCCTGGCAAAGCTCGAATCATGAACTGCTCTAACCTTGGGATCCTCGACAACAGGACCCCTGTCCCATTGACACTGGCGCAGGCCTATTGACTTTTATCTACGTTTTAGAAAGTGTCTCTTGATTCTATCTGCCTTGACAAAAGTATTGCCTATGAATTTTATCCCCAACTCTCTTGTGTTAATTCATGTTCTAAGTGTGTTTGACTACAGTAACAATTCTGCTCATGGGTACGCTTCTCTTTCGTAAGACCGAACTGTCCGTACTGTCAAAAAGTGATCGCGTGATAACCCCCGGTAACGTCTTTGTTTCACAACACCGGTCTGTCAAATCCAAAGTTACTTACCTTGAATTGTTCTGCACAAGGGGAATTGGTTGTGTGTAGTGTATTTGAAGTGTAGTATTGTGAACAGATGGTCTAAAAAATAAATGTACTGTTAATTTTTAACCAGAAACCTTGAGTCATTGTTTGCTTGAGTCACAGTAATTGTAGTCCTTTGTGTAATCTCTACTACTGCTCATTTGCTCTTCAGATAAGTCTGGCTGCTCCACTACTGCTACCGCTCTAACTGTTTAGTACAGGCTTGTACCAAAGGTGAAATTGTACTACCACCTGTAGTCTTAATCTTGTGTAGTGGTCACTAAGGCCACTGCCCAGGATTCTGCCTAACAATGGACAATTGCAGATCACACTTGGCATTTGACCTGAGACGTCTGCCCTTTTAATTATTGAATGTTGATTAAATAGTGTGTATGTTCCAGAAAAGAGATTTTTAAGAGGGTGATACATATTCAGTAGCATAAACAACTCACTCGAACTGGGCTGCAATGGCAGCAGCCCAATGTAATAATAATGGGATGTACTGTTAACCACACGGGTGAAGGGCTGGACTACCGTGCAACACATTTACCATTTTAAACACCATCATGGAAAGTAATGTGTGGTCTAATTCTGTGTTTTGATGTGGGGATGCAGTGAGGTGGGGGTCATGCACGACGGTGTTGCCGCCGACTGCCACCGCATCACTCGGTTGCACACATGACTGAAAAACAGCCAGCAGACAAGTATTCTTTGGCGCTCACAGTCCAAAAAAATTAGAGGGAACATTGGCTGCAGTCATTGCCTATGTTCATATATGATTATGTTTCTGTATTAACAACAACACTCTCTAATAAAATTATTTTAGATGAGTACATTCTTTAATAGATTAAGTAGTTCATGATAGGTCTCCCGATCTCCCCTAACATCTTGTTACCAACAATATAAACACAACTCCTTGTAGGACTTTTCAGCAAAATGTATTTCACATGTGATGTCATCTTTGATGTCCTGGGAGTTAGTCTTAGCAGTTCACGGTGGTGGCGCGAGTTATGGTTGCTTAGCTTACCATGACTGGCACATTTCTGGGGGGTTTTGGTTTTACTTGTAACCATAACATCCCTCTAACATAGTTTTTTCATTGAATTTCATAGGTTTTTATTAGTGCAACTTAGCCATAACGTCCCCTTAAGAAAGTGTTTTAATTGAATTTCATAGGTTTTTATTAGTGCAACTTAAACATAACATCCCTTTAACAAAGTAGTTTTTTCAGTGAATTTCATGGGTTTTTACCAGTGCATGCTATTTTCCTACAACTTAATAATATCATACTTACCAAATAAAGCAATATTTGTGTCCAATTTACAAAGTGTCACCTTAAAACTCTGCCATTTTCCACCTTCTAGAATCATTTTTAACAATTCTATACACTATTTGCAACTTATTTCAACTGGTATTGCATCCGTGGACGTCTACTAACATCTGACTTCATTGGGGACCTTCCGGACAGTGCCACATAACCATACGCTGGCATGTGGCATGATGACGTGTCAGAAAACACGTACGCACTTCACAATAAGATCTTTGCTTCGCAGAGAGTTCGGAACTGCATTTTCTACTGATCTATGAACTTTCAACTTCAAAATTTTCCTTGCACAGCTCCTGCACCTATTCCTACTCATTATCCATTAACAATTTAGTACACAGTACATACCTTTAGCAAAACTGCTATTTTTCTTAAAATGGCATCAGCTAAAGACATTCCTCCTCCCCAAGAGCCACCACCACTGCTGTAATCAAGGAGCATGAGAAACACTGCCCCCTACCTTAGAAATAACGCACATGCAACATTTTCTCCTGTCCACCTGCCCCTCCATATTAGTGTTTGGTGCCTCTTCCCTCATTTCCCTCCCCACCTTTTGTTCTAAGCTCTCCTGCAAAAAATAAAATCCATCCAAAAACAAAAGAAATGTTCCTTTAGGAACCACCTTTCACAGTTAGAAAATAGAACTAAAAAAAACGTATAGACTCCATCTACTTTACATTTCTCAGTAACGTACATAGACTCAATAAGATTTTCCAACATTTTCATTTGCATTTTGTGTTATGCTAATGGGATATTGTGGCGTTCATCCCCCTTTCCAGGGACTGGAATGGTGGATACCGGCCCAGCAGCCCAAGTTATCCGCCCAAGCGAAGCAAGGGTGGATAACGAGGTCTCCGGACCATTATCCCCCCATTCCAGCCCCTGTTTTGGGGGATGAAGGCCATTAGCACCCTAGGTTCCCAAAGCGGGAACCTGCGGTGCTAAAAAAAAGGATTTTTCTTCCTACACCGGGACGCCTGCAGCGTCCCGGTGTAGGAAGGAAAATCCTTTTCCAAGATGGCCGCCATGGAAAGGGAAGGCGGGGTTCCATGCAGGGCCCCTCTAGCTTTGCATGGCAGCCTGCAGAAGGCGAAAAGGGAAACCTATGACCATATTACCACGAGCACATTTTTCTTCCCTTTCAAACCTATTCCAATTTCGAATAACTTTACCACAAAGCCAGTCCCAGGTGGACATGGTCACTTTAACCCCATGTGTTCTCCCTCGTGGTCATGGCCAGTAGTCCGGCTCATGATCTTATTCCATGACCCGGACAATCTGGCCACTGCCCATGGCCACAGGTTACACCTCAGTCACCAAAGGTATATCACTATTTTGTGTACCTAAATTATGATATTTTTTGTACCTATATTATGACGCTTGTCAAAAAATAAAATACGGCACATTTGCAAAACCATGCTTTCAGGTCCTTGCCAATGCTCCTTACACAGGTTTGCTGGCAATCCACCCATGTTTTATATTTTATTTCATATAACCTAGCCCCCACTTGACAAAATCCATTCAGACTTTACGAAAACATGTATTTCTAGATCTATAATCATTTTGCAAACCTTTGCGTAGATTCGTCAAATGGCACCACATGTATAAGCCTTTACAATATTTTGGAACCCGCTTAATTTTGCCCCCTCTTGACAAAATCCCACCAACCTTCGCAAAAACATTTATATCTAGATCTATTATCGGTTTGCCAAATTAAGTGTAGATTCGTCAAATGGCACCTCATTTATAAACCTTTATATTATTTTGGGACCCTCCCTCTAATTGTGCCCCCTCTTGACAGAATCCCACAAAACTTTGTAAACTCATTCGGAATCAGGTCAGGAATATAATTGCATAATTTTATGCAGTGTCATTAAGTGGCGCCAAAGTTATAAGCCATCCAAGAGCTGCTTTTCACCAACCCTGTAATGCAGAGGTGTCTGCGAACTTCACAGGACTGTTCACGAACATCAGAACTGTTCGCAGACTTTTACAGCGAAAAACACCTGTTTTTTTTGCTTCTTGCAGCCATACCCCATCCCATCCTCATCACCCCTCACTTCCCCAGAGATTATTTGATAAGTATGAAAAGTGCAATTTTGTGTTTTTTAATATGTTTTTACTGTGAGGACTAATTTATTTGGACCTACTTTTTGGTCGTTTTAAAATAAACTACAGGATGTATTTCCACCAAATTTACAAAAGCACGCTTTCGGTACCAAGCCGCCACTCCTGCCGCAAATTTGGTGAAAATCCATCCAGCGGTTTGGGCTGTAGTTGTGAGCACGTTTTTCCTCCATTCAGCCTAAGGAAAAAATAAATTTTGCGAACCCCCCTATAACTTTGCCCTACCTGGACCAAACCTCACCAAACTTTGCAAAAAATTCAGAGCGGGCCATATACTTTTTTTGCAAAGTTTGGTGATGATTCGTCCAGAGGGAGCGAGGTTATAAACCGCCCAAAAAGTGCTCTTCCTATGGGTTAAGCAACTTAACCATAACTACACGCCCGCTACCGCGGGCCATGTAATATATATCTAGATATATATATATTAATTGAAAAAACTTTAGTTAAGGTGCAGTTTAAGTTGAGCAGTTTTAACGCAACAAAACCCTTCAGATTCAGCAGATGTGGGACGTCATGGCCAGCTTAACTCGGCACACTCCCGTTGATGTCTCCCATGATCATGCCATGTCCCCCAAAAATCAATTTTGTATGTCATTGTCAATCCCTTCTCTTATGATATGTATATCCTTATGGGCTTTGCAACGGGAACCTGACGAGTTAAGCTGTGCAGTGAATTTCACGGGTATTGTTATACCATCGTTTTTTTTTTTTTTAGGGCCACTACCCATGCCCAATGGCGAGTGGCCTTCGGCCATGTCCCCTGTACATGTTCCGCCAATATCTTTCTTTTGGATCCACTAGGCCCTGCCCTCTGTATATTTTTAAACACTACCGGGCCACTAGCCATGGCATTCTCCTCACTGTAGCTGTAAAATTCCTATTTTTACTTTGTATTAATCTCATTTTGTAACTCTCTATTTTTAAAAGGCAATGTTTTCCCATAACTGCAGTTATATTTGCCCTTGGCCGCGTCCACTGTACATGTTCCTCAAATATGTTTCTTTTGGATCCACTAGGTGGCCACGGGCTTCGGCGATAGGATAAAAGAAATACATTAGCCAGAGTTCGTTCCACTATACAAGGGGAATCGTTCAGGGTCAAGCTGGCAGCAGAATATTAGCCAATATTAAAAATCTCAATGACACCAACTTTACCATCGAGAGAGGCACAGATGGGTTTAAAGGCTAGAGAGGGTGATTAATTTAGAACCTCACAGAGAAGACAGGGATTATTAGTAAGAGTGCAATTTACTGGAGGATAGTGAAATGGAGGCTGGAGGAACGAGAAGGCATGTCCACATCAGAGGCCGAGAAGGTCACCCCAAGAGTAGACCGGGCAGGAGCCCAGGGCAAATCCCGAACTGAGCAGCGGAAAACAGGGAATGACTCGCTTCCCCACCAAGTTCCAGCAGGGCGCAATAACTATTTGTTGTGGCATCAACCTGACACCCAGACTTGATGAAAGTGTTTAGAAGTCAGCCGGCAGGAGGATCTGGCAAGCACCTGGCTGCCCGAGAGGCAAGGGTCTGCGGCAGGAGAACGTTTTCAACCCGAACTTGGGAACGGAGACACCGAACCGTTTCGACCCTTGGATGAGTGATGACACTTTCTGTGAAGAATAAAGTTTTTGCTTTAACTTTTCTGTTACAGTCTTAAAGGAACTTTGGTGCATGTTCATTTGCAATCATCACTTGTTTTGAATTAATTTCAACTGCTTGTTGGAATTTTGGCGCGACTGACTGTTGATCTGAAGAACCCTTTGTAACATGTGAGCAAGCATTTTGTTGTTAAGAGACTGGCCTTATTTCACTTTATCATCCTGATACCTCAAGATACGAGCACTCTGTCAGTTCACCTTTTGAATTTTCAATAGCCTGATAAAATTTGCTTTAGAATTGTAACTAAAAGGATATTAAAAGTTATTGAAACTTTAACTTGGCATCCGAGTCTTCTTTCTGAGAACATTGTGCTAAACCAGCGCGCACAATGATAATATATGGTATTTTCACCACACTACAATATCAGTAATAACACGGTCATAAATACTTATAGTAAGGGAACATAAAATTTTTACATTAACTGTGTAGTGTTAGAAATGGCTTCAATAATCCTCCTCTTAAGCGCATAAGCATTGTAGTGAAAGCATGGATTCGTTTTTGGTGAAATTGGCAATACACTCCATTTTAAATCAATAAAGGATTATAGTATGCCAGGGTTAAAAATATCAAAAGCAAATATTCATCCGTAGCAACCATTTTACTTTTATCTCACTGTAAGTATCCAACAGCTCATCATGTCAACTAACCGTCTCTGTCAGTCATCGCATTGCACATGAGCAACATTCCCCCCACACAATGTACTTCAGTAGAATTACATTGCTGAAGTGTTCATAAAGGGCAGAAAGAGAAAATGTAAACGTACATTGAACTATAAACGATGTGAAGGGCTGCCAGCTAGTTCCAGGAAACCGACCATTCAATCACTGTTCCTGTCAGGCAGCAGCAGCGCTTTACTGTGCTCCAGAGGCTGGGTTTTGTGCTTTTTAAGGGGCGTTCATTAAAAGTGTCTAATTAGTGATGAGTTACCGTTGAAGCCAACTGCTGCTGTTATCTCGTTCACATTTATAGAAACATGTACGCAGCGGCACAATTCAGAGAGCTTCACCGCCTTGAAATCCACTCTTCTCATGTGGCAACATTATTCCCGCGCCAAAACTTCAGGGCTGGACTGCATCTTGAAAAGAGCTTCATTCATCAGAAAAATAACACCAATCTGACGTAGAGAGAGTAAAAGAGCAAAATATACTTTCGATCACTAGGGTTTACCGTTCATCGCCTTGAAATCCGTTCCTAGGTGGCAACATTACTCATGCGTCAAAAGGTCAGGCATGGACTGCAACTTGAAAAGAGCTTCATTCATAGGGAAAATAAAACCACTCTGACAAAGACAGTGTGCAAGAACCAAATAAACTTTCACCATTTATGAATCTAGGTCCACTGGGAGTAGAGCTCTGGGACAACACAGACATTTTGCCAGGCCCTCGAGTGCCCCCTGCAGTGAAAGCATTCTGTTAACAATTTATGTTGGTTTATTAAAATGGATTTACTACCACCACACGTCTCAAATGAAACTTGAGTGCACTTCCCTGGCACAACATGTAAGCCTTCATAAAGTACCTCCACAACTTATGTTATGAGCGCCTCAATACCATGACAATGGTAACTGCGAGCAATATTGTTAACATAACATAACATGCACAGCTTTTCTAGAGCATGTGGTCTGTCACTTATATGATCTCTTGCCGCTGATGTCTACCTAACATAGTTCTGCCTGCTTGTCTCTTTGTTTCCTTATGGTGGAGCAAGAGGAGGTTAGGTCTTCTGTCTGAGATTGTGGGTTTACCTGAGGAGGAACCAATGGGTGTTTCTAACTTCCCGCAAAAGTGCATAAAGGTACATTGGTGTGTCAAATGTTAGATGCCCTTCATCTGTCATCTGTTGGTTAAGTGAAATGTTTGCTATTTCCATAACCTTGATGCCTGAAATAAGAGAACTAAAATGCACTTAAGTGTGTGGAAAAAAGACCCTGTGCAATGTGGATTGCCCCAGAATTGATTGACGGCTTCCCTGTTTTTATGACTTTTCCTAAAACCCACATATATGCTCTTAGTGTGGGTGGGTATGGGTTACTGGTAAGTTATCCAAGCGTGGCTATTTCACTGAGGCGTGTGTTGTATTGGCAGGTGTTAGCTCTTGGGTTTGAACTGTACCAGGATCATGGGGTTTTTCAGAATTATGTATGATGTTTGTGTTTGGATGACTTTAACAGTGTGCATGTTGTTATAGAGTGTGTAGATTGATTAGAGTATAGATGTTGCCTGGTCCATAATTCTTTTTGAGGGTGTCATGCGTTGGTATACTGACTTGTGTTTTGTGCTTTGGTAATAATACCTCTTGCAGCTTGATTGATGTTGGTTTGTGTATGAGGAGAATTTGAAACAATCCATGTGTGCAGAATACTGTGAAACACCTGTTTCCACCGCTAATAATTCAATTCTTTATTTATTTGCTGTATACTATATTCAAAAAGACCTTGTATACATTACATCGAAAATACAATGTCAATAAAATATTTTTTTAAGATAATTCTTATAAAATCAACAATCTATGCTTCCAAAATTACAACATGTAAAACATTAAATTACTATGATTGCCTCCATAAAAACATCCCTTAATACATTTAAATTCTTAAAAACAATTTCATTTCCATAAGATTTACAATAAGCGTTTCATATTTCCGACAAGGTTTCACATTATACCAAGAGATGTTTAGTGGATTAAATACAATAATTCCCACAAAGTCTGCATAATTTAGAGCATACAATGTTCCATTTTATCATAAGATATCCGTTAATCATGCTACTAGCAGGAAAAGCCTTAATGTAGGCTGGTAGCCCACCTGTTTAGAATATATTGAATAACATTTCCACTGTTTACCTTGGTTGCCAACATGGTTATTACATTCTCCTTGTCAAATTCCTGCAATCTAAGTCTAACCAACTCTCTAAAAGCAGAGGGCGATAGTTGTGTCAATTTCGATTCTACATCCGGAGCCAGGACTCCACCATAGATTTTAATCTCCCAAACTAGTCCACACAAGAGGTAGCGCTCATTTCCCTCCACCCTGGCAACCATTAATTTTTTCAATAACAAACTCCTGTTTGGTCCTAGCAACTTCGTATAAACCATCATCCTCTTATAAATCACAATTGTTGCCACTGTCTGAAACTGAAATTCAAGAGGCATTTATCCCACTGGCACAGAGAATGGCATTCTAAACAATTACTTCGGGGCTTTCCTCTCCAATGGTTACATTTCTCTACTATATTTATGAGCCCATATTTCAGCTCCATATAGAATTGAAGGGAATATTTTGGTTCTGTGTAACGTTAATATGATCGAAGAGGAAAAATCTTCCTTTATGTCCACAAATGTATTGATTGAACCAAGTGGCTGTTGTAGCTTATTACGAATGTATTCCCTGGGTTCTTTCCAATTTAGTTTATCGACCGCAACACCTAGATATTTATATGACGGGACTGTTTCAATTGTCGTATGATTCAATTTCCAGTAGAACACTTTCTCCTTCCGACCCAATGGGGAGAATGCCATTGTTTTAGTTTTATCTAAGTTGATTTTTAGGACGTTATTAATTCCATATACTGCTAATGCATCCGATTGCTCCTGTAAGGGGTAAGATCTTGTATGATCAAATCTTCACCATACCCCAGCCACGCTATTTTTTCATTCCCAAATTTAACCGGACATGCTCTAGGTCAGGGGTCTCCAACCTTTTCGTTGGCAAGAGCTACTTGTAGTTAATAGCCAATAGGCGGGAGCTACTAGGGTGGTGATATCCATGAGTATGAGAATTTCGACCAAGATGTTTTTGGGCAGTTTATTTGCTCTTCATATAGAAAAGGAATACTGTATGTATTTACTGTGATATTAATATATCAATAACTTCATGTTTATTTTATTATTTTTTATTAGCTGCTGTTTCCTAAAAATTGTTAAGCATATCAGAAGTAGGAAACTTATAGAGACATTCATTGTGAATGCATAACCTACATGCTTATCCACCAGTGATCTGGTGTAAAGCTTGAAACAGCAACAGCACTCTGATGCTGTCATACGGGATCAAGGTTTTGATTTCAGGAAGTTCATCTGAAAAAGACAGATTCACAGAGACGGGCAATCACGTTGGCTGATAGTGCAGACACCTTTTTAGCCATAGTGATTGCACACCCGACATGGCAGACATACATTCAGGACAGTTTTTGAACTTGCTTACAACAGACTCAGCCAGGGGAGTCACTGTGCCCTTCACAACCGCACCATCTGTAAAAGAGCATTTAAGGACACTTCATTCCAACTATCGTTTCGTAAAACATCTCCGATGTTCTGGTATTGCTAGACATGTCACTTTACATTTATGTTTAGTTTTTATAAATGTAAGTGGACAAGCACCAGAATGTTGTGCAGCTAGTAGTGTTCCATGTTTACTTAAATGTAAAATTGCAGTTATCGCTTGAAATCCTGTTTTGGCACATCCATAGAGGTGGGCTCCTCCATATCACGCCTTATTCCATTCCAAGCTTTAATACAGTTTGGGTACTAGAGCTTTAAAACCAGGAACTCAATATCTGAAAATATAAAAATAATTCATAGTTTTACCATAAACATGCAAAGCGAGATTTACCTTTTTTCTTGCAAGCTGGGACTCACACAGATTGTTATTTTTCTATATATATATATATATACACACACACACATTCTGATTGAAAGCCTACAATTACCAGCATGCAATGTAATGCTAGCTGAAATAAATCTAATGAAACACAGTGAGACTGAAACAATCACAGACCAAGCTTCGTTTTACACAGCATGCAGATTTATGCACCCAGGCCCTTTCTAATCCACCATCATTTGTACCTCTTGGTGACAATGGCCACAACACACATTCCCATTTACTTTTGTTATTGATAGTTAACCCTAAATTGGGACGCTGCCAAGCCCTTCAAGCCCAGATGTAGCCCTTCCTCTCACTCTGCACACAGCTTTTGAGCGTTTACTTTACAGGAAGAGGAATGGCAGGGGAAAAGTCCCAGGGACTTCAGACACCAAAATAAACACACAGGGCTCATTTTGGTATCTGATTAAAGAGCTACTTGGAAGCCCAAGGCCAGCTACCAGTAGCTCACTGGTTGGAGACCACTGCTCTAGGTCCTTTCAGCCATTCATCAAAGTCAGATAAATAAAGGTTAAATAACGTTGGGGCTAGTATACAACCCTGCTTGACCCTGCGTCCTGTAGGAATCCAATCTGTAGCATGACCCTTTCCATTCATTCAGATTTTCACTCTTGTGTTGCTATAAAATAACAAAATCATGGCTATAAGTCCACTGTGGATTTTCCATGATACCAGTTTATTTCGCAAAAGACTTCTTTTGATATCAAACGCTACGCTGAAGTCGACAAACGCAGCATAAACTGACAGTTGTCGAACATTCCATGAGTGGTCTACTAAAGCAACCAATGCCGATAAATTATGGTGGGTGCCAGAGTGTTCTCTGTAACCGGTCTGATCAAAGGGAAGCACATTGTTCTTTTTGTTCCAATCTGTAAGTTACCCCAGTAGCTCCTTCGCAAAATATCCAGCATTGTCAGTAGCCATAATTTCCAGGCTCCCATCAGCACTGGAGTGACAGGTTCTGGAAGGGGGCCCCACTTGAGGTAAAAAAAATAAAAATAAATAATATATATATATATATATATATATATATATATATATATATATATATATATATATATATATATATATATATATATATATATATATATATATATATATATATATATATATATATATATATATATATATATATATATATTACACCAAGATCCGAATTACCCCATGGTCAAACATTTTAGTGATTATCATGAGGCTAAGATGGACAGTTTTTACTTCTTTGGGATTCACAAGATAGAGATTGATCCCAGAGGAGGTAATAGAGAGAAGAAACTTTGACAAAAAGAAACTTGTTGCATCCTAGATTTTGAAAGCAAAACACCCAGTGGGCACAATACAGATGAAGAACTATATACGTTCCTGGGTTAATATTTGAATTGTTATGATGCAATGAGACCGATATAATCTTAGCCGGAGTACTGATGTGGACCATGATATCAAAGCAAACTTGCTCTCCCGAGTAGATTTTATCCAGTATGAGAAGAAAGGATTTCCTGTGTTGTAATAAGTCCTTTTGCCCTTTTGGAGATTTTGTCTGTCGTGTTGGTCTTTTGTTTCCCACCTTCTCTCTTCTCCAATATCGGGTTAACAGTAGAGACTGTGTAATTTTAATTCACTTTTGGGATTGATGGGTTTGGGTGATCCAATTCACAATGATATTTGCAGGGTTTTGATTGGATGTGACATGTGGCCGTTCATATTGAGATTTAAATCTTCTTATGATTTTAATCTGTATATAGAGATTGGTACCTGTCCTTGGTAGAACTATAGGCACTTGCACTTTCTGGAGGGAGAGACAAATAGCACTTTTTTCAAAATTGCTGCTAGCACATTGCACTTTGGACCAAGGTACGAGTACCATGTGTATATATAAGCCGAAGGCCATTCAGTGACGGTTTAGCTAAATAACCACCAACTTTTAATATTAAGTATGGCAGGCTTTGTGAAGGACCATTTGGACTTAGCAAATATGTACACTATGCACTTTATGGCCATGTTGTTGACATTATGTACTTTACAGCTATGCTGCGAGTAATCTGCAATACTTTTTTGGACTAAGCAATATGTGCACTATGCACCTTATGGCTACGCTGATAAACACTAGGCACTTTTTAGCTACGTTGCGAGTAATATGAAATGTATTTCATTATTTATAATAGCATTGTATTCCTAATACCACTGGAATTACCAAAGTGTATCATCTGTACAGGGTTATGCAGCAGGTCATTTGATCTCCACCACATAATGAAGAGGCAACGACGAGCACTGTGCTGGGACACACATACCTTATGTAAATTACTGGTACCTTCACCAAATGAGCTTTACGATATGCTACCCAAAAGGAGGGCCAAGATATATATAATACAGGCTAGTAGCCTGGGTTTGGCAAACCCATATGATAGAACAGACCCGTTTCAAAATGGCTGACACGGTTTTTCGACAGATATATTGGGTAGTCCTCTCTCTGTCTGTCCACATGTCACATGGGGTATTTTAACCCTCTACAATGTTTGGGTCATTAGTTGTGAACAAGCGGTCAGTGGACCGTGAAACGCGTAGACTCCATCTACTATGCGCCAGCTACCTTGGGAGGGCCACAATGTGAGTGGCTTGTGAAAACTTTTTCTTGCCACGAGGATGTGCAATGATTTTATGGATTTTTCTTTTTTGATACTTAAATAAAGTGGAACAATTTTGCATTTTGGTTTTCTGATTTTGTAAATTCTTTTGGGACCAAGGAGTGCTCCTCCACCAACTGCGGAAACGACAGCTGGAGCAAGATATATATATTATATATATATATATATATATATATATACATATATATATATATATATATATATATGTATATTTTTTTTTTTTACATTTTCTTTTTGAATTCACTCTGCATTTCTACAGAAATTATTTCTGTAACAGAAATAATTTCTTTATGAAGGCAGAGTGAATACAAAATGTCCAGTGGCTACCCCCACCCTATGACATGAAGACCCTAGGCTGGAGGCCTCCATGTCATGGGGTGGGGGAAGCCCTATGACTTGAAGAAACAATGGGCCTCATTACGAGCATGGCGGTAGCCATGCCTGTATGGCAGGCACGGCTACCGCCATTCTCGCTACCGGCACCGCCTCCCGCAATTGGGCAATTACAAGATGAATGGGCCGGTAATTGCCCATTCCCGGGTGGCGGTATTGCCGGGCTCCCGATCCCCATTCTGCCCATTAGGGCAGAATGGGGGTGGGGAGCATGGTTGCACCGGCACCGTTGATAATGGTGCCGGCGCAATTCCAAGATATGCTCGCGGGTGCCGCACATACTGCCAGGTCAGACCTGGCAGGCTGCCGGGAACCCGCGAGCAGAACTTGTAATGCAGCGGGACGGTATGAACGGTGCCGGTGCCTTACCGGCACTGTTCATACCGTCACTGCAGGGTCCTAATGAGGCCCAATGTATTTTTGAAGTATTATGGCTCCCCTCAACCCATGACGTGTGTGTTTGTGCGTGTACAGTGAAAGGATGCACACTGAAATGTATGGGTGGCTGCCTGGGTGTGCCTGTATGATGAAAGTGTCCACACTTAAATGTATAGGTGACTGTCTGTGTGAGGGTATGGTGAAAGGCTGTACACTTAAATGTACAGGTGGCTACCTGGGTGTGCCTGCATGGTGAAAGGGTAGGTGTGCGTGTACGGTGAAAGGTTGCACACTTAAATGTACGGGTGGCTGCCTGGGTGAGCGTGTATGGTGAAAGGGTGCACACTTAAATATATGGATGGCTGGGTGTGCGTGTGCATATATGGTTAATGGTGTGTGTGCTTGTGTTCAGGGGCGCAACAAAACCTACATTTCAGGGGGGCTAACTTTTCAAATGTTGGGAGAGGTGCTAACTTCACGTGTGGTGGGGCGGAACAAACTTATTTGTGTGGGGGCATCTAACTTGTTTACATATTTTAATGAGACTATTCTAGTACAGCTTCAATGTTACAAGCAGTTAACTCTCTCCTTTAGGTCTGAACGCACCCACTTATGGGCTGCTGTGACAATGACTGGTCTCCTGTTTCCGCTCTACCCTTCCAATCACTTCCCTGGCATGCAAGTACTAAACCCACATCAAAATTTCAATTGCTTAAAAAATTTGGCATTTGAATGCAGGTACTAACAGTGAAATGATGTACATTAGTAATTGCTGGGCTGTGCCCTTGTTAATGGCGAAACCCAGGTGCCGTTTAACATCTGTGTCCTTTTCTGTCCGGCAACTGCTCTGAAGGTCAGCAAGGTCAAGTCAACATTGCCCACAATTTCAGTGCGGGGGGTGCTGAAGCAATGTCAGCTCAATGGTGTTGAACCACTACCTGTGTTTAATGCCTTGATTAATTATTGGTAATCTTCTTTACACCTAGCCCTATTCTTCCTCATCCCAGTACCTGTGTATGAGGCAGTACTTGTGTATGAGGCAAGCAAATGGAGGAAAAACAATGTACAATGAAAAGATAAACACATTTAGATACAAAGCATCCAGACAAAAAAATAAAATGACCTGAATTTGTAAGACACTCCAAAGCTGCCAAAGCCGCTAGAAGAACTGAAAGCCTAGTGGGCACTATGCCTCATACACAAGTACTGGGATAAGGTAGAGGTACATGAAGGTAATATCTGATTTAGCTACCTGTAATCTTCATTACTCCTAGTCCCACTCTTCCTCCAGTACTTACCAGTGAGGCAAGGAGCCTCATACATAAGCACTGGGACAAGGAAGAGGGACATGGAGGTAATTCTGGGCCAATGAGCTGATTTTGGAGGTTGGGGTAGGGGATGGGAGGGAGAAGGCATGTGTGGGGGAGTGGGGTTGTGCAATAAAACATAATGGTCGTCCATGTCCATGCTAAGCAGGCATGATATGTGGTATTAGTGGCTAGAGAGGCATTTTGGTGCAGCCAGTCTAGTCATTGCTCAGTGTGGTATGACTTTTTTTAACTGGGCATTTCTGATAAAGCAGGTGTAATTACCTGGCTAGACTGACATTTGGGTTCTGCCAGTCTAGCCGTTTCTTACTGCGGCACTGTATATTTTTCTGGGCATCTGTGATAAAATTATATGTTATGATATAAGTCATATATAACGCACCTGTACACCAGTGTTTTTAGGCACGACAAGACAAGAGAAGGAAAACTGAGGGAGGACAAGACAAATGATCTTACTAAGCCTTGTGTCATTCAGATTGTGCAAGTGTGAGAACGAGAAGTTCCAGGGTGAAGGGGATGGGGGGAGTGCAAGGGAGACAGGAGGGGAAAACAGGGAAGCAATGCTCTGAGTAAGTGCCGCCAGGGCAGCGCGGCTCTGGGTAGTGCAAGGAGAACAAGGGACTGTAGGTTTACAGTTACAGCCCCTAACTGCGTGGTAGGCCTGTAGGCAGTGCAAGGGTGACTGATCAAGAAAGAGAATGGACTCAGACAGAGGGTAGCCAAGCAACCAGTTGGCACAGCGGACAGGGAGGTTAGCAGGGGAGGGAGAGAGAGAAAGCAGAGGAGAAGAGGAATGTTTTGAGCTGCTTCCGGAACTTCAGGTGGTCCGGCTCAAGTTTGGGAGGGTCGGGGAGGCCATTTCAGAGGGAGACGCCTGCAGGGGAGAAGGATCTACGTCCCCACTCTCTGCCTGGAGAAGTATCTAACCCTTAGGGCTCGAGAAGGAAGGTATTTTGGAAGATAGCGTTGGATGTAGTGCAGATACCAGCCCCAGAAAGCCTTGTGGACAATGAAAAAGGTCTTGAACTTGATCCTTGCAGCAACCGAGGGCCAGTGGAGAGATTTCATGGCTGGAGAGATACAGTCCCTGGGCTTGAGGCCAAGGATAAGTCTCGCAGTCGGATTAGTTACAGAGGGTGGGGAGTAGAGGAAGGCATATTGAGAAAGTGTCTGTTGCAGTAGTCCAGCCTAGAGAGAACCGGAGCTCTGGAGACAGTGAGCTTCTGGGGGAAAGTGAGAAATGGAAGAGTCCCTTTGAGGAGGTGCACCTATTTTGCATATTAACACTTCCCCCGGGCAAACACATTATTTTAAATTGCTTTAATTTGATACGTGTAATGAAGGTGGTATGAGGGAGGCTCACACAACCATTTCTCACAGGCTACCTTTCTTGCCACAATAATTCATGCACTGGTCTCCGTTAATTAATGAACGTGACACCCATTTGCAGAGCAGTGGCAACTCTGCCCCTTGTTCAATTAGAATTGTGTGTGCATAGTTTAGTAGACAATGTTTTTTGGAGGGGTGTCCTACATGGTTATGAAGTGTATGGGAGGGGACGGTAATTCATGGCCTAGCACTCTCATAGCCAGGGAGTGCCTGACCCAGGGATTCCAGAGTTCCAGACCTGACCCTGGCCCACCTGGGTAGATGCACCCTTACCCAAAGCTCTAGGCCCGACGAGAGTCACATAACACAATGTACATGATCAAGAATTAAGTTAAATGCTTGCAGGCACTAAATTAGTTTACTGCAGTTGAAGTTGAATTCTAAGAGCATGACCAGGTAAATATAATCGTACCGTAATGGGCAGAGCCAAGGAACAGACTTATTGTTTAAAGCCAAAGCCACCTGTCTCAGATTTAGGTCTGCGCCCTTGCAAAATACTAAATCACAATTTAACCTAATTGGCATAATCTGCATGAAGTAAACAATGAAAACCACAGTCTGAAAGTATTTGGTGCAGAGGACGCATTTCAAGAGTAAACATGAATTCTGAGAATGAGGGATTAAAACCCTGAGGAACCCCACAGGCAGTTTACACACTTAATATCCATTCTCCAGAGTATGTCAGTGGTCCAATCCCTTTCCTGAGAGTAGAAGCATGACCTAAGCCAAGGTCACACTAGTCACATTCAACATATTTTGTAGTCCCGCCATTTGTATCCGATTGTCAGGCCAGACCATTGGCCCCATGCCATGAAAATAGACGAGAAACCCGATATCGGATAGGGTTGGTTCGTCAAATCTTCAATAGCAACACTGCAGGATGAACATGCAGTACCACAATACAATCCCAGACTGTGTTAGCTTGCCTCAAAATCCACTATCATTAATACACTTTTCAGTACATTGGTCTCAATGAAACGAGTGAACGGTTTCATGACCACACTAGGGAGGGTTTCAGTCTTCCCTAATTAACACATTGGCTGGCTCTATGGAACCAGACAAACTTGGACACGATTGACTTCCGGCCTGCATGAGATAACACATGCAGATGTGCACATCAAATACAATTAAGTCTTAAAACTCTTCCAGCAACACTTGTTTGGAGAAACTTTATCAATGTACCTTAATATAATTTTGCAATTGTAAGCATGTCTCTAAATATTGTACCAATGCAGCAAATACAAACGGATGTAGAAACATATAGCTGCCAAGCTATCTTTTCTCCATTCTTTCAGCCAGCACACACTTTCAAAATGTATCCCTTCTTCAGCTGCACCGAATCCAATACTAATTAACGAAGTCTAGTATTTCTCGAATCAACATACTCTACACTTGCATCAAATCACTTGCAAAAACATTTCCCATTAGCATGTTTTAAGCATACAATTCTATATATTGATTTTTCCCTGACACCCATTAGATTGTAGAAGTTATATGCACTGCAAAAAAGCTGCTAAAATCTGCTTCATTTTTTGTGGTAATCCCATTGTTTAAAATGTCCTTTGTTGATCTATGCTGATTGATAATGGAAACCCCTTTGGAGAATCGCGTCACTGCTACATTGCTTTCCAAAAAAAAAAGACACTGCAGATTTTCATATCTTTTACTGGATTAATATTGAAAATAGTATGCAGAGATGCAACAATGCATTAGCGTTGAATGGTCTAGGTAGTCTGACAAAAGATGACAAAATCACAAAATTGAGTGGTTTTAAATCTTGACTGACACAGGGTCAAAGTTCTTTGCACAGGAAACGCATACAATGTTTCTCTATTTTCGATAATAACATTTTCTCCTTGGTATTTCTTTCTGATGTGTGGCTTTCTTCATGTTACCAAAAGGCCTTGTTGATTGATTTTGTTGCTTGCCTCTGCAAAGCTCCAGCCTTTTTGGTAACCTGGGAGATTCCCATTTTGTATATTTTCCACTGAAGGAGCCCTGCCATTCTCTGTGCACCCAGACCTGACAGTCTAATTTTACTCCTTTGCAAGCCATCGTTCATTAACCACCACCAATTGTGAGGCCCACTAGTGAAGTTGCAAATTGGGGAGACAGAGGCCACCCTCCCACAACGAGCAACGAGTTATACAGGGTGTCACTAGCGACTCGGGGGTCTTATCCTGCCATAGAAATGAACGAAAATTGACTATATTCTTAATGTCTGCCCAGTATCTCGGGGGAGTTTTGGATCAGAAGGGCTTCCTATAGTGCTTGTCTACCCTCAACTGAGTGTTTGTTGAGCAGGAAGTATTCCTCCTTTGACTTATTAAGGGGTTCCACAACGTTCATGACTAATAGGTGAAAAGTGTTTAATCTCCCTATAACGTCCTGCTTCACAGCTGAGCGCTGCAACTGGAATATCAAACGGGAATGATCCAAAATGCCTCTTCAGTGATAGTTTTCCCCCGTGATCTTTCCTAGATCGATCCCGAGGCAAAGACATGGTCTATTCCGGAGACTGATCTGTGGACATTTTAATACAATGAGAATTCTCTTCTCCCCAAATGGAGGGCCTTTTACACATTCCTCATGCCCAAGGCATCACAGAATGCCACAAACTTAGTAGTTTTGCTTCCTTTCTCCCTGGTGATTGCGAGATCTTTCAAGTTTAAGGCTGCACTAAAAAAAAGTCACCTAACACCACACTACCAAATGTCTTACTTCATTTATGCTGTCTTTCAATAAGTAGGCAATGCTTACACATTAATAAAAGTGGTTAATGAGAACAATTTCTTTAATAAAATTGCAACTCTCCATGACCCTTGTGTGAAGCCAGAATGCCATACTCTTCTGTAGAGCACCGTACACAAAAACCCACAATCCGAGGTAGGTCTCTTGCAGCAGAACCACATAGCGTGTTTGCGTTCCAATATGCTGCAGGACTTTTCCACTCTTTACATTTTTAAGAATTCCATTGACAGTACACAACATTCATTTTATGCAGTCAACTTGGCTCATTCCCCAGCTCTGCGCCACATATTATCAACCCACATCATTGACCTATTATTCCTCACGTTCCTTTTGAAGTATTGCATCTAAGCAACCTGTATATAAAACAAATCTACAATCTTCATGCCACGCCACCGCATCATCCAGCCTATGCTTCCACTCAACCAGAAATATGTGAAGCCCCAATATATTGATCAAAACAATCAGGAAGAACAATATAACTAAGCCATTCCAATTTACAAGAATAAATCTGTTAATTCAAAATGAAAATTTGAATCAGTTTCTCCGCCCTTTGGCTTTTGCCAACTTCCTTTCTTATGGATCTCATATCCCAGTTAGGGTTCACATCCAACCTCGGGGCTCCTATTTCTCCATCGTACCAAATTTGGGATCTTAAATTACCTATTTTAGATTGTATCCTGAATAAAAAGTGTGGGATCTATCAAGAACTAAATGAGTTTGGGCTTTATCAAGAAATGGGCAAGTGTGAGTAAGGTCTCTGTGTAGGCAAGGGATTGTGAGGTTTATGTTAGAAACCCAAGGACTTGACTTTGTCAGGATGGGGGACTTCCCAGGGGAGGAGGGAGGTGGAGAGGGCGATCCAGAGCCAGTTCTAACTGGTAACAGCAGAGAGGGCTCCAATTCCTGCCCCCTCCCTTGTTTCGGAATGTATGCCCACAGACCGTTGCCTCCTACCATGCTTCTTAAGCACTTGCCAGTGGTTTTCTTCTTGTTACAGAGATATTGCAAGGAAAACAGCCTGAGCAAAACTGAAGGGCTGAAACGGCCGGAAAAACTAAAATATCTGACGTAATGCTCCAGAGCCTGCAGATGGCCCTCACACCAAAGAGAAGCTGTGCAGAGTGGAGACCAAAATGGGAGAGAAAGAGCTGCCGAAAGGAGCCAGTGACAAACGCAGCATTTTTACAGAGCATGCAGTCCCGCTAAATGGTGGAATCGGTGCACCTATTGTCGCCACTAAACCCCTCGTGCAAGTAAAAAATCTTACTGACTTTGGCAGGCACACTTGCACCAAGAAAACAAACTGCTACCATGGACTGGGTCCGCCATCATTACATGGTGAAAACCTGTGGACCCAGTGGGTGGGGTTTGAGTCCTCTTTTGAAGTTCTTCAGTGCACATACACACACAGGGTGGAAAAAGCAGCTTAGTTTGTTTAGGGGAAGAGGAAAGGAGTGAAAGAAAAGGGAGAAAATGGGGAGTGTGTGTTGACGGCTGAGGTCAGAAGTGGAGGACAACAAAGAGACCAGCAGGAGGACGGAAGGAGCCGCAGCTTTTGGAGGAGTTTGTTGGAGCAGGTGAGGTATTGGTTTAGGAGTGACATTGGTTCTGCTGTTTGAGTGTGCATATTTGTGTGGCGAGTGACTCGAAGGAGATGGTGTAAAGAGTGAATGCGAAGCATATGATACTGGGTAAAAGGAGGGTGTCTGTGTAGGCATAGGAGGAGGAGAGTAGTAGTGGGAGGAGAAGTGTAGTACAGGGAGGAGGAGAGTAGTTGTGGGAGTAGGAGAGTAGTAATGGGAGGAGGGCCATGCTTCGGGACCGTTGCAAGGTTGGAGTGCTTATTTTGCTAGACCACTCTGTGGCCTTCGATACAATCAATCATGCCATTCTGCTTGGACGAATGGAGGAAATCGGTATCACCAAACTCCCTCTTGCCTGGTTTCGGTCTTATTTGTCAGATCGAACACAAAGAATGTCTTTGTTTCCAGTTAAGTCAAATCCCACACCTGTGAAATGCAGCGTCTCCTAGGGATCTTCCCTATCGCTTATCCTTTTTAACATATATATCTGCCTTCTTGTGGATTTGATCATGTCTCACGGCGTAAGGTTTTATACCTACGCTGATGATACCCAACTGGTTTTTGTCTCAGTACCCCTGAATCTGACCCTCCCGGCAAACTTAGATGGTATCCAGTCATGTTACCGAACATAAAATAGAGAATTAAATTGAACTAATCTGAAATGCCAAAAAATACTGCATTTTTGTTTAAAAAATATATATGGTGTGAGGTAAGGGGTTAAATCTGGTGGGGAGGGGGTTGAAGTGGGTTGTAAACGGGGCGCTTCGGGGGCAACCCCCCAGCCCCAAGAAATGTAATTTTCTAACTTTTCATTCAGTAAAATCACAGTAAACCAACTTAGATCTTGCCTGGTTGATATTGGGGACTGGATAGCAAAAAACTGGTTGAGGTTAAATGGTCAAAAGACATCTTGTTGGTCGGCACCCAGGCTGAGAGTAACCTATGAAATGCGGATTTTTGGCCTGATTCATTGGCCATTGTCCAAAGGCCTGTGTATCCGCTAAGAGACTTGGTATCAAATTCAGTTGTCAGGTTTTAGAGAGGCACAGATTCCCTCAATATGTAGTGCTGGTTTTTATAAACTCAAAGTCCTAAGAAAAGTGCTGCATTTTATCCCTTCACATCTCCGTTCGTGAGTGGTCACAACTTCCATTTTGGGATCACTCGATTACTGCAATGGAATCTATCTTGTACAGCCAGAGTTCTTACTGCACTGTCTTCAGATGCTAGTGAATTCTGCACCTCGTCTTGCACTTAACGCTACTAGATTTTCTTGTACTTTTCCTTTGCTCCATCAGCTACATTGGCTTCCTGTTAAGCAGCTCATTGAGTTTAAGATTCTATGTATCGTGCCTTCGTGACTGTCTCAGTGCTGTCGGCTACTAGATGGATCAGAACTGGCTCAGCCTCAACGGTGACAAGACCGAGGTGTTGGTGGTGGGTTGTCCACCTGATCCCCTATTATGGGCCACTGCCTTCTGGCCCACTTCCTTGGGTTCCCTCCCCACTACAGTTAGTAAGGTCAAAAACGTAGGCGTTATTCTCTCTGCCTCTCTTTCTATGTAACATCAAGTTACGGTTGTGTGTCAGGCAGGCCATTATCATCTCAGTGTTTTGAGGAAGGTTCTACCTATGATACCGCCACAGCTGCGCCCCTGGTGGTCGAAGCATTAGTTCTCTCCCGCTTGGATTACTGCAATTCGCTGTATTTATCATAGCCTATTGGCATGATCCAGCGGCTTCAGCGGATACAGAAGCTGGCGGCCAGGCTGGCTACTGGCACTCCATATGGAGCTCACATCACTCTGGTGCTGCGCTCACTCCACTGGCTACCGGTAAACCAGCGTGTCTGTTTCAAGGCCTTGTGCATAGTTCATCGGGCTATCCACGGTCAAGGGGCCGGGTTTTTGCAGGCCAAATTCTCCCGTTATCATCCAGAGCGAGATCTACGCTCCTCTACTGCAGATCTCCTTGTAGTCCCAAGATATCATCGTACCAGGGTTGGCGGTCAGGCTTTCTCTTTGGCCGCAGCCAACCTCTGGAATGATCTCCCTCCGGCCATGAGGAAAATCCCCAATCATCTTGCTTTTAGAAGAGCTCTTAAAACCACTCTTTTCAAATGCCCTTTTTTTACAATTTCGTTCCTAGCAGTTCAGTCCTTCCTCCTCCGCGCCATGATGCCTTCGGGCGACCGTGCGCTTTACAAGTGAACATAACATAACATCGTCCACCAAGCTGTTCGCCATATGGGCCCTCCTTTTCTTGAACAGAAACTTTGTCGATATTTTCCCTCAACAGCTCTTCGCTTGGGATCTCGGATCCTGTTTACTGTTCCTAGATTTCCTGTTTACTGTTCCTAGATTTCGTAGGGCTTGTGAGGGTGGGCACTCCTTCTCTGTTCTGGCTCCAAAGCTCTGAAACGCTCTGCCTTTCCACCTCCGTGAGCTGTCTTATCATCTCTCTTTTTGTAAAGTCTTAAAGACATTTCTCTTTGTTTAGGCTCAATGTTAGGGACTTTTTCTTTTTTGATTAGTGGTCTTGTGTGTAGCAGTGCCCAGATGCCTTAGGGCCTTGGTCTTGCGGTTTATATATTGTTACACTATACAATACATACAATAAAGGCGAGTAGAAGTGGGAGGAGGAGTGCAAAGTGTTCCATCCCACAAGTCTTTCCCAACCTTTGTGGTCGCTAACAAAAGAGGAGAGCCTGATTAGTGTTATTTCATGGCATAAGAGGAACATGTTTTATACAGAGCCCTGCACAGACAACATCTTTGGACCATGAGTGTGTAGTTATGCAGATGAAGATGAAACCCGGGTGAGAACTTGCATTTTTTGGATCTTTAGTCAGTTTGTCAAGGTTTTTATTTTCCTTTTCAGGATGCAGGGAATCAAGAGGAGCGCAGCAGGAGTATGGTGCAAGCCGCTTGTGACCTTTGACCAATACATGCACTTGCTACGTAGAGTGAGCCTTTATGCCAACCTCAACTGTATCATAGTTGTCTTAGGGTGGTATCTATCTATTTCGCATTTTTAAAGCGCAGAGACTTACACCAGAGCCATCATGGCGCTTGAAGAATGCAAAGCCGTCAAAGCTGACAGGTACAAACAATTCGAAAAAAGAAAGGTCTTTAACTTGGCTTTAAAAAAGTTACATTCAGAAAGGCCACATAGAGAGTCAGGAAGGAAATGCCAAAGTTTAGGCCCTGAGACAGAGAATGCTCGACCTCTGATATGCTCCAGATGGTAGCGGAAATGATCAAATGCGAAGAATGCACAGAGCAGATTGAGTGGGAAGGGATGTATATTCTAACTTTCCCCTGAAGAGAGAGGAGTAGCCTCGATGGATTCGACAAAGCGCCTTAAATTGGCCACGTGCACAAACCAGAAGCCAGTGCAATTTCCGAAGAGCAGGGGAAATGGGCTGGCCAAAGGGAGTTCCAGAGGCCAGTCTAACACAAGCATTTTGCCAAACCTGCAAACGGTTAGCTGGAAAGAAGGTTGGGCCAGCAACACAGCATTGCGATGAAACCTGGGAGGGATCAATTTGATCACCTTTTCCAGAAGTTTAAGAAAACCGCAACTGCAAACTGCACCAATCTGAACGACCGGTGCAAGTGATGGCATTATCTTGACACCTACATTTTTAACCAGTTGCACCGGAGTAGGTAGAGGATCTAAGGAAGATGGCCAGAAATCGGAGTTTCATACTGAGGCAGACTGTGGCGCACCCACAATCGATACCTGGGTTTTGTCTGCATTGAGCTTAAGCCAGTTAAAATTCATCCAATTACCCACTGCTTCAAGACAGGCTCTGAGGCGTTTTGCTCAGCCCACTCAAAGTATGTATGCGCACAGAATGGATATATGTCAGTAGTGGAATGTTGATGGATGTGCATGCTTGTCAGCTAAGTCAGTTAGTGTAATATTTGGCTAGAGGAAGACATGATTGGTGGTTGTTCCATTTACTCAGCTGCCTTTGCTTCTTAACTGGTGGAATTTATCAAAGAGCCCTACATTGGAGTGACGCCTTCTTCTAAAAAACCTTCCTCTTTGTGGTTATGATTTGATTTGATTTGATTTTTTTTATAAAGGGCAAAAAACCAGGCCCAGGGGCAACCGGGCACATACTCTTAAACTTGTTACAAAAAGCAGTAGTTACAAAAATATACAGCATATATACATGTACATACTCTTAAGCATGTTACAAAAAGCAGTAGTTACAGTGAGTTACAAAAATATACAGCATATATACATGTACCGGAGGGGACCATTAGCAGCGTACAATACAGGGACAGAGCAGAGAGAAAATGTATATTCAGTTCTGTACCCCACATGGAGTCTGGACTGTGTCAAGGTCTCATGAGTCTTGGGAGAGCAGCCATGTTTTAGCATTGTTCTTGAAGGAGTGGAATGATGGTTCAATTCTGATAGGTGTGGGCAAGGTGTTCCAGAGTTTGGAGGCCAGGACGGGGAAGCTCACCCCACCAGCTTTTTGGAGTTTGCATCTAGGCACGATGAGGCTGTGAGTTTGGGCTGCTCTGGTAGGTCGAGTGGAGGTGTGGCATGAGAAGCGAGCGGACAGGTAAGGTGGGGCGTTATTGCTCGGACATTTGTGAGTCAAAGCTAGGGTTTTCAGGGCAATTCTCTGTTTTACAGGGAGCCAGCGTAAGTCCGATCTGACGGAGGAGATATGAGAGTGTCTCGGGATGTTTAAGGCTGCCCTTAAGGCATTATTTTGTACAGTTTGCAATTTATTAAGGTTACACTGACTGGTCCCTAGGTAGAGAGCACTACAGTAGTCGATTTTGGCCATAACAAGAGTTCTGGCGAGTGTGATACAGTTGGTGGAATTTAGGAAGGGTCTACAAGCAGTGATAAGTTTGCAGGTATAGGCCGAAGCTGACCTAACTGCATTTATTTGTCTGCTCAGAGAAAGCGAGGACTCAAGATGGACCCCTAGCGTCTTAGTATCTTTGGAGACTTTAATGTCATTGCCGTCAATAATGAAGGACTTGTAGGTTTGGTCTAGTTTGTTGAGCTGATGATTTGATCCTAAAAGTAAGAGCTCAGTTTTATCATCGTTAAGGCAAAGTTCGTGCTGTGCCATCCAGGCCTGGATGACCGAGTAAACATCGTTAAGGGCTTTGGTGTCAGCTGTGTAGTCTCCTGTGATAGGGATGAGTATCTGGGTGTCGTCCGCGTAGTTAGTGTAGGAGACACCCAGATAGTCAAGCACATCGAAGAGGGGCTTGGTGAATACATTATACAACGTAGGGGATACACACGAGCCTTGAGGAACGCCACAGTGAATGGGGGAGGGATCCGCTGATGCCAGCGGTGAGAAGACCCTCATGGATCTATTGCTCAGGAATGAGTGGATCCAGGCATTGGCAGAGTCGGAGAAGTGGGCTGCGGATTTCAGATGCTGGCAGAGTATTTGGTGGTTGACCAGATCAAAAGCCGTGGAGATATCGAGGAGAAGGAGAAGAGCTAGCTTCCCATTGTCCTTCAGTAACTCCATCTGAGTTTTCAAGTCGATCAGAGCTGACTCCGTGCCATGTTTAGGGCGGAACCCTGATTGTTTAGTTTGAGGTAATCCTGAATCTGCAGGTAGGCTGCGCGGTCCAGGATCTTGAGCAGGAATGGGACTGTAGTGATAGGTCTGAAGTTAGTTGGGATATTAGGGTCAAGGGAGGGTTTTTTGAGGAGTGGGATAACCCATGCATCCTTTAGGTTGTCGGGGACAATACCTGTCTTGAAAGAAGCGTTTATGAATGCTGTAATGAACGGGGCTAGCTCATGAGATGCTTCCTTGATAATAGGTGCTGGGCGGGGGTCGCCTTGGCAATTGGAAGGTTTTAAATTGTTTATGATGTTTTCTACTTCGAGAGTAATGAGTGGGGAGAAGGAGAAAGGTTTATGCGGATAGGTTAAATGTGTATTAAGTGTAGGTGTGGTCGGTGGTTGGTCAAGCTGTAGGGATTTCTGTTTGTCCCTGATTTTAGATTGGAGGGTAGCAATTTTACCCAGGAGTGCTGACTGAATATTGGTGCACCAAGTGTTGTCTTTGGAGCAAGAGTCAGGGGGGCTGCAGGTGTCTCGAGTTCCTTCAGGATATTAAAGAGTTCCTTAGTATTGGACTGGGCTGACATAATGCAGTTATTATAAGAATCTTTTTTTGCCTGGAGTACAGCTTCTTTATAGTTAAGGGTGGCTATCAGAAGACTGTCCTTGTGGGCGTCGGAGTGGTGACTTCTCCAGCGTGACTCTGCTGTGCGTTTCTCTTTGCGTAACACTCTAAGCTGGGGAGTAAACCACGAGTTAAGGTGTGCTCGTTGTTTGGGTTTCCTCAGTTTGAGCGGGGCGATAGAGTTGATGGCTGCAAGCAGTGACTGGTTGTACATGTCGGCTAGGTTGGTAGGGTCTGAGCAAGTGTCAGGAGCGTTATTTAGTGTGGGAAGGATAAGGGGGGAGTAGTTTTTCTGTCGTAATGTTCTTTTTATTTCTAGTGAGGGTGGCTGGGGCGACCAAAGGCCTGGGTGGTGAGGCTGCTTCGATGCTGAAAGTGATGACATGGTGGTCAGACCACAAGCAAGGGGCGTTGGAGATTACGCTAATATTGCAATTGGTGTCACTAAGCCAGTCAAGGGACCGCCCTTTAATGTGGGTGGGTTCCTGTATGTGGTGAGTGAAACCTAAATCTGTTAAGGTATTAGCTAGGTCGAGGGCCGCAGGATCATTAGGCTCTTGGTGTCCTAGATTGAGGTCGCCAAGAATGATGGTTTGGGAGTTGGATTTAGCATTGTTGAGTACTAACGTAGAGATATCATTCACAAAGGATGTAGGTGGACCAGGGGGTCTGTATATTTGGTGGAAGGTAGCCGTTTGGTTAGCTTTGAGTCCGAGCTTGACAGAGATTAACTCTGCAGTTTCCACCTTAGTGCTTGGGATGGTTCTAAGTCCTAATGAGTTTCTAGCGATGAAAGCAATTCCTCCACCTCTTGAGGTGCGATCACATCTGATGATGGAGTAGTCAGTGGGGATGGCCAATGAGAGTGCCGGGCCGGAAGCCGAGTGCAGCCAGGTCTCGGAGATGGCGATGAAGTCGAGTTCCTGAGTTTTGATAAGATCAGCAATGTCCAGAGCGTGCGCAGCTAGGGATCTTGCGTTGATCAGGGCAGCTTTAATTAAACCAACGTTGCTTGATGAGGCTGTGATGGTTTGAGGGTGATGGGGCGTGGGTGAGGTGGCCGTCTGTGGAGGCTGGCTGTGCGTATGAGTTTTGAGGTATGGGCTCAGGTACATGGGCTGTCCCTTCTTACCCATAAATCTAGATCCTAATCTTAGGTTTCTAAGAGTGATAGGACATGGTTGGTTGGGTGAGGGTTTTTTGGCGAAATGGTCGAGCCATAGGGCCGGATCGTTGAGGTAGATGTTGTGGTATTGAGGTGCAGTACTTTGGTAGGTATCAGGAGATCTGTGAGAGGTGGCCATGGATGAGGTGTGCAAGGAGCTAGGTGCAGCTAAGTTGGGAGGTGTAAGGTGTGACGACCTGGTAATTGACCACACTGAGAGTAGTACTTGTAATGAGGAGAGCAATGACCTTAGGGAGGACCAGCGTGGTAGCATGTTACCGAGATTAGAGAGGAAGGGCCGCCGGGTCTGTGAGGCAGTTATAGGTAAGCGTTGCAGGCACTATTTGTCTAGGCAGTGCGTTCTCTGTACGAGCAATGCAGGCTAATGAGTTTAAGACAGGTTAAGTCTACTTATTCAGAGTCGAGCAATGGGGGTGCATCAGATCAGGGTACACAGGTAAAGCAAATACCAAAGCTTGCATATACATTAGCATGTTAGGCAGGGAACAATGCAGAATGCAAGAAGAGTGATCTAATTGTAACGGTGCAACAATTCAGGCAGAGAAGACATTCTAGTGTTGGCAGCAAGTATTGGCAGATCAGGTAAATGTCAAGTTGAAAGGCACGGCACAGTAAGGCAGGTACCCTGGAGTTAGCTTAGATCATGTGGACATGTCCTATACGGAGCGGTGCAACATATGCAGGCATAGATCAAGGTGTGGCGCAGCAAATTAGGGAATACACAATGAGCGTATCAGGCAGGCAGAGTAGCATATATCATGGAGCTAACAAGTGGGCCCACGTTGCGGTTCTGAGCAAGAGCTCAATCATTTCAAAAGCGAGCATGGGGTTGGCAGCATAGTAATTTCAAGGCAAGCACAGGCGAACAAAGCCGCAAATGAAAGTAGTGCTGTGGTCATGCAATGGCAAGGTATGGGCTGGGCGGCAATGAGGACAGACATAGGCAATGCAAGCAAATAAGGCACTGAAATGGTGTGATCACTTGGTGGTAAGCAACCGCGAATAGGTAGCGACTAGGGGGTCAAATATGCAGTCGGCTCAGTTGATTAAAGTCAGGACGCTCATAATAGATGTGCAGACTTAGTACAGAGGTGTGCATGGAGCACATCGCTACGTTGCTACAGCTCGTCAAGTGGCGTATGTGATTATATTAGCATAGTAAAGGCATTATCAACATCAGGATAGATAGTATGTCAGCTAGTTCAACAGGCAAGATAAAAGCTTGTAGGGCAGTAGGCACAGAGCGGACAATTTATATAGCTATACTGGGTAGCAATCTCGTGGGAATAAGCATAGCATTCGGAAGCGCTGAAATAGTTGATAGCGTTACTAGTCTTACTTTCAGGATGATGAGAGCGCTAGTCCATAGGTTCACGAGGAGGAGAGTCAGCTGTGTAACCACAAGCAGGGATTTGTGCGAGGTGAAAAAGGGCATATTGTCCAGGCGAACGGCGAGTAAGGCTGGGACAGGCTAGGACAGGAGTCAGCCTTGTTTCACTGGGCCTTGGTGAGAGTGGGCCGGCTTCGCTTGCCGGCTCCCGATAGGTAGCTGAAGAAGGGTCACCAGCCAATCGGGACTCAGCAGCGTCTGCCGGGTGGTTTAGGCAGTGGATGCCATGATATGGCATTTATAACGCGCCTATACACAAGTGCTTCAAGGCGCGACGAGGCGGGGGGGACAAGGGGAGACAGACAACGATCCTACTAGGCCGGGTGTCATTCAAATAGTGCAAGGGTAGAGGGGAGGGGAAAAAGTGCAAGGGGGAAAGGGAGAGGGGAAGTGCAGTATATGGTTAGTAGAATAGCAAAAAAATAAATAATAAGGGCCAGCTGGTGGCAAGTGCAAGGTAAGTGCAGACAAGTGCTGGGAAGGGGGCTGTAGGGATACATAGACAGTCCCACAGTGCAGGGGTTGCCAGGGAGGTAGTGCAGGGGAGAGTGGCTGGGCCAAGAACCGAGTTCGGTGGGTGGCCCAGTAGCAGATTCAGTGCAGTTTCAGTAATTTTAGCAGGGGAGAGGGGGGAGAGAAAGCAGAGGCAAAGAGATAGGTTTGAGGTGCTTCCGGAACCGGAGCTGGTTCTCCTCAAGTTTCAGGGAGGCAGGAAGGCTGTTCCAGAGGGAGGCCCCTGCTGCGGAGAGAGATCTACCCCCAACTTGTTGCTTGGAGAAGCGGCTGACCCTGAGGGAGTTGGAGGCGGATGAGCGGAGAGCTCGAGAAGGAAGATACTTTGGAAGAGAGAGTTGAAGGTATTTTGGCCCAAGGCCCCAGAAGGCCTTGTGGACAATGCAGAGGGTTTTGAACTTAATCCTCGCAGCCACTGGGAGCCAGTGTAGTGATTTCAGTCCTTGAGAGATACAGTCCCTGGGCTTGAGGCCAAGGACAAGTCTCGCAGTCCTGTTCTGGATGAGTTGTAAAGGGCGGAGAGTAGAGGCAGGCAGATTTAGATAGAGGCTGTTACAGTAGTCCAGCTTCAAGAGAACCAGGGCTCTAGAGACAGTGAGCTTCTGGGGGAAGGAGAGGAAAGGAAGGATGCCTCTGAGGAGGTGTAGCTGGTAGTGTGACTTCTTAGAGACGTCAGATATGTGAGGAGAGAAAGAGAGTGTGGAGTCGAAGATGACCCCGAGGTTTTTTGCCTTGCAGGTAGGAGCAGGATGAGGGCCAAGAGAGGCCGGCCAGAGAGCTGCAGGGAAGGAGGGAGTGGGTCTGCCGATGAGTAGAATCTCAGTCTTACTGGCATTAAGGCAGAGGTCATTGGCGGCACACCATTCCTGGATAGCAGAAAGACAGTCAGAGATGAGGGAAGGAGAAGAGGAGGCCGAGGGTAGCCTGAAAATGAGCTGGGTGTCATCCGCATAGCACTGAAAATTGGGGCAGAGAGCGGCGATGCAGTGGGCAAGAAGTGCCAGGTACTGGTTAAACAGCCAGGGAGAGAGGTTAGATCCCTGGGAGACACCACAGGTAGAGAAAAATATGTCGGAGAGGAAGGACCCCAGTTGGACCTGGGAGGGTCGATTGGAGAGGAAAGAAGTCAGCCACGCCAGAGCCTGACCAGTGATACCCAGGTTATCACAGAGACGGTTGAGTAGGATGGTATGATTGACAGTATCAAAGGCAGAAGAGAGATCAAGTAAAATGAGAAAACATGGAGTATTAGAGTCAAGGTTCAAGAGCAGGTCCTCACGGATGTTCAGGAGAGCAGTTTCCGTGCTTCTGGCAGCTCTGAAGGCAGACTGATGGTCGTGAAGACTACCAACAGACTCAGAATGGAGATTAAGCTGGGAGATGGCCAGCTTCTCCAGGAGCTTGCCCAGGAAGGGAGTGATAGAGATTGGGCGATAGTTAGCCGGGCAAGAGGGGTCGGAAGAGGGTTTCTTAAGAAGGGGATGCACAAGGGAGTGCTTGAGGGGGGATGGGAAGACTCCAGAGGCGAAGGAGTGATTGCAGAAGTCAGCCAGGGCAGGAGCCAAGGAGTCAATGTGGTCCTTGATAGTTTTGGAGGAGCATGGGTGGACCTGTTTTGACGAGACTTTCATAGATCAGACTTGTCTCAAAACCTCGTCAGCAGAAAAAAGGGGAAAGGCAGAGAAGGGGGAGGAGGGGTGGCTGCAGAAGGGCCAGAGGAAGTGCAGGGAATAGAGGGTCGGAGGTGATAGGAGGAGAGTGAGGACGGGATGTCCTGAGTTTTTGAAATGAAGTGAGAGGCCAGTGCCGTGCAGAGGGCCTGGGAGGGGACAGGAGCGGTAGAAACTGCAGCAGGGTTGGCCAGCTCCTTGCAGATTTTAAAGAGTTCGGCCGAATTGTTAGATACCGCAGAGATGCGGGCTTGGATAAGGACTCTCTTCTTGGTGAGAACGGAGAGACGGTATTACCTTTGGAGCAGGCGGCAGGCCAGTTTGTCAGAGGATGCACATGAGGCATGCCATTTCCTCTCTGCCACCCAGCACTTGCGTTTAAGGGTGACGAGATCCGAGTCATACCAGGAGTTACATTTGGCTTTGGGCTTTAGGCGGATTCTCATGACAGGGGCAAGGATATCAAGAGTATCAGATATAGCAGAGTGAAGAGTGGAGAGGGCTGTGTCGGGTGGGAGTCAGCCGAAGGGGGAGAGGGGAGGGCGAGAAGGTGGCAGCGAAAGCCTCAACTGACACGCGCTTCATGGGTCGGATGACCGAGAAGGAGGGTGGCAGTGATGAGGGTGGCATTGCCTGTGGGGTAGGGAAGGTGAGGTGGGAGGATAAGAGAAAGTGATCACTCCAGGAGAGAGGAGTGGAGAGAGGGACAGGGAGGGGAAGGTCAGAAGAGATCAGAGCATCAAGAGTGTGCCCTGCAGAATGAGTCGGCCCAGACGGGAGAATAGCGAGTGAGAGAGAGTCACAGAGGTCGCGAAAGAGTTCAGAGGGGGGACAGGAGGCATCCAGGTGGATGTTGAAATCTCCAATCACCCTGCCCAAGGGTGGGACAGTGAAGAGGGAAGGGAGGCCAATCAGGTGGGTGGGTGGGCGGGTTGGGAGGCGGGCTTTTCAGGCGGGAAGCAGGAAACTGGAGCGGGAGGAGGGAGGCAGGGAAAGGGGGACACACGGAGGGATATCAACAATTTTAAAACAATCAAAAAGGAAAACAAAACTCTCACAGTTCAGGCATCAGGCAGCACAAAGATAGTGCAAGTATGGCTGCACTCACCCTGCTCTGCCGGATTGGAAGTGGCGAGCGAGGGGGAGCAACGAACGACCTGGCCTCTGCTCAACGGACCCAGGAGCCAATCAGGGGGGTGGACGGGTTGGGAGGAGTGCGGTCAGGCGGGCGGGAAGCAGGAAACTGGAGCGGGAGGGGGGAGGCAGGGAAAGGGGGACACACGGAGGGATATCAACAATTTTAAAACAAACATCCTGGATACCTGTGTTATCTGTATGAAGTCGGTATCCTAATTTGTAATACTGGCAACAAGTTATCGAAAGGGCGATGAAACGTGCTTAAGAACATGAAGCTCAGAGTAAGGAGAAACTCAGCGTCCGGATTATACCCTTTCCTTTTGCACCAATCCTACTTCTAAACTCCACCGGTCCCTCAAGAAAAGCTCTACTCCCCCTGTGTACCAACTATCCTTAGGCCCCGCCTATCTAATAAGGATAGCCAGAGAGGAAGACCCTATTCCTAAAGTGTTGTAAAAAAAGAATTTAAAAGCTGATTTTTCCAAAAGTTGGGCTGATGGTACTAAAATGATATAGTCAGGAAGGGATACTGCTTCAACTTTATTCTGCCCTTTTTGTGAGTATATACCACATTATAATAATAATAATGATGTATTATTTATATAGCGCCTTTATCCAAAGCGCTTTACAGAGCACATATTTACATACAATATCGCCCAACCGAAATTGGTACTCATTTATCGACCTCAGAAAGATGAAAGGCTGAGTTGGCTTTGCCGGGGTTCGAACCTGTGACCTGCAGATCACACTCTATCGCAGCAGTGAGCGCTCAACCCGCTGAGCTACCTTACCGCCCATTATCTATTTACATATGCCACTGGTTGGTGCCACCCACTCAAAGCACCCCTTAGGGCTTGCCATTTCTAACAATGTATCCAACTTCTTTTTTTAAAGGATATTTATAGAATGGTCGGTCGACCACTTTCGGTGATCAGGTATAATTGGATGTAACCTTCTACAGGACATAAAAAGAGAGATCAACTGTGTCGTCTCAAGACAAACATTGGGGTTAGTGGGTAATTATTGAGTTCATAAGGAACCAGGAAGCCGGAAGCCGTTTTTCAGACACCCAGCATCCAAGACTACCTATGTTCTACGCGTTACTCAAAATACACCAAAGTGTCTCACCTCCACCAGGACAACCTATAGTGTCAGGTATAGGATCCATCCTGGAACCTTTATCACAATATGTGGATTATTTTGTTAAGAAGGCAATTCCCACTATGTGCTCCTATGTGAAGGACTCCACAGCTATGCTCAACCTACTAAGGACAATCAACTTCAATCCAGTAACTCAACACTTGGTGACCATGGATATTGAATCCTTGTACACTAAAATCCCACAGGAAGCCACATTTCTGGCTACACAGGGATACTTAGAACAACTACTTAGGGAGGTGCTACCCTTCTTTATTTTACAGCTAGCTGAGATGGCCCTCACTAAAACCTACTTTGGCGATCAAGATCAATTATATGATCAGATCTTTGGTACGGCTTGGGGGGCAACTTCTGCCCCTAGCCTAGCCAATATCTACATGAATGAGTTGGAAGAGGCATGTATTTTACCTGTTCACAAATCACTTTTTGGAGCAAATTGTGGTGTGGCATTGCTACATCGGCAACGCCTTTTTAATTTTTGATGGCTCATTGGACGAATTGCTTCACTTGGATTAATGATCAGAATCTATTTTTAAAGTTCACCCATCAGTACAGTAAGGTAGAGATTGACCTCTTGGACGTACATTTTAGAGCACTTGATTTGGCACTGACCAACTCAGTCTTTAGAAAACCTACAAACCGTAATTCACTATTCCACTAAGGAGTTATCACCCTTAAGCCTTACGGGATAATCTCCCATTTGGCCAATTTCTTTGCTACAGACTTATTTGCTCAGATGTGAGTGAATACAAACAGCAAGCTCCGGCCCTTAGTGATCACCTCGTGGAAAGAGGATACCCCCACAAGTTACAGAGAACAGCTTGCAATATACTGAGGCACACCACTCTGGAGCACATATCTAAGAAAAATGATAACAAGATTATTACTGCAGTTTTCAGTTACTCACCACTATTTGGCAGCATAAAGAAAGAGATCTTGCGCCTGGGGCCTATTTTGAACACTGGTAAATCTGTCTACCAAAACCTCGATTTGCTATCAAGCGTAGACAGAGAATTAGGGACAGACTGGTACACACAGCTGATTTGGAACGGGACATGCCCAGGGCCATCTTAACAGTTTCTGGGGCCCAGGACACAGGCAGCCTTGTGGGGGGCCCCCTCCAAACCCAATGTCCTACTTCCACCCACCTCGAGACCCATTTCACCCCTCCACCCCCAAAACCCACGCCCCCCTCCCAATCTGAAAAATGAAGGGATTACATGCCGCAAGTCAAATTCAACAGATATACATCTCACCTTTAAATGGATGATCAAGTTGTTAAAAAAAATATAAACATTACACATCTCTGTGACATGTTTCCCCAAGAGGATGCTATATTAAGGACATTTTCAATTTGTTTTTTTCAAAGAATATATTGTGACATGGCCACAGACGTCCACTAGCAGAACACTAATTGCCTCAGCCCAAGATGCTGCTGCCACCAGCCTAGTGGATTTCCTCCGAATGATGGGTGGCAATGGCTGGCCCACCTCCTCGTATGTTGTGGAGATGGCTATACAAATTCAGCAAATCCAAGATGCTAATGCCAGTTTACACTCCATCTTTTACTTGCCAAAAGTGACAAACAAGTTGTCACATGATCTGACGGATGCAGTTCTCTTTACATAATACAACACTGTCTTCAGTACATTGAAGAGAAAGAGTTCCCTCTCATCTGGCTGGGGACCCATCTGCCGACCCCAATGCTGACGAAGATCACATCCTGATCTAGGTGGAACTTGGACCAATTATTGGGTAGGAGCCCGGACCTAGCCTGAGCACCAGTGCGTCAAGCATGATTCTCAGGTACAGGGTATTGAGAGGGCATTTTTGACACAAGTGGAATATAATTCACACAGTATCATTCTGCTATCTGTAGAACATACATGAGATTTCAATTAGTCATGACTGGAAAATCGTCAGATTGGCAGCTTCTTGGGCATTGATTTAAAGTCAATAGGTGACACCAGTGGCACCAGGGGAGATGTCACTGAGAGGACAGTGGGCCACAAAAGTGTCACCAAAGGCACTTAGGTGCAAGAGTTAACACTTAAATGGGACATTAATGGTCCATACATGGCCCAACACAAACAGCGAGGAAAGGTTGATCTATGAAATATTTATGGAGCTGTCCCTGACAATCGGCAGTGAAGAGGTGCAACACTGCAGGCCATTATGTGGACAGCTGGGATGCACTAGGGTGGCCATCAGCAATATAAGAGTGCACCATCCGGGGCACTTCTCTGATTGCCCCACTTGAAATACCTGGCGCATACAATTAAATGGCCCCCAACTGGACAAAGATCTAAGATTAAAATCCTGCCCACACACCTAATAAGTGCAGTGGCGTTGCTAGGGAGGTGCCTGGGGGGGCGGGGCCCCCCTGTGAAACCCTGCCCCCCCCCCTGTTCCCCCTACCTATGAGAAGCAGTGACCATGTTCTCCCCCTACATTTTTCTGTGCCCCCCCTACCTTTGTCTTTGGCCCCCTCTGTGCCCCTCCTAAATTTGATTCCTGGCGATGCCACTGAATAAGTGGAACGTCAACTTTCCTTTAAGTAACCATCATTCAATGGAGCATTGCCCTACCATGAATGGACACTCAATGGAATATGCATTGGCCGTCAATTACACTCGAACCCAAGTTACCGTCTCAACGCACATGCAATGTAATAAATACATTCTTCAGTACCATTCATTCAAGCAAATGTAGGATGGCCTGCCTTCCTCATGTGAGGGACCCTCTGGGCCTGCATGGGATGCAGTCAATGGGGCCAGTTATCGCATCATTTTCCACTCTTTCCAGCTGCTCCCATACAGTGTAATATAAAAGGAGCAGGTGCTTAGTAAGCAGGGAATAATTAAAAGAACTGACAATGTGTATAACTGGGTAGAATGGAGTAACCGAGGGTGCTTTACATGACACATAATGTCATGGGGTTGTGTATTTATGGTTAGATGCAGATGGTTTGTTCAGGGCACACTGGAAAAAACGGGTTTTTTTCTTGTGTACATAGTGGAATAAATCAATGTAAGTGTTTTGTACAGTGACAATTGGAGCAAATTGTGGCGTTTTGTAGAAGACATTAATAAATTCAGTGAGGGTTAGGTGCCCTGAGAAGTGTGTGCAGGCCAACAGTTATCAGAAAATGTCCATCGCATGCAAGTCCTGTGTGTTTGAATTAAACCATTAACACCTTTTATAAAGTGGACAATGTTCCGCCGGACCAAGGACCTTCCACTTCCTAAAATAGCAGCAAGCAGGGCTTATTTCTTGGCATGTCCCAGATGGCGCACAGGCTGCGTCAGGGGCCTTTCTCACCGGGCGAGATGCACACACTCAGAACTTCCCAACACTTACATACATTCCCTAGGGTTAGGCAAATGCCATGGAAGGGAATGAGTCCTGTTAAGGTGAATATGTTTCTGTAAATTATGTTTTTTATAAAGTGCAAACCTTTACATGGCATTTCTTAAAGCACACCAAAGGGCATACAATGTCTCGTGTTGGAAGTGGCTAAAACGTTGCGGGTTAAACCACACTCTTCTTAGGCTGTAAAGAAGTGTTTGGATGCTAGGTTCAGACAATTGGATGGAGAGACTATTTTGTTGGTTTTGCACCTGCAACTGCATTCCTCAGTGGTGGCAGCAGCATCTTCATATTCAAAACCGTCTGCAACATCTTCTACGGCAACATCGACGGTTGCTTGCCTTTTCGGGGAGGACACCCAATCCTTTGATAAAAATGTCTATCTCAATGCAGGCTTGTACCTAAGGTAAGGTAATGCAGATAGGATGCTCACTGCAGCTAACCAAAAGCTATGGAGAGAAATTGGTGACTTCCTCCCAGATTTGCCAAGAGAGCGCCAAGCAGCGTTCAAAGCAGGATTGGTAGAGGCGAACAACATAGCACAGGGCATGCTAGAAGCCTCAGTGTCACTCATTGATACCTCAAGCAGAGGGCTATGTGTGGGGACAGAGATGAGACGCTCAGCCTGGATGCATGCCACCAGGTTTACATCCAACGTCCAAGACAGAATTTTAGATCTGCCTTTTGAGGGCACAGAGCTCTTTCATTCCTCCACTGATGAGGAACTCACTAAGGAACAAGCAAATACCCAGATGGCTAAATCGCTGGTTAAACTTTCCAAACCAGCATCTAAACCAGCATCTAAAGGTTTCTCACAAGGTCAGATCAGACAAAAGGCCCCGAACATTTGAAGGTTTCAGGGGATTCCAGGAAAGGAGGGCTAGTCCCAGTTGAAATGGTGCGTTGAAGTAGCCGACTCAGCGTTATCCTCCACCCTTTGAGTTTTTGAACAGGTGGGAACCTCTGTATGAGGTTACCACAAAATGTTAACCGTTACCGATGACAACAGTAATGGGGAAGGTTAGGGCCTTGTTATTGACCTTAGAGGTTAAAACATTTTAAAAAAGGATCTAATTGTGCATAACTGCATTTGTAATGCTTTTAACCATGTCAAATCACTCCATTTAGGGGCCTGTAATAATTTCCTTCTCAATACTGGGTGCCACTTGGCAGGTGGGGGAACACACCAACTCAGGTGCTACAACAGTTGAAAGGGAAGGAGCTAAAGCAACATTATTTATGTTTTGATAGACATTACGGGCCCTGGAACCAACACATTTCTGTGGAACAGGGGGGCCAAGGTAGCCTGAGGCGTAGAAGAAAATGGTTTTCCGGAAAAAACTGAGGAATGGCAAGATACCTTTCTTTGAAAGGAGCATGAAAGGGTTCTTGTGGAAGTGTTACATAATAATTCAGCACATTGAAGGAAAAATCATATTCTGTATCAGAAATATGAATGGCCTCTGAAGTAGGGATCACTTCTATATTCTGCACAGAGCACAATGGACCGGATGCATAAAGTCTATCCCTTTTTTGCTTTTTTATGCTATGATGGACATTAACCAACAGCAGAGCTCAGTACAGAGCCTGGTGCCGAATGTGCTCTTGATTATTCCTTGTTATGTTATGATGTTATGTTTTGTGTACTTACACATCACAGACTCTTACCAGAAAAGAAATTAAGAAAACAAATACAACCTCTGTCTATTGGTGGTAGTAACTAGCATGGAAAGGGCGGGTCCTTATTTATCTCTAAATAATAAAAGGTCATCAGATAGTTTCATAGGGCGGGTGTTCTAGACTTTGACTGCAACCACCTAAAAGGACAATCACCCAACCTTGTTTTGTTAAATGAAGGAATCAATAAGAGACTAACTTTACCAGAATGTAAGTGTTGACCCGGGTTATAAGGTTTCCATTTATTGATCATGGACTTTGGCCTAAGTTGTGAAAGGCAGGGGCAGTTTTAAATCCAATCCCCGCCTTAAATGGCAACCACCCAGAGCACAAGGACTTCTGAATCACATTTACTAGTAAACCGAGGAGTTGCTAGGCTTTTTAGTTGTTACAGTTTCTAAAGTAGATAGTTGTGCTGCTCTTCAATTTGCAGTCTCTGTGGGACAGCAGCAGGAGCATGGTCGTCGGCACTGAGGGTTTTGACCATTCTCAAAGGTGTTGGCCAGACCCTAATTGTGCTGCCCACATCTGAAAGAGCGGTATTTTTCCTGTACTGCCCGACCAATATGATCTCTGTTTTCGAAGGATTCACTTTCAGGAAGTTTACAGTCATCCCCATTTCGATGCATGTTAAGCAATCCAGAAATCTGCTGAACGAGTCGGCATATTTAGGCTTCAATTTGAAAATGATTTAAGTGTCCCCGGCATAGTTATATAGTTCCCTGCCAAAGGTCTTAATGAAAGTCGCCAAGAGAGTCCGGTAGATGTTAACCGGTAACAGTGAAAGAAAGAGCCCAAGGATGTTCCAAAATTAACTTTCTAGTGTTTGTGACTTCAATGCTGAAAGATGAATAGGCTGCTGACACTCTGACGGTATCCGTTGTTTCCACTAAGTAAATTACTTTGTTCTAATATACTTTGTGGGTATTACTTTGAATTACTTCCAATTTGTATATGTATTTGTGGGTTCAGGGGCATAAGGGGGACGTGGAGGGGTTTGGTGTCAGATGGTAGTGAAGGGTAAGGGAGGGTACGGGGAGAGACAACCCAAATTAAAATTAAAATCGAAGTAACATTTTGAAGTAATGCCCACGAAGTAAATTACATCAAATTAATGTAATTCAATTAAATGCTAAGGAACCACTCTGACAATAAAGTCCCTACTCAGACCAAAGCAACTTTGTTGATTCATATGGCTTGGGGGCACGCAATTAGGCTGGGGTGGCTAATGGTTTCAAAGGCTGCAGAGAGATCTAACAGCTCTAAGACCCCATCTCCATCCTAAGGTTGCCCATGATGGTAATTGCTGCCCACTTCACGGCAAAGAGATGGCAGCAATCGGCTTGAGCTGGACCGAAATACCTCCCATTTTCATGTGGGATTGCACTGCATGGTAAGTTTTTATTAGTAGCAAGTAGAGTGAGGTGAGAGTTTATAACTCGATGTTGCAAACATAATATTTTTCACAGCAGTTGCAATTTGGGGTTGATTTCATATGTTTTAAATATAGCAAGAGGAAAGATATCTCAAAGGGAACCAGAAAAAGTACTTCTGAGCACTAAATAGAAATGTTTTTCCTTTATTTAGGGAGTCAACGGATTTTAGCTTTGCCTTACCTTAATGGCAAGAGGCAGGCCTACCATTAAACAGGCTAAAGTTCTCCAAAGGAGGGATAAGGGCCTGTCTCATGTTATTCTCGCAATGCATTGTTTATGTTAAATTGTTCAGAAAAGAATCTGGCAATCTTGCCAGAGTTTTTAACATTGTCACATCTTGAAAGTCAGTAATCATTTTCATAGACTTTTTTTTTGAGAGGTGGCCCTGGCCACCCTCTCTTGAAAAAATGCTTTTTGATTTAGTAGTATGATTTTTGTACCAACAGGTGTCACAAAAAGGAGGAACAGATTACCGTGAGACAACAAATTGAGTTCTCACACGATTTATTGATACAACGGCGTATTATACTTCAACGTCCATTACGCTTCCCACTCAAAGCTAGTGAACTCAGCGATTCACTCCATGGCACTGCTCGCCCCCACTCCATCCTAATCCGCCCCGCACACCCAGAAACCCAGCTGGTACACTCTGCCAATCATGCATCCGTTCCTCTTGTTAGATAATGCTAGTCTATGTTCATGAGGGAGTTTCACCCCAGTAGGCAATGGCGTTACTAAATTGGAATGTTACCGACACCATCCTCTCTCCTGCCCCACCCCCTTCCTACCCAAGACTGCCCCTTTCCAAAATAGTGTGTCTCTAAGATCCAAGCAGATTCTACCGCCCAGTAACAACTCACCCATAAGCAAAGACAACATGACCAATGCTAAAACTACCATGAGTCACCTAAACACTTACACTGACCCCATCATCAGCCACACTATGTTAGACAACACTAGCCCTACACCACCTGTTACTAAGACAACACACCCCATACTGGGCACATCTAGGTTGTACAGACTTAGATCACGCACCTCCCTCCCTTACTCACCCAGCCCCCTCTCTAGGACTACATGCAACACAACCAGAATAAAGCCTTACTCCAACAACACAGCTAGAAAAATAACCTCTCCTCTACTATAACCACAGCCCAAAAAGGCCACACCACAACCCACCAGTAAACCTGAACTGCCTATCTGGCCCAAACCTGCACTCCTTCAGACCTCAGCTCTCCCACCCCCCATGCTCGAACCCTCATATAGTATCAAAGGTGCACTACTTAACATACGGTCACTCAGCGCCCATGCCATTGGAATCCACAACCTTATCGTGGACCACCAGCTGGATTTCCTTGTAGTTATTGAGACCTGGTTGCACCAAGCATCAGGCCCCTTACTAGCCCTGGAAATCCCACCGGACTTCGATATCCTTAGTGCCGACAGAATAAATGCACAGGGAGGGGATGTAGCCATAATAGTCAAAACCACCCTCCAACTAAGAGCCTGCCTACGCGACCCAATAGCAGGATATGAACTACTCCTTGTTAAAATAACAACAGACCCTAAAACCACCACTAATATAATGGTAGTGTACAGGCCCCCGAATAACAGCCACCCAGAATCAGACCTCCCTCTTCTCCTCATGCCATTCATTAAGCCCAATATTAAGTTCATTGTTTTAGGTGATATAAATCTAGGCTTTAATGACCCACAAGACCATAAAGCGAAAGCTTTACACACGTCCCCCCCTAGACATGAACTACACCCAACTAGTGAACACCCCGACTCACCCTAAACTCTCAACTAATTATAAACAATACACCAGTCGATTGGACTGATCACCTCATCAGCTTCTCGTTATCTCTAGAAAAGAAACTCCTCCCCACTCCAACTACTTTGGACATCATTGAAATAAGGAATTAAACAGAGCCTAACTGTAGATCGCCTTACCCCGCTCCTGAAAGATGCTCTGTCCTCCCTTCCCTCCCAGAGCACCAACCCAAAATTCTTCCACAATGTTCTCAAATCAACCATTGATGCGCTAGCCCCACTAACAACTAAATCCCGATGCCCAGACAAACGTACTACATTCTGGTTCAATGAAGAACTTGTAATTCTCAGGAGAAATAAGAGATCTCTTGAACACGTCCACAGAAAAACCCTATCCACTGAGTCTTCCAAAGCACAAGATGAAGCCAATAAAATCTACAAAGCTGCCTTCATCATGGACAAAGCTAATGCTCTTAATACCCGCATTAGTAACGGTAACGCATCATCAATTCTCAGAGAATTGGAGAATCCTGTCCCGCCAACCACTCAAGTGAATTCCAGTAAAGCCTGGTGTACGATACAAAATGCTCTAGCGAGCAAAACACAACTACTTCAAGGGAAAATACTATCCAAAAGAAACCTCCTGGCCAATAAAAGCACACCCCTAAAGACAATAGACAGCACCAAGCAAATTGCTAACACCCAATTCAAATTCACTCCAGTATCTCAAGAACAAGCGTTAGACACAATGTCCAAGCTCAAACCATCCAATTGCAAAGGAAACAGCTTCCCAGCTCACCTAGTAAAGTTGTGCGCTCATACACTCACCTCCATCATCACCAATTTTGTCAATGCATCATTTAGCACAAATCTAGTCCCACCAAGTATCAAAGAAGCCTGGGTAACCCCGCTTCTAAAAAAAAAAACATCATCTTTGGACCCTACTATCCCCACAAACTACCACCCTATAACCATGGTTCCCTTTCTATTGAAAATCATTGATAAAATAGTTTATGTACAAATACAATCCCACTTTGAAGAAAACAACCTCTTACGAGCAAAGCAATCAGGCTTTCGGGCCAACCATAGCACCGAATCAGCTCTCCTGAATCTTAAAATCCAGATGGACTCCATAAGAGACGCGGGTAAACTCTGCATCCTCTTATTACTAGATCTATCCGCTGCATTCGATCTCGTTGATCACGACAAACTATGCGCCACTCTGGCAAATGACTTCCAATTTTCGAAAGATGCCACTCTCTGGATTGCATCCTTCGTGGCTGATCGCACATTCCGAGTATCCATTGGTAGGGAAGCAGCAGACCCTATACCAGCACCACTAGGAGTCCCACAAGGCTCCTGTCTATCGCCAACATTGTACAATGCCTACACTAAGCTCCTATTCGCTGCCTTGGATGCCATGGGTGTCACTTATATAAACTTTGCCGACGACACCCAGATCCTAATACCCCTTACTGGGAATTTCGATCAGGACACCATCATGATCACTAAAATGTACGCGATTATCCAAAACTGGATGGCAATCAATAGCCTATGTCTTAATGATAAGAAAACGGAGATCCTCATTGTGGGCTCCATGGCCAAAATGAATGCTCTCCATTCTGATTACTCTACAATCACCATTGACGGAACACAGATTCCAGTTTCCAAACACGTGAAAACGTTAGGTGTCTACTTAGATGCCAACCTAGCAATGTCCAAACATGTCAATGCCCTCTCCTCGACCACCTCTTACACGGCTAAACTTATTGCGCTAAGTCGTCAATTCCTGACGTCGCAAAATTGCACAACACTTGCCAGGGCCCTCATCTTATCAAAGTTAGATTATTGTAATGTGCTGATTCTAGGTACCTCTAAGGCCAACCTATCCAAACTTCAACTATTACAAAAAAAAACTCTGAGAGCAGCCATTGGCCTGAAAAAATCCGATCACATCTCTGCTAGCAGAAGGGAAGTCCATTGGCTCCCCATCAAAGCCAGAATTATATTCAAAACACTCTGTGTCACGTACAAATGCCTCGCTAAAAGGCCCCCCTGTACATCAACAACACTGTCACCCTGAACAAAACTACCAGATCTTTAAGATCCAACAGCAAGGCACACCTGACTATCCCACGATTGAAATGCTCAAGAGCTGGGGTATTAGTTTCCCAGTTTTGGCCCCGAATCTTTGGAACACACTCCCACAGTATGTCAGATCTGAGCCTTCATTCTAATGTTTCAAGAAGACACTCAAAACATGGTTATTCAATAAATTCGAGCCCAATTCCCCCCTTGTCCACGAGGACAAAACTTGAATTAACACCTTTCTACACCCTGTTAACCGCCTAGAACGGCTGGTCTCGCTGTACCGTCATAACAACGGATGGATTTTCAACTCTGTATTGTAACTGTTATAACTATATATATAAGCTGTCTGTAACTATGCCGTGATAACTAAGGGTTTGGGCCTATTATAAATGCAATAAATAAAATAAAAAATAAACAGAGAATGTGGTTATGGTTTGTATTCCAAGGAAAGTAAAGAAACATGATACCCTCCTGGTAACAGGCTGATAGGAGACACAATATAGTCTTCTTCCACCAGACCTGATCTCCCTGCTAACTTTTTGTTTTCAGACAAAAGTAAAGAACACCCCTTTGTTTAACAAATCCCATTTCCCTAGTCGGACAGCCTCTGTGATGAACCCTATGGCTTTATTTACATAACAAAAGATAAATGTCTATGCCAAAAATGTCAAGAAGGGAGATAAAACAAGATTGTGTATTCCGTGCTTTAGAATGACCTGCGGTCCTGAGCCCAAAGGTTCAGGCACTACCCTAGCAAACAAGGTTCCTAAGTAATTACAGCCAAGACACGAGCCAACAAAGTCACTTACAGGGTCTCTGAGATGTATAGTGTCCCAGCGAACCTTTTTCTCCTTGGTGAGGTTTGGTCTTCTGGGACTCTGGTTGGTGCTCAGGGTTGGTGTCTTAGCTGTCGTGCGTCCATGAATAGTCAGAAAACCTCTGGGGATGGCTTGTGTCTTCAAGGGTTTGGTGTAACCTATTGAGTGGGGTAGGTGTGTTGTCCCCATTCTGTCATAGGGGTGTCTTCTGGGTGGACCCGCTTGAACAATTCATGTAGGTAATTTCCCCACCATGTGGAGAATTATGGATCAGATTTTTTACCCCACCTGTCTGAGTTCTAACTCTCGGACTCTCAGGGTCATGATGATGGCCTTGTTACTGAAACCATAGTATGAACTCCAACCTTGTCTCTGCGATACCTCTTTGGAGAATGCCAATATAGTGCCTGCTAGCTTTGTCAACTTTAGTCGTGGTATATAGTGCCCCAGGCTTGCTTCTGCAGATTTAGGTTATGTATCGCCTCTGACTTGCTTGAGAATGCTTGGGGCCCAGGTTTTCAACAAAACTCCTGGCCCTGCCTGGAGTCTCAACCTGGCTTGCAAGTAAGTGTGGTTCCTTGGAACTAGCCACCTCCAATTCTCTGGACCTACTTCCCGGTGATCCTCCTGGTCAAACCACCATAATATCTGCCTTCCAGCTCCTAAATCTGATCTTTTTCCTGCGTCTTTACTCTGGATCTGCAGACAAAGTTCAGGTTTCAGCAGTTATGTAGTGGGATTTATTACTATGATATCTATTGAGTGTGAACCTAGCTAAGGGAAGCAATGGTGTGCTTTACAATCATGGGGGAAGAGCACAGTGAGGGAATGCAGTGAGGGAATGCAGAGAAAAAAGGAGCAAGGAGCTAACCGGGCAAGGGAGCCTGTGGACTTCAGAATGACAGCCTTGTAGAGGATGCAACAGGATTTGAAGATGATACATGCTTGCAGTGGGAGTCAGTGCATTTCAGTGAGGGTCAGGGTGATGTGATTGAATTTGTGGAGTCCTTTAAGGAGTCTTGCTGCAGCATGCAGGACACCTGGCAGGGGTGCCAGGGTAGTTGGGGGAAGGCCCTCCAAAAGGGCTTTGCCGCCATCCAGGTGGGAGAGGACCAAAACTTGGACAGTGGAACTGTAGTTGTTTTCTAGGATGAAGGGCTTGATTTTCTACAGCACAGAAAGTTGGTACCAGGCCGTTTGTGTCTTCCTTGCTATGTGCTGTTTGAACATGAGGCGTCTGTCGATGTTGAACCCAAGGGAGGTGTGAATGACTCTAGGTTCATAGCAGAGAGCCAGGTCTGGATGTCAGGGTGTTTGGTTTTGTTGGTCAGCAGTAGGAAGTGGAGTGGTTGAGCATCAGGTAAGCACTGGACATCCAGGACTCGATCAATGTGGGATCTTTGCCTGATCTCTTCAGGTGGCATATATTCCGTTTTTTCTCTAACGTATGTGTGACGATGGGGAGGATGTCTGGGGAATCTCATTTACTGTCACCATTCGTCACATCACAGAGCAGTGGGGCTCCTCTTGGGTCCCAGTGTTCCCAAGTTTCTCCATGATGTTGCGGGCAAAGTAACAACTTCACACAGGGATTTATCCCTATCTGGGCATGAGGAACACCACTCGAAGTTAAGTTTTGTCTTCTCCGGCTTGGCATTTTGCAGTTCAGGAGTGAATCAGGATTTCTGATGACATTTCAGCAATATTTGAAGGTGGTATGTGTAAGGGTAGCATCAAGGCCCTGTGTATTCCTGTTAGAATGTCTACTGAAAGAGTCAGCTACGTCAGAGATGTGACAAGGGGTTATCTCAATGGAGTTGAGTTGTTCTGATAATTGCTCCACTTGTAGGTCTTTCCAGTGTTGGTCAATTTTAGGGTGGCAATCAACTAAATGCCAATGCATCATTTACTAAAAAAGGAACAGCACAATAGAAATCGGAGACATTTGAGGGTCAAATTCCAATATGTTCGCTGGACAGAAAAAAAAGATCTTGTGCAAGGTCAAGTTTATGTTTAATGCCCACACTTTTCAGAGGCTACTAAAAGTCCTCCATTCATGCAATTAATTAATCTTTTATTAAGCGTTTAATACCGAGACCAGTCTCTAAGCACAGGCCCGGGATTCGAACTTGTGTTGCTCTGCGTTGCCTTGCTTCAAAGACAAACATGTTGCTCCTGAGCCCAGTAAGAAAATATATGCTTAAGCCAGAACTATTGTTTATCTATATGAAGTTTAACATCATAGCGGGTGAATAGGTTTTCAGAAGTCATTGAAAGTTCTTATGTCAGATTGTCCATTTGAGCACAAAAGATACATGTATTTTCAGAGTACAATAAGCCAATATAAAATTTACATTTTTGGAAAAGGATATGATACAGAAGAACAGGAGTTCAAAATCAAAAATGCTTTTCGGGGGTAATTGTTTAATCGTTTTATGGTGTTTAGAGTGGTGGTCAGAAGAAGAGTCACTGGATATATCACGTTCCAGGTTTAACGGTATCGAAGAAAGTGCCTTTGATACAAAATGGTAATACTGTTTCTGCACGCAGTAAGCATTCAGTAAATGTATGCGTCTGTATGAGTCATGCAGACCCAAACGTTATTCCCATTCTAGATTTTCATAGGACTCGTTGGGAATTTTCTGTCGCTGAATGCAGTAATGCTCTTCTGTGGTGGTTCTTACTGCTACATAAAAGTGGAATTTTACACAGTGGTAAAAATACCAGATGTCTTACCACCTCTGCCAAACTTATGATCAGACCCTAAGCATGTTTTCGTGGGCAGGAAATTAATGAATGGTAGTTCCTGCGATAGTTAACACAGGTTCTGTGAGGGTCAGCCACCGGAAAATTGCTTCCAACATTGTACTCGGCTCTTGAACCCTGTCATCAATGGCATGCAGAGAGAGGGAGGAAGCCTCTAGAAAAAGGTTGGTCAATTGAATAAAAAAGAGTAAGCAAAAACATACTAAAAGTCACCCAAAAGAGGAAGCATTAGTAAAAACTATTTCCGGCTTTGTGATTGATGCTGTCAACTACCCGGCATGTCAGTGTATTTGATCTCATTTCTTTGTCATCGGGGGTCGGCTCAGTGGCCATGACTGGCAAGACATCCAGAGGGACATGATTCAAGCTGCTCCAGTAGCTGTAGATTAGTTCTCTGCCTTGCACTGCAAACACAGGGCTCTGCTGCTTGCCGTTTTTCTCTGTGGCTGGCGTTTCCACATTTTGGTGTTACGTTCTCACAGGAACTTAGCAGAAGGACTTTCCTGGGAGCAGCAGGTCCTTGAGAGTGTGTGACTCTGCTGGTCCCAGAGCACCCGCCATACACCGATCTCTCTGTGTGTGATAGATGTGTGTGATAGAAATCTGGTGAATGCCAGAAAGTGCTGTGCTGGCAGAACAGTTCTTGTAAGAGTGCATGGACAGGTAGCATTTTCTCATGATTGCTCTTCACCTTGGAATCTGATTCTGTACTTGAGGAGTCTTCTTGGTGTTGACAAAGTAAGGATGCAGACCCTCGAGTTAAGCGGAACCCTCGAGCCATGTGGGATACTCGGCTCCCGATTACATGGTTGCTTTCCTTCAAAGTTTTGGTGGACAACCAATCACTGGGATTGGCAGCCATATTCAACTTTAGTAGACTTCTTCCCGTAATTTCTCACAGGTGAGCATTCTGATCTTGAATCCCAGATACAGTTACATACATGCCACAGCTTGTCCTGGCAACAGTAGCCCTTCATTTCCAAGGCATGCAGTAGCCATGACAAAATAGTGCAACGTCCATACATCACTCCCTCTCTAATTAGAAACATGCAGTCACGAAGACAGTCTTGATTCAACCTTTCACTCATAATGGGGATTCTACTCTTTCCAAACAGATAAATCCCTATTGTGTTAGCAGTGGCTTTATCCCACTTCAAATACTGCAATGGTATCTCGAGGCTTCCAGAAAAGACCACTAAAACATTGCAGAGAGTATCAAACTTCACTTCTCCGCCTTTATGTCTGGGCTGAATCACTCTCCCCAGTCCAAGTTGAAGACACTATCCTTGGACTGCATGTCTGACCATGGGCTAATATGTGAATACATAAAAAATAGTGTCCTAGCCACCAAGCGTCCAGCTATATAAGGTCAACTTCTTAAAACCTGCAGCTATAAACACTTTGGTAGTAGAACACTGTATATTGAAGGTTCCTTCCTTTGGAAATCCCTTCAAATCTCCTCTTCGCATTGAACATGAATGAATCTTTGCAAGGCACTAAAGAAACACCCGTTTCAGTCTGCATGCAACATATACATTTTATCCTCCAACTAGACATATCACCTTTGACCCCTTCCTATAAACCACGTGCTCTCAAGTAGCAATTTGGTCACATTACAGGGCAACGTCATTAAAAAATAAAGTTTAAAAAATGTGTAATAAGAGAGTTGTCCTAAAATGTCCTGTGAGCACAACCCACCTCTTAATGGCAACCATGGGCTGCCGATTTGCAAAAAATACCTGTACAATCTCTGTAGTTTTCTCTTTGGGTCTTGAATCCTCGTGCCCTAGTGAAGCAGGTATTATTTTAGCAGTGCTTTGTTCTGAAGACGGAGAAGATTTTTCGCAATGCTGCCCAGTGGCCATCATCGGAGAATCTGCATAAGACAAAATACGTCAAAAATAAGAATGGCTCACATGCCATTTTTTGACCCTGTTCACAAGATTAATCACATTTTGTACCGGCCACCTGTAGAAGATGGTGCTGCTAACAAAGATGTTCATCTCTGAAGTGTTTACCCCACCCAAGACAGAATAACACACGAGAACTCTGGTGATGCAGCGGGCTGATCCAAGGTAGTGACACACACCAGCTTTATATACAGTTATTAATTGTAGGGGAGAGGTTTTTATTGCAAAGGCAGAATTTGGTGAAGTTCGTAAAGTTGCAATGTTTTTGAAACTTGCAAGTTGTCAAAAGACATCTTAAAATTAAACGACCTTCTCTGCATCTTATGTATAACCGTGCATGTAACATATGTATGGTTATATATATACACACACGTGTTGCACTCACACAAGGCCCATACAATGCATATAAAATATACACATAATTAACATATAAAAATAGCAACTGGCTAAATTGGGTTCTGATGGGCTAGACTACAAAGTTCACCAAAGGGAGACATGAAATCCACATCACTATTCAATTTTATGTTCTTTAGGACTAGGGTCTTCAAATGCTTGAGTTCTCATGTTTTTCTGTGTCTTCAATACCTAAACCAACGGGTCCTTTAGTATATGTTCCTCTTTAGTGAAGTGACTTCCCACCAGTGTTTCAGTTTTATGGTTCCAGATGGTGGTATGACTGTGTAGGTCATTCTTTCACGCAGTTCCTGGCTGGTTTCACCTACGTATTTTCCTAGTGGACATTTCTTTTATTGGATGAGGTACACAACATTAGACAATTTGCAGTTGTAATTCCGTTGAATCAGATTTGTTTGGTTTTGTCGGGTTGTTATAGCAGGTTCACTGCAGATGCTTTGAAAGGTTTTGTATCTACTCATATTGCATGGGAACATTTCAAATCTCATTTTTTCATCTCATTTTTTCTTAATTGGAAATGCGCTCCTGGTCACTGGCTTGATACAAGGTTGGTTGCTTAAAGAAGATCAAAGGGGGTTCAGTGAAATGTCCTTTGGTTCACCGTGCCTGATGAACATTGGTTGTAGTTCTTTGATCCACCTTCCTGAGCTGCTACAGCCCCCTGAAGAGACCCCGTTTTGCCCATTGGAACTACCGCGTGCGCTTGCATTGCCTGTACATTGGAGCATTAGGCTCCCCTCTTCTTAGGGACTGGACTGCCAGTCCCTAAGAAGATAATCAAAGCAAACTCTAATTTTTAAGTATGGGAAGACTCCTGCCCAATACCTTAAAAGGTTCAGAGAGTATAAAAAGAAAGAAGGAAGTACTTGGGTGCCCTATGTGACTGATTCTTTAAAAAACTTAACTGACTGGGTTGAAGTATATAAGGTCTCCATCTTTGAGGGTGTGAAATGTCTGGTCATGCTTGAACATATTGTTGCATCTTGTTCCCATGAGTTTAAGCAGCATTTGGCAGATTCAAAGGAGTTGGATCCTAAGAAACTGGCCATTGCAGCAGATTTGTGTGTATCTTTCAGTAGGAATCCTCTGACTCCCTCTCTCACAGCGTGTAAGGATGCCAAGGGTGCATCTTACACTTGGGTTAGGCTAGGCTGCGTTTGTGTTATGTTCACTTTGTTTTTTGTCCCAAAGCGCCCTGATGCCCGCGGGCTACCGGCGCTATACAAAACCAAAATACAGACATACATACATACATAGTGTCCCATAAGGACAAGACTCATCCTGTTAGGCCCAAAGATAAGGAGGGTGGGGATCTGATCAACCTTTGTCCCAGAATAGCAAGAAAAATAAAGGAAAATCACAAGGGAAAACAGAACTCTGGTTACAGTAAGCCTCCCTATGTCAACAGACCCAGTGGATCTTGTGTGGCTTGGGGAGCAAGTGACCATGTGAAGGGGGACCCCAGATGTAAGGTCAAAACCTTGGGGGTCCACTCTGCTAATCTGGCCTTCTCCTCCTATGAGGAAAAAGAGATTACAGGGGCATCCTTCACCTCAGATTCCTTTCCCAGGGGGATAGATTCTGAGGTAGTTTTAGTTTCCCTGGGTTCCTGGGAGCCTAAACTCTGAGGCCTATGCTAGGATTCCAGATAATATCAAGCACTACTTTAAAGACAGTGTGTTGATCAATGGGGTTGATACTCCTGCTCTTAGGGATAGTGGGTGCAGTCGAACTGTAGTGGTTTCTTCCTTGGTAGACCCAGAGGAAGTTTCCAGAGCTCCTCTGATGCCCACTAAGTTGGCTCATGGCCCCCCTCTCCAGTTTCCAGTTATACCTGTAAATCTTACTTTAAATGTTACAGTAGTCAGGATTCCAGTGAGCATTCAGAGAGAGGTCCCAGGAAAGGTCTTACTGGGAAATGATCTCAGAGCCTTAGGGCTGTTAAGGAGAATTCTCATTTTATGGCTAATTTACCTTACCTAGTGAGTCCCTCAGCAGCTTTGCTGGATCTCTGGAGTTGTTTCTTTTCCACTTGGTAAGAGTGTGAGCTTTTCATCACTCTTACCTGTATTTTGCTATGTGTTTTTACCTGTTTTTGTGATTGTGGGCTCTGGAGTACACCACTTCAGTAGCCCCCTTCTTTGTGTGTGTCACACAGCACCTTCTGTGCAGAGGCACAGGGTTGTCGTTCAGACTTCCCACCGACTCCATTTCTGAGGTGACTACTGTCCCCCAGAAAAGGGTAAAGTTACCATTAACTTTACTTAGTCGAAAGTAACCACAGATCCAGTACACCCCATCTTACATGGAGTACTGGAAGGGTTAACTCTTAACTCTTTTTATCTGTACCTCCTAGAGCATTGTTTCGCTCTTTTAACATTTAGACATGGCTGGTGGCACTGGTATCTACCCTAAATTTCTACCGCGATTATCTTATGTAACCGTGGTAATATTGTAGGCTATTGTGTTAGCCTCAAACTTAAACCCGCTTGACCAAATCTTTTTTCGTTTGGCTCCGTTGCGGTTTATTCACATTTCTTTTTGTTAAATTCCTTCTTGTGTTTTACTTTGCACGGCAAACTAGGTTCGCCTTCTTTGTTCACTGTCTTTTGGCGAGCTTCTACCTAGAAGCCCTCCTCAAGGCGCCGGGGTGTCTAGGTGGGCTGAATGTGAGGGAGGGGTGTAGTCACCCCCTGCACAGGGTATCCTAGGAAACCCAAGTTGCACTTTGTCATGATTGGCCAGGGTGGTTGTCCGGGCTGGACAACCCCCCTGCTGGGTGATTGACAGCCAGGTTGTGTGAATGGGGGTTTTTCGCATTAAAAGGCAGGTCTCTTGGGCTGGAAGTCAGAGAGTCGCCACTGGAACTACAAGGAACCGACCAAAAGTGGAGGAGAGGTCGACTGCTGCAACTACCCCGTAGCGGTGAAGCCCTGCTGCAGTCCTGAGCTATCTACCCTTCAACGACTAAGAGGAGATCCAGTCCGGAGTCTTCTTCCCTTGAGCCTGGTGGGGATAACCAGCTCATCTACTTCAGTCAGAGGTCGCCTTTGTGGTCGAAATCGCTGCACACTGCTCTAGTGGTCCGGATAGCCACCTGAAGACCCTCTCCTGTTTTTGAGGAGCGCACCTTTTATTCATTGTTGCTGCTGCCAGCCTCATCCCTGTGTGGTGCGGACCCCCTTTTCGTCCTCCTTCGTGCTGAAGCTGCAGGAAAGCGTGGATCTGCGGGAAACCAACAGGAACAACTGCTGTGGCACCAGCTTCGTTCTTTGAGAAAGGTACTGTGTCCTGTTTGAGGAATTTTGGGTGAAATCCCTATTTCTCTATTTTAAGAATCGTCCTTACTTTTCCCTCCATCTTATAACTTTTGCTTCCAAACATTGACAATATCAAAGTACTCTTGGCAACGTTGAATCTCAAACTGTCCGACTGTGTGATCCTCGACAACAGGCACCCGTGTCACTTGACTTTGGCTCCAGCCCTTTGACTCTTGAATTCATGTCTGTGTTCTGAGATTCTTTCTCTCTAACCAACATATTGCCTGTGATTTTTGCCCCTAACTCTCTCTGGGAATCTCGGGTGCCAAGTGTGTTTTTACCCCGGTAACATTTCTTACCGCGGATACGCGTTTATCTAGTAGACCCAACTGTCAAGTGATCGCAATTGTATTCACAGTAGCGTATTCTGTTTTGTAACACCGGTCCATTCAAACACAGGATACTTACCTTGAATAATACTGTACAAAGTGAATTGGTTAGTTGTAGTCTATTTTACGTGTGGTTTTTGAATTCATAGAAGTGTTGTGTTAATAACAAATGGTTTAAAAATAAATGTACTTATATTTTTTACCTGAAACCTTGAGTCAGTGTTTGCTTGAGTCACAGTAATTGTGGTCCCTTTGTGTAATCTCTGCTACTGCTCATATACTCTTGAGATAAGCTTGGCTGCTCCGCTACTGCTACCACTATAACCTAGTAGTACAGAATTGTACCAAAGGTGAAACTTGTATTGCCACCTGTAGTCTTAATTGTATGTAGTGGTACCTAAGGGCACTGCAGGGGATTCTGCCTAACAAGGGCTTGTGGGAGATACAGCAGAAAGACCCTGCACAAGGTCTCAAACAAGGGCAGCACTGGCCAAGACCACTGCAGTGCCCAAGCCAAAAGGGAAACCCAAGGCCAAAGGAGTCAGAAAAGACAAAAAAGGGAAAGAGAATATTCCCCAACTCACCTACAACTGAGGTGGAGGTAGTTGGTCAAACACCTGGAACTGATGAGGTAGAGATGTTACCTGAAGTATTTGATCCCAATGACCATCCTCAACTAAAAGACTTGTTAGTAAAAGGTGGTCCTGACAGGGAAGAATTCAGTAAGGGCCAATGTGAGTGCCTAGCTCTGTAAGGCCTAAGGAGACAGGCCTGCTGCCAGCTTGAAGGTGAACCTCCTAGGAAGCACAGGATTTATTGGGAAGGTGGGCTCCTTTAGAGTGAGCCTGCAGAGTCTACAGAAGAAGACCATAGGAGGTTGGTGGTTCCCCTTGCTGTAAGACCCTTCCTCCTGCAGCTGGCGCATGAAGTGCCCCTTGCTGGTCATCTTGGTATCAAGAGGACCAAGCAAAGGTTATCCATGCATTTCTACTGGCCCAAGATGGTGGTGCAAGTAGAAAGTCACTGCAGGAGTTGTGCCATATGCCAGTTATCGGGTAAGAGTGGCTCAACAATCCAAGCTCCATTGGTACCCCTCCCAGGTGTGGGGGTACCATTTGAGAGGGTAGGGATACATTGTTGGTCCCCTTGACCCTCAAACATCCTCAGGCAATAGGTTTATCCTGGTACTGGTCGACCATGCTACCAGGTATCCTGAGGCCATCCAATTGAAGACTGTGACTGCCAAGTCAGTTGCAAAAGCTTTACTTGCCATATTTACTAGAGCCCCTTCAAGCTTCTGTTTGGTCACCCTGCAAGGGTACCCTTGGCCATAGTCAAGGAGGGATGGGAGATGCCCACTCCCCCCATTACTACCAATGTAGTAGACTATGTGGTAGGGCTCAGAAAAAGTATCTGATGGTCTGGCTAGTGAAAAACTGAAGGCAGGGCAAGCACTGGTGAAACATTGGTATGACCAGAAGGCTTCCCTCATCAATTTTACACCTGGTCAGCAAGTCCTGATCATGAATCCTATAAGGCCTAGAACCTTACAGGATAAATGGTCAGGCCCTTACACAGTGGTGGAGTCACTGGATGAGGTCAACTATTTAGTGGACATTGGAAGGGCTGGTCAGGCTCCAAAAGTGTTCCATGTAAATAGGCTGAAGGCTTTCATCCCAGGCGTTGAAATCGCTGCACTGCTGCTGGCTTCAGATGTTGAGGAAGAGGAATCAGAACCTCTCCCTGACCCGTTCCATAGCAGTCCTTCAGATAGCTCCATTGAGGGTGTCCAGGTGGCCCCTTACCTGACTGCTGGTCAACAAATGGATGTGAAAAGTTGGCTGAGGCAATTTTCACCCTTGTTCTCAAAGTCTCCTGGTTTGACACCTTGGTGCAAACATGATATAAACATAGGAGATAGTGTACCTATCAGAAGTTGCAGAAGCAGGGGATACAGGATGTCAGACAAAGTAAAGTCTTACATTAAGACAGAGGTCAACAGAGTGTTGGATCTTGGAGTGATTGAACCCTCTAGTAGACCTTGGTCCAGCCCAGTGGTTTTGGTTCCAAAAGCAGGTACTTCTGAGTTGAGGGTCTGTGTGGATTACAGGGCTCTGAATGCTGTCACCAAGACAGATACACACCCCTTGCCTAGAACAGATCAGCTGGTGGATACGTTTGGTGCTTCCAAATACCTCAGCACATTTGACCTCGCTGCAGGCTATTGGCAAATATCTCTTGCAGAACATGCTAAGGAGAAGACCGCTTTCTCAACACCAGAGGGTCTTTACCAGTTCAGGGTAATGCCTTTTGGGTTGGTGAATGACCCTGCCACTTTCCAGAGGCTTGTGAATCATGTGTTGAATGGGTTGGATTTATTCTGTCTTGCATATCTGGATGATATAGCAGTTTTCAGTGCCACCCTGGCATTGCATCCCCTGCACTGCGGGACTGTCTCTGCGGGACTGTCTCTGTATCCCTACAGCCCCCCTTCCCAGCACTTGCCTGCACTTGCCTGCACTTACCTGCACTTGCCACCAGCTGGCCCTATTTATTTATTTATTTTTATTCTACTTACTTGTACTGCACTTCCCCCTCCCCTTCCCCTTGCACTTTTCCCTTCCCCTACCCCTGCACTTGCGCGGTCTGAATGATACCTGGCCTAGTAGGATCGTTGTCGGTCTTCCCCTTGTTCCCCCCCTGCCTCGTCGCGCCTTGAAACACTTGTGTATAGGCGCGTTACAAATGCCATATCATATCATATCATATCACCTGGGAAGACCGTGTGAAACACGTTGGGATTGTGGTACTGGCTCTTCAGAAGGCCCACTTGGCCATAAAGGCCAGTAAATGCCAGATTGGACAAGGATCAGTGGTCTACCTTGGACATGAAGTAGTTGGAGGGAGGATACAGCCTCTACCCAGTAAAGTACAAGCAGTACAAGACTGGCCTACCCCCACTACTCAGACCCAAGTAAGAGCCTTTTTGGGTCTCACTGGGTACTATAGAAATTTCATGGCAGACTATGGCACCATAGCTGCCCCTCTGACTGCTCTCGCCACTCCTAAGAAACCTAAGAAGGTAACTTGGTCTGACGAGTGTGGGAAGGCCTTCATTGGCTTAAGACTGCTTGTGCCAGGCCCCTTTCCTCAGGACCCCTGATTACCAAAGACCTTTTATTGTGCAGACAGATGCCTCTGACACTGGGAAAGGAGCTGTACTATCACAAGTAGATGAGATGGGTAAGGAACACCCTATTGGCTTCATTAGTCGCCAGCTTAAGGACAGAGAGCTCAGATGGTCCACAGTAGAGTAAGAGTGTTTCTCTGTTGTGTGGGCCGTAAGGAAACTGAGGCCCCACCTCTCTGGGGCCCACTTCACTGTGCAAACTGACCATAAGCCCTTAAAGTGACTAATGAACATGAAGGGAGAGAATTCAAAGTTGCTCAGGTGGTCCATAAGTCTGCAAGGCTTTCACTTCACCATTGAGCATAGGCAGGTGTCCAACATAGCAATGCTGATGGGTTGTCAAGAATGATTAACCGACCTGAACAAGAAACTCCTCCAGGTGTGGATTAGTTCCCCCTGTCCTTAGTCTGGGAGGGGCGAATGTGTTAGGAAAGATTTCATAATTGTATGTAATTTTCCATCCATGTGTCAACCCCCAAACTTTTTGCTGCTGTTTAGACACCATTGACTGACTTTGCCAGAGAAGCACAGCCTTCATCCGCACTCCTCTGGGCTTTTGCTCACTTTTTATGGGGAAACTGACATGCCCTTAAAACAGTCAGTACTGGGAGACTTTGTTTCCCTTGGTCCTTTTCTCATGTTGGAATTTTTGTGCAACATTTAACGAGTGTGCAATGTATCTTACCATACAGCACACTTGGGTCTATAGTCATTTTCCAAAGGCCCTAGATACCAGGCTTTCGCAGGCTTCTGCATGCCTTGTGTGTATGGCTCCAGGATGTGGACTGGGGTGTCTGTCCCCAATACACATCCTGGGTGCCAGAGAGTCTGTAGTGCTGTGAATGCCTGGGACCACCATGGTCCGCGATTGGTCCACGTATGGTATGCCTGAATGTGAGCAGATCTCCCATTAGGTCCTCTTTGTTTTTGAGCGTGAAGGAGATTCTGGATAAGAGAAGCCCCCAAACAGCCATACCATGTCGATCTCGGGAGTTCTCACTGAACGAAGGATAAGATCCAAGTATCTTGAAGCTAAGAAGTCAAGTCGAGGAACCGCTGGTGACCCGCTGGAAGGTTTGGCACCCTGAGCCTGCTGCCGTCCCATGGGACCCCTCTGCATCTGGTCGTCCTAGAAGGTCTGCGCTGCGACCCATTGGAATAGTGGGACCAACTATTCTCGGCACCTTCAACAACACCTGCAAGTAAGCCTTCTCGGAAGTGTCCCTGGGCCATCCAGTGGGCTGACCATCTTACGCAGAACCTTTACTCTTTCTCCGCCGCCGTTTGGAGGAGACCCTCAAAACTTTTTTTTAATTTTTTTTTATTAATTTTATCGGTTTAACACAAACCTTTAAAATATTTACAAAAAAAACACAAAACACAACACATCAACGTAGCCCAGTCCTTTAAGAAGACCCCTCCCATTTTCTCTTCCGAGGGTCGAATCAAAATCCTCATTGCTCGTCAACCAACACTGAATCCAAACGATTTTCAATTATCGTTAGAAAACGAGTCAATGGTAGTATCAACTTCATGTCCGTTCCTTGGAACATATTGGCCCACCAATCGTCGGCACAAAGGGAGGGGTGATTTAGGCTCCAAGGGCACAGGTGATATGTCCTTTCTGATCGAAGCGCCGTGCAAAATATCACCAAATGCTTAAGGGTTTCCTTGTCCTTAGTGCATAGTCTACACGTAAGATTGGAGATATTCATACTTTTCCATGACGCCAACCGCTCCTTGGTTTTAAATACGTTTAAGCGCAATGACATAAACACTCTTCGAGCCTGAGGATCTGGAAACAACTCGATGTAACGTTGTGAAGAGTTAAATGCCCGTGTTTCGAGCGGTGCCTCGCTCATCATTTTTGCTGCAGCTCGTTGTGAGCAAGTTTCGCATTTTTTAGTGTTTATCACCAGATGGTTAGTTGCAACATATTGGTCAACCGCGTTCAGCTTCCTCTGAAGGCCGACAGGAGTTAGGTCCATCAGGACCAAATCATCGGCATATAGCAGCCAGCTTAGATGGGACTTTGCTACTTTTGGTGGAAAAGAGCTTATTGAGTCAATCGCAAAACCTATATCTGATATGAATAAGCTGAATATTGCGGCAGCTAGGGGACAGCTTTGTTTTACCCCTTTATAGGTTTTGATTGGTGCTGATAAAGTTCCAGAACTATCCAAACGGATTTGTATGGAAGTTTCAGAGTGCAGATCTTGAATTGCTGCTAATAAGTCAGCCGGACATCCCCAACTTTGTAGTTTTAACCATAGAAGAGGCCTGTCGATAGTATCAAATGCACATGAAAAGTCAATGAAGGCCAAATAGACCTTTGTATTAGACTTTATAGCCTCCATCTTCATCAGATTCAGAAGTAGCAGGTTTAGTGAGCAGCCCACTTGCTTTACAAATCCCGATTTACAAAATCATGCCTTTTGTCGACATTATTAGACTCGACTGCCCATGCCACGAGTTTTTGCTGCAATATTGTTGCGTACATTTTCCCCAAAACATCCAATAGTGCCACTGGGCGATAGTTTTTTGGGCATGTTCTGTCTACCTTCTTGAATATGGGGACAATGACAGCAGATTTCCAAGATTTGGGGGTCCTGTGGCACTTACTTATTCTATCAAATAGGGCTACACATATGGATGCCCATGATTCAGGATGTTGTTTGATAGTAAAATTGGTAAGGCCATCAGGGCCCGGTGCTCGTGAGTTTTTTGCGTTCTTAATTATTGATACAATATCCTCTCTTGGAAACGTCAAAGCCCATGGTTTCAAAGGTGTTTCCAATATGACAATTCCTGGTGCCTCTGCCTTGTAGAGAGTTTCAAAGTGGGCTATCCATGCGGATTCCGGGACCATGCAGGACTGCAGAGCCAATTGAGGAGCTTGAAAGTTATTAATGAGCCTCCAGAAGTCCCTTAAGTTTTTGTTCCTTAGTGTCGCAGGCATCTGTTCCGCATCGTTTTGCATTAGAGCATATTTGTGCATCTTCAACCAGTTCTTATATTTTTGTTTCGCCTTCTTTATTTCCAGTTTTCGAATGGCGGCATCTAGGGACTTAGTTCTCCTAAGTGCAGCACGCATCCTACGTTTTTGGATCAGGATCTCGGGATCGAAATGATGAGTCCGAACCATGTTTGAATTTTTTAGACCTGTCTTTACGGTTTTGAATTGAGTCAATAATTGATCGTATTCCAGATCAGCACTTAATTGACAATACTGGATCATCACCACATTGACTTCACTCTCCTCCAATCTTAAGCGAACTCTATTGGATTCAACCTGGAGTTTATGTGGCCACTTTGGTCTTTGCTTGCCTCCAGATGTTGCAAATTTCATGAGTAACATGTCATGGTCACTGTTTGCTTTTTCATAGATCTTCAGCGAATGTATCCTAGGATGCAAGGCTTCAGACACGAACATGTAATCTATAATGGATGATGAATCCGCACGATGCCATGTGGGCACAGGTGGAATGTCACCACAGGTGCTTCCGTTCAACATCTGAATGTTACATAGACCCATTTCGCTTAGCCATGCTTGTGCCAATGAGCCTAGATCTAGGTTTTCTTGCTTAAGAAGGTCGATGTTTAAATCACTGCAAAGAATTATCTTGGACCAATCTAATGACTCCACTCGGAGATCAATTAATCATGTTATCTGATCAATAAAATCCATTTTGCCTGCCCGTAGATGGTTCCAATACAAGTTCAGTATTACAATCTTGTCTTGCGTATCTTCATGAACACCGGCTCTTTCAATGGTCGTCTCTTGAATATAAGGAGAATGGTTGATAGAATTTAAGATACGCCAACCCGATGCTCTTCTCACCATTGTCAGCAACCCTGACATAGGACGCCCATGTTTTGATTTTATAACCAAATTTATTACAATCTCAAAGTCTGAGGATACCGGCAGCTCACTTAACCAAGTCTCCTGTAAACACCAGTATATGTAAATTGTCCAACCAGCTTGTGTTAAACAGATGTATAAAACCTTGTGTGTTTCAAGAGGCTAAACAGTACTCCGTGGGGGCTTCATTATCCTGGCATTATTGGGTATTTTTTGTGTTTAGGGCCCCTGCTAGCCATCGCCATTCATGATTTCCTGGGATGGAAGTTACGGTTTGAGTATCCTCTTTGATGATATCATGGGAGAGTTTGCTTCGTTTGATTGTAATTCTTATTTGTGCATTTTGGCCATCACCTGCCACTCTACCATCATTCGTTAATATATGAGTTTTCCTTAATGGACATGATGGTTGAGTGCATTTCGGATCAAAAACTTGCTTCATAGTCGAGTGCTCCTGTGATTGATTCAACGCTGTGTCGCTTATCGGAACCTTTGTTATAAGAACGCTCGGCGATGCCTCCCTTAGATCTTCCGAGTTTCCATTTGAGGTCGGTCGAGACGCATCAGGCACAGTAAATTTGTAAACGTCGAAACCCAATGAAAAGAATGCTACTTTTTCCTCCAAAATTGAAGTAGTAAGTAAGTTTGTCATTAAATGGAGCACTACTTTGTCATTCGTGCCTTCAACTGGAAATTCCACAATTTTTATGTCATTTGAAGTTATGGCACGTAAGCTTGGTACAAGGTGAAGTAACTTAAGTACAGTTCCTCGATTCAAGATCAGATTATCAATTGGTTCTAAGCTCTCAATTATCACCTTATGGGGGCAGTTCGTAGTCAAGATTGACTTTGACACACTTTCCTTTGATGTTTGGGGACGTCTGTCAGCCACAAACCCTTTCACCTTACTTCGATTGTTATCCAAAGACTCAACGGCAATACATCTGTTCAGTGCCCCATGGGAATCATTTTCGTTTACCAATTTGTTGCTACGACTTGAGCTCGACCGAAGCCTCCTCAGTGTATCAGCTTGAGAATTGGCTAAGCATTGTTTTCTCTTCTCATCCATTGTAAGGAACACTGGGCTGAATATAGGAGGAGGCAGAGAATTATTACTATCCCGTACTTCAATTTTTTCACAAGATCTTTCATGCGACCCACGTTTTGTGATGGGATTTCTGCAATCGTCCTTATCAATGCGAGGTTGAATTTTCGCAGGTTTGTCCAACATTGTTTTGTCCATCAGCTGTGCAGGCTTCTCGTTACATTGAAGAGGTGCCTTACTTTGGTGCTCGCCCATATTGTGTGGCAAGTCAACGCCTATTGGAGAGGCAGCTTCCGACTCCACATATTCGGGTTCGTCATAAGTTGACAGGTCCAGTAGTTCCATTGCGTTGTCGATGGTTGTTGTAATAGTTTGTGGCTGTTTAACAGGTACTGAGTTTACACTTTTTCCTTGCATTTGGCCTTGGTTTATAGGTGGAACAGAGCCTATTGATGTCTTAACCAAGTCAGTAGGCACTGTCTGGACCAATTTAATGTTCCGCAGAAACTTCTGCGCTCCATTTGAAGCATTATTTTTCTTTGCTTTTTGATTTTTTGATTTCTTACTGATTATTTTTACAGCAAGTTGCGATATCGGTGGTATTATCGCAGATTTTTCCGAGGCATGGAGCCCTCCAGAAAAAATTGGAAAAACTTTAGATTGCCCCACTGTGGAGGGAATTACTCTGTCTTTTGAAGTCGGTTCCATTTGAATGCTGACTCCTGAGGTTGAAGCCGTTTGAGGGTCATGGCAGGCTTTGTTGGCGGCACATCTGGCCTGCTCAAAGGCTGTGTGGAAGGACAAGTCTGCCACGCTTGGTGCAAACGAAATTACCGAAGAGCAGGGACCATTCATCGTCGGAGGCTCCGAAGAATTATTTCCGACGTCTAATGACGCTGCAACACCCTTCGTAAGTGATATTGAGGGCTCTTCTCCTACCAGAGTAATCGATGGTGGGATTGAAGACTGAAGACATTGATGTTCTTTTACGTTCGAGGCCTCAGCTTGAATATGCCGGTGTTTTACAGACTTGATGTGTTGTTGAGCAGCTTGGGGTCTAGGCTTAGCACTAGTTTGCTCCCTGTCAAGAATGACATACTCGGCGGACTTTTGCCGAAGTGACTGATTCGTTTCGTATTTGAATAGGCCAAGTGTCTCTCGGGCAACTTCTGCGAACAGCCTTTTGTCGGATGAATCGCTTTTTCTACTCTCGCTTAGTAAATTAAAGGCTGCATCCAATCTTTTAATGCTCTCGTGTTGCTAGACATAGCAGCGATCACAAGTTTTTTCCAGTTGAATCAATTTGGAGTTCATCATTGCCACAACAGTTGTTAAATCTTTAGTTGCCTCATGTATATTTTCATAGAGTTTCATAAAAGGGGCCAGTGAAATCGACGAGGAAGTCATTAAAGTGGCTTGCAATTCAGACGAGGACAATCCAGCCGGTATTTCAGCTCTTGTAGTTTTTCTGTTGAGTTTCAGCGATCTGCCAGAATGGTACTCCTTGTCTCGGCGAATTTTGGGGAACGGGCGTTCCATCAGTGAAGAGTCCATAGATTCATTGTGAGAGGAGTGCTTGTTGCAGTATGTTTCGTCGATAACGCCATTTGCCTTCCTGTTTAATATGGCATGTCTCTTTTGGGAGGTCAAATGAATGACAGAAGTCTCATGCTGCGACTCCTCATTTGGCAAGTGGTCAAATGTCTTTGGCCGTTTGTAGCAAACCTCCGACCAGATATCGGCCGTTGCCCCCAACAATTGGCTATTATTTCGTTTTAAGGCTGTTTTAGAGTTAAAGTCCACAGGGAACCTCTGCTCTACGACTTGCTTATTAGAGTATGCTTTGTTCAAGGGCACTAGTTTCTGTCGAACCTTATTCACAACTCCCAGTGAGTCTCTTCTTGCAGCATTCATGTGGCTCACATTCGACTCAGTGAAGTTATCAAGCTTCAAGGTCTGATCAGAACGTTGGCTTCCTGTATTTACAGTACTTTGCTGGTGAATGGAATCATTAACAATAGCTTCATGAGTTTCACTAGAGGACCCAGTGGCCGATTTAGTCCTGACACACACTGGCGAGCTCGCAGTGAACAGTACATCTGACTCCTTTGCGATAAGCATAGAGTCCTCGCAGGCCAGGCTAGAGAGAGAACAATCATGTATACAAGACGCAGCGGTCTGTAGTCCCACTGGGTTACAGTCTTTCAACACAGCTGATTCTTTTCTTGCATGGTGATCTCCACCAGGGGGAGCCTCTCCCTCTCCCACTGTACTGGAGGCTTGTTTAACCTTATGCTCAGAGGCACCTCAGCCGTGCTGAGCCGAACTCCTGATCGGCGGCGCCCGCAACCGGCAACGCCGAAGCGGGCGCGCCGCCGCCACACGCTGACGACCCAGTCTCAGCATCAGCTGGAGCCTCGAGGCAAGGCACCGGCAAAGAAACGCCGGGCTCGGCACCCATACCGGCTGCGCACAGCGCGTCTCTTCCTGGAACGACACAGGACTCCTCAGCAGCGCCAGCACGCAGGCGAGTTTCGTCCCGCGAATTAGCGGGTTCAGTTGTTACACTTAAAACAACAGATGGTTCAAATACTGTGTCGCACAGAGTGTATGTGTGAATATGGATAGCCGCTTCCAGATCATGGTCCTGTTCATGATTTAGATCAGAATTGCAGTCGACTATGTCAGAAGAGCATGTATGATAGCGACTTACTTTCTGCAAGAGTGGAACATGCTGTACAGCAGTGTCGTCTATTATGCCGGCACAGTCACATCGCCTCTGGGCTCGAGTCCTCAATACAGGGGACGGCGCCGCCGCCATTTTTCGCCAACTTGCCACTCGCCAAACAGCCAAACAGCGTCCTCAGCCCTTTCCGCCTCAGGGCTTCACGCCGCAAGGGTCACAGAGGCGGCCTTAAATAGTCAGCTGACCAGCACTTGTTAAAGGCACACGCACCTCTACCCTTTTCTCTGGGCCTCTCCGGGTTCTATGGAAGTAAATAGGTAGAGTAGAGCTGAGTCTGCTTCCTGCTTCCTTCTCCACAGCCAAACAGCGTCCTCAGCCCTTTCCGCCTCAGGGCTTCACGCCGCAAGGGTCACAGAGGCGGCCTTAAATAGTCAGCTGACCAGCACTTGTTAAAGGCACACGCACCTCTACCCTTTTCTCTGGGCCTCTCTGGGTTCTATGGAAGTAAATAGGTAGAGTAGAGCTGAGTCTGCTTCCTGCTTCCTTCTCCACTCGCCACAGCCAAACAGCGTCCTCAGCCCTTTCCGCCTCAGGGCTTCACGCCGCAAGGGTCACAGAGGCGGCCTTAAATAGTCAGCTGACCAGCACTTGTTAAAGGCACACGCACCTCTACCCTTTTCTCTGGGCCTCTCTGGGTTCTATGGAAGTAAATAGGTAGAGTAGAGCTGAGTCTGCTTCCTGCTTCCTTCTCCACTCGCCACAGCCAAACAGCGTCCTCAGCCCTTTCCGCCTCAGGGCTTCACCTCAAAACTTAGTATAATGCTAGCTCTGTGTTCACGGCACCCTCACGCCGAATTTAGTACACTTGCCGTTCCCAGGTCTGAAGTGAGATGAGTGCGCCAGAACCGGAGCATACACGGTTACCGTGTCGCCCAGCCGTGGTGACGATCTTTGCAGGTGCTCTGCATTTGTGCCCTTCTTACCCCTGCAGACTGCTGCAGTGAAACTGGCCTGATCCCTCCACCATTCCACTGTTCCATTTGGGAATCACCGCTGTATCTTCGCTGAAAGCCGCAGAGCCGCCAAATTGGCGCACTTGAACCTGCAACCGAAGTGGACTCGACGGCTGAAGTTTGGTCCGGAGTGTGCCGGTGAGTAATCGCAACCCTAGTCGGTGGCCCCTAGTGACCTCCATCCATTTTTACACACGAGTGGCCCCTAGGGGCCCCTCTCCTTTCCACTGCTAGTACAAACTATTCCCAACTCGTGGAATCGACTCTGCCCTCAAGTGGAAACCCTCCTCAAATAGTGCAAACCTTTTCTTTATCGCCTCACCCACCTTCCTGAGCTGCTACAGCCCCCTGAAGAGACCCCGTTTTGCCCATTGGAACTACTGCGTGCGCTTGCATTGCCTGTACATTGGAGCATTAGGCTCCCCTCTTCTTAGGGACTGGACTGCCTCTTAGGTAGTAGTGTGTTGGATGCAGAAGGGACTAAACACTATTTGCACTGCCCGTTTCCTTCCCCTCTAGGTTGTGGACCCATTTCGTGCATTAACCCTTAGGCCCCATTGGTCTTGTATATATGTATTTTGATAGTGTTGTGTTGGTCTCATAAGTATTACTGTGATTTGATGTGTTTGAAACTCAGAGGCCTTGAAATAAGTGTATATGTGTTTTTAATATATCTACACTTGACGGGGAGTGATTTGTACGTTTCCTTGGCTCTCTGTGCTCATTCAGGTGTTTCAGTCACCCTCACCCCTCCTGAGACCTAGCCTTGACTGCTGCCAAGCTACCTTGATTGGTCTGGCTTGTCCAGAAGGTTACCCTGTTCCAAGAAATAGGCTGGCCTCCTGAACCTCTGCCCACCAGGTCAGAGTTCAGAAATCCTTCTCAACAGGGCAGTCGTAACCATGGAACTGCAGGCAGGGCCAGTCGTAACCATGGAACTGGAGGCGGGCCAGCCGTAACCATGGAACTGGAGGCGGGGTCAGCCATAACCAGGGAACTGGAGGCGGGGTCAGCCAAAACCATGGAACTGGAGGCGGGGTCAGCCAAAACCATGGAACTGGAGGCGGGCCAGCCATAACCAGGGAAAACCTTGTAACCATGGAACTGTAACCATGGAACTGGAGGCAGTGCCAGCCATAACCATGGAACTGGAGGCGGGCCAGCCATAACCATGGAACTGGAGGCGGGCCAGCCGTAACCATGGAACTGGAGGCGGGGTCAGCCAAAACCATGGAACTGGAGGCGGGCCAGCCATAACCAGGGAAAACTTTGTAACCATGGAATTGGAGGTGGAGTCAGCTGTAACCATGTAACTGAATGTGGGGCCAGGAATAACCATGGCTCTGGATGCAGGGCCAGCCGTAACCATGGAACAGGAGGGGGGGCTAGCCAAAAACATGGAACTGGAGACGGGGCCAGCTGTAACCATGGAACTGGAGGCGGAGCCAGCCGTAACCATGGAAGTGGAGGCGGTGCCAGCCGTAACCATGGAACTGGAAGTGGGGCCAGCCAAAAACATGCAACTGGAGGCGGGCCAGCTGTAACCATGGAATTGGAGGCGGGGCCAGTCATAACCATGGAACTGGAGGCGGGGCCAGCAGTAAACGGGAGATAACCTTGTAACCATGGATTTGGAGGCAGAGCCAGCCGTAACCATGGAACTGAAGGCGGGGACAGCCATAACCATGGGACTGGAGGTAGTGCCAGCTGTAACCATGGAACTGGAGGCGGGGCCAGCCAAAACTATGGAACTGGAGGGGGATGTTGGGGAGAATTGTCCAGAATGGCTAATTTCCCTTACCTACGGAGTCCCTCAGCAGCTTTGCTAGATTTCTAGGATTGTTTTTTTCACCTGGTAAGAGCTTGAGCCTTCTTTCCCACTCTTACATGTGTTTTGCTGTGTGTGTTTAACATTTTTGTGTTCATAGACTGTGGAGCCTCACCTACTCGATAGGCATCATCTTTTTACGGTGTGCTACACAGCACCTTCAGTGCAGTGACACAAGGTTGTCTTCTTTTCAGACTTTCCACTTTAAACTCCATTTCCTGGGACTGACTACTGTCTCCCAGAACATGTAAAGTTGCCATTGACTTTATTAGTCTTTTTAAATCCACAGGCCCAGTACAAACTATCTTACATAGAGTTCTGGAAAGGGTTAATAGTTATCCCTTTTTGTCCGTTTCTCATGGAAAATTATTTTGTTCCCTTTTCATTAAGATTTGGCTGGTGGCAGTGGTATCTACCTTATTTTTCCTAACACGTTTTATTTAAAGAGCCATGGTACTGTTTTAGGCTATCTTGGTAGCCTCAAACTTAAACCCGCTGGACCATATTTACTTTTATTTGGTTCCGGCAGAGTTTATTTGCCATTTCTTTTTGTAAAATTCTTTCTTGTATTTTACTCTGCGTGCCAAACCAGGTTTGCGTCCTTTGTTCACCGACCTTTGTCGGGCTTCTGCACAGAAGCCCTTCTCATGCACCTGAATGTCTGAGGGGGACAGGATGTGAGGGAGGGGTTCGAGACTCCCTGCACAGGGTCTCCTTGGCGACTCATGTTGCACTCGGTGTTATTGGCTAAGGGGACTGTCCCGCCGGGACAGCCACCCTGCTGTGTGATTGACAGCCAGACTGTGTGAATTCGGGGTAAACTGTATAAAAAGCACGTCTCTGGGACTGAGAAGGCAGAGTCGCCACTGGATCGAGAGAACCAAAGAGAAGCTGACAGAAGAGGACCTCTACCACGACTGAACCTCCATGTGAAGCCCTGCAGCGGGTCCGAATCTCCAAACTACGACGACAGGGAAGACCTGCAAGGAATCTTCTCCCCTTGAGCTGGTGAACCGGATAGCCAGGAGGATCGGACCCTGCTTGGGTTTTAAGGAGCGCACCTTTTATTCATTGCTTTTCTCTGCTGCTGGTTTCTTCCCTGGGCAGTGCAGGACCCTCCAGTCTTCCTACTTCGTGTCAGTCCGACAGTCGCTTCAGGAACCATGAGCCTGCAGGACCTGCCAGGAACATCTGCCTCCGCTACAATCTTCTCCATTTAAGGTACTGTTCAAATTTGGTCGTTCGTTCCGTCCAACCGCGGTAAAAGTGCTTGAAATCTTTTGCCAATCCAAGGGCTTGTCCTTCTCTATTCTTTAAAGTAACTTTTCATCCGACCAACTTCTTTCTGAATAGTTGGCAAAGACTTAACCGCGAACTACTTTGAACTGTGTGATCCTCTGCAAAGACTTTGGTCCATTGACTTTGGCCCTGGCCTCTTGATTTGATTTCCTCACCGTAGTTGTGTTTTCTAGATTGCCCTGCTTACTTAATTGTTGGTGCTGCTCAATGTTTGTCTAACTTTGTTTTTTCCCTCACTTTTAAATTGCTGGAGTGCCATTTTTGCTCCCACTTCATTTTGAGCTTGACTTGTCCAGAATATGTGTAAATAAATGTACATTCTTTTACTCATAAACCTTGAGTCAGTGTTTGTTTGAACCATAGTAATTACTGTCCTTTGTATAACTATTGATACTGCTCACTTTACTCTTGAGATAAGTCTGGCTGCTAAGCCATCGCTACCACTTTGCTGTGTAGTACAGGTTTGTACCAAAGGTGAATTTGTACTGTCACTTGTAGTCTTAATTGTGTGTGGTGTTCCCAATGGGTACTACATATGATTCTGCCTAACACCGGTGGGATCAAGTATAGTGATTACACTTAGAGTGCTGCTATTACCTTGGAACAACTAACCACAAGGATAAACATCACTAAAAAGCAATATTAATCATGTCTGATATGGAAAGCTACAGTCAGGAGACCCTCCTTAGTCACACTGTGGATTATCTGAAACATCTGTGTAGAGATAGGAATCTCTCTGTTAAAGGCAAAAAGTCTGAATTGATTGAAAGGTTGTTAGAGAAACAAAGTCTGGAAGGTGGGTCTGAAATACCTAACCCCTCAGCAAATGTGGAAAATGATGATGATAATGTGTCTATTATGGATGAGTTAGATGTGGCAGGTGTGTCCCACAATGTAGGCCTCACTGCTCCTCTGCCTGCTCAGCAACATCAACCTTTGTCCACTGGGATCCCCTCCAGGTGCTACACTTAGTCCTGAATTCATTGCTCTAGAAAAGATGAGGCTTGAATTGTAATTTAAATGTTTAAATGCTCAAACTGAACAAAAGCACCAAGAACTTAAGCTCAGAGAAATGGAGATGAACCATGCCCTAGAAATGAAAAAGTTGTCTATTGAAAATGCTTCTCTCCCAGAGTCTTCTAGGTCTTCCAGTCCTAACAGACCCCATATGCCTAAAGAAATTGTTGGTATGTATGAGGCTAAGATTGATATTTTGGATTGGTTGGCAATGTTTGTTTGTTTGTTTATTGACTTATAATGCGTGCCAGACCCAAAGGTAACCGGGTGCAGCAGAGAAGAATATACAAGGCTTACAAGGTTACAGGAAACTCAAAATTGCAATGTTACAGACTTTACAGAGATGCATCAAATTTACAGTGGTACATCAAATTTACAAAGGTACATGAATGTACAGTATACGTGCATACAAAGTGCAGATATAGGCAGGTGAGTGCTGGCAGTTAATACACAAGATGCAAGGTTAGCATACTGTATTCAAATTAAAACATTAGTTGATAAACTTCTAGAAAAATACATATATACAATCCCAATATGCTAAAGTTAAAGGGGTGTCTGATCGGATGACTACAGGTTATTAGAGTAGATATGTTTGATGAAATTCCTTCTGAAGTGTGGGAACGGTTGGTCAGCTCTCAAGTTGTATGGCAAAGCATTCCAAAGTTTGGCCACTGTCACGGGGAAACTGATGCCGCCAATTTTGGCGATTTTAAATCTAGTTATTATCAGATGGTTTGAATTGACAGTTCTTGTTGGTCTATTAGACATTTTTCTCTTTATTTTGTCCATCAAGTAGCTAGGCGCTGCATTATTTAGAGCTTTGTGGGTCAAAGAAATCATTTTTAGGTGGATTCTATTAGCAGTCGAGAGCCATTTGTACTGGCGTCTGAAGGAGGAGATATGTTCCCTTTTATTTATGCCAAGTGCCGCTTTGAGGGCATTATTTTGTAAGATTTGGAGCCTTTGGGTGATGGATTTGTTGGCACCACTGTAGAGTGCATTGCAGTAGTCTAGTCGTGAGAGTATTAAGGCTCTCGCCAAAATCATACAGCTATCAGTGGATAAAAAGGGTTTACCTGCTCTTATTAGTTTACAGGTATAGGCTGTAGTTGAAGCTAAGGAATTGACCTCTTTAGTAAATGACATGGTAGAGTCAAGGTAAAAACCAAGCGTTTTTACTTCCCTCAAGACCTTAATGACGTTGCCGTCGATGCTGAATGCTAAGTAGTCGGGGGCCTAATTTGTTGATATTTGCCTGTGAGCCCAAGATGATTAACTCTGTCTTATCATCATTCAGGCAGAGGCCGTGGGATGCCATCCATGCCTGAATGATAAGATACACCCTATTTACCAAATCCCTGTCTCTATTATGATCCCCGGAAAGTGGGAGGACAATCTGTGTATCATCTGCATAGTTAGTGTAGGTGATACCTAGATGGTCCAGATCCTCGAAAAGAGGTTTGGTAAATATGTTGTAGAGAGTTGGGGAGACGCAGGAGCCCTGGGGGACTCCAAATGTGATAGGTGTGGGGTCTGCTGCTGCTGAGGGGGAGAAAACTCTCATAGTTCTCTCGCTCAGAAAGAATTCTATCCATTTGATAGCCTGAGTGGAGAAGTGAGCAGCAGTGTCCAGATGTCTGCAGAGGACCTTATAGTCCACAAGATCGAATGCAGCTGAGAGGTCAAGTAAGAGGAGGAGTGCCATCTTTCCTTGATCTCTCAGTTCATCTATTTGGGTCTTTACGTCAATGAGGGCTGTTTCAGTTCCATGTAGTGGACGGAAACCGGATTGTCTGGCTGCCAGTAACTTATGTAGTTCAGGGTATTTTTGAATTTGTGTGTAAGCCACTTTGTCCAGTATCTTCAATAGAAATGGTACCGTGGTGATTGGTCGGTAATTCGTAGGGATAAGAGGGTCTAGTGACTGCTTCTTGAGGAGCGGGAGCACCCAAGATTGTTTTAAGTTGGCAGGGATGTTGCCTCTGGAGAAGGAAGCATTGATACATTTGGAGATGAAAGGTGATAACTCTCTGGCCGCATCTTTTATTAACTGAGCTGGGCAGATATCACCTTTACAATTAGAAGGCTTAAGGGATAGGATGATTTTCTCTACCTCTATAGTGGAAGTTTTAGTGAAGGAGAATTTACTAGTGTGACCGTTGGGGATGGCACTAGACGGTGACTGAGGCTGGTTGGGCAGGTTTAACGACTCTTTTTTTTTTTTTTTTTAGTTGGATTTTGTTTTGGAGGGTGTTTATTTGATTTGCTAATGCATATTGGATATCTGCACACCAGGTCTGATCCTTAATACAGATGTCTGGTGTGGCAATTGGGGACTAAAGTTCTTTTAGAATGGAGAAAAGTTCTTTCATACTCGAGTTAGAGTTAGCAATGCGATCATTGTAGGAATTTCGCTTTGCCAAGCAGACTTCATTTTTATGGTGGCGAGAGATGGAGGTAAGGCAAGCCTTATTCTCATCGGTTGGGAATTGTTTCCACGTCGATTCAAATTTTCTTTTTGTAAGGTGTAGGGCCTTAAGTTCAGACGTGAACCATTTGTTTAGATGGGCCTTAGGGCTACTCGTACGCATTTTAAGTGGGGCAATTTTGTGCATGGTGTCTAACATGATTTTACTGTATTCGTGGACTAGATCACTAGGATTTAGATTGTCCGGCAGTGCATTTAATGTTGGGAGGATAGCAGGAATGATGGTGTCCACTGTCATATTCTTTTTATTTCTGGTTGGGCAGGATGGAGCCGTAGGTATGGCTGTGGTAGAGGGTCGGGTGGTTCGGAGGTTGAAGGATACCAGAGAGTGGTCAGTCCATGATAGTGGCGAGATGGAAGAGATGGAAACTGTGCAGTTGGAATCGGCAACCCAGTCTAGTATTCTACCTTTCAAATGAGTCGGATTGTTAACTTTTTTGGGATAGTCCTAGAGAGTATTAGTGATGGTCAAGGCGTGCGCGTCAGCTTGGTCATTAAATCCTAGGTTAAAGTCCCCTAGTACCAGCAATTGTGAGGTGGTTTTGACATTATTGGTTAATAGGCTGTGGAGATCCTCCTCAAAGGTTCCGAGTGGGCCCGGTGGTCTGTAGATAAGGTGAATGGTTAGTGATTGAGTATTATTTATGTGAACTTTAGCGGAGAGGGTTTCACAAGATTTCAGAGTTTGGGTAGGGACTAATCTTAATGCTAAGTTTATTTTTGATATGATGGCAATACCTCCTCCACGGGAGCCCTCTCAGTCTTGCCTGGATATAGAATATCCGTCAGGGATGGCTAGCATAAGTGACGGCCCTGCCGCGTTGTGTAGCCAGGTCTCGGTTATAGCAATGAAGTCCAGGTTGGCTTCAGTGATTAGGTCAGCTATATCAAGGGCGTGAGCAACTAGTGATCTAACATTAAGGAGCGCTCCTTTGTAGGAGAGAGCTTCAGTTTCCCTTTTGTTTTGTACAGAATTAGGTATACTTCTATTACTCATCTTATGCTTAGTTTTCAGGATTTGGGAGTTTGTTGTGGCTGATGGGGCAAGGAAGAGATTAGTGGCTTTGCATTCCCTATTATTTTGGTGTTTCATTACACGTTTGATGCAAGGGAGGAATCTTCTGGGCAACTAATGTAATTTGTTAAGTCTAGCGCGTAATTTATTGTTTCTATCACTGGTAGAACTGGCAGGGAGGCATAGGCTACTAGTCCTGGTACAGCATAGTAATGTGGGCTAATGTGGTCTACGTTGTTAATTGAATCTGACATTTTTGGTAGGATAAGTACTGACTGCCATGGGGGAGTTCTCCTGTAGTCGTCCTGGTTATTAGTGAATGTAGACACTGCTATTATGTAAAGGATGCTGCCTAGTCTTAACATTATGCAGAGCCACCGCGGCGGAGATATATCCGGTTTTAGGCGGTTGGCTAATATAAGCGAAGAGGAGGCAGGCTTTCAGGCGATCTATATGCAGTATGCTAAGAGAGTCAGGCAATCTGCAGGCAGTTGCTAGTGTTGTTAAGGTATAGCAGGTTCTTGGGCAAACTAAATACAAATTACTGGAGTAGTCAAAGTAAAGCAAGTTTCAGGCAATCTAAATGCGCTAATGCTATTATGGACAAGTAGGGCTAGTATCGGGCAGTATGCATACAATAGTACAGATATAGTCTAGCTGCAATTTACCGCAGTAGTCAAAGCAAAGCAAGTTTTAGACAATCTAAATGCAATTTAGTAGAGTAGTCAAAATAAGGCAATCTAAATGCAATTTACTGGAGTAGTCAAAATAAAGCACGTTTTTGGCAATCTAAATGCAATTTACCGCAGTAGTCAAAGCGAAGCAAGTTTTAGACAATCTAAATGTAATTTAGTAGAGTAGTCAAAATAAGGCATGTTTAGACAATGTAAGTGCAATTTACTAGAGTAGGCGAAATAAGGCACGTTTTTGACAATATAAAAGCACTGATGCTTTTATGACAGCGTAAGGCTACTATCGGACAATAAGCATACGACGGAACAAATGAAGTCTAGAGGCTGTTTGCAAATGTGGACAAGGTAGGGCAAGTTTCAGATAGATACATTATTGCTGTTGTCAGTTATGACCAGGCATATGCTCAAACAGTAAATAATGGAATTGAACTATTATCGACAAGTGTGATATACTGTGAGCGGACAGTGCAGCAATATAGAGGGTAAATGAATACAGAACCAATGCTCGTAGGCACGATGGAGACTTCCTTCCCACAGGGTAATCCGAAGGCTATGGTAGCACATATGCTATTTATGACAGGTTAGATCGTGTTACAAATGAGACGATCATTTGAGTAGATGTATACACAGTAATAGATGGCTATGCGCAAGCGTTTGGCGGCCATCAGTTAGCTATGGTATGCAAACAATAATGCTCTAAACAGTAGTAGTAGAAGTCAGCATTCCATGTTTGAACAGAACTCGTCCATGATTGTAAATAAACGTATAGTCTCAGTAAATACGTGCGGGAGCACGTTTGGTAGTAAAGGCGAAGCAATAAGGAGCTTACCTTGTGTGGAGCCAAATCGTGACAAACAGGGGGTCTGGCAGACACAGGCACATAACAGGCATGAAACAAGCACTAGCCTTGTTTCTGTGGGCCTTGGACGAGGTGGGCCGCTACGCCTGCTGGCGGCCAATCGGGTAGTAAGTAGGCAAGGCAGCCTATCAGGGCGCAGTGCCTGGGACGGGGTAGGCACTAAAGGCACACAATGGAAAGCAGGCGGCCATCTTGGAGCAACTGGGTACCTTGTGTACCTTGATGTCGTTTAAGGTGCTGTGGCAGTATTTCGCAGTATGAATCTCGGCAGGGCAATCTGTTCTGCATTCAACTCGCAGCGATTCAGCAGATAATATTGATGCAGTAAAAAAGATTGTTTTTTTTCCACAAAAGCGCATCCGATGTTAGTGCTTACCTAAATGCTTCAGTGGTGGCATGGACTTTGTGCAGGGCGGCGTGCTGCTCCAGCAGAGGCGGATCCTGGACCTGGAGCTCCTGCTCCTAGGCTGGGTGGGTGGCAATGTTTGAATATAACCATGGGATTCATGACATTACAGGGAATCAGTTGCTTCCTTGGCTCTTCTCTAGGCTACCCATAGGCTACCCACTGTTGCATCTGATGTTGTGGTGGAGTTGGGGGAGGTGGATAGGATGGATTATGAGTGTGTGAAGCTAGCTTTAATTGCTAGATTTGGGAAGACCCCTTCCCAGTACCATAAGAGCTTTAGGACCCTCAAAAAGTATGATGGTACCCCTTGGGCTACCTGGGTATGTGAATGTTTGAAAAACTTAGATGGTTGGGTTAAGGGTTACAGAGTAAACACTTATAAAGGTATGCGAAGAACAAGTTAGTTACCGACTGGTAACGTTCTTTCGATTGGATGTTCCTCCAACGTATTCCTCATCTTTGATGTTATTCCAGCCAGCTCAGCTGCTTCGGAAAAAAAAATTTCGGCAGAGGGCGCTGTGCGTCGATGTCGTCAAGTCGATGGTCCCTCAAAGGCCTCTGTCGAGGGTGACGTCATTGGGTGTATAAGTAGCACGCGCTGCGCCCGTTTGCCTCAGTTCTGTTTTTCCCCCTCTTTTGTTATTGATTCACACTATGCAGACTGTGTGGGTAGACAGGTACTTTGCCTTGCGAGAGTTGGAGTGGCAATAGCCCTGGAAAAATCTACAGAGGGGTAGGTTGGGAGGGCGATGAGGAATACGTTGGAGGAACATCCAATCGAAAGAATGTTACCAGTTGGTAAGTAACTTGTTCTTCGAGTGGATTGTGTCCTCCAATGTATTCCTCATCTTTGATAGTTTCCCAAAGCAGTAAGGACAATCCTTATGGAGGAGGGATTAGATTTTTTTTTTATTTTTTATTTTTAGATGGCCAAGTATAGAACTGCTCTGCCAAAATTGAACTCCTTAGATTGGGAAGCATCTAGGTTGTAGAATTTTGAAAAAGTATGCAGCGATGACCAAGTCGCCTCTTCACAAATGGACTTTATAGGAACACCTCTTTGCAAGGCTGTAGACAAAGCGATGCCCCTGGTGGAATGAGCCCTTAAACCTTCTGGTGGGTCTTTCCCTGCCAGTCTGTAGCATTCTGAAATGCAAAGAACAATCCAACGTGATATGGTATGTTTTGTTACTGATTGACCCAATCTTTTTCCCGTGTAGCCAATAAACAGTTGGTTATCCAATCTAAGCCTAGATAGCCTAGAGATGTAAAAGCTTAAAGCTCTTTTTGGATCCAACCTGTGGAGTCTTTCCTCCTCCTTACTAGGATAGGGTGGAGGATAGAAAGTTTGTAACACAATTTTTTGATTTAAGTGAAACTCGGATACCACTTTTGGCAAAAAAGAGGGTTTGACCTTCAAAACAACTCAGTCCTTATGGAACACAGTATAGGGTGGCCCAGAAGACAGTGCCTGCAATTCGCTCACTCTTCTTGCAGATGTTAAGGCAACTAGAAAAGCAGTTTTCCATGTTAGCAATCTCAATGGCCACGTGTGCAGCGGTTCAAAAGGAGCACACATTAAGAATTTTAAGACCAAATTGAGATCCCAAATCGGTACTTGAAATGGGTGAGGAGGAAACACATTAGTGAGTCCTTTTAGTAATTGTATTATCAAAGGAATTTTGAAGTAGGAGCATTCTTCCGACGAGTGCTTGAAGATGGAAAGCACCGCAAGGTAACCTTTTATTGTTCCAATATTCAGACCTCTATGTGCTAGGGTCAGAAGGAAAGATAGTGCTTCCGGGATAGAACATAGAAAAGGATCGACATTCTTTGCTCTGCACCAGTTGCAAACATTTTCCAATGGCAACGGTATAGAGACTTTGTCGCTGGCCTTCTTGCCGAAAGCAACACCTCCATAACATCATCTGGAAGGTTCCAATCCCTGTATCTCAGCCTTTCAGATACCAAGCATGAAGGTTGAGCGTTTTGACCTCTGGGTGGAGAACCTGACCTTCCATTTGAGAGAGAAGGTTCTCTCTCTGAGGAAGATGTACTGGAGGACAGATGGACATGTCTAGAAGGTCCAGGTACCACGTTCTGCTGGCCCAATCCGGGGCAATTAGGATCATGCGGCTCCCGAACCATCTCAACCTCCTGATGACCTGAGGAATGACGGGAATCGGTGGGAACGCATAGAGGAATGGGAAATTCCACTCCACCACAAACGCGACCCCTAGGGTTCCTCTCGGGGGAAATTCCCTTGAGCAATGCTTTTTGCACTTTCGTTGGTACCGGTCGCAAATAAGTCTACCTGAGGGGTTCCCCAAAGGACAAAGATCTCTAGAATGACTTCCTGAGCCAATTCCCATTCGTGGGACACCGTGCTCTGCCTGCTCAAAGCATCTGCCGTCATATTCTCTTCCCTGGCTAGGTAAACTGCCGTTAAAGAGATTCCTTCTTGAGTTGCCCAATACCAGAGTTGCATTGCCTCTATGCACAGAGGTAGTGACCCTACACCTCCTCTTTTGTTTAGATAATGCATGGCCCCTATGTTGTCTGTCATTATCAGGACATTCTTCCCTCTGACAGATGGCAGGAAAGCCTTCAGCGCTAGTCTGATTGCTCTCAGCTCCAAAAGATTGATGTGTAGTTTGGACTCCGATGGAGACCAACGACCACTGATTGTCAGATCGTTGGCGTGAGCTCCCCACCCCTTGAGTGAGGCGTCCGTCACTACTGTGATCTCCGGCCATGGTTGCCAAAAAGGTTCCCCTTTTAGGATGCTCTCTGTACAAGTCCACCATAGAAGGTCCTGTCGAGCCTTGTGCAGAATCTGGAGAAGATCTGTCATTTGACCTGAGAACTGGGACCATTGAGTCTTTAACGCCCACTGAAGAGATCTCATCCTCAAGCGTGCCTCTGGCACCAGGAAGATGCAGGATGCCATGAGGCCGAGCAACCTTAAAAAGTCATAAGCCTGGGGATTTTGGGAATTTTGGAATTTGTAAACCATCTGGAGAATGTCTTGAGCCCTCGACTTGGGAGGCGAGCTCTTTCCCAAGGATGTGTCGAATACAGCTCCTATGTACTGAAGCTGTTGGGAAGGTGTCATTTGCGACTTCTTGAAATTGAGGGAGAAGCCCAGTTTGTGGAGGAAGTGGCAGGTGACTTTCAGATGATACAGTGCTTGTTCGGCAGAACGCGCCCTGATCAACCAATCGTCCAGGTAGGGGTAGACATGAATCCCCCCTCTCCTGAGGTGTGCTGCTACCACTACCATTAACTTGGTGAAGACCCTCGGGCGGAGGTCAATCCGAATGGCAGGACTCGAAACTAATAGTGTGAGTCGCCAACCACGAACCTCAGGTATTTCCCTGCTTGAGATGAATCGGCACATGAAAATAAGCATCCTGGAGGTCCAATGACACCAACCAGTCTTGAAGTTGAAAGGCCTGAAGGATCTGAGAAAGGGTAACCATCTTGAACTTGTCCTTCCTGAGGAACTTGTTTCAGTTTCTTAAGTCCAAGATGGGTCTCAATCCTCCGTCCTTTTTGGGGATCAAAAAATACAGGGAGTACCATCCCTTGTTCCTTTCCGCTGCAGGTACTGGTTCTATAGCACCTTTCTCCAGCAGGGTTAGAACTTCCTGCTGTAGGAGCGGATTCAAAGACTTCAACGGCTGTCTCCCTGGTGGATTGCTTTGAGGTTGCATTAGAAAAGGAAGGCAGTAACCTTGGGCTATTATTTCTAAGGCCCAGACATCTGAAGTAACGGCTCGCCATTCTTGCAGCTGTTGTGACAGCCTGCCTCCTACAGGTGTCTTGTGATGCAAGTCCTCAAAGTGGTTTTGTGGCGGTTGCTGCAGCCGCTGATGGCAAAGAGGCTATAGCTGGAGCTGGCTTCGCACGTCCACCGCGAGTGACCTTTCTTTGGCCCCTTTGACTGGCCATTCCTCTCGTTCTTCCATATGAGGTGTAGTAACGATAGGATCATCCCCTCCAAGATTGATTTGTCGCACGAAAGGACTGAGGTTGCCTGTAGCAACTCCCAATGATTTGGCAGCGGCCTTTGAGGTCTGCAACCTCTCAAGGCTCTCGTCAGCCTTGCTGCCAAAAAGGTGAGACCCGTCAAAGGACATGTTCAGAAGACGGTTCTGCACATCCGGTGCAAAACCTGACTTCCTTAACCATGCAAATCTACGCATTACCGTGCTCGTGACCACGGACCTGCTCACACTATCAACAGTGTCCAAACCAGATTCAAGGGATTCCTGCATAGCTTACTTTCCATCTCTAACAATGGCTAGGAATCCTTCCCTTTCTTCCCCTTCTGGTATGTGCTCCGCCGCCATTGCAATACATTCCCAAAGAGTGTACGAAAACTTTGCCAAGGCACAGGTGGAGTTGGCTGATTTTAATGCCATGCTCCCAGCTGAAAATACCTTCCTTGCCCAGCCATCCACACGCTTATCGTCCCTGCCTGGAGGGATAGACGGGTACGCAAGTTTGTTTGAAGCTGTGGCTGCCTGTATAACTAAACTTTCTGGAAAGGGATGCTTAGACAGATAGCTGAGGTCGCTACTGGCAGGGCGGTATTTTGAGGTAAGGGATTTATTCACTGGAGGAATAGAATCTGGCGTCTCCCAATTTTTGGCCGCCCTATTTTGTAAGGCCACATGGAAAGGTAGAATTGGGTCTTCAGTAGGACCATGGTCCAATATGTCTGAAAGATCATCTTGGACAAATTGGGCTGTAGGCCTGGCCCAGCCCAAATGCTCCACAACCTTAACCGACAAATTGATGGATTAGCATGATCACCTGGCTCTGGTCTACCAAATTCGTTCTCTGGGGACGTATCAATGCCACTTGCATTGTGTAATGATTCCACCACATCCTTCATCCTGCTTTCCTCTGAAATCAGGCATTCAGGAACATTTGGAGTACCAAATTCAAGGCCAAAGGGAATATTTTCTTCATCAGATCTTTCTTTTTCCTCATAAATTGAGGTCAAGGATTTGAAGCACTCCTTCCTAGGTAAAGGCTTAAAATCCTTCTCTGGGGGTGGTATAGGAGGAGTGCTACTGGGTCCTGAATGCAACCCCGGTGCTTTTGCCTTTTCTTTCTCTCTTCCTAGCTGATCTTGTCGAGCTGGAAGTTTCGGCGTCGAGGGCTTCGATGTCGACAAAGGCGTCGACAACTTCGACGTATTATCCGACTTCGACAGCGTCGACTTTGAGGGCGTCGAGGCACCCTTTGAGGACTTGCCCTTCGAGGTGTGTTCGGTCTCGGACTGTGTCGGTGACCTCGATCGGTCGACTCGACTCGAGCTGCTTTTTTCGCTCAACGTCCTAGAAGGTTCTCTAGCCTTCCTCTTTTGATCACCCGGGCTCGAGGGCGCGCGAGTGTCGGAGCGATGGCGCTCCCGGCCGGCTTCCGAGGAAGGCGCGGACCGAGGCTTCGCTTTGTCAAAAACCTACAACATTTTCATCCTAAAAGCTTCCCATTCTTCGGATGATTAATGTTTTGTGGGACATTTCATCATATTTGTGGATTCGTCCGAAGACGAAGTGCAGGGGGGTCTATGGCATTTTCTTCAATTTTTTTTGTCGAAGACAACGAGCGATGGGAATCGCTTCGGGACCCCGACCGATGCCTTTCGCGTCGAGGAGATTTCTCCTCACGGGACCTCGACTCAATGCTAGAGGCTTTTCGTTTGGATTTACGACCTACCTGCAGTTTTCCCCTCCTCTCTCGTAAGGCTTTCCCCATCATCGATTGACACTTCATGCAGGCTTCCATGTCGTGGCCCTCTCCAAGGACCATAAACACTATCGGTGCGGATCGGTAATCGACATTTTTGAGCCGCACAATTTACATTTCTTGAAACCCGATTTCGGGGCCGTGGTCGGCGTCGATGACGAAGACATATTTTGTTATTTATCTTTTCTTCACAGAACTCGAGGCGCGCCGATTCTCCGAAGCAACGTACACTGCGGAGAAAAAGAACTGAGGCAAACAGGCGCCGCGCGTGCTACTTATACACCCGATGACGTCACCCTCGACAGAGGCCTTCGAGGGACCATCGACTCGACGACATCGACGCACGGCGCCCTCTGCCGAATTTTTTTTTTCCGAAGCAGCTGAGCTGGATGGAATAACATCAAAGATGAAGAATACGTTGGACTCCAACATAACCAGATTTCGAGTGGATTGTGTCCTCCATTTATGATGCCTGCTCTCCTGAGCTCAGACAGCACTTGGCTGATTCTAAGGAGATAAATCCAAAGACGTTATCTAAGGCGGCTGACCTGTGGGTTGCCAACAGGGCTACTCACAAGGATTCTGGGGCAACTCAGAAGGATGAGGGAAAGCAGCCAAAGAAAGATAACAAGGAGAATTCAAATACCTCCAATCCAAAAGAGGGCCCCAAACAGCAACATAAGGGTAAACCACAAGGGAAACCAAATCAGGCTAGTGTACCATCTGGACACAAACCAGATGAAGGCCAGAACAAGCCCCCATTCATCAAAACATTTGGGAAATGTTATGTTTGTGGGTCAACTGACCATGTGAAAGGGGATCCCATATGTAAGGGTAAACCTTCAGGAGTCCACACTGTCTCCTTAGCCTTCTCCCCAGAGCATAACTGTGGTTGATGAAACATTTTCCAAGTTGGAGGATGTTGCTAAGGCACCCAAGCACCTAACCAAGTTAGCTGGAGGCCCTGTTCAAATGCTTCCCCATTTACCAGCTCTCATCCAGTGTAATTATATGACTGTCAAGATACATGTTAGTGTGCAGAGTGAAGTGCCTGGGAGAGTCCTTTTGGCTAATGGCCTGAAAACTCTTGGAGTTGTGTCTAGCACCCGCAGGCCTCCCAGTAAAAGGACACAGGAGCTCACTAGGCCTGCAAGGGAGAGGACCTTGAGAGGCTCTCCAGAGGAGTTGGTTGAGGAAACTATCACTCCCAGTCCACAGGAGTTGCTCACTGCTATTTCTGGAAAGAAAGAGGAAAAGGGGAAACCCAAGACAGCCAAGAAAAAGATAGCTAGCACCCCTGTGCTACCAACCAGGACATCCCCAAGATTGTCCAAAGTCACACCTGTGACTCCTCCACCTGCTGAGGCAGAGTGTGAGGTACAACCCTGTGTGGTTGATCCAGTTTCTGAAGAGTCAGATCGGGGGGAAGACATTGTTTTAGTTGGAGATCTAGACCCTGTTGACCATCCTGAGCTGCAGTCTTTACTGGCAGAAGGTGGACCCTACAGGGCCGACTTCAGCAGGGCAGACTTCAGCAGAGGACAAAGAGAGTGTCCTACTCTTGAAGGTCTTCGCCTACAGGCAGCTTCTCAACTTGATGGGCAAGAAGTTGGGAAGCATAGGTTGAGCTGGGAAGATGGCCTCTTCTACAGTGAACCGACTGAGTCAATCCCTGGGGACTGCAAAAGACTTGTAGTACCCCTAGAAAACAGACTCCTTCCTACAGTTGGCCGAGAGATATCTTTGGCCGGTCATTTGAGTTTCAAAAAGCCCAAGGAACGGCTCTCCTTATACTTCTACTGGTCAAAGATGGGTGTTAAGATGGATTTCTAAACTCTGACTTGGTAGGCAGAAGTTTAGAAGGCCAGCCTAGTTTCTTGGAACAGGGTAACCTCTGGACAAGCCAGGCCAATCAAGGTAGCTTTGGCAAGCGGTCAAGACTAAGTCTCAGGACGGGTGAGGGTGACTGAAAGACCTCAATGAGCACACAGAGCAAGGACACTTACAAATTACTCCAGACAGGTGTTATATTAAAAATATAGACACATTTATTACAAAACCATAGCAAAAGAATCACAGTAACACTAAGTAAACCAATACATCACAATCCATACATTATATATACAAGACCATAGGGGTCCAAAGGGTTAACTGCACGAAATATGTCGACCACCAAGAGGGGGGAGGAATCGGGCAGTGCAGGTAATCTTTAGGCCCCTTCGACATAGGCAATACACCTAACTAAGAGGCAGTCCAAGCCATAAGAAGAGGGGAGCCTTGTGCTTAACACTACATGCAATGCAAGCGGTTGTTCCAGTGGGCAAAATGGGGTCTCTTCAAGGGTCTCTAGCAGGTCAGGAAGGTGGGTGAAGCGAGGAAGAATAGGTTCCCACTATTCAGGAAGGACCTCCACTTGAAGGCAGAGGCAGTTCGAGAGTTCGGGATGGAGTCGCTATTTCGCAATAGCAGTGGAAAGGAGAGGGGCCCTCAGGGGCCACTCGTGCAAAAAAATGGGCCCTTGCCCCAGGGACCATCGGTTGGGGTATTGAGTACTCACCGGTTCCCGATGCAAGTGGACCCAAACTTCGGCAGGTCAGTCCACTTCGCTTGCAGGTTTGAATGTGGCAAAAAGGACGTCTCGGCACCTTTTAGTTCCTGAGATACAGCGATTATCCTCAAACGGGACAGTGGTGATTTCTAAGCTCCGGGTGGATGAATTGACCCAGTTTCACTGCAGCAGGCTTCAGGGGCAAGAGGGTCACAAATGCAGTGGAATTGCAAAGGACGTTGCAGCGGCAGGGCAACAGGGTAGCCACGTTTACTCCGGTCCTATCGCACTCTTCTCACTTCGGACCTGGTAATGCCAAGTATACAAAATTCGGGGTGAGGGTGCCGTGGACAAAGAGCGAGCAGTATACCAAGTTTCGAGGGCCTCCTCGAAACAACGGCGGAGACTGATCATAGGTCCTGCGTAAGCAGGTCAGCCCACTGGTTGGCCCAGGGACACTTACGAGAAAGCTTACATGCAGGTTTTGGTGAAGGTGCTGAGAATAGTTGGTCCCACTATTCCAATGGGTCGAAGCGTCTTTGCAGACCTTCTAGGACGATCAGATGCAGATGGATCCCAAGGGACGACAGCGGGTGCAGGGTGCCAAACCTTCCAGCGGTTCCTCGACTCAGCTTCGTAGTTGCAGGATACTTGGATCCTATCCGTTGTTCAGTGAGAACTCAGGAGATTGACATGGTATGGGTGTTTCTGGCCTCCTCTTATCCTAAGTTCCCTTCGCACCAAGACAAAGAGGACCCAATGGGAGATCTGCTCACAAACACACACTCCATACGTGGACCAATCACAGACCACGGTGGTCTCAGGAATTCAGGGCACTCCATCCGCAAACATGGAACGGGAGGCTGGGGCCAGCCGTAAACATGGAACGGGAGGCTGGGGCCAGCCGTAAACATGGAACGGGAGGCTGGGGCCAGCCGTAAACATGGAACGGGAGGCTGGGGCCAGCCGTAAACATGGAACGGGAGGCTGGGGCCAGCCGTAAACATGGAACAGGAGGCTGGGCCAGTCGTAACCATGGAATTGGAGGCAGGGCCAGCCGTAACCATGGAATGGGAGGCGGGGCCAGCCGTAACCATGGATTTAGAGGTGGGGCCAGCCGTAACCATGGATTTAGAGGTGGGGCCAGCCGTAACCATGGATTTAGAGGTGGGGCCAGCCGTAACCATGGAATTGGAGGCAGGGCCAGCTGTAACCATGGAACTGGAGGCGGGGCCAGCCAAAACTATGCAATTGGAGGCAGGGCCAGCCAAAACTATGCAATTGGAGGCAGGGCCAGCCGTAACCATGAAATGGGAGGCAGGGCCAGCCGTAACCATGAAATGGGAGGCAGGGCCACCCGTAACCAAGGGACAGGAGGCGGGGCCAGCCGTAACTATGGATTTAGAGGCAGGGCCAGCCGTAACCATGGAACTGGAGGCGGGGCCAGCCCAAACCATGGAATTGGAGGCGGGTCCAGCCCAAAGCATGAAATTGGAGGCGGGGCCAGCCGTAACCATGGAATGGTAGGCGGGGCCACCGGTAACCATGAAACTGGAGGCGGGGCCAGCCAAAAATATGGAACTGGAGGTGGGGCCAGCCAAAACCATAGAACTGGAGGCGGGGCCAGCCAAAACCATGGAACTACAGGTGGGGCCAGACATAACCATGGATTTAGAGGAGGGGCGGGGCTTGGACGGCCATGTAAAGGGACGTGCTCTCGTGGAGCTGTGCTGATCCTACAATGATCCTGGAGGAGAAGTGCGTGCACGGGAACCGGCCGGCACTGAAAAATAATGCCCATGCCTCTGAAGATGATGGCTACACTCGCTGAAACTTTGATGCGAATGGAGGGTGAGGACACTGAGTTATACTCGTCTGCGAGCCGCGGGCCCCGGATCGGCGAGTGGAACAAGATGGCGGCAGAGACAAAGAGGACAACAGGGGTCACGAGATGTAGGTCCTGTAAAGCCCCTGCATCGAACTCCAAGACCAGCGATTAGAAGCAGACCGGCGCACTTGACCGAAAAGCGCTGTTCCTTCACTGAGGTGGGGCACATCTGTGGGCACACGTACCCGGAGCTGGTACAACCTATGGACTGTACATTGCCGAGACTCATCGAGCACATTGGTAACCGACGCTGGGCCCGCGGCGTAATCGGATCAAACGCCGGCGGAACCCAGGAGGAATCATTGTGGCAGCGCACCAATTAGGTGGCCGCGGATCCTGGGGCTGACGCGAACGAGCGGGCGGTGGTGGCTGCAGTTTTCCACAGCGAAACATCGGCGCAGGCCAGTGGTTGAGGCCGACGCGAGACAATTTCTGATCCCCAGCACTTAAAGCGGCCCCTCTGGGCCTGGGCATTGTAGGCCGGATGGCCTTGTGATCGCGGAAGAGGGGGAACAAAGGGAGTGCGGCGAATAGGTGAGCGCACTCGAGCACTGGCCACGGAAGGGAGACCGGGCCACGACACCAAGAGGGTACGAGCACATGGGAGGAGACGGCCCACTCTGGGCGCGAGAGAAGAGACAAGTACATACAAGTTCATGCTTGGCCTGCTGAGAGTGGTCCGTGACCACGCGGACCTTTGTGCGGAGGGAGGCACGGCAGGCCCTTGTCCAGTTAACATAGCAGGATGTCCTCTAAAGTGATTAGACCCAGGATCCGACAGTCCACGATGGAGACCTACGCTAGGTCGCCCCCAGAAGCGGAGGGGGCAAGAGCAAGGAGTCCCCCATGGCAACGGCGGAAACACCGGGCACGATCCAGGAGGTGCTGGCAGCGATCGCAGACTTAAAGGTGGCCTGGGAGACTAAGTTGGGCCAGGCAATGAAAGAGCTGCAGGAGGGCCTGGACCTCAAGATCGGAGCGGTCCAGGAGGAGGTGAACCTGCTGAGACAGGACGTGCAAGCGATTGCGGAGTGCACTGGGGCCTTGGAGAAGGAGATGGCCCCGAACACGGAGGCGTGCGCTGCACATGGAAAGGAGCTCCATGCCCTCATGCAACGGGTGGGCAATCTGGAGGACAGAGCTGAGCAAGCAGAAGGGCGCGCCAGACGCAACAACATCCATATAGTGGGCCTGCCGGAAGGTATGGAAGGGTCAAACCCCACAGAATACGTGGAATCCATGCTTTTACAGGAGATAACAGGCGGGGTGCTGACCCAGGGGTACGCGGATTGAAAGGGCACACAGGGCCTTGACAAGGAGACCGCCCCCTGGAGGCCCCCCCCCCCCCGCGTCCGCTGATCGCAAAGATCCTGAACTATCGGGATCAGGAGAAGATCCTCGAATTTTTCTGGGGGGGAAGAAACAATCGAAAAGGGTTCCGCAAAAATCACGGCCTACCCGGACTATACGCTGCTTGTACAGTGTAGTAGGATGAACTTTGGATTGGTGAAAAGGAGGCTGAAGGAAGCAGGCCATCGCTACATGTTGCTCTACCCAGCCAAGTTGAAAATGTTTTATAAGAACAGATCCCTTTTTTTCGAGACGCCGACCGAGGCAATGGACTGGCTGGACATGCAGGGCCGTCTCAGGAACCGGATGTCCAGATGGGAGCTGCAGGAGATAAGTAGCAGACGGCTGTGGCACCTAGGGTGACGAGGCCAAGACATTGGGACTTGATTATAGAGTTGTATTAAGCTTGTGGGGAGTGTGTTGTAGTATCAACTGGCTGGACCCGCTGGACGCACCAATCCTAAAATAGATGACTGGGAGCTCCTGGGAGGCAACCCTTGTACCCAATAGTAATATACTTAGTTAGGTCACTGTTAGATCGGTGACGCCCCGTGTGGTCCTAGTCCTCGGCGACGGGACAGGACCAGACGCGGGTGGGCCTGAGATCCAGGGATGGAGCTGGGCATCATTTGTTGGGGTCGGGCAGGGTGGGGGGAGGGGGCTGGGTTGTGTGCAGTGGATGGGAGTTGGGGAACAGGGAGGGGGGAAACTGTTGAGGGGGGGAGAGGGGAGAGCCGGAAAACAAACCATCAAGGGAAGCATTGAAGGGAGAGGTGGGTTGGGAACAAACCGAGTAGATGGCATCGGGTAGCCTCAGAATTGTGACCTAGAATGTACGGGGCCTTAACAGCTATCTGAAACGTAACAAAGTGATGCTGTATCTAAAAAGGATGCACATTGATGTGACCCTGTTGCAGGACAGTCATCTCACAAGGGAGAAGTTGGAGGTTGTCAGGCGAAAATGTAGGGGACATGTTGTGGGGGCTACGTATTCTGCGTACGCTAGAGGGTTTATCACTTGAGTGGCGCCGCACGTGCCGCTCCAGGTGCTTAGCTCAACGGTAGACCCAGAGGGCAGAATGGTGGCGGTGACAGGACTCCTGGAGAACAGGGAAGTGCATATCATAAATCTGTACGCCCCCAACCATGATACAGCGGCTTATTTTAGGTCCCTTTACAGCAAAATTATCCCCCTGGTTGGGGGTGCGGTGGTGTGGGGAGGGGACTTTAATTGCACCCTGAATCCCAAAATGGATAGGTCAGTCGACAAAGCGGGGCAGCCGGCGCCAGCGGCCAAAGCACTGGGGACATTGTTAAAAGATCTAGGCCTAGAAGACGTGTGGGGAAGGTTGCATCCAATGGATAGGCAATACTCGCACTATGCAGCACCACATAACCTGCACACGAGGCTAGATTATGTGTTTGTAGCGGCTGAGATAGCGGGAGAAATGGTGGGAGCGGAATACAAGGCCCGGGAACTATCTGACCACTCGCCTTTGGTGGCAGAGTGGCGACACCAAACCCCCAGAGCGCGGATCCCGACATGGAGACTTAGGACTGAGGCATTACAAGATGAGGGGTTCCGGGAGGAATTGAGGGAGGCCATCGAGGAATATTTTGATATAAACATGGGCAGTGTGCGCTCGGTTGGAACAGTATGGGAGGCGTTCAAGGTGGTGGTGCGTGGAGTAGCCATTTCGAAATCTAAAGGGCTCCAGGGGGGCATTGAAAGGGAACTTCAAGAAACTGAAAGGGAGCTGGAGGGCCTCACGCGACATGAGGATATCGGCTGGAAGAATAGCGATAAGATAAAAGACCTACAGTTAACCTGCAGTGGACTCTGGGATAGGCTATGTAGACTAAATTACAAGAAATATACGGTGAGGCTACAAGCAGGGGGAGATAAGCCAGGCAGATTGCTGGCCTGACTGTATAAGAGTGAGACCCCCCGCACAGTGATCAGTGAGATAAGGGATGAGTAAGGTCGCATCTGTAATACCCAGGAGGGGGTGAACGAGGAGTTCCTCAAGTTTTACAGACACTTATATGAGGACGCAGGGGAGGATAGGAGCCAAGACATACTGGACATGTTAGAGAACATAGAGATGCCCACCTTGGACGACCTAGAACGTGCGGAACTGGACGCCCCTATCACCTCGGAAGAGCTGGAGGTGGTGATCCAACATTTGCCCACGTGTAAGGCACCCGGGACGGACGGGTTGCCTAGCGAGTTTTACAAGACATACAAACAGGAGCTGTTTCAGCCACTGCTTGCTATGTTCAACGAGGCCTACGAGCAGGGGGAACTGCCATTGTCCCTTTGCGAGGCGATGATCATCCCACTCCTAAAACCAGGCAAGCCGGCCGCGGAGTGTAGGTCTTACAGACCCTTGTCCATGCTGAATCAGGACAGCAAAATACTTTCGGCAGTGCTGGCCAATAGGCTGAAGAGGGTGATCGGTAAGCTAATACACCCAGACCAGACAGGATATGTCCCCGGCAGGAACATCACAGATAACCATAGGAGGCTACACCACATAATTGACCACACTGAGGAAGATACGGGTGAGCTGGCCATCGTGTCGCTAGAAGCGGTCAAAGCCTTTGACTCGGTGCGATGACCTTGGTTGAAAGCAGCCCTGAGGGGATACGGAATGGGACCTGGGTATATCAGGTGGGTCCAGTTGTTATACAGCACCCCGGTGGCGAGAGTTAAAACAGGATCCATAATCTCAGATACCTGGCAAGTCAGCAGGGGGACCAGACAGGGATGCCCCTGGTCGCCCATGCTATACATTCTGGCATTAGAGCCACTGGCAATATGTCTGAGGCAACAATACGGGGAGGTGGGGATTAGTACAGTAAGTGGTAGACACTTGGTATCGCTGTACGCAGATGACATGCTCCTTTATCTGCGCTATCCGGAGGAGAACTTGCAGTATGTGCTAGAGGTGATGGACCGATATGCCACCCTCTCGGGCATATCGGTGAACCCTAGGAAGTCTAGTCTGTTCCCCTTGGGTAGATACAAGAATGTCCCGTTACAGAGGCTGCCTAGCCTGCCGATACCATGGCAGACTGAGACATTTAGGTATTTGGGAGTAAATATTTACCACAGGATCGAGGCGGAGCACCAACATAATACAGAGACAGCAATAGAGGGGGTCAAGAACAGCATGGTGTTTTGGTCCAGATTGCCCCTGACCATGATGGAGAGAGTGGCCTTGCTTAAGATGGTGGTCCTGCCGAGACTCCTGCACTTCTTTGTGAATGTCCCGTTTTTGATTCCCAGGAGCCTATTTGTGAGACTTCATAGCGTGTGCAGGGGCTTCATATGGGGTAACTCCAGGAACAGAGTGGCCCTGTGGAAACTCCAGAACCCATGTGACAAGGGGGCCATAGGCCTGCCAAATTTTGAGCTTTATCATCTGGCGGGGCAGCTGCTGTATGTGGACAGGTGGCTGTCGACTGAAGACTCGGCGGAAGCCAGGCTTCTGCGGGAAGACTCGGCCCCATACTTTTTGAATGAAGTGGTGTGGTTACAAAAGAACAAACTGGTGGGAAGAGGGCGGCTGTTGAGGCTGGGCTGGGAGGTGTGGCGCAGAATGTGGCGAATGATGGGTGACATAGAGCCGTTCTCTCAGCAGGCCCTGCTGGTGGCACTATGCGGGAACGACTCACAACTGTTTGAAGCGGTCCGTAGATATTGGGTACCGGTGGGCCTGGCCACCCTTGGGGACATATGGCAGGAAGGGGAGGCATTGGAATTTCAGAGGTTGCAAGAAGAGATAGGGGTGCATAGAGGCCAGTATATAACCTACGCTAGGCTCATGAAACCGGTAAGCGAGAGACAGTGCTAGCGGATGACCCTGATGCCTCCCTGGAAACGATGTATGATGTTTCGGAGGGCGGGCACGAGATATCTAGAATAAACGAGCTTCTAAGAGCAAAGGTAGGGAAGGAGCTGCTTCAATTGAGGCAGGACTGGGAGGAGGAAGTAGGAGGACCCATGACAGATGGGCAATGGGAGAGAGCCCAAAGGTACCATAAAAAGGTATCCCGGAATGCGAGACTCCAATTGTATGTCACTCACAGGAAAATTGCAAGGTTTGGAGACTCGGCCACGCAGAAATGTCCCAGGTGTGGGGAGGTGGAAGCGGGGCTGCTGCACATGTTCTTGACTTGCCCGGAGGTGCACAGATTTTGGGATGAGATTAAAACTAAATTGGCTGGTGGGGGAGTGGAGCTGGACGTGGGATCAGCTTGGCCATGCATGCTCGGGATTTTTCCCAGGCCACGGGATTTAAAGCACATAAGCAAGATGAAGGACTTAGCCTACGTCCTGGCCAAGCGCAGGATCGCAATGGGTTGGAAGGCGGCCCACAGACCCAAGGTGGAGCTATGGTGGACGGACCTCCTCAGATGGGCGAAGGCGGAATCCGTAGTTTGGTTTGAAGCGGTTACTAGGGGGGGAGAGGAGGAAGTAGGGCCCTTGTTGGCCTGGCAGCAATTGGTGACCTCTATGGTAAACCCTCACCAAGACAATAATGAATCAGAGGACTCTGAGTGCACAAGCACTGCGATACCTGATAATGCTCCCATAGATGACGTGAGTGTGCCGGCTCTAGTTTGTGGGATGGGAGGGGGGAGGACAGAGAATTATACTGTATAATGTGATGGTTTGATGCTGATTATGTACGTCCTAAACAGTTGTAATGTGTGTTATTTTGTTTGGTTTTATTGAAAATAAAAATAAATTAAAAAAAAAAAAACATGGATTTAGACGTGAGGCCAGCCGTAACCATGAAACTGGAGGCAGGGCCAGCCAAACACATGGAACTGGAGGCAGGGCCAGCCGTAACCATGGATTTAGAGGTGGGGCCAGCCGTAACCATGGAACTGGAGGCGGGGCCAGCCAAAAACATGGAACTGGAGGTGAAGCCAGCCGGTAACCATGGAATTGGAGGCGGGCCAGCCATAACCATGGAACTGGAGGGGAGGGCCAGTCGTAACCATGGAACGGGAGGCGGGGCCAGTCGTAACCATCGAACTGGAGGCAGGGCCAGCCGTAACCATGGAATGGAAGGCGGTGCCATCCCTAACCATGGAACTGGAGGTGGAGGCGGGCCAGTCATCACCATGGAACAGGAGGCGGGGCTAGCCATAACCAGGGAAAACCTTGTAACCATGGAACTGGAGGCAGAGCCAGCCGTAACTATGGAACTCAAGGCGGTGCCAGCCTTAACCATGGATTTAAAGGCAGGTCCAGCCTTAACCATGGAACTGGAGGCGGGGCCAGCCGAAACCATGGAATTGGAGGCAGGCCAGCCGTAACAGTGATACTGGTGGCAGGGCCAGCCGTAACAGTGGAACTGGTGGTAGGGCCAGCCGAAACCATGGAAATGGAGGTGGGGCCAGCCAAAACCATGGAACTGGAGGCAGAGCCAGTTGAAACCACGGAATGGGAGGCGGGGCCCCCCGTAACCATGGAATGGGAGGCGGGGCCAGCCCAAACCATGGTATTGGAGGCGGGGCCATGGTATTGGAGGCGGGGCCAGCCCAAACCATGGTATTGGAGGCGGGGCCAGCCCATACCATGGTATTGGAGGCGGGGCCATGGTATTGTAGGCGGGGCCAGCCCAAACCATGGTATTGGAGGCGGGGCCAGCCCAAACCATAGTATTGGATGCAGGGCCATGGTATTGGAGGCGGGGTCAGCCCAAACCATGGTATTGGAGGCGGGGCCATGGTATTGGAGGCGGGGCCAGCCCAAACCATGGTATTGGAGGCGGGACCAGCCCAAACCATGGTATTGGAGGCGGGGCCAGCCCAAACCATGGTATTGGAGGCGGGGCCAGCCCAAACCATGGTATTGGAGGCAGGGCCATGGTATTGTAGGCGCGGCCAGCCCAAACCATGGTATTGGAGGCGGGGCCAGCCCAAACCATAGTTTTGGAGGCAGGGTCAGCCCAAACCATGGTATTGGAGGCTGGGCCATGGTATTGGAGGCGGAGCCAGCCCAAACCATGGTATTGGAGGCGGGGCCAGCCCAAACCATGGAATTGGAGGCGGGGCCAGCCCAAACCATGGTATTGGAGGCGGGGCCATGGTATTGTAGGCAGTGCCAGCCCAAACCATGGTATTGAAGGCGGGGCCAGCCCAAACCATGGTATTGTAGGCGGGGCCAGCCAAAACCATGGTATTGGAGGTGGGGCCAGCCCAAACCATGGTATTGGAGGCGGGGACATGGTATTGGAGGCGGGGCCATGGTATTGGAGGCAGGGCCATGGTATTGGAGGCGGGGCCAACCCAAACCATGGTATTGGAGGCGGGGCCATGGTATTGGAGGCGGGGCCAGCCCAAACCATGGTATTGGAGGCGGGGCCAGCCCAAACCAGGGTATTGGAGGCGGGATCATGGTATTGGATGCGGGGCCAGCCCAAACCATGGAATTGGAGGCGGGGCCAGCCCAAACCATGGTATTCGAGGCGGGGCCAGCCCAAACCATGGTATTGGAGGCAGGGCCAGCCCAAACCATGGTATTGGAGGCAGGGCCAGCCCAAACCATGGTATTGGAGGCGGGGCCAGCCCAAACCATGGTATTGGAGGTGGGGCCAGCCCAAACCATGGTGTTGGAGGCGGGGCCAGTAAAAAGCATGGTATTGGAGGCGGGGCCACCCCAAACCATGGTATTGGAGGCGGGCCCAGCCCTAACCATGGTATTGGAGGCAGGGCCAGCCCAAACCAGGGTATTGGAGGCGGGATCATGGTATTGGATGCGGGGCCAGCCAAAACCATGGAATTGGAGGCGGGGCCAGCCCAAACCATGGTATTCGAGGCGGGGCCAGCCCAAACCATGGTATTGGAGGCAGGGCCAGCCCAAACCATGGTATTGGAGGCAGGGCCAGCCCAAACCATGGTATTGGAGGCGGGGCCAGCCCAAACCATGGTATTGGAGGCGGGGCCAGCCCAAGCCTTGGTATTGGAGGTGGGGCCAGCCCAAGCCATGGTATTGGAGGCGGGGCCAGTGAAAACCATGGTGTTGGTGGCGGGGCCAGCCAAACCATGGTATTGGAGGCGGGGCCATGGTATTAGAGGCGGGGCCAGCCCAAACCATGGTATCGGAGGCGGGGCCAGTCCAAACCATGGTATTGGAGGCGGGGCCAGCCCAAACTATGATATGGGAGGCGGGGCCAGCCCAAACCATGGTATTGGAGGCGGGGCCAGCCCAAACCATGGTATTGGAGGCAGGGCCAGCCCAAACCATGGTATTGGAGGCGGGCCCAGCCCAAACCATGGTATTGGAGGCGGGGCCAGTGAAAACCATGGTATTGGAGGCGGGGCCAGCCCAAACCATGGTATTGGTGGCGGGGCAATGGTATTGGAGGCGGGGCCAGCCCAAACCATGGTATTGGAGGCGGGGCCAGTGAAAACCATGGTATTGGAGGCGGGGCCAGTGAAAACCATGGTATTGGAGGCAGGGCAAGCCCAAACCATGGTATTGGAGGCGTATTGGAGGCGGGGCCAGCCCAAAGCAGCCGAAAGCATGGTATTGGAGGCGGGGCCAGCCCAAACCATGGTATTGGAGGCAGGGCCAGTGAAAACCATGGTATTGGAGGTGGGGCCAGCCCAAACCATGGTATTGGAGGCGGGGCCAGCACAAACCATGGTATTGGAGGCGGGGCCAGGGTGGGGCCAGCCCAAACCATGGTATTGGAGGCGGGGTATAGTCATGGCATTGGAGGCGGGGCCATGGTATTGAAGGCGGGGCCATGGTATTGAAGGGGGGATCATGGTATTGGAGTCGGGGCCAGCCCAAACCATGGTATTGGAGGCGGGGCCAGCCCAAACCATGGTATTGGAGGTGGGGCCAGCCCTAACCATGGTATTGGAGGCGGGGCAGCCCAAACCATGGTATTGGAGGCGGGGCCAGCCCAAGCCATGGTGTTGGAGGCGGGGCCAGCCCAAACCATGGTATTGGAGGCGGGGCCAGCCCAAGCCATGGTATTGGAGGCGGGGCCAGCCCTAACCATGGTATTGGAGGCGGGTCCAGCCCTAACCATGGTATTGGAGGCGGGGCCAGTGAAAACCATGGTATTGGAGGCGGGGCCAGCCCAAACCATGGTATTGGAGGAGGGGCCAGCCCTAACCATGGTATTGGAGGCGGTGCCGGTGAAAACCATGGTATTGGAGGCGGGGCCATCGTATTGAAGGTGGGACCATGGTATTGGAGGCGGGGCATGGTATTAGGCGGGGGGCCAGCCCAAACCACGGTATTGGAAGCGGGCCAGCCCAAACCATGGTATTGGAGGCGGGGCAAAAAAACCATGGTATTGGAGGCCGGGCCAGCCCAAACCATGGTATTGGAGGCGGGGGGCCAGCCCAAACCACGGTATTGGAGGCGGGGCAAGCCCTAACCATGGTATTGGAGGCGGGCCCAGCCCAAACCATGGTATTGGAGGCGGGCCATCGTATTGAAGGCGGGACCAGCCCAAACCATGGTATTGGAGGTGGGGTCAGCCCAAACCATGTTATTGGAGGCAGGGCTAGTGAAAACAATGGTATTGGAGGAGGAGCCAGCCCAAACCATGGTATTGGAGGCAGGGCCATGGTATTAGAGGCGGGGCCAGCCAAAACCATGGTATTGGAGGCGGGGCTAGCCCAACCCATGGTATTGGAGGAGGGGCCAGCCCAAACCATGGTATTGAAGGTGGGGCCATGGTATTGGAGGCGGGGCCAGCCCAAACCATGGTATTGGAGGCGGGACCAGCCCAAACCATGGTATTGGAGGTGGGGCCAGCCAAAACCATGGTATTGGAGGCGGGGCCAGCCAAAACCATGGTATTGGAGGCGGGGCCAGCCCAAACCATGGTATTGGAGGCGGGGCCAGTGAAAACCATGGTATTGGAGGCGGGGCCAGCCCAAAGCTTGGTATTGGAGGCGGGGCCAGCCCCACCCATGGTATTGGAGGCGGGGCCAGCCCCACCCATGGTATTGGAGGCGGGGCCAGCCCAAACCATGGTATTGGAGGCGGGGCAAGCCAAAACCATGGTATTGGAGGCGGGGCCAGCCCAAACCATGGCATTGGAGGCGGGGCCAGCCCAAACTATGGCATTGTAGGCGGGCCCAGCCCAAACCATGGTATTGGAGGCGGGGCCAGTGAAAACCATGGTATTGGAGGCGGGGCCAGCCCAAACCATGGTATTGGTGGCGGGGCAATGGTATTGGAGGCGGGGCCAGTGAAAACCATGGTATTGGAGGCGGGGCCAGTGAAAACCATGGTATTGGAGGCGGGGCCAGTGAAAACCATGGTATTGGAGGCGGGGCAAGCCCAAACCATGGTATTGGAGGCGTATTGGAGGCGGGGCCAGGCTTAACCATGGTATTGGAGGCGGGGCCAGCCCTAACCATGGCATTGGAGGCGGGGCCAGCCCAAGCCTTGGTATTGGAGGTGGGGCCAGCCCAAGCCATGGTATTGGAGGCGGGGCCAGTGAAAACCATGGTGTTGGAGGCGGGGCCAGCCAAACCATGGTATTGGAGGCGGGGCCATGGTATTAGAGGCGGGGCCAGCCCAAACCATGGTATCGGAGGCGGGGCCAGTCCAAACCATGGTATTGGAGGTGGGGCCAGCCCAAGCCATGGTATTGGAGGCGGGGCCAGTGAAAACCATGGTGTTGGAGGCGGGGCCAGCCAAACCATGGTATTGGAGGCGGGGCCATGGTATTAGAGGCGGGGCAAGCCCAAACCATGGTATTGGAGGTGGGGCAAGCCCAAACCATGGTATTGGAGGCGGGGCCGGTGAAAACCATGGTATTGGAGGCGGGACCAGCCCAAACCATGGCATTGGAGGTGGGGCAAGCCCAAACCATGGTATTGGAGGTGGGGCCGGTGAAAACCATGGTATTGGAGGCAGGGCCATGGTATTGGAGGCGGTGCCGGTGAAAACCATGGTATTGGAGGCGGGGCCAGTGAAAAGCATGGTATTGGAGGCTGGGCCAGCCCAAACGATGGTATTGGAGGCAGGGCCATGGTATTGGAGGCGGGGCCAGCCCAAACCATGGTATTGGAGTCGGGGCCAGCCCTAACCATGGTATTGGAGGCAGGGCCAGCCCAAACCATGGTATTGGAGGCAGGGCCATGGTATTGGAGGCGGGGCCAGCCCAAACCACGGTATTGGAGGCGGGGCAAGCCCAAACCACGGTATTGGAGGCGGGGCCAGCCCAAACCATGGTATTGGAGTCGGGGCCAGCCCAAACCATGGTATTGGAGTCGGGGCCATGGTATTGGAGGCGGGGCCAGCCCAAACCATGGTATTGGAGGCGGGGCCATGGTATTGGAGGCGGGGCCAGACCAAACCATGGTATTAGAGGCGGGCACGTCAAAACCATGGTATTGGCGGCGAGGCCATGGTATTGGCGGTGGGGCCATGGTATTGGAGGCGGGGCCGGCCCAAACCATGGCATTGGAGGCGGGGCCAGCCCAAACCATGGCATTGGAGGCGGGGCCAGCCCAAACCATGGCATTGGAGGCAGGGCCAGCACAAACCATGGCATTGGAGGTGGGTCCATGGCATTGGAGGCGGGGCCAGCCCAAACCATGGCATTGGAGGCGGGGCAGCCCAAACCATGGCATTGGAGGTGGGGCAAGCCCAAACCATGGTATTGGAGGCGGGGCCGGTGAAAACCATGGTATTGGAGGCGGGACCAGCCCAAACCATGGCATTGGAGGTGGGGCAAGCCCAAACCATGGTATTGGAGGCGGGGCCGGTGAAAACCATGGTATTGGCGGCGGGGCCATGGTATTGGAGGCGGGGCCAGTGAAAACCATGGTATTGGAGGCGGGGCCATGGTATTGGAGGCGGTGCCGGTGAAAACCATGGTATTGGAGGCGGGGCCAGTGAAAAGCATGGTATTGGAGGCGGGGCCAGCCCAAGCCATGGTATTGGAGGTGGGGCCAGCCCAAGCCATGGTATTGGAGGCGGGGCCAGTGAATACCATGGTGTTGGAGGCGGGGCCAGCACAAACCATGGTGTTGGAGGCGGGGCCATGGTATTGGAGGCGGGGCCAGTCCAAACCATGGTATTGGAAGCGAGGCCAGCCCAAACTATGGTATTGGAGGCGGGGCCAGCCCAAACCATGGTATTGGAGGCGGGGCCAGCCCAAACCATGGTATTGGAGGCGGGGCCAGCCCAAACCATGGTATTGGAGGCGGTGCCGGTGAAAAACACGGTATTGGAAGCGGGCCAGCCCAAACCATGGTATTGGAGGCGGGGCAAGCCCTAACCATGGTATTGGAGGCGGGCCCAGCCCAAACCATGGTATTGGAGGCGGGCCATCGTATTGAAGGCGGGACCATGGTATTGGAGGCGGGGCCAGCCCAAGCCATGGTATTTGAGGCGGGGCCAGCCCAAACCATGGTATTGGAGGCGGGGCCAGCCCTAACCATGGTATTGGAGGCGGGGCGGCCCAAACCATGGTATTGGAGGCGGGGCCAGCCCAAACCATGGTATTGGAGGCGGGGGCAGCCCAAACCATGGTATTGGAGGCGGGGCATGGTCATGGTGTTGGAGGCGGGGCCATGGTATTGAAGGCGGGATCATGGTATTGGAGTCGGGGCCAGCCCAAACCATGGTATTGGAGGCGCGGGGCCAGCCCAAACCATGGTATTGGAGGCGGGGCCAGCCCTAACCATGGCATTGGAGGCGGGGCCAGCCCTAACCATGGCATTGGAGGCGGGGCCAGCCCAAGCCTTGGTATTGGAGGTGGGGCCAGCCCAAGCCATGGTATTGGAGGCGGGGCCAGTGAAAACCATGGTGTTGGTGGCGGGGCCAGCCAAACCATGGTATTGGAGGCGGGGCCATGGTATTAGAGGCGGGGCCAGCCCAAACCATGGTATCGGAGGCGGGGCCAGTCCAAACCATGGTATTGGAGGCGGGGCCAGCCCAAACTATGATATGGGAGGCGGGGCCAGCCCAAACCATGGTATTGGAGGCGGGGCCAGCCCAAACCATGGTATTGGAGGCAGGGCCAGCCCAAACCATGGTATGGGAGGCGGGGCAAGCCCAAACCATGGTATTGGAGGCGGGGCCAGTGAAAACCATGGTATTGGAGGCGGGGCCAGCCCAAACCATGGTATTGGTGGCGGGGCAATGGTATTGGAGGCGGGGCCAGCCCAAACCATGGTATTGGAGGCGGGGCCAGTGAAAACCATGGTATTGGAGGCGGGGCCAGTGAAAACCATGGTATTGGAGGCAGGGCAAGCCCAAACCATGGTATTGGAGGCGTATTGGAGGCGGGGCCAGCCCAAAGCAGCCGAAAGCATGGTATTGGAGGCGGGGCCAGCCCAAACCATGGTATTGGAGGCAGGGCCAGCCCAAACCATGGTATTGGAGGTGGGGCCAGCCCAAACCATGGTATTGGAGGCGGGGCCAGCCCAAACCATGGTATTGGAGGCGGGGCCAGGGTGGGGCCAGCCCAAACCATGGTATTGGAGGCGGGGCATAGTCATGGCATTGGAGGCGGGGCCATGGTATTGAAGGCGGGGCCATGGTATTGAAGGCGGGATCATGGTATTGGAGTCGGGGCCAGCCCAAACCATGGTATTGGAGGCGCGGGGCCAGCCCAAACCATGGTTTTGGAGGCGGGGCCAGCCCAAACCATGGTATTGGAGGTGGGGCCAGCCCTAACCATGGTATTGGAGGCGGGGCAGCCCAAACCATGGTATTGGAGGCGGGGCCAGCCCAAGCCATGGTGTTGGAGGCGGGGCCAGTGAAAACCATGGTATTGGAGGTGGGGCCAGCCCAAACCATGGTATTGGAGGAGGGGCCAGCCCTAACCATGGTATTGGAGGCGGTGCCGGTGAAAACCATGGTATTGGAGGCGGGGCCATCGTATTGAAGGTGGGACCATGGTATTGGAGGCGGGGCATGGTATTGAAGGCGGGGCCAGCCCTAACCATGGTATTGGAGGCGGGGCCAGCCCAAACCATGGTATTGGAGGCAGTGCCGTTGAAAACCAACGTATTGGATGCGGGGCCATCGTATTGAAGGCGGGACCATGGTATTGGAGGCGGGGCATGGTATTGGAGGCGGGGCCAGCCCTAACCATGGTATTGGAGGCGGGGCAAGCCCAAACCATGGTATTGGAGGCGGGCCATGGAGGCAGGGCCAGCCCAAACCATGGTATTGGAGGCGGGGCAAGCCCAAACCATGGTATTGGAGGCGGTGCCGGTGAAAACCATGGTATTGGAGGCGGGGCCAGCCCAAACCATGGTATTAGGCGGGGGGCCAGCCCAAACCACGGTATTGGAAGCGGGCCAGCCCAAACCATGGTATTGGAGGCGGGGCAAAAAAACCATGGTATTGGAGGCCGGGCCAGCCCAAACCATGGTATTGGAGGCGGGGGGCCAGCCCAAACCACGGTATTGGAGGCGGGGCAAGCCCTAACCATGGTATTGGAGGCGGGCCCAGCCCAAACCATGGTATTGGAGGCGGGCCATCGTATTGAAGGCGGGACCAGCCCAAACCATGGTATTGGAGGTGGGGTCAGCCCAAACCATGTTATTGGAGGCAGGGCTAGTGAAAACAATGGTATTGGAGGAGGAGCCAGCCCAAACCATGGTATTGGAGGCAGGGCCATGGTATTAGAGGCGGGGCCAGCCAAAACCATGGTATTGGAGGCGGGGCTAGCCCAACCCATGGTATTGGAGGAGGGGCCAGCCCAAACCATGGTATTGAAGGTGGGGCCATGGTATTGGAGGCGGGGCCAGCCCAAACCATGGTATTGGAGGCGGGACCAGCCCAAACCATGGTATTGGAGGTGGGGCCAGCCAAAACCATGGTATTGGAGGCGGGGCCAGCCAAAACCATGGTATTGGAGGCGGGGCCAGCCCAAACCATGGTATTGGAGGCGGGGCCAGTGAAAACCATGGTATTGGAGGCGAGGCCAGCCCAAAGCTTGGTATTGGAGGCGGGGCCAGCCCCACCCATGGTATTGGAGGCGGGGCAAGCCCAAACCATGGTATTGGAGGCGGGGCAAGCCAAAACCATGGTATTGGAGGCGGGGCCAGCCCAAACCATGGCATTGGAGGCGGGGCCAGCCCAAACCATGGCATTGTAGGCGGGCCCAGCCCAAACCATGGTATTGGAGTCGGGGCCAGCCCAAACCATGGTATTGGAGTCGGGGCCATGGTATTGGAGGCGGGGCCATGATATTGGAGGCGGGGCCAGACCAAACCATGGTATTAGAGGCGGGCACGTCAAAACCATGGTATTGGAGGCGGGGCCAGTGAAAACCATGGTATTGGAGGCAGGGCCAGCCCAAACCATGGTATTGGAGAGGCGGGGTCATGGTATTGGAGGCGGGGCCAGCCCAAACCATGGTATTGGAGGCGGGGCCAGCCCTAACCATGGTATTGGAGACGGGGCCATGGTTTTGGAGGCGGGGCCATGGTATTGGAGGCGGGCCAGCCAAAACCATGGTATTGGAGGCGGGGCCAGCCAAAACCATGGTATTGGAGGCAGGGCCAGCCAAAACCATGGTATTCGAGGCGTGGCCAGCCCAAACCATGGGATTGGATGCGGGGCCAGCCCAAACCATGGCATTGGAGGTGGGGCAAGCCCAAACCATGGTATTGGAGGAGGGGCCGGTGAAAACCATGGTATTGGCGGCGGGGCCATGGCATTGGAGGCGGGGCCGGCCCAAACCATGGCATTGGAGGCGGGGCCAGCCCAAACCATGGCATTGGAGGCGGGGCCAGCCCAAACCATGGCATTGGAGGCGGGGCCATGGCATTGGAGGCGGGGCCAGCCCAAACCATGGCATTGGAGGCGGGGCCAGCCCAAACCATGGCATTGGAGGTGGGGCAAGCCCAAACCATGGTATTGGCGGCGGGGCCATGGTATTGGCGGTGGGGCCATGGTATTGGAGGCGGGGCCGGCCCAAACCATGGCATTGGAGGCGGGGCCGGCCCAAACCATGGCATTGGAGGCGGGGCCAGCCCAAACCATGGCATTGGAGGTGGGGCCATGGCATTGGAGGCGGGGCCAGCCCAAACCATGGCATTGGAGGCGGGGCCAGCCCAAACCATGGCATTGGAGGCGGGGCAGCCCAAACCATGGCATTGGAGGTGGGGCAAGCCCAAACCATGGTATTGGAGGCGGGGCCGGTGAAAACCATGGTATTGGAGGCGGGACCAGCCCAAACCATGGCATTGGAGGTGGGGCAAGCCCAAACCATGGTATTGGAGGCGGGGCCGGTGAAAACCATGGTATTGGCGGCGGGGCGATGGTATTGGAGGCGGGGCCGGTGAAAACCATGGTATTGGAGGCGGGGCCATGGTATTGGAGGCGGTGCCGGTGAAAACCATGGTATTGGAGGCGGGGCCAGTGAAAAGCATGGTATTGGAGGTGGGGCAAGCCCAAACCATGGTATTGGAGGCGGGGCCAGCCCAAGCCATGGTATTGGAGGTGGGGCCAGCCCAAGCCATGGTATTGGAGGCGGGGCCAGTGAATACCATGGTGTTGGAGGCAGGGCCAGCACAAACCATGGTATTGGAGGCGGGGCCATGGTATTGGAGGCGGGGCCAGTCCAAACCATGGTATTGGAAGCGGGGCCAGCCCAAACTATGGTATTGGAGGCGGGGCCAGCCCAAACCATGGTATTGGAGGCGGTGCTGGTGAAAACCACGGTATTGGAAGCGGGCCAGCCCAAACCATGGTATTGGAGGCGGGGCAAGCCCTAACCATGGTATTGGAGGCGGGCCCAGCCCAAACCATGGTATTGGAGGCGGGCCATCGTATTGAAGGCGGGACCATGGTATTGGAGGCGGGGCCAGCCCAAGCCATGGTATTGGAGGCGGGGCCAGGCCAAACCATGGTATTGGAGGCGGGGCCAGCCCTAACCATGGTATTGGAGGCGGGGCCAGCCCTAACCATGGTATTGGAGGCGGGGCCAGCCCAAACCATGGTATGAGGCGGGGCCAGCCCAAACCATGGTATTGGAGGCGGGGCATGGTCATGGTGTTGGAGGCGGGGCCATGGTATTGAAGGCGGGATCATGGTATTGGAGTCGGGGCCAGCCCAAACCATGGTATTGGAGGCGCGGGGCCAGCCCAAACCATGGTATTGGAGGCGGGGACAGCCCTAACCATGGCATTGGAGGCGGGGCCAGCCCAAGCCTTGGTATTGGAGGTGGGGCCAGCCCAAGCCATGGTATTGGAGGCGGGGCCAGTGAAAACCATGGTGTTGGAGGCGGGGCCAGCCAAACCATGGTATTGGAGGCGGGCCATGGTATTAGAGGCGGGGCCAGCCCAAACCATGGTATTGGAGGCGGGGCCAGCCCAAACTATGATATTGGAGGCGGGGCCAGCCCAAACCATGGTATTGGAGGCGGGGCCAGCCCAAACCATGGTATTGGAGGCGGGGCCAGCCCAAACCATGGTATTGGAGGCGGGGCAAGCCCAAACCATGGTATTGGAGGCGGGGCAAGCCCAAACCATGGTATTGGAGGTGGGGCAAGCCCAAACCATGGTATTGGAGGCGGGGCCGGTGAAAACCATGGTATTGGAGGCGGGACCAGCCCAAACCATGGCATTGGAGGTGGGGCAAGCCCAAACCATGGTATTGGAGGTGGGGCCGGTGAAAACCATGGTATTGGAGGCGGGGCCAGTGAAAACCATGGTATTGGAGGCCGGGCCAGCCCAAACCATGGTATTGGAGGAGGGGCCAGCCCTAACCATGGTATTGGAGGCGGTGCCGGTGAAAACCATGGTATTGGAGGCGGGGCCATCGTATTGAAGGTGGGACCATGGTATTGGAGGCGGGGCATGGTATTGAAGGCGGGGCCAGCCCTAACCATGGTATTGGAGGCGGGGCCAGCCCAAACCATGGTATTGGAGGCGGTGCCGTTGAAAACCAACGTATTGGATGCGGGGCCATCGTATTGAAGGCGGGACCATGGTATTGGAGGCGGGGACAGCCCTAACCATGGCATTGGAGGCGGGGCCAGCCCAAGCCTTGGTATTGGAGGTGGGGCCAGCCCAAGCCATGGTATTGGAGGCGGGGCCAGTGAAAACCATGGTGTTGGAGGCGGGGCCAGCCAAACCATGGTATTGGAGGCGGGCCATGGTATTAGAGGCGGGGCCAGCCCAAACCATGGTATTGGAGGCGGGGCCAGCCCAAACTATGATATTGGAGGCGGGGCCAGCCCAAACCATGGTATTGGAGGCGGGGCCAGCCCAAACCATGGTATTGGAGGCGGGGCCAGCCCAAACCATGGTATTGGAGGCGGGGCAAGCCCAAACCATGGTATTGGAGGCGGGGCAAGCCCAAACCATGGTATTGGAGGTGGGGCAAGCCCAAACCATGGTATTGGAGGCGGGGCCGGTGAAAACCATGGTATTGGAGGCGGGACCAGCCCAAACCATGGCATTGGAGGTGGGGCAAGCCCAAACCATGGTATTGGAGGTGGGGCCGGTGAAAACCATGGTATTGGAGGCGGGGCCAGTGAAAACCATGGTATTGGAGGCGGGGCCAGCCCAAACCATGGTATTGGAGGAGGGGCCAGCCCTAACCATGGTATTGGAGGCGGTGCCGGTGAAAACCATGGTATTGGAGGCGGGGCCATCGTATTGAAGGTGGGACCATGGTATTGGAGGCGGGGCATGGTATTGAAGGCGGGGCCAGCCCTAACCATGGTATTGGAGGCGGGGCCAGCCCAAACCATGGTATTGGAGGCGGTGCCGTTGAAAACCAACGTATTGGATGCGGGGCCATCGTATTGAAGGCGGGACCATGGTATTGGAGGCGGGGCATGGTATTGGAGGCGGGGCCAGCCCTAACCATGGTATTGGAGGCGGGGCAAGCCCAAACCATGGTATTGGAGGCGGGCCATGGAGGCAGGGCCAGCCCAAACCATGGTATTGGAGGCGGGGCAAGCCCAAACCATGGTATTGGAGGCGGTGCCGGTGAAAACCATGGTATTGGAGGCGGGGCCAGCCCAAACCATGGTATTAGGCGGGGGGCCAGCCCAAACCACGGTATTGGAAGCGGGCCAGCCCAAATCATGGTATTGGAGGCGGGGCAAAAAAAACATGGTATTGGAGGCCGGGCCAGCCCAAACCATGGTATTGGAGGCGGGGGGCCAGCCCAAACCACGGTATTGGAGGCGGGGCAAGCCCTAACCATGGTATTGGAGGCGGGCCCAGCCCAAACCATGGTATTGGAGGCGGGCCATCGTATTGAAGGCGGGACCAGCCCAAACCATGGTATTGGAGGTGGGGTCAGCCCAAACCATGTTATTGGAGGCAGGGCTAGTGAAAACAATGGTATTGGAGGAGGAGCCAGCCCAAACCATGGTATTGGAGGCAGGGCCATGGTATTAGAGGCGGGGCCAGCCAAAACCATGGTATTGGAGGCGGGGCTAGCCCAACCCATGGTATTGGAGGAGGGGCCAGCCCAAACCATGGTATTGAAGGTGGGGCCATGGTATTGGAGGCGGGGCCAGCCCAAACCATGGTATTGGAGGCGGGACCAGCCCAAACCATGGTATTGGAGGTGGGGCCAGCCAAAACCATGGTATTGGAGGCGGGGCCAGCCAAAACCATGGTATTGGAGGCGGGGCCAGCCCAAACCATGGTATTGGAGGCGGGGCCAGTGAAAACCATGGTATTGGAGGCGGGGCCAGCCCAAAGCTTGGTATTGGAGGCGGGGCCAGCCCCACCCATGGTATTGGAGGCGGGGCCAGCCCAAACCATGGTATTGGAGGCGGGGCAAGCCAAAACCATGGTATTGGAGGCGGGGCCAGCCCAAACCATGGCATTGGAGGCGGGGCCAGCCCAAACCATGGCATTGTAGGCGGGCCCAGCCCAAACCATGGTATTGGAGGCGGGGCCAGTGAAAACCATGGTATTGGAGGCGGGGCCAGTGAAAACCATGGTATTGGTGGCGGGGCAATGGTATTGGAGGCGGGGCCAGTGAAAACCATGGTATTGGAGGCGGGGCCAGTGAAAACCATGGTATTGGAGGCGGGGCAAGCCCAAACCATGGTATTGGAGGCGTATTGGAGGCGGGGCCAGGCTTAACCATGGTATTGGAGGTGGGGCCAGCCCTAACCATGGCATTGGAGGCGGGGCCAGCCCAAGCCTTGGTATTGGAGGTGGGGCCAGCCCAAGCCATGGTATTGGAGGCGGGGCCAGTGAAAACCATGGTGTTGGAGGCGGGGCCAGTGAAAACCATGGTATTGGAGGTGGGGCCAGCCCAAACCATGGTATTGGAGGAGGGGCCAGCCCTAACCATGGTATTGGAGGCGGTGCCGGTGAAAACCATGGTATTGGAGGCGGGGCCATCGTATTGAAGGTGGGACCATGGTATTGGAGGCGGGGCATGGTATTGAAGGCGGGGCCAGCCCTAACCATGGTATTGGAGGCGGGGCCAGCCCAAACCATGGTATTGGAGGCGGTGCCGTTGAAAACCAACGTATTGGATGCAGGGCCATCGTATTGAAGGCGGGACCATGGTATTGGAGGCGGGGCATGGTATTGGAGGCGGGGCCAGCCCTAACCATGGTATTGGAGGCGGGGCAAGCCCAAACCATGGTATTGAAGGCGGGCCATGGAGGCAGGGCCAGCCCAAACCATGGTATTGGAGGCGGGGCAAGCCCAAACCATGGTATTGGAGGCGGTGCCAGTGAAAACCATGGTATTGGAGGCGGGGCCACCCCAAACCATGGTATTAGGCGGGGGGCCAGCCCAAACCACGGTATTGGAAGCGGGCCAGCCCAAACCATGGTATTGGAGACGGGGCAAAAAAACCATGGTATTGGAGGCCGGGCCAGCCCAAACCATGGTATTGGAGGCGGGGGGCCAGCCCAAACCACGGTATTGGAGGCGGGGCAAGCCCTAACCATGGTATTGGAGGCGGGCCCAGCCCAAACCATGGTATTGGAGGCGGGCCATCGTATTGAAGGCGGGACCAGCCCAAACCATGGTATTGGAGGTGGGGTCAGCCCAAACCATGTTATTGGAGGCAGGGCTAGTGAAAACAATGGTATTGGAGGAGGAGCCAGCCCAAACCATGGTATTGGAGGCAGGGCCATGGTATTAGAGGCGGGGCCAGCCAAAACCATGGTATTGGAGGCGGGGCTAGCCCAACCCATGGTATTGGAGGAGGGGCCAGCCCAAACCATGGTATTGAAGGTGGGGCCATGGTATTGGAGGCGGGGCCAGCCCAAACCATGGTATTGGAGGCGGGACCAGCCCAAACCATGGTATTGGAGGTGGGGCCAGCCAAAACCATGGTATTGGAGGCGGGGCCAGCCAAAACCATGGTATTGGAGGCGGGGCCAGCCCAAACCATGGTATTGGAGGCGGGGCCAGTGAAAACCATGGTATTGGAGGCGAGGCAAGCCCAAAGCTTGGTATTGGAGGCGGGGCCAGCCCCACCCATGGTATTGGAGGCGGGGCCAGCCCCACCCATGGTATTGGAGGCGGGGCCAGCCCAAACCATGGTATTGGAGGCGGGGCAAGCCAAAACCATGGTATTGGAGGCGGGGCCAGCCCAAACCATGGCATTGGAGGCGGGGCCAGCCCAAACCATGGCATTGTAGGCGGGCCCAGCCCAAACCATGGTATTGGAGTCGGGGCCAGCCCAAACCATGGTATTGGAGTCGGGGCCATGGTATTGGAGGCGGGGCCATGGTATTGGAGGCGGGGCCAGACCAAACCATGGTATTAGAGGCGGGCACGTCAAAACCATGGTATTGGAGGCGGGGCCAGTGAAAACCATGGTATTGGAGGCAGGGCCAGCCCAAACCATGGTATTGGAGAGGCGGGGTCATGGTATTGGAGGCGGGGCCAGCCCAAACCATGGTATTGGAGGCGGGGCCAGCCCTAACCATGGTTTTGGAGGCGGGGCCATGGTTTTGGAGGCGGGGCCATGGTTTTGGAGGCGGGGCCATGGTATTGGAGGCGGGCCAGCCAAAACCATGGTATTGGAGGCGGGGCCAGCCAAAACCATGGTATTGGAGGCAGGGCCAGCCAAAACCATGGTATTCGAGGCGTGGCCAGCCCAAACCATGGGATTGGATGCGGGGCCAGCCCAAACCATGGCATTGGAGGTGGGGCAAGCCCAAACCATGGTATTGGAGGAGGGGCCGGTGAAAACCATGGTATTGGCGGCGGGGCCATGGTATTGGAGGCGGGGCCGGCCCAAACCATGGCATTGGAGGCGGGGCCAGCCCAAACCATGGCATTGGAGGCGGGGCCAGCCCAAACCATGGCATTGGAGGTGGGGCCATGGCATTGGAGGCGGGGCCAGCCCAAACCATGGCATTGGAGGCGGGGCAGCCCAAACCATGGCATTGGAGGTGGGGCAAGCCCAAACCATGGTATTGGAGGCGGGGCCGGTGAAAACCATGGTATTGGAGGCGGGACCAGCCCAAACCATGGCATTGGAGGTGGGGCAAGCCCAAACCATGGTATTGGAGGCGGGGCCGGTGAAAACCATGGTATTGGCGGCGGGGCGATGGTATTGGAGGCGGGGCCGGTGAAAACCATGGTATTGGAGGCGGGGCCATGGTATTGGAGGCGGTGCCGGTGAAAACCATGGTATTGGAGGCGGGGCCAGTGAAAAGCATGGTATTGGAGGTGGGGCAAGCTCAAACCATGGTATTGGAGGCGGGGCCAGCCCAAGCCATGGTATTGGAGGTGGGGCCAGCCCAAGCCATGGTATTGGAGGCGGGGCCAGTGAATACCATGGTGTTGGAGGCAGGGCCAGCACAAACCATGGTATTGGAGGCGGGGCCATGGTATTGGAGGCGGGGCCAGTCCAAACCATGGTATTGGAAGCGGGGCCAGCCCAAACTATGGTATTGGAGGCGGGGCCAGCCCAAACCATGGTATTGGAGGCGGTGCTGGTGAAAACCACGGTATTGGAAGCGGGCCAGCCCAAACCATGGTATTGGAGGCGGGGCAAGCCCTAACCATGGTATTGGAGGCGGGCCCAGCCCAAACCATGGTATTGGAGGCGGGCCATCGTATTGAAGGCGGGACCATGGTATTGGAGGCGGGGCCAGCCCAAGCCATGGTATTGGAGGCGGGGCCAGCCCAAACCATGGTATTGGAGGCGGGGCCAGCCCTAACCATGGTATTGGAGGCGGGGCGGCCCAAACCATGGTATTGGAGGCGGGGCCAGCCCAAACCATGGTATGAGGCGGGGCCAGCCCAAACCATGGTATTGGAGGCGGGGCATGGTCATGGTGTTGGAGGCGGGGCCATGGTATTGAAGGCGGGATCATGGTATTGGAGTCGGGGCCAGCCCAAACCATGGTATTGGAGGCGCGGGGCCAGCCCAAACCATGGTATTGGAGGCGGGGACAGCCCTAACCATGGCATTGGAGGCGGGGCCAGCCCAAGCCTTGGTATTGGAGGTGGGGCCAGCCCAAACCATGGTATTGGAGGCGGGGCCAGTGAAAACCATGGTGTTGGAGGCGGGGCCAGCCAAACCATGGTATTGGAGGCGGGCCATGGTATTAGAGGCGGGGCCAGCCCAAACCATGGTATTGGAGGCGGGGCCAGCCCAAACCATGGTATTGGAGGCGGGGCAAGCCCAAACCATGGTATTGGAGGCGGGGCAAGCCCAAACCATGGTATTGGAGGTGGGGCAAGCCCAAACCATGGTATTGGAGGCGGGGCCGGTGAAAACCATGGTATTGGAAGCGGGACCAGCCCAAACCATGGCATTCGAGGTGGGGCAAGCCCAAACCATGGTATTGGAGGTGGGGCCGGTGAAAACCATGGTATTGGAGGCGGGGCCAGTGAAAACCATGGTATTGGAGGCGGGGCCAGCCCTAACCATGGTATTGGAGGCGGTGCCGGTGAAAACCATGGTATTGGAGGCGGGGCCATCGTATTGAAGGTGGGACCATGGTATTGGAGGCGGGGCATGGTATTGAAGGCGGGGCCAGCCCTAACCATGGTATTGGAGGCGGGGCCAGCCCAAACCATGGTATTGGAGGCGGTGCCGTTGAAAACCAACGTATTGGATGCGGGGCCATCGTATTGAAGGCGGGACCATGGTATTGGAGGCGGGGCATGGTATTGGAGGCGGGGCCAGCCCTAACCATGGTATTGGAGGCGGGCCCAGCCCAAACCATGGTATTGGAGGCGGGGGGCCAGCCCAAACCACGGTATTGGAGGCGGGGCAAGCCCTAACCATGGTATTGGAGGCGGGCCCAGCCCAAACCATGGTATTGGAGGCGGGCCATCGTATTGAAGGCGGGACCAGCCCAAACCATGGTATTGGAGGTGGGGTCAGCCCAAACCATGTTATTGGAGGCAGGGCTAGTGAAAACAATGGTATTGGAGGAGGAGCCAGCCCAAACCATGGTATTGGAGGCAGGGCCATGGTATTAGAGGCGGGGCCAGCCAAAACCATGGTATTGGAGGCGGGGCTAGCCCAACCCATGGTATTGGAGGAGGGGCCAGCCCAAACCATGGTATTGGAGGCGGGACCAGCCCAAACCATGGTATTGGAGGTGGGGCCAGCCAAAACCATGGTATTGGAGGCGGGGCCAGCCAAAACCATGGTATTGGAGGCGGGGCCAGCCCAAACCATGGTATTGGAGGCGGGGCCAGTGAAAACCATGGTATTGGAGGCGGGGCCAGCCCAAAGCTTGGTATTGGAGGCGGGGCCAGCCCCACCCATGGTATTGGAGGCGGGGCCAGCCCCACCCATGGTATTGGAGGCGGGGCCAGCCCAAACCATGGCATTGGAGGCGGGGCAAGCCAAAACCATGGTATTGGAGGCGGGGCCAGCCCAAACCATGGCATTGGAGGCGGGGCCAGCCCAAACCATGGCATTGTAGGCGGGCCCAGCCCAAACCATGGTATTGGAGGCGGGGCCAGTGAAAACCATGGTATTGGAGGCGGGGCCAGCCCAAACCATGGTATTGGTGGCGGGGCAATGGTATTGGAGGCGGGGCCAGTGAAAACCATGGTATTGGAGGCGGGGCCAGTGAAAACCATGGTATTGGAGGCGGGGCCAGTGAAAACCATGGTATTGGAGGCGGGGCCAGCCCAAACTATGATATGGGAGGCGGGGCCAGCCCAAACCATGGTATTGGAGGCGGGGCCAGGCTTAACCATGGTATTGGAGGCGGGGCCAGCCCTAACCATGGCATTGGAGGCGGGGCCAGCCCAAGCCTTGGTATTGGAGGTGGGGCCAGCCCAAGCCATGGTATTGGAGGCGGGGCCAGTGAAAACCATGGTGTCGGAGGCGGGGCCAGTGAAAACCATGGTATTGGAGGCGGGGCCATGGTATTAGAGGCGGGGCCAGCCCAAACCATGGTATCGGAGGCGGGGCCAGTCCAAACCATGGTATTGGAGGCGGGGCCAGCCCAAACTATGATATGGGAGGCGGGGCCAGCCCAAACCATGGTTTTGGAAGCAGGGCCAGCCCAAACCATGGTATTGGAGGCGGGGCAAGCCCAAACCATGGCATTGTAGGCGGGCCCAGCCCAAACCATGGTATTGGAGGCGGGGCCAGTGAAAACCATGGTATTGGAGGCGGGGCCAGCCCAAACCATGGTATTGGTGGCGGGGCAATGGTATTGGAGGTGGGGCCAGCCCAAGCCATGGTATTGGAGGCGGGGCCAGTGAAAACCATGGTGTTGGAGGCGGGGCCAGTGAAAACCATGGTATTGGAGGCGGGGCCATGGTATTAGAGGCGGGGCCAGCCCAAACCATGGTATCGGAGGCGGGGCCAGTCCAAACCATGGTATTGGAGGCGGGGCCAGCCCAAACTATGATATGGGAGGCGGGGCCAGCCCAAACCATGGTATTGGAGGCGGGGCCAGCCCAAACCATGGTATTGGAAGCAGGGCAAGCCCAAACCATGGCATTGTAGGCGGGCCCAGCCCAAACCATGGTATTGGAGGCGGGGCCAGTGAAAACCATGGTATTGGAGGCGGGGCCAGCCCAAACCAATGTATTGGTGGCGGGGCAATGGTATTGGAGGCGGGGCCAGCCCAAACCATGGTATTGGAGGCGGGTCCAGTGAAAACCATGGTATTGGAGGCGGGGCCAGTGAAAACCATGGTATTGGAGGCGGGGCAAGCCCAAACCATGGTATTGGAGGCGTATTGGAGGCGGGGCCAGCCCAAAGCAGCCGAAAGCATGGTATTGGAGGCGGGGCCAGCCCAAACCATGGTATTGGAGGCAGGGCCAGTGAAAACCATGGTATTGGAGGTGGGGCCAGCCCAAACCATGGTATTGGAGGCGGGGCCAGCACAAACCATGGTATTGGAGGCGGGGCCAGGGTGGGGCCAGCCCAAACCATGGTATTGGAGGCGGGGCATGGTCATGGTATTGGAGGCGGGGCCATGGTATTGAAGGCGGGGCCATGGTATTGAAGGCAGGATCATGGTATTGGAGTCGGGGCCAGCCCAAACCATGGTATTGGAGGCGCGGGGCCAGCCCAAAAGCCCAAACCATGGTTTTGGAGGCGGGGCCAGCCCAAACCATGGTATTGGAGGTGGGGCCAGCCTTAACCATGGTATTGGAGGCGGGGCAGCCCAAACCATGGTATTGGAGGCAGGGCCAGCCCAAGCCATAGTGTTGGAGGCGGGGCCAGCCCAAGCCATGGTCTTGGAGGCGGGGCCAGCCCAAACCATGGTATTGGAGGCGGGGCCAGCCCAAGCCATGGTATTGGAGGCGGGGCCAGCCCTAACCATGGTATTGGAGGCGGGGCCAGCCCTAACCATGGTATTGGAGGCGGGGCCAGCCCAAACCATGGTATTGGAGGAGGGGCCAGCCCTAACCATGGTATTGGAGGCGGTGCCGGTGAAAACCATGGTATTGGAGGCGGGGCCATCGTATTGAAGGTGGGACCATGGTATTGGAGGCGGGGCATGGTATTGAAGGCGGGGCCAGCCCTAACCATGGTATTGGAGGCGGGGCCAGCCCAAACCATGGTATTGGAGGCGGTGCCGTTGAAAACCAACGTATTGGATGCGGGGCCATCGTATTGAAGGCGGGACCATGGTATTGGAGGCGGGGCATGGTATTGGAGGCGGGGCCAGCCCTAACCATGGTATTGGAGGCGGGGCAAGCCCAAACCATGGTATTGGAGGCGGGCCATGGAGGCAGGGCCAGCCCAAACCATGGTATTGGAGGCGGGGCAAGCCCAAACCATGGTATTGGAGGCGGTGCCGGTGAAAACCATGGTATTGGAGGCGGGGCCAGCCCAAACCACGGTATTGGAAGCGGGCCAGCCCAAACCATGGTATTGGAGGCGGGGCAAAAAAACCATGGTATTGGAGGCCGGGCCAGCCCAAACCATGGTATTGGAGGCGGGGGGCCAGCCCAAACCACGGTATTGGAGGCGGGGCAAGCCCTAACCATGGTATTGGAGGCGGGCCCAGCCCAAACCATGGTATTGGAGGCGGGCCATCGTATTGAAGGCGGGACCAGCCCAAACCATGGTATTGGAGGTGGGGTCAGCCCAAACCATGTTATTGGAGGCAGGGCTAGTGAAAACAATGGTATTGGAGGAGGAGCCAGCCCAAACCATGGTATTGGAGGCAGGGCCATGGTATTAGAGGCGGGGCCAGCCAAAACCATGGTATTGGAGGCGGGGCCAGTGAAAACCATGGTATTGGAGGCGGGGCTAGCCCAACCCATGGTATTGGAGGAGGGGCCAGCCCAAACCATGGTATTGGAGGTGGGGTCAGCCCAAACCATGTTATTGGAGGCGGGGCCAGCCCAAACCATGTTATTGGAGGCAGGGCCATGGTATTGGAGGCGGGGCCAGCCAAAACCATGGTATTGGAGGCGGGGCCAGCCCAAACCATGGTTTTGGAGGCGGGGCCAGTGAAAACCATGGTATTGGAGGCGGGGCAAGCCCAAACCATGGTATTGGAGGCGGGGCCAGCCCAAAGCTTGGTATTGGAGGCGGGGCCAGCCCCACCCATGGTATTGGAGGCGGGGCCAGCCCCACCCATGGTATTGGAGGCGGGGCCAGCCCCACCCATGGTATTGGAGGCGGGGCCAGCCCAAACCATGGTATTGGAGGCGGGGCCAGCCCAAACCATGGCATTGGAGGCGGGGCCAGCCCAAACCATGGCATTGTAGGCGGGCCCAGCCCAAACCATGGTATTGGAGGCGGGGCCAGTGAAAACCATGGTATTGGAGGCGGGGCCAGCCCAAACCATGGTATTGGAGGCGGGGCCAGTGAAAACCATGGTATTGGAGGCGGGGCTAGTGAAAACCATGGTATTGGAGGCGGGGCAAGCCCAAACCATGGTATTGGAGGCGGGGCCAGCCCAAAGCAGCAGAAAGCATGGTATTGGAGGCGGGGCCAGCCCAAACCATGGTATTGGAGGCAGGGCCAGTGAAAACCATGGTATTGGAGGTGGGGCCAGTCCAAACCATGGTATTGGAGGCGGGGCCAGGGTGGGGCCAGCCCAAACCATGGTATTGGAGACGGGGCATGGTCATGGTATTGGAGGCGGGGCCATGGTATTGAAGGCGGGGCCATGGTATTGAAGGCGGGATCATGGTATTGGAGTCGGGGCCAGCCCAAACCATGGTATTGGAGGCGCGGGGCCAGCCCAAACCATGGTTTTGGAGGCGGGGCAAGCCCAAACCATGGTATTGGAGGTGGGGCCAGCCCTAACCATGGTATTGGAGGCGGGGCAGCCCAAACCATGGTATTGGAGGCGGGGCCAGCCCTAACCATGGTATTGGAGGCGGGGCCAGCCCTAACCATGGTATTGGAGGCGGGGCCAGTGAAAACCATGGTATAGGAGGCGGGGCCAGCCCAAACCATGGTATTGGAGGAGGGGCCAGCCCTAACCATGGTATTGGAGGCGGTGCCGGTGAAAACCATGGTATTGGAGGCGGTGCCGTTGAAAACCAACGTATTGGATGCGGGGCCATCGTATTGAAGGTGGGACCATGGTATTGGAGGCGGGGCATGGTATTGAAGGCGGGGCCAGCCCTAACCATGGTATTGGAGGCGGGGCCAGCCCAAACCATGGTATTGGAGGCGGTGCCGTTGAAAACCAACGTATTGGATGCGGGGCCATCGTATTGAAGGCGGGACCATGGTATTGGAGGCGGGGCATGGTATTGGAGGCGGGGCCAGCCCTAACCATGGTATTGGAGGCGGGGCAAGCCCAAACCATGGTATTGGAGGCGGGCCATGGAGGCAGGGCCAGCGAAACCATGGTAGTGGGGCTAGTGAAAACCATGGTATTGGAGGCGGGGACAGCCCAAACCATGGTATTGGAGGCGGTGCCGGTGAAAACATGGTATTGGAGGCGGGGCCATCTTATTGAAGGCGGGACCATGGTATTGGAGGCGGGGCCAGCCCAAACCATGGTATTGGAGTCGGGGCCAGCCCAAACCATGGTATTGGAGGCGGGCCATGGTATTGGAGGAGGGGCCAGCCCAAACCATGGTATTGGAGGCGGGCCAGCCCAAGCCATGGTATTGGCGGCGGGCCATGGTATTGGAGGTGGGGCCAGCCAAAACCATGGTATTGGAGGCGGGGCCAGCCAAAACCATGGTATTGGAGGCGGGGCCAGCCCAAACCATGGCATTGTAGGCGGGGCCATGGTATTGGAGGCGGGGCCAGCCCAAACCATGGCATTGGAGGCGGGGCTAGCCCAAACCATGGTATTGGGGGCAGGGCCAGTGAAAACCATGGTATTGGAGTCGGGGCCAGCTGAAACCATGGTATTGGAGGCGGGGCAAGCACAAACCATGGTATTGGAGGCGGGGCCAGCCCAAACCATGGTATTGGGAGACGGGGCCAGCCCAAACCATGGTATTGGAGTCGGGGCCAGCCCAAACCATGGTATTGGAGGCGGGGCCAGTGAAAACCATGGTATTGGAGGCGGGGCCAGCCCAAACCATGGTATTAGAGGCGGTGCCGGTGAAAACCATGGTATTGGAGGCAGGGCCAGCCCAAACCATGGTATTGGAGGCGGGGCCAGCCCAAACCATGGTATTGGAGGCGGGGCCAGTAAAAACCATGGTATTGGAGGCAGGGCCAGTAAAAACCATGGTATTGGAGGCGGGGCCAGCCCAAACCATGGTATTGGAGGAGGGACCAGCCCTAACCATGGTATTGGAGGCGGTGCCGGTGAAAACCATGGTATTGGAGGCGGGGCCATCGTATTGAAGGTGGGACCATGGTATTGGAGGCGGGGCATGGTATTGAAGGCGGGGCCAGCCCTAACCATGGTATTGGAGGCGGGGCCAGCCCAAACCATGGTATTGGAGGCGGTGCCGTTGAAAACCAACGTATTGGATGCGGGGCCATCGTATTGAAGGCGGGACCATGGTATTGGAGGCGGGGACAGCCCTAACCATGGCATTGGAGGCGGGGCCAGCCCAAGCCTTGGTATTGGAGGTGGGGCCAGCCCAAGCCATGGTATTGGAGGCGGGGCCAGTGAAAACCATGGTGTTGGAGGCGGGGCCAGCCAAACCATGGTATTGGAGGCGGGCCATGGTATTAGAGGCGGGGCCAGCCCAAACCATGGTATTGGAGGCGGGGCCAGCCCAAACTATGATATTGGAGGCGGGGCCAGCCCAAACCATGGTATTGGAGGCGGGGCCAGCCCAAACCATGGTATTGGAGGCGGGGCCAGCCCAAACCATGGAGGCGGGGCAAGCCCAAACCATGGTATTGGAGGCGGGGCAAGCCCAAACCATGGTATTGGAGGTGGGGCAAGCCCAAACCATGGTATTGGAGGCGGGGCCGGTGAAAACCATGGTATTGGAGGCGGGACCAGCCCAAACCATGGCATTGGAGGTGGGGCAAGCCCAAACCATGGTATTGGAGGTGGGGCCGGTGAAAACCATGGTATTGGAGGCGGGGCCAGCCCAAACCATGGTATTGGAGGAGGGGCCAGCCCTAACCATGGTATTGGAGGCGGTGCCGGTGAAAACCATGGTATTGGAGGCGGGGCCATCGTATTGAAGGTGGGACCATGGTATTGGAGGCGGGGCATGGTATTGAAGGCGGGGCCAGCCCTAACCATGGTATTGGAGGCGGGGCTAGCCCAAACCATGGTATTGGAGGCGGTGCCGTTGAAAACCAACGTATTGGATGCGGGGCCATCGTATTGAAGGCGGGACCATGGTATTGGAGGCGGGGCATGGTATTGGAGGCGGGGCCAGCCCTAACCATGGTATTGGAGGCGGGGCAAGCCCAAACCATGGTATTGGAGGCGGGCCATGGAGGCAGGGCCAGCCCAAACCATGGTATTGGAGGCGGGGCAAGCCCAAACCATGGTATTGGAGGCGGTGCCGGTGAAAACCATGGTATTGGAGGCGGGGGCCAGCCCAAACCATGGTATTAGGCGGGGGGCCAGCCCAAACCACGGTATTGGAAGCGGGCCAGCCCAAACCATGGTATTGGAGGCAGGGCCAGTGAAAACCATGGTATTGGAGGTGGGGCCAGTCCAAACCATGGTATTGGAGGCGGGGCCAGGGTGGGGCCAGCCCAAACCATGGTATTGGAGACGGGGCATGGTCATGGTATTGGAGGCGGGGCCATGGTATTGAAGGCGGGGCCATGGTATTGAAGGCGGGATCATGGTATTGGAGTCGGGGCCAGCCCAAACCATGGTATTGGAGGCGCGGGGCCAGCCCAAACCATGGTTTTGGAGGCGGGGCAAGCCCAAACCATGGTATTGGAGGTGGGGCCAGCCCTAACCATGGTATTGGAGGCGGGGCAGCCCAAACCATGGTATTGGAGGCGGGGCCAGCCCTAACCATGGTATTGGAGGCGGGGCCAGCCCTAACCATGGTATTGGAGGCGGGGCCAGTGAAAACCATGGTATTGGAGGCGGGGCCAGCCCAAACCATGGTATTGGAGGAGGGGCCAGCCCTAACCATGGTATTGGAGGCGGTGCCGGTGAAAACCATGGTATTGGAGGCGGGGCCATCGTATTGAAGGTGGGACCATGGTATTGGAGGCGGGGCATGGTATTGAAGGCGGGGCCAGCCCTAACCATGGTATTGGAGGCGGGGCCAGCCCAAACCATGGTATTGGAGGCGGTGCCGTTGAAAACCAACGTATTGGATGCGGGGCCATCGTATTGAAGGCGGGACCATGGTATTGGAGGCGGGGCATGGTATTGGAGGCGGGGCCAGCCCTAACCATGGTATTGGAGGCGGGGCAAGCCCAAACCATGGTATTGGAGGCGGGCCATGGAGGCAGGGCCAGCGAAACCATGGTAGTGGGGCTAGTGAAAACCATGGTATTGGAGGCGGGGACAGCCCAAACCATGGTATTGGAGGCGGTGCCGGTGAAAACATGGTATTGGAGGCGGGGCCATCTTATTGAAGGCGGGACCATGGTATTGGAGGCGGGGCCAGCCCAAACCATGGTATTGGAGTCGGGGCCAGCCCAAACCATGGTATTGGAGGCGGGCCATGGTATTGGAGGAGGGGCCAGCCCAAACCATGGTATTGGAGGCGGGCCAGCCCAAGCCATGGTATTGGCGGCGGGCCATGGTATTGGAGGTGGGGCCAGCCAAAACCATGGTATTGGAGGCGGGGCCAGCCAAAACCATGGTATTGGAGGCGGGGCCAGCCCAAACCATGGCATTGTAGGCGGGGCCATGGTATTGGAGGCGGGGCCAGCCCAAACCATGGCATTGGAGGCGGGGCTAGCCCAAACCATGGTATTGGGGGCAGGGCCAGTGAAAACCATGGTATTGGAGTCGGGGCCAGCTGAAACCATGGTATTGGAGGCGGGGCAAGCACAAACCATGGTATTGGAGGCGGGGCCAGCCCAAACCATGGTATTGGGAGACGGGGCCAGCCCAAACCATGGTATTGGAGTCGGGGCCAGCCCAAACCATGGTATTGGAGGCGGGGCCAGTGAAAACCATGGTATTGGAGGCGGGGCCAGCCCAAACCATGGTATTAGAGGCGGTGCCGGTGAAAACCATGGTATTGGAGGCAGGGCCAGCCCAAACCATGGTATTGGAGGCGGGGCCAGCCCAAACCATGGTATTGGAGGCGGGGCCAGTAAAAACCATGGTATTGGAGGCAGGGCCAGTAAAAACCATGGTATTGGAGGCGGGGCCAGCCCAAACCATGGTATTGGAGGAGGGACCAGCCCTAACCATGGTATTGGAGGCGGTGCCGGTGAAAACCATGGTATTGGAGGCGGGGCCATCGTATTGAAGGTGGGACCATGGTATTGGAGGCGGGGCATGGTATTGAAGGCGGGGCCAGCCCTAACCATGGTATTGGAGGCGGGGCCAGCCCAAACCATGGTATTGGAGGCGGTGCCGTTGAAAACCAACGTATTGGATGCGGGGCCATCGTATTGAAGGCGGGACCATGGTATTGGAGGCGGGGACAGCCCTAACCATGGCATTGGAGGCGGGGCCAGCCCAAGCCTTGGTATTGGAGGTGGGGCCAGCCCAAGCCATGGTATTGGAGGCGGGGCCAGTGAAAACCATGGTGTTGGAGGCGGGGCCAGCCAAACCATGGTATTGGAGGCGGGCCATGGTATTAGAGGCGGGGCCAGCCCAAACTATGATATTGGAGGCGGGGCCAGCCCAAACCATGGTATTGGAGGCGGGGCCAGCCCAAACCATGGTATTGGAGGCGGGGCCAGCCCAAACCATGGAGGCGGGGCAAGCCCAAACCATGGTATTGGAGGCGGGGCAAGCCCAAACCATGGTATTGGAGGTGGGGCAAGCCCAAACCATGGTATTGGAGGCGGGGCCGGTGAAAACCATGGTATTGGAGGCGGGACCAGCCCAAACCATGGCATTGGAGGTGGGGCAAGCCCAAACCATGGTATTGGAGGTGGGGCCGGTGAAAACCATGGTATTGGAGGCGGGGCCAGTGAAAACCATGGTATTGGAGGCGGGGCCAGCCCAAACCATGGTATTGGAGGAGGGGCCAGCCCTAACCATGGTATTGGAGGCGGTGCCGGTGAAAACCATGGTATTGGAGGCGGGGCCATCGTATTGAAGGTGGGACCATGGTATTGGAGGCGGGGCATGGTATTGAAGGCGGGGCCAGCCCTAACCATGGTATTGGAGGCGGGGCTAGCCCAAACCATGGTATTGGAGGCGGTGCCGTTGAAAACCAACGTATTGGATGCGGGGCCATCGTATTGAAGGCGGGACCATGGTATTGGAGGCGGGGCATGGTATTGGAGGCGGGGCCAGCCCTAACCATGGTATTGGAGGCGGGGCAAGCCCAAACCATGGTATTGGAGGCGGGCCATGGAGGCAGGGCCAGCCCAAACCATGGTATTGGAGGCGGGGCAAGCCCAAACCATGGTATTGGAGGCGGTGCCGGTGAAAACCATGGTATTGGAGGCGGGGGCCAGCCCAAACCATGGTATTAGGCGGGGGGCCAGCCCAAACCACGGTATTGGAAGCGGGCCAGCCCAAACCATGGTATTGGAGGCGGGGCAAAAAAAACATGGTATTGGAGGCCGGGCCAGCCCAAACCATGGTATTGGAGGCGGGGGGCCAGCCCAAACCACGGTATTGGAGGCGGGGCAAGCCCTAACCATGGTATTGGAGGCGGGCCCAGCCCAAACCATGGTATTGGAGGCGGGCCATCGTATTGAAGGCGGGACCAGCCCAAACCATGGTATTGGAGGTGGGGTCAGCCCAAACCATGTTATTGGAGGCAGGGCTAGTGAAAACAATGGTATTGGAGGAGGAGCCAGCCCAAACCATGGTATTGGAGGCAGGGCCATGGTATTAGAGGCGGGGCCAGCCAAAACCATGGTATTGGAGGCGGGGCTAGCCCAACCCATGGTATTGGAGGAGGGGCCAGCCCAAACCATGGTATTGAAGGTGGGGCCATGGTATTGGAGGCGGGGCCAGCCCAAACCATGGTATTGGAGGCGGGACCAGCCCAAACCATGGTATTGGAGGTGGGGCCAGCCAAAACCATGGTATTGGAGGCGGGGCCAGCCAAAACCATGGTATTGGAGGCGGGGCCAGCGAAAACCATGGTATTGGAGGCGGGGCCAGCCCAAAGCTTGGTATTGGAGGCGGGGCCAGCCCCACCCATGGTATTGGAGGCGGGGCCAGCCCCACCCATGGTATTGGAGGCGGGGCCAGCCCCACCCATGGTATTGGAGGCGGGGCCAGCCCAAACCATGGTATTGGAGGCGGGGCAAGCCAAAACCATGGCATTGGAGGCGGGGCCAGCCCAAACCATGGCATTGGAGGCGGGGCCAGCCCAAACCATGGCATTGTAGGCGGGCCCAGCCCAAACCATGGTATTGGAGGCGGGGCCAGTGAAAACCATGGTATTGGAGGCGGGGCCAGCCCAAACCATGGTATTGGTGGCGGGGCAAGCCCAAACCATGGTATTGGAGGCGTATTGGAGGCGGGGCCAGGCTTAACCATGGTATTGGAGGCGGGGCCAGCCCTAACCATGGCATTGGAGGCGGGGCCAGCCCAAGCCTTGGTATTGGAGGTGGGGCCAGCCCAAGCCATGGTATTGGAGGCGGGGCCAGTGAAAACCATGGTGTTGGAGGCGGGGCCAGTGAAAACCATGGTATTGGAGGTGGGGCCAGCCCAAACCATGGTATTGGAGGAGGGGCCAGCCCTAACCATGGTATTGGAGGCGGTGCCGGTGAAAACCATGGTATTGGAGGCGGGGCCATCGTATTGAAGGTGGGACCATGGTATTGGAGGCGGGGCATGGTATTGAAGGCGGGGCCAGCCCTAACCATGGTATTGGAGGCGGGGCCAGCCCAAACCATGGTATTGGAGGCGGTGCCGTTGAAAACCAACGTATTGGATGCGGGGCCATCGTATTGAAGGCGGGACCATGGTATTGGAGGCGGGGCATGGTATTGGAGGCGGGGCCAGCCCTAACCATGGTATTGGAGGCGGGGCAAGCCCAAACCATGGTATTGGAGGCGGGCCATGGAGGCAGGGCCAGCCCAAACCATGGTATTGGAGGCGGGGCAAGCCCAAACCATGGTATTGGAGGCGGTGCCGGTGAAAACCATGGTATTGGAGGCGGGGCCAGCCCAAACCATGGTATTAGGCGGGGGGCCAGCCCAAACCACGGTATTGGAAGCGGGCCAGCCCAAACCATGGTATTGGAGACGGGGCAAAAAAACCATGGTATTGGAGGCCGGGCCAGCCCAAACCATGGTATTGGAGGCGGGGGGCCAGCCCAAACCACGGTATTGGAGGCGGGGCAAGCCCTAACCATGGTATTGGAGGCGGGCCCAGCCCAAACCATGGTATTGGAGGCGGGCCATCGTATTGAAGGCGGGACCAGCCCAAACCATGGTATTGGAGGTGGGGTCAGCCCAAACCATGTTATTGGAGGCAGGGCTAGTGAAAACAATGGTATTGGAGGAGGAGCCAGCCCAAACCATGGTATTGGAGGCAGGGCCATGGTATTAGAGGCGGGGCCAGCCAAAACCATGGTATTGGAGGCGGGGCTAGCCCAACCCATGGTATTGGAGGAGGGGCCAGCCCAAACCATGGTATTGAAGGTGGGGCCATGGTATTGGAGGCGGGGCCAGCCCAAACCATGGTATTGGAGGCGGGACCAGCCCAAACCATGGTATTGGAGGTGGGGCCAGCCAAAACCATGGTATTGGAGGCGGGGCCAGCCAAAACCATGGTATTGGAGGCGGGGCCAGCCCAAACCATGGTATTGGAGGCGGGGCCAGTGAAAACCATGGTATTGGAGGCGAGGCCAGCCCAAAGCTTGGTATTGGAGGCGGGGCCAGCCCCACCCATGGTATTGGAGGCGGGGCCAGCCCCACCCATGGTATTGGAGGCGGGGCCAGCCCAAACCATGGTATTGGAGGCGGGGCAAGCCAAAACCATGGTATTGGAGGCGGGGCCAGCCCAAACCATGGCATTGGAGGCGGGGCCAGCCCAAACCATGGCATTGTAGGCGGGCCCAGCCCAAACCATGGTATTGGAGTCGGGGCCAGCCCAAACCATGGTATTGGAGTCGGGGCCATGGTATTGGAGGCGGGGCCATGGTATTGGAGGCGGGGCCAGACCAAACCATGGTATTAGAGGCGGGCACGTCAAAACCATGGTATTGGAGGCGGGGCCAGTGAAAACCATGGTATTGGAGGCAGGGCCAGCCCAAACCATGGTATTGGAGAGGCGGGGTCATGGTATTGGAGGCGGGGCCAGCCCAAACCATGGTATTGGAGGCGGGGCCAGCCCTAACCATGGTATTGGAGGCGGGGCCATGGTTTTGGAGGCGGGGCCATGGTTTTGGAGGCGGGGCCATGGTATTGGAGGCGGGCCAGCCAAAACCATGGTATTGGAGGCGGGGCCAGCCAAAACCATGGTATTGGAGGCAGGGCCAGCCAAAACCATGGTATTCGAGGCGTGGCCAGCCCAAACCATGGGATTGGATGCGGGGCCAGCCCAAACCATGGCATTGGAGGTGGGGCAAGCCCAAACCATGGTATTGGAGGAGGGGCCGGTGAAAACCATGGTATTGGCGGCGGGGCCATGGTATTGGAGGCGGGGCCGGCCCAAACCATGGCATTGGAGGCGGGGCCAGCCCAAACCATGGCATTGGAGGCGGGGCCAGCCCAAACCATGGCATTGGAGGTGGGGCCATGGCATTGGAGGCGGGGCCAGCCCAAACCATGGCATTGGAGGCGGGGCCAGCCCAAACCATGGCATTGGAGGTGGGGCAAGCCCAAACCATGGTATTGGCGGCGGGGCCATGGTATTGGCGGTGGGGCCATGGTATTGGAGGCGGGGCCGGCCCAAACCATGGCATTGGAGGCGGGGCCGGCCCAAACCATGGCATTGGAGGCGGGGCCAGCCCAAACCATGGCATTGGAGGTGGGGCCATGGCATTGGAGGCGGGGCCAGCCCAAACCATGGCATTGGAGGCAGGGCAGCCCAAACCATGGCATTGGAGGTGGGGCAAGCCCAAACCATGGTATTGGAGGCGGGGCCGGTGAAAACCATGGTATTGGAGGCGGAACCAGCCCAAACCATGGCATTGGAGGTGGGGCAAGCCCAAACCATGGTATTGGAGGCGGGGCCGGTGAAAACCATGGTATTGGCGGTGGGGCGATGGTATTGGAGGCGGGGCCGGTGAAAACCATGGTATTGGAGGCGGGGCCATGGTATTGGAGGCGGTGCCGGTGAAAACCATGGTATTGGAGGCGGGGCCAGTGAAAAGCATGGTATTGGAGGTGGGGCAAGCCCAAACCATGGTATTGGAGGCGGGGCCAGCCCAAGCCATGGTATTGGAGGTGGGGCCAGCCCAAGCCATGGTATTGGAGGCGGGGCCAGTGAATACCATGGTGTTGGAGGCAGGGCCAGCACAAACCATGGTATTGGAGGCGGGGCCATGGTATTGGAGGCGGGGCCAGTCCAAACCATGGTATTGGAAGCGGGGCCAGCCCAAACTATGGTATTGGAGGCGGGGCCAGCCCAAACCATGGTATTGGAGGCGGTGCTGGTGAAAACCACGGTATTGGAAGCGGGCCAGCCCAATCCATGGTATTGGAGGCGGGGCAAGCCCTAACCATGGTATTGGAGGCGGGCCCAGCCCAAACCATGGTATTGGAGGCGGGCCATCGTATTGAAGGCGGGACCATGGTATTGGAGGCGGGGCCAGCCCAAGCCATGGTATTGGAGGCGGGGCCAGCCCAAACCATGGTATTGGAGGCGGGGCCAGCCCTAACCATGGTATTGGAGGCGGGGCGGCCCAAACCATGGTATTGGAGGCGGGGCCAGCCCAAACCATGGTATGAGGCGGGGCCAGCCCAAACCATGGCATTGGAGGCGGGGCATGGTCATGGTGTTGGAGGCGGGGCCATGGTATTGAAGGCGGGATCATGGTATTGGAGTCGGGGCCAGCCCAAACCATGGTATTGGAGGCGCGGGGCCAGCCCAAACCATGGTATTGGAGGCGGGGACAGCCCTAACCATGGCATTGGAGGCGGGGCCAGCCCAAGCCTTGGTATTGGAGGTGGGGCCAGCCCAAACCATGGTATTGGAGGCGGGGCCAGTGAAAACCATGGTGTTGGAGGCGGGGCCAGCCAAACCATGGTATTGGAGGCGGGCCATGGTATTAGAGGCGGGGCCAGCCCAAACCATGGTATTGGAGGCGGGGCCAGCCCAAACTATGATATTGGAGGCGGGGCCAGCCCAAACCATGGTATTGGAGGCGGGGCCAGCCCAAACCATGGTATTGGAGGCGGGGCCAGCCCAAACCATGGTATTGGAGGCGGGGCAAGCCCAAACCATGGTATTGGAGGCGGGGCAAGCCCAAACCATGGTATTGGAGGTGGGGCAAGCCCAAACCATGGTATTGGAGGCGGGGCCGGTGAAAACCATGGTATTGGAAGCGGGACCAGCCCAAACCATGGCATTGGAGGTGGGGCAAGCCCAAACCATGGTATTGGAGGTGGGGCCGGTGAAAACCATGGTATTGGAGGCGGGGCCAGTGAAAACCATGGTATTGGAGGCGGGGCCAGCCCAAACCATGGTATTGGAGGAGGGGCCAGCCCTAACCATGGTATTGGAGGCGGTGCCGGTGAAAACCATGGTATTGGAGGCGGGGCCATCGTATTGAAGGTGGGACCATGGTATTGGAGGCGGGGCATGGTATTGAAGGCGGGGCCAGCCCTAACCATGGTATTGGAGGCGGGGCCAGCCCAAACCATGGTATTGGAGGCGGTGCCGTTGAAAACCAACGTATTGGATGCGGGTATTGAAGGCGGGACCATGGTATTGGAGGCGGGGACAGCCCTAACCATGGCATTGGAGGCGGGGCCAGCCCAAGCCTTGGTATTGGAGGTGGGGCCAGCCCAAGCCATGGTATTGGAGGCGGGGCCAGTGAAAACCATGGTGTTGGAGGCGGGGCCAGCCAAACCATGGTATTGGAGGCGGGCCATGGTATTAGAGGCGGGGCCAGCCCAAACCATGGTATTGGAGGCGGGGCCAGCCCAAACTATGATATTGGAGGCGGGGCCAGCCCAAACCATGGTATTGGAGGCGGGGCCAGCCCAAACCATGGTATTGGAGGCGGGGCCAGCCCAAACCATGGTATTGGAGGCGGGGCAAGCCCAAACCATGGTATTGGAGGCGGGGCAAGCCCAAACCATGGTATTGGAGGTGGGGCAAGCCCAAACCATGGTATTGGAGGCGGGGCCGGTGAAAACCATGGTATTGGAGGCGGGACCAGCCCAAACCATGGCATTGGAGGTGGGGCAAGCCCAAACCATGGTATTGGAGGTGGGGCCGGTGAAAACCATGGTATTGGAGGCGGGGCCAGTGAAAACCATGGTATTGGAGGCGGGGCCAGCCCAAACCATGGTATTGGAGGAGGGGCCAGCCCTAACCATGGTATTGGAGGCGGTGCCGGTGAAAACCATGGTATTGGAGGCGGGGCCATCGTATTGAAGGTGGGACCATGGTATTGGAGGCGGGGCATGGTATTGAAGGCGGGGCCAGCCCTAACCATGGTATTGGAGGCGGGGCCAGCCCAAACCATGGTATTGGAGGCGGTGCCGTTGAAAACCAACGTATTGGATGCGGGGCCATCGTATTGAAGGCGGGACCATGGTATTGGAGGCGGGGCATGGTATTGGAGGCGGGGCCAGCCCTAACCATGGTATTGGAGGCGGGCCCAGCCCAAACCATGGTATTGGAGGCAGGGCCATGGTATTAGAGGCGGGGCCAGCCAAAACCATGGTATTGGAGGCGGGGCTAGCCCAACCCATGGTATTGGAGGAGGGGCCAGCCCAAACCATGGTATTGGAGGCGGGACCAGCCCAAACCATGGTATTGGAGGTGGGGCCAGCCAAAACCATGGTATTGGAGGCGGGGCCAGCCAAAACCATGGTATTGGAGGCGGGGCCAGCCCAAACCATGGTATTGGAGGCGGGGCCAGTGAAAACCATGGTATTGGAGGCGGGGCCAGCCCAAAGCTTGGTATTGGAGGCGGGGCCAGCCCCACCCATGGTATTGGAGGCGGGGCCAGCCCCACCCATGGTATTGGAGGCGGGGCCAGCCCAAACCATGGTATTGGAGGCGGGGCAAGCCAAAACCATGGTATTGGAGGCGGGGCCAGCCCAAACCATGGCATTGGAGGCGGGGCCAGCCCAAACCATGGCATTGTAGGCGGGCCCAGCCCAAACCATGGTATTGGAGGCGGGGCCAGTGAAAACCATGGTATTGGAGGCGGGGCCAGCCCAAACCATGGTATTGGTGGCGGGGCAATGGTATTGGAGGCGGGGCCAGTGAAAACCATGGTATTGGAGGCGGGGCCAGTGAAAACCATGGTATTGGAGGCGGGGCCAGTGAAAACCATGGTATTGGAGGCGGGGCCAGCCCAAACTATGATATGGGAGGCGGGGCCAGCCCAAACCATGGTATTGGAGGCGGGGCCAGGCTTAACCATGGTATTGGAGGCGGGGCCAGCCCTAACCATGGCATTGGAGGCGGGGCCAGCCCAAGCCTTGGTATTGGAGGTGGGGCCAGCCCAAGCCATGGTATTGGAGGCGGGGCCAGTGAAAACCATGGTGTCGGAGGCGGGGCCAGTGAAAACCATGGTATTGGAGGCGGGGCCATGGTATTAGAGGTGGGGCCAGCCCAAACCATGGTATCGGAGGCGGGGCCAGTCCAAACCATGGTATTGGAGGCGGGGCCAGCCCAAACTATGATATGGGAGGCGGGGCCAGCCCAAACCATGGTATTGGAGGCGGGGCCAGCCCAAACCATGGTATTGGAAGCAGGGCCAGCCCAAACCATGGTATTGGAGGCGGGGCAAGCCCAAACCATGGCATTGTAGGCGGGCCCAGCCCAAACCATGGTATTGGAGGCGGGGCCAGTGAAAACCATGGTATTGGAGGCGGGGCCAGCCCAAACCATGGTATTGGTGGCGGGGCAATGGTATTGGAGGTGGGGCCAGCCCAAGCCATGGTATTGGAGGCGGGGCCAGTGAAAACCATGGTGTTGGAGGCGGGGCCAGTGAAAACCATGGTATTGGAGGCGGGGCCATGGTATTAGAGGCGGGGCCAGCCCAAACCATGGTATCGGAGGCGGGGCCAGTCCAAACCATGGTATTGGAGGCGGGGCCAGCCCAAACTATGATATGGGAGGCGGGGCCAGCCCAAACCATGGTATTGGAGGCGGGGCCAGCCCAAACCATGGTATTGGAAGCAGGGCAAGCCCAAACCATGGCATTGTAGGCGGGCCCAGCCCAAACCATGGTATTGGAGGCGGGGCCAGTGAAAACCATGGTATTGGAGGCGGGGCCAGCCCAAACCATGGTATTGGTGGCGGGGCAATGGTATTGGAGGCGGGGCCAGCCCAAACCATGGTATTGGAGGCGGGTCCAGTGAAAACCATGGTATTGGAGGCGGGGCCAGTGAAAACCATGGTATTGGAGGCGGGGCAAGCCCAAACCATGGTATTGGAGGCGTATTGGAGGCGGGGCCAGCCCAAAGCAGCCGAAAGCATGGTATTGGAGGCGGGGCCAGCCCAAACCATGGTATTGGAGGCAGGGCCAGTGAAAACCATGGTATTGGAGGTGGGGCCAGCCCAAACCATGGTATTGGAGGCGGGGCCAGCACAAACCATGGTATTGGAGGCGGGGCCAGGGTGGGGCCAGCCCAAACCATGGTATTGGAGGCGCGGGGCCAGCCCAAAAGCCCAAACCATGGTTTTGGAGGCGGGGCCAGCCCAAACCATGGTATTGGAGGTGGGGCCAGCCTTAACCATGGTATTGGAGGCGGGGCAGCCCAAACCATGGTATTGGAGGCAGGGCCAGCCCAAGCCATAGTGTTGGAGGCGGGGCCAGCCCAAGCCATGGTCTTGGAGGCGGGGCCAGCCCAAGCCATGGTATTGGAGGCGGGGCCAGCCCAAGCCATGGTATTGGAGGCGGGGCCAGCCCTAACCATGGTATTGGAGGCGGGGCCAGCCCTAACCATGGTATTGGAGGCGGGGCCAGCCCAAACCATGGTATTGGAGGAGGGGCCAGCCCTAACCATGGTATTGGAGGCGGTGCCGGTGAAAACCATGGTATTGGAGGCGGGGCCATCGTATTGAAGGTGGGACCATGGTATTGGAGGCGGGGCATGGTATTGAAGGCGGGGCCAGCCCTAACCATGGTATTGGAGGCGGGGCCAGCCCAAACCATGGTATTGGAGGCGGTGCCGTTGAAAACCAACGTATTGGATGCGGGGCCATCGTATTGAAGGCGGGACCATGGTATTGGAGGCGGGGCATGGTATTGGAGGCGGGGCCAGCCCTAACCATGGTATTGGAGGCGGGGCAAGCCCAAACCATGGTATTGGAGGCGGGCCATGGAGGCAGGGCCAGCCCAAACCATGGTATTGGAGGCGGGGCAAGCCCAAACCATGGTATTGGAGGCGGTGCCGGTGAAAACCATGGTATTGGAGGCGGGGCCAGCCCAAACCACGGTATTGGAAGCGGGCCAGCCCAAACCATGGTATTGGAGGCGGGGCAAAAAAACCATGGTATTGGAGGCCGGGCCAGCCCAAACCATGGTATTGGAGGCGGGGGGCCAGCCCAAACCACGGTATTGGAGGCGGGGCAAGCCCTAACCATGGTATTGGAGGCGGGCCCAGCCCAAACCATGGTATTGGAGGCGGGCCATCGTATTGAAGGCGGGACCAGCCCAAACCATGGTATTGGAGGTGGGGTCAGCCCAAACCATGTTATTGGAGGCAGGGCTAGTGAAAACAATGGTATTGGAGGAGGAGCCAGCCCAAACCATGGTATTGGAGGCAGGGCCATGGTATTAGAGGCGGGGCCAGCCAAAACCATGGTATTGGAGGCGGGGCCAGTGAAAACCATGGTATTGGAGGCGGGGCTAGCCCAACCCATGGTATTGGAGGAGGGGCCAGCCCAAACCATGGTATTGGAGGTGGGGTCAGCCCAAACCATGTTATTGGAGGCGGGGCCAGCCCAAACCATGTTATTGGAGGCAGGGCCATGGTATTGGAGGCGGGGCCAGCCAAAACCATGGTATTGGAGGCGGGGCCAGCCCAAACCATGGTTTTGGAGGCGGGGCCAGTGAAAACCATGGTATTGGAGGCGGGGCAAGCCCAAACCATGGTATTGGAGGCGGGGCCAGCCCAAAGCTTGGTATTGGAGGCGGGGCCAGCCCCACCCATGGTATTGGAGGCGGGGCCAGCCCCACCCATGGTATTGGAGGCGGGGCCAGCCCCACCCATGGTATTGGAGGCGGGGCCAGCCCAAACCATGGTATTGGAGGCGGGGCCAGCCCAAACCATGGCATTGGAGGCGGGGCCAGCCCAAACCATGGCATTGTAGGCGGGCCCAGCCCAAACCATGGTATTGGAGGCGGGGCCAGTGAAAACCATGGTATTGGAGGCGGGGCCAGCCCAAACCATGGTATTGGAGGCGGGGCCAGTGAAAACCATGGTATTGGAGGCGGGGCTAGTGAAAACCATGGTATTGGAGGCGGGGCAAGCCCAAACCATGGTATTGGAGGCGGGGCCAGCCCAAAGCAGCCGAAAGCATGGTATTGGAGGCGGGGCCAGCCCAAACCATGGTATTGGAGGCAGGGCCAGTGAAAACCATGGTATTGGAGGTGGGGCCAGTCCAAACCATGGTATTGGAGGCGGGGCCAGGGTGGGGCCAGCCCAAACCATGGTATTGGAGACGGGGCATGGTCATGGTATTGGAGGCGGGGCCATGGTATTGAAGGCGGGGCCATGGTATTGAAGGCGGGATCATGGTATTGGAGTCGGGGCCAGCCCAAACCATGGTATTGGAGGCGCGGGGCCAGCCCAAACCATGGTTTTGGAGGCGGGGCAAGCCCAAACCATGGTATTGGAGGTGGGGCCAGCCCTAACCATGGTATTGGAGGCGGGGCAGCCCAAACCATGGTATTGGAGGCGGGGCCAGCCCTAACCATGGTATTGGAGGCGGGGCCAGCCCTAACCATGGTATTGGAGGCGGGGCCAGTGAAAACCATGGTATTGGAGGCGGGGCCATGGTATTGGAGGCGGGGCCAGCCCAAACCATGGTATTGGAGGCGGGGCTAGCCCAAACCATGGTATTGGAGGAGGGGCCAACCCAAACCCAGGGCCAGCCCAAACCATGCTATTGGAGGCGGGGCATCCCAAATCATGGTATTGGAGGCGGGGCCAGCCCCAACCATGGTATTGGAGGTGGGGCAAGCCCAAACCATGGTATTGGAGGCAGGGCAAGCCCAAACCATGGTATTGGAGGCAGGGCCATGGTATGGGAGGCGGGGCCAGCCAAAACCATGGTAATGGAGGCGGGCCAGCCAAAACCATGGTATTGGAGGTGGGGCAAGCCAAAACCATGGTATTGGAGGCGGGGCCAGTGAAAACCATGGTATTGGAGGCGGGGCAAGCCCAAAGCATGGTATTGGAGGCGGGCCATGGTATTGGAGGCGGGGCCAGCCCAAACCAAGGTATTGGAGGCGGGGCCAGCCCAAACCATGGTATTGGAGGCAGGGCCAGCGAAAACCATGGTAATGGAGGCAGGGCCAGCCCAAACCATGGTATTGGAGGCGGGGCCATAGCAGGGGCCAACCCAAACCATGTTATTGGAAGCGGGGCCATCGTATTGAAGGCGGGACCATGGTATTGGAGGCGGGGCCAGCCCAAACCATGGTATTGGAGTCAGGGCCAACCCTAAACATGGTATTGGAGGCGGGGCCAGCCCAAACCATGTTATTGGAGGCGGGGCCAGTGAAAACCATAGTATTGGAGGCCGGGCCAGCCCTAACCATGGTATTGGAGGCGGGGCCAGCCCAAACCATGGTATTGGAGGCGGGCCAGTGAAAACCATGGTATTGGGGGCGGGGCAAGCCCAAACCATGGTATTGGAGGCGGGCCATGGTATTGGAGGCGGGGCCAGCCCAAACCATGGTATTGGAGGCGGGGCCAGCCCAAACCATGGTATTGGAGGCAGGCCATGGTATTGGAGGTGGGGCCAGCCAAAACCATGGTATTGGAGGCGGGGCCAGCCCAAACCATGGTATTGGAGGCGGTGCCATGGTATTGGAGGCGGGGCCAGCCCAAAGCATGGTATTGGAGGAGGGGCCAGCCCAAACCATGGTATTGGAGGCGGTGCCGGTGAAAACCATGGTATTGGAGGCGGGGCCATCGTATTGAAGGCGGGACCATGGTATTGGAGGCGGGGCATGGTATTGGAGGCGGGGCCAGCCCTAACCATGGTATTGGAGGCGGGGCAAGCCCAAACCATGGTATTGGAGGCGGGGCCAGCCCTAACCATGGTATTGGAGGCGGGGCCAGCCCTAACCATGGTATTGGAGGCGGGGCCAGCGGTGGGGCCAGCCCAAACCATGGTATTGGAGGCAGGGCCAGTGAAAACCATGGTATTGGTGGTGGGGCCATGGTGTTGGAGGCGGGGCCAGTGAAACTCCATGGCATTGGAGGCGGGGCTAGCCCAAACCATGGTATTGGAGGCAGGGCCAGTGAAAACCATGGTATTGGAGGCGGGCCAGCGAAAACCATGGTATTGGAGGCGGGGCCATGGTATTGGAGGCGGGGCCAGCCCAAACCATGGCATTGGAGGCGGGGCTAGCCCAAACCATGGTATTGGAGGCAGGGCCGGTGGAAACCATGGTATTGGAGGAAGGGCCAGCCGAAACCATGGTATTGGAGGCGGGGCAAGCACAAACCATGGTATTGGAGGCGGGGCCAGTCCAAACCATGGTATTGGAGGCGGGGCCAGCCCAAACCATGGTATTGGAGGCCGGGCCAGCCCAAACCATGGTATTGGAGGCGGGGCCAGCCCAAACCATGGTATTGGAGGCGGGACATGGTATTGGAGGCCGGGCCAGCCCTAACCATGGTATTGGAGGCAGGGCCAGCCCAAACCATGGTATTGGAGGCGGTGCCGGTGAAAACCATGGTATTGGAGGCGGGGCCAGCCCAAACCATGGTATTGGAGGCGGGGCCAGCCCAAACCATGGTATTGGAGGCGGGGCCAGCCCAAACCATGGTATTGGAGGCGGGGCCAGCCCAAACCATGGTATTGGAGGCCCCAAACCATGGTATTGGAGGCGGGGCCAGCCCAAACCATGGTATTGGAGGCGGGGCCCTGGTATTGGAGGCGGGGCTAGCCCAAACCATGGTATTGGAGGAGGGGCCAGTGAAAACCATGGTATTGGAGGCGGGGCCAGCCCAAACCATAGAGGCGGGGCCAGCCCAAACCATGGTATTGGAGGCGGGGCCATGGTATTGGAGGCGGGGCCAGCCCAAACCATGGTAATGGAGTCGGGGACAGCCCAAACCATGGTATTGGAGGAGGGGCCAACCCAAACCATGGTATTGGAGGCGGGGCCATCGTATTGAAGGCGGGACCATGGTATTGGAGTCGGGGCCAGCCCAAACCATGGTATTGGAGTCGGGGCCAGCCCCAAACATGGTATTGGAGGGGGGCAGCCCAAACCATGTTATTGGAGGCGGGGCCAGTGAAAACCATAGTATTGGAGGCGGGGCAAGCCCTAACCATGGTATTGGAGGCGGGGCCAGCCCAAACCATGGTATTGGAGGCGGGGCCAGCCCAAACCATGGTATTGGAGGCGGGCCCAGCCCAAACCATGGTATTGGAGGCGGGCCATCGTATTGAAGGCGGGACCATGGTATTGGAGGCAGGGCCAGCCCAAACCATGGTATTGGAGGTGGGGTCAGCCCAAACCATGTTATTGGAGGCAGGGCTAGTGAAAACCATGGTATTGGAGGAGGGGCCAGCCCAAACCATGATATTGGAGGCAGGGCCATGGTATTAGAGGCGGGGCCAGCTAAAACCATGGCATTGGAGGCGGGGCCAGTGAAAACCATGGTATTGGAGGCGGGGCTAGCCCAACCCATGGTATTGGAGGAGGGGCCAGCCCAAACCATGGTATTGAAGGTGGGGCCAGGGTATTGGAGGCGGGGCCAGCCCAAACCATGGTATTGGAGGCGGGACCAGCCCAAACCATGGTATTGGAGGTGGGGTCAGCCCAAACCATGTTATTGGAGGCGGGGCCAGCCCAAACCATGGTATTGGAGGCAGGGCCATGGTATTAGAGGCGGGGCCAGCCAAAACCATGGTATTGGAGGCGGGGCCAGCCAAAACCATGATATTGGAGGCGGGGCCAGCCCAAACCATGGTATTGGAGGCGGGGCCAGTGAAAACCATGGTATTGGAGGCGGGTCAAGCCCAAACCATGGTATTGGAGGCGGGGCCAGCCCAAAGCTTGGTATTGGAGGCGGGGCCAGCCCCACCCATGGTATTGGAGGCGGGGCCAGCCCCACCCATGGTATTGGAGGCGGGGCCAGCCCAAACCATGGTATTGGAGGCGGGGCAAGCCAAAACCATGGTATTGGAGGCGGGGCCATCCCAAACCATGGTATTGGAGGAGGGGCCAGTGAAAACCATGGTATTGGAGGCGGGGCCATGGTATTGGAGACGGGGACAGCCCAAACCATAGAGGCGGGGCCAGCCCAAACCATGGTATTGGAGGCGGGGCCAGCCCAAACCATGGTATTGGAGGCGGGGCCATGGTATTGGAGGCGGGGACAGCCCAAACCATGGTATTGGAGGCGGGGCCATCATATTGAAGGCGGGACCATGGTATTGGAGGCGGGGCCAGCCCAAACCATGGTATTGGAGTCGGGGCCAGCCCTAAACATGGTATTGGAGGGGGGCAGCCCAAATGATGTTATTGGAGGCGGGGCCAGTGAAAACCATAGTATTGGAGGCGGGGCAAGCCCTAACCATGGTATTGGAGGCGGGGCCAGCCCAAACCATGGTATTGGAGGCGGGGCCAGTGAAAACCATGGTATTGGAGGCGGGGCTAGCCCAACCCATGGTATTGGAGGAGGGGCCAGCCCAAACCATGGTATTGAAGGTGGGGCCAGGGTATTGGAGGCGGGACCAGCCCAAACCATGTTATTGGAGGCGGGGCCAGCCCAAACCATGGTATTGGAGGCAGGGCCATGGTATTAGAGGCGGGGCCAGCCAAAACCATGGTATTGGAGGCGGGGCCAGCCCAAACCATGGTATTGGAGGCGGGGCCAGCCCAAACCATGGTATTGGAGGCGGGGCCAGTGAAAACCATGGTATTGGAGGCGGGGCAAGCCCAAAGCTTGGTATTGGAGGCGGGGCCAGCCCCACCCATGGTATTGGAGGCGGGGCCAGCCCCACCCATGGTATTGGAGGCGGGGCCAGCCCAAACCATGGTATTGGAGGCGGGGCAAGCCAAAACCATGGTATTGGAGGCGGGGCCAGCCCAAACCATGGCATTGGAGGCAGGGCCAGCCCAAACCATGGCATTGTAGGCGGGCCCAGCCCAAACCATGGTATTGGAGGCGGGGCCAGTGAAAACCATGGTATTGGAGGCGGGGCCAGCCCAAACCATGGTATTGGTGGCGGGGCAATGGTATTGGAGGCGGGGCCAGCCCAAACCATGGTATTGGAGGCGGGGCCAGTGAAAACCATGGTATTGGAGGCAGGGCCAGTGAAAACCATGGTATTGGAGGCGGGGCAAGCCCAAACCATGGTATTGGAGGCGTATTGGAGGCGGGGCCAGCCCAAAGCAGCCGAAAGCATGGTATTGGAGGCGGGGCCAGTGAAAACCATGGTATTGGAGGCGGGGCAAGCCCAAACCATGGTATTGGAGGCGTATTGGAGGCGGGGCCAGCCCAAAGCAGCCGAAAGCATGGTATTGGAGGCAGGGCCAGTGAAAACCATGGTATTGGAGGTGGGGCCAGCCCAAACCATGGTATTGGAGGCGGGGCCAGCACAAACCATGGTATTGGAGGCGGGGCCAGCACAAACCATGGTATTGGAGGCGGGGCCAGGGTGGGGCCAGCCCAAACCATGGTATTGGAGGCGGGGCATGGTCATGGTATTGGAGGCGGGGCCATGGTATTGAAGGCGGGATCATGGTATTGGAGTCGCGGGGCCAGCCCAAACCATGGTATTGGAGGCGCGGGGCCAGCCCAAACCATGGTATTGGAGGTGGGGCCAGCCCTAACCATGGTATTGGCGGGGCAGCCCAAACCATGGTATTGGAGGCGGGGCCAGCCCAAGCCATGGTGTTGGAGGCGGGGCCAGCCCACACCATGGTTTTGGAGGCGGGGCCAGCCCAAACCATGGTATTGGAGGCGGGGCCAGCCCAAACCATGGTATTGGAGGAGGGGCCAGCCCTTACCATGGTATTGGAGGCGGTGCCGGTGAAAACCATGGTATTGGAGGCGGGGCCATCGTATTGAAGGTGGGACCATGGTATTGGAGGCGGGGCATGGTATTGAAGGCGGGGCCAGCCCTAACCATGGTATTGGAGGCGGGGCCAGCCCAAACCATGGTATTGGAGGCGGTGCCGTTGACAACCAACGTATTGGATGCGGGGCCATCGTATTGAAGGCGGGACCATGGTATTGGAGGCGGGGCATGGTATTGGAGGCGGGGCCAGCCCTAACCATGGTATTGGAGGCGGGGCAAGCCCAAACCATGGTATTGGAGGCGGGCCATGGAGGCAGGGCCAGCGAAACCATGGTAGTGGGGCTAGTGAAAACCATGGTATTGGAGGCGGAGACAGCCCAAACCATGGTATTGGAGGCGGTGCCGGTGAAAACATGGTATTGGAGGCGGGGCCATCTTATTGAAGGCGGGACCATGGTATTGGAGGCGGGGCCAGCCCAAACCATGGTATTGGAGTCGGGGCCAGCCCCAACCATGGTATTGGAGGCGGGCCATGGTATTGGAGGAGGGGCCAGCCCAAACCATGGTATTGGAGGCGGGCCAGCCCAAGCCATGGTATTGGCGGCGGGCCATGGTATTGGAGGTGGGGCCAGCCAAAACCATGGTATTGGAGGCGGGGCCAGCCAAAACCATGGTATTGGAGGCGGGGCCAGCCCAAACCATGGCATTGTAGGCGGGGCCATGGTATTGGAGGCGGGGCGAGCCCAAACCATGGCATTGGAGGCGGGGCTAGCCCAAACCATGGTATTGGGGGCAGGGCCAGTGAAAACCATGGTATTGGAGTCGGGGCCAGCCGAAACCATGGTATTGGAGGCGGGGCAAGCACAAACCATGGTATTGGAGGCGGGGCCAGCCCAAACCATGGTATTGGAGACGGGGCCAGCCCAAACCATGGTATTGGAGTCGGGGCCAGCCCAAACCATGGTATTGGAGGCGGGCCAGTGAAAACCATGGTATTGGAGGCGGGGCCAGCCCAAACCATGGTATTAGAGGCGTTGCCGGTGAAATCCATGGTATTGGAGGCAGGGCCAGCCCAAACCATGGTATGGGAGGCGGGGCCAGCCAAAACCATGGTAATGGAGGCGGGCCAGCCAAAACCATGGTATTGGAGGTGGGGCAAGCCAAAACCATGGTATTGGAGGCGGGGCCAGTGAAAACCATGGTATTGGAGGCGGGGCAAGCCCAAAGCATGGTATTGGAGGCGGGCCATGGTATTGGAGGCGGGGCCAGCCCAAACCATGGTATTGGAGGCGGGGCCAGCCCAAACCATGGTATTGGAGGCAGGGCCAGCCCAAACCATGGTATTGGAGGCGGGGCCATAGCAGGGGCCAACCCAAACCATGTTATTGGAAGCGGGGCCATCGTATTGAAGGCGGGACCATGGTATTGGAGGCGGGGCCAGCCCAAACCATGGTATTGGAGTCAGGGCCAACCCTAAACATGGTATTGGAGGCGGGGCCAGCCCAAACCATGTTATTGGAGGCGGGGCCAGTGAAAACCATAGTATTGGAGGCCGGGCCAGCCCTAACCATGGTATTGGAGGCGGGGCCAGCCCAAACCATGGTATTGGAGGCGGGCCAGTGAAAACCATGGTATTGGGGGCGGGGCAAGCCCAAACCATGGTATTGGAGGCGGGCCATGGTATTGGAGGCGGGGCCAGCCCAAACCATGGTATTGGAGGCGGGGCCAGCCCAAACCATGGTATTGGAGGCAGGCCATGGTATTGGAGGTGGGGCCAGCCAAAACCATGGTATTGGAGGCGGGGCCAGCCCAAACCATGGTATTGGAGGCGGTGCCATGGTATTGGAGGCGGGGCCAGCCCAAAGCATGGTATTGGAGGAGGGGCCAGCCCAAACCATGGTATTGGAGGCGGTGCCGGTGAAAACCATGGTATTGGAGGCGGGGCCATCGTATTGAAGGCGGGACCATGGTATTGGAGGCGGGGCATGGTATTGGAGGCGGGGCAAGCCCAAACCATGGTATTGGAGGCGGGGCAAGCCCAAACCATGGCATTGGAGGCGGGGCCAGCCCTAACTATGGTATTGGAGGCGGGGCCAGCCCTAACCATGGTATTGGAGGCGGGGCCAGCCCTAACCATGGTATTGGAGGCGGGGCCAGCGGTGGGGCCAGCCCAAACCATGGTATTGGAGGCAGGGCCAGTGAAAACCATGGTATTGGTGGTGGGGCCATGGTGTTGGAGGCGGGGCCAGTGAAACTCCATGGCATTGGAGGCGGGGCTAGCCCAAACCATGGTATTGGAGGCAGGGCCAGTGAAAACCATGGTATTGGAGGCGGGCCAGCGAAAACCATGGTATTGGAGGCGGGGCCATGGTATTGGAGGCGGGGCCAGCCCAAACCATGGCATTGGAGGCGGGGCTAGCCCAAACCATGGTATTGGAGGCAGGGCCGGTGGAAACCATGGTATTGGAGGAAGGGCCAGCCGAAACCATGGTATTGGAGGCGGGGCAAGCACAAACCATGGTATTGGAGGCGGGGCCAGTCCAAACCATGGTATTGGAGGCGGGGCCAGCCCAAACCATGGTATTGGAGGCCGGGCCAGCCCAAACCATGGTATTGGAGGCGGGGCCAGCCCAAACCATGGTATTGGAGGCGGGACATGGTATTGGAGGCCGGGCCAGCCCTAACCATGGTATTGAAGGCGGGGCCAGCCCAAACCATGGTATTGGAGGCGGTGCCGGTGAAAACCATGGTATTGGAGGCGGGGCCAGCCCAAACCATGGTATTGGAGGCGGGGCCAGCCCAAACCATGGTATTGGAGGTGGGGCCAGCCCAAACCATGGTATTGGAGGCGGGGCCAGCCCAAACCATGGTATTGGAGGCGGGGCCAGCCCAAACCATGGTATTGGAGGCCCCAAACCATGGTATTGGAGGCGGGGCCAGCCCAAACCATGGTATTGGAGGCGGGGCCCTGGTATTGGAGGCGGGGCTAGCCCAAACTATGGTATTGGAGGAGGGGCCAGTGAAAACCATGGTATTGGAGGCAGGGCCAGCCCAAACCATAGAGGCGGGGCCAGCCCAAACCATGGTATTGGAGGCGGGGCCAGCCCAAACCATGGTATTGGAGGCGGGGCCATGGTATTGGAGGCGGGGCCAGCCAAAACCATGGTAATGGAGTCGGGGACAGCCCAAATCATGGTATTGGAGGAGGGGCCAACTCAAACCATGGTATTGGAGGCGGGGCCATCGTATTGAAGGCGGGACCATGGTATTGGAGGCGGGGCCAGCCCAAACCATGGTATTGGAGTCGGGGCCAGCCCTAAACATGGTATTGGAGGGGGACAGCCCAAACCATGTTATTGGAGGCGGGGCCAGTGAAAACCATAGTATTGGAGGCGGGGCAAGCCCTAACCATGGTATTGGAGGCGGGGCCAGCCCAGACCATGGTATTGGAGGCGGGCCCAGCCCAAACCATGGTATTGGAGGCGGGCCCAGCCCAAACAATGGTATTGGAGGCGGGCCATCGTATTGAAGGCGGGACCATGGTATTGGAGGCGGGGCCAGCCCAAACCATGGTATTGGAGGTGGGGTCAGCCCAAACCATGTTATTGGAGGCAGGGCTAGTGAAAACCATGGTATTGGAGGAGGGGCCAGCCCAAACCATGATATTGGAGGCAGGGCCATGGTATTAGAGGCGGGGCCAGCCAAAACCATGGTATTGGAGGCGGGGCCAGTGAAAACCATGGTATTGGAGGCGGGGCTAGCCCAACCCATGGTATTGGAGGAGGGGCCAGCCCAAACCATGGTATTGAAGGTGGGGCCATGGTATTGGAGGCGGGGCCAGCCCAAACCATGGTATTGGAGGCGGGACCAGCCCAAACCATGGTATTGGAGGTGGGGTCAGCCCAAACCATGTTATTGGAGGCGGGGCCAGCCCAAACCATGGTATTGGAGGCAGGGCCATGGTATTAGAGGCGGGGCCAGCCAAAACCATGGTATTGGAGGCGGGGCCAGCCAAAACCATGGTATTGGAGGCGGGGCCAGCCCAAACCATGGTATTGGAGGCGGGGCCAGTGAAAACCATGGTATTGGAGGCGGGTCAAGCCCAAACCATGGTATTGGAGGCGGGGCCAGCCCAAAGCTTGGTATTGGAGGCGGGGCCAGCCCCACCCATGGTATTGGAGGCGGGGCCAGCCCCACCCATGGTATTGGAGGCGGGGCCAGCCCAAACCATGGTATTGGAGGCGGGGCAAGCCAAAACCATGGTATTGGAGGCGGGGCCAGCCCAAACCATGGTATTGGAGGCAGGGCCATGGTATTAGAGGCGGGGCCAGCCAAAACCATGGTATTGGAGGCGGGGCCAGCCCAAACCATGGTATTGGAGGCGGGGCCAGTGAAAACCATGGTATTGGAGGCGGGGCCAGTGAAAACCATGGTATTGGAGGCGGGTCAAGCCCAAACCATGGTATTGGAGGCGGGGCCAGCCCAAAGCTTGGTATTGGAGGCGGGGCCAGCCCCACCCATGGTATTGGAGGCGGGGCCAGCCCCACCCATGGTATTGGAGGCGGGGCCAGCCCAAACCATGGTATTGGAGGCGGGGCAAGCCAAAACCATGGTATTGGAGGCGGGGCCAGCCCAAACCATGGTATTGGAGGAGGGGCCAGTGAAAACCATGGTATTGGAGGCGGGGCCATGGTATTGGAGGCGGGGACAGCCCAAACCATAGAGGCGGGGCCAGCCCAAACCATGGTATTGGAGGCGGGGCCAGCCCAAACCATGGTATTGGAGGCGGGGCCATGGTATTGGAGGCGGGGACAGCCCAAACCATGGTATTGGAGGCGGGGCCATCGTATTGAAGGCGGGACCATGGTATTGGAGGCGGGGCCAGCCCAAACCATGGTATTGGAGTCGGGGCCAGCCCTAAACATGGTATTGGAGGGGGGCAGCCCAAATGATGTTATTGGAGGCGGGGCCAGTGAAAACCATAGTATTGGAGGCGGGGCAAGCCCTAACCATGGTATTGGAGGCGGGGCCAGCCCAAACCATGGTATTGGAGGCGGGGCCAGTGAAAACCATGGTATTGGAGGCGGGGCTAGCCCAACCCATGGTATTGGAGGAGGGGCCAGCCCAAACCATGGTATTGAAGGTGGGGCCATGGTATTGGAGGCGGGGCCAGCCCAAACCATGGTATTGGAGGCGGGGCCAGCCCAAACCATGGTATTGGAGGAGGGGCCAGTGAAAACCATGGTATTGGAGGCGGGGCCATGGTATTGGAGGCGGGGACAGCCCAAACCATAGAGGCGGGGCCAGCCCAAACCATGGTATTGGAGGCGGGGCCAGCCCAAACCATGGTATTGGAGGCGGGGCCATGGTATTGGAGGCGGGGACAGCCCAAACCATGGTATTGGAGGCGGGGCCATCGTATTGAAGGCGGGACCATGGTATTGGAGGCGGGGCCAGCCCAAACCATGGTATTGGAGTCGGGGCCAGCCCTAAACATGGTATTGGAGGGGGGCAGCCCAAATGATGTTATTGGAGGCGGGGCCAGTGAAAACCATAGTATTGGAGGCGGGGCAAGCCCTAACCATGGTATTGGAGGCGGGGCCAGCCCAAACCATGGTATTGGAGGCGGGGCCAGTGAAAACCATGGTATTGGAGGCGGGGCTAGCCCAACCCATGGTATTGGAGGAGGGGCCAGCCCAAACCATGGTATTGAAGGTGGGGCCATGGTATTGGAGGCGGGGCCAGCCCAAACCATGGTATTGGAGGCGGGACCAGCCCAAACCATGTTATTGGAGGCGGGGCCAGCCCAAACCATGGTATTGGAGGCAGGGCCATGGTATTAGAGGCGGGGCCAGCCAAAACCATGGTATTGGAGGCGGGGCCAGCCCAAACCATGGTATTGGAGGCGGGGCCAGCCCAAACCATGGTATTGGAGGCGGGGCCAGTGAAAACCATGGTATTGGAGGCGGGGCAAGCCCAAACCATGGTATTGGAGGCGGGGCCAGCCCAAAGCTTGGTATTGGAGGCGGGGCCAGCCCCACCCATGGTATTGGAGGCGGGGCCAGCCCCACCCATGGTATTGGAGGCGGGGCCAGCCCAAACCATGGTATTGGAGGCGGGGCAAGCCAAAACCATGGTATTGGAGGCGGGGCAAGCCAAAACCATGGTATTGGAGGCGGGGCCAACCCAAACCATGGCATTGGAGGCAGGGCCAGCCCAAACCATGGCATTGTAGGCGGGCCCAGCCCAAACCATGGTATTGGAGGCGGGGCCAGTGAAAACCATGGTATTGGAGGCGGGGCCAGCCCAAACCATGGTATTGGTGGCGGGGCAATGGTATTGGAGGCGGGGCCAGCCCAAACCATGGTATTGGAGGCGGGGCCAGCCCTAAACATGGTATTGGAGGGGGGCAGCCCAAATGATGTTATTGGAGGCGGGGCCAGTAAAAACCATAGTATTGGAGGCGGGGCAAGCCCTAACCATGGTATTGGAGGCGGGGCCAGCCCAAACCATGGTATTGGAGGCGGGGCCAGTGAAAACCATGGTATTGGAGGCGGGGCTAGCCCAACCCATGGTATTGGAGGAGGGGCCAGCCCAAACCATGGTATTGAAGGTGGGGCCATGGTATTGGAGGCGGGGCCAGCCCAAACCATGGTATTGGAGGCGGGACCAGCCCAAACCATGTTATTGGAGGCGGGGCCAGCCCAAACCATGGTATTGGAGGCAGGGCCATGGTATTAGAGGCGGGGCCAGCCAAAACCATGGTATTGGATTGGAGGCGGGGCCAGCCCAAACCATGGTATTGGAGGCGGGGCCAGTGAAAACCATGGTATTGGAGGCGGGGCAAGCCCAAACCATGGTATTGGAGGCGGGGCAAGCCAAAACCATGGTATTGGAGGCGGGGCCAACCCAAACCATGGCATTGGAGGCGGGGCCAGCCCCACCCATGGTATTGGAGGCGGGGCCAGCCCAAACCATGGTATTGGAGGCGGGGCAAGCCAAAACCATGGTATTGGAGGCGGGGCCAACCCAAACCATGGCATTGGAGGCAGGGCCAGCCCAAACCATGGCATTGTAGGCGGGCCCAGCCCAAACCATGGTATTGGAGGCGGGGCCAGTGAAAACCATGGTATTGGAGGCGGGGCCAGCCCAACCATGGTATTGGTGGCGGGGCAATGGTATTGGAGGCGGGGCCAGCCCAAACCATGGTATTGGAGGCGGGGCCATCGTATTGAAGGCGGGACCATGGTATTGGAGGCGGGGCCAGCCCAAACCATGGTATTGGAGGCGGGGCCAGTGAAAACCATGGTATTGGAGGCGGGTCAAGCCCAAACCATGGTATTGGAGGCGGGGCCAGCCCAAAGCTTGGTATTGGAGGCGGGGCCAGCCCCACCCATGGTATTGGAGGCGGGGCCAGCCCCACCCATGGTATTGGAGGCGGGGCCAGCCCAAACCATGGTATTGGAGGCGGGGCAAGCCAAAACCATGGTATTGGAGGCGGGGCCAGCCCAAACCATGGTATTGGAGGAGGGGCCAGTGAAAACCATGGTATTGGAGGCGGGGCCATGGTATTGGAGGCGGGGACAGCCCAGACCATAGAGGCGGGGCCAGCCCAAACCATGGTATTGGAGGCGGGGCCAGCCCAAACCATGGTATTGGAGGCGGGGCCATGGTATTGGAGGCGGGGACAGCCCAAACCATGGTATTGGAGGCGGGGCCATCGTATTGAAGGCGGGACCATGGTATTGGAGGCGGGGCCAGCCCAAACCATGGTATTGGAGTCGGGGCCAGCCCAAACCATGGTATTGGAGGCGGGGCCAGTGAAAACCATAGTATTGGAGGCGGGGCAAGCCCTAACCATGGTATTGGAGGCGGGGCCAGCCCAAACCATGGTATTGGAGGCGGGGCCAGTGAAAACCATGGTATTGGAGGCGGGGCTAGCCCAACCCATGGTATTGGAGGAGGGGCCAGCCCAAACCATGGTATTGAAGGTGGGGCCATGGTATTGGAGGCGGGGCCAGCCCAAACCATGGTATTGGAGGCGGGACCAGCCCAAACCATGTTATTGGAGGCGGGGCCAGCCCAAACCATGGTATTGGAGGCAGGGCCATGGTATTAGAGGCGGGGCCAGCCAAAACCATGGTATTGGAGGCGGGGCCAGCCCAAACCATGGTATTGGAGGCGGGGCCAGCCCAAACCATGGTATTGGAGGCGGGGCCAGTGAAAACCATGGTATTGGAGGCGGGGCAAGCCCAAACCATGGTATTGGAGGCGGGGCCAGCCCAAAGCTTGGTATTGGAGGCGGGGCCAGCCCCACCCATGGTATTGGAGGCGGGGCCAGCCCAAACCATGGTATTGGAGGCGGGGCAAGCCAAAACCATGGTATTGGAGGCGGGGCCAACCCAAACCATGGCATTGGAGGCAGGGCCAGCCCAAACCATGGCATTGTAGGCGGGCCCAGCCCAAACCATGGTATTGGAGGCGGGGCCAGCCCAAACCATGGTATTGGTGGCGGGGCAATGGTATTGGAGGCGGGGCCAGCCCAAACCATGGTATTGGAGGCGGGGCCAGTGAAAACCATGGTATTGGAGGCAGGGCCAGTGAAAACCATGGTATTGGAGGCGGGGCAAGCCCAAACCATGGTATTGGAGGCGTATTGGAGGCGGGGCCAGCCCAAAGCAGCCGAAAGCATGGTATTGGAGGCGGGGCCAGTGAAAACCATGGTATTGGAGGCGGGGCAAGCCCAAACCATGGTATTGGAGGCGTATTGGAGGCGGGGCCAGCCCAAAGCAGCCGAAAGCATGGTATGCGGGGCCAGTGAAAACCATGGTATTGGAGGTGGGGCCAGCCCAAACCATGGTATTGGAGGCGGGGCCAGCACAAACCATGGTATTGGAGGCGGGGCCAGCACAAACCATGGTATTGGAGGCGGGGCCAGGGTGGGGCCAGCCCAAACCATGGTATTGGAGGCGGGGCATGGTCATGGTATTGGAGGCGGGGCCATGGTATTGAAGGCGGGATCATGGTATTGGAGTCGCGGGGCCAGCCCAAACCATGGTATTGGAGGCGCGGGGCCAGCCCAAACCATGGTATTGGAGGTGGGGCCAGCCCTAACCATGGTATTGGCGGGGCAGCCCAAACCATGGTATTGGAGGCGGGGCCAGCCCAAGCCATGGTATTGGAGGCGGGGCCAGCCCCACCCATGGTATTGGAGGCGGGGCCAGCCCAAACCATGGTATTGGAGGCGGGGCAAGCCAAAACCATGGTATTGGAGGCGGGGCCAGCCCAAACCATGGTATTGGAGGAGGGGCCAGTGAAAACCATGGTATTGGAGGCGGGGCCATGGTATTGGAGGCGGGGACAGCCCAAACCATAGAGGCGGGGCCAGCCCAAACCATGGTATTGGAGGCGGGGCCAGCCCAAACCATGGTATTGGAGGCGGGGCCATGGTATTGGAGGCGGGGACAGCCCAAACCATGGTATTGGAGGCGGGGCCATCGTATTGAAGGCGGGACCATGGTATTGGAGGCGGGGCCAGCCCAAACCATGGTATTGGAGTCGGGGCCAGCCCTAAACATGGTATTGGAGGGGGGCAGCCCAAATGATGTTATTGGAGGCGGGGCCAGTGAAAACCATAGTATTGGAGGCGGGGCAAGCCCTAACCATGGTATTGGAGGCGGGGCCAGCCCAAACCATGGTATTGGAGGCGGGGCCAGTGAAAACCATGGTATTGGAGGCGGGGCTAGCCCAACCCATGGTATTGGAGGAGGGGCCAGCCCAAACCATGGTATTGAAGGTGGGGCCATGGTATTGGAGGCGGGGCCAGCCCAAACCATGGTATTGGAGGCGGGACCAGCCCAAACCATGTTATTGGAGGCGGGGCCAGCCCAAACCATGGTATTGGAGGCAGGGCCATGGTATTAGAGGCGGGGCCAGCCAAAACCATGGTATTGGAGGCGGGGCCAGCCCAAACCATGGTATTGGAGGCGGGGCCAGTGAAAACCATGGTATTGGAGGCGGGGCAAGCCCAAACCATGGTATTGGAGGCGGGGCCAGCCCAAAGCTTGGTATTGGAGGCGGGGCCAGCCCCACCCATGGTATTGGAGGCGGGGCCAACCCAAACCATGGCATTGGAGGCAGGGCCAGCCCAAACCATGGCATTGTAGGCGGGCCCAGCCCAAACCATGGTATTGGAGGCGGGGCCAGTGAAAACCATGGTATTGGAGGCGGGGCCAGCCCAAACCATGGTATTGGTGGCGGGGCAATGGTATTGGAGGCGGGGCCAGCCCAAACCATGGTATTGGAGGCGGGGCCAGCCCTAAACATGGTATTGGAGGGGGGCAGCCCAAATGATGTTATTGGAGGCGGGGCCAGTGAAAACCATAGTATTGGAGGCGGGGCAAGCCCTAACCATGGTATTGGAGGCGGGGCCAGCCCAAACCATGGTATTGGAGGCGGGGCCAGTGAAAACCATGGTATTGGAGGCGGGGCTAGCCCAACCCATGGTATTGGAGGAGGGGCCAGCCCAAACCATGGTATTGAAGGTGGGGCCATGGTATTGGAGGCGGGGCCAGCCCAAACCATGGTATTGGAGGCGGGACCAGCCCAAACCATGGTATTGGAGGCAGGGCCATGGTATTAGAGGCGGGGCCAGCCAAAACCATGGTATTGGATTGGAGGCGGGGCCAGCCCAAACCATGGTATTGGAGGCGGGGCCAGTGAAAACCATGGTATTGGAGGCGGGGCAAGCCCAAACCATGGTATTGGAAGCGGGGCCAGCCCAAAGCTTGGTATTGGAGGCGGGGCCAGCCCCACCCATGGTATTGGAGGCGGGGCCAGCCCCACCCATGGTATTGGAGGCGGGGCCAGCCCAAACCATGGTATTGGAGGCGGGGCAAGCCAAAACCATGGTATTGGAGGCGGGGCCAACCCAAACCATGGCATTGGAGGCAGGGCCAGCCCAAACGATGGCATTGTAGGCGGGCCCAGCCCAAACCATGGTATTGGAGGCGGGGCCAGTGAAAACCATGGTATTGGAGGCGGGGCCAGCCCAAACCATTGTATTGGTGGCGGGGCAATGGTATTGGAGGCGGGGCCAGCCCAAACCATGGTATTGGAGGCAGGGCCATCGTATTGAAGGCGGGACCATGGTATTGGAGGCGGGGCCAGCCCAAACCATGGTATTGGAGTCGGGGCCAGCCCTAAACATGGTATTGGAGGGGGGCAGCCCAAATGATGTTATTGGAGGCGGGGCCAGTGAAAACCATAGTATTGGAGGCGGGGCAAGCCCTAACCATGGTATTGGAGGCGGGGCCAGCCCTAACCATGGTATTGGAGGCGGGGCCAGTGAAAACCATGGTATTGGAGGCGGGGCTAGCCCAACCCATGGTATTGGAGGAGGGGCCAGCCCAAACCATGGTATTGAAGGTGGGGCCATGGTATTGGAGGCGGGGCCAGCCCAAACCATGGTATTGGAGGCAGGGCCATGGTATCAGAGGCGGGGCCAGCCAAAACCATGGTATTGGAGGCGGGGCCAGCCCAAACCATGGTATTGGAGGCGGGGCCAGCCCAAACCATGGTATTGGAGGCGGGGCCAGTGAAAACCATGGTATTGGAGGCGGGGCAAGCCCAAACCATGGTATTGGAGGCGGGGCCAGCCCAAAGCTTGGTATTGGAGGCGGGGCCAGCCCCACCCATGGTATTGGAGGCGGGGCCAGCCCCACCCATGGTATTGGAGGCGGGGCCAGCCCAAACCATGGTATTGGAGGCGGGGCAAGCCCAAACCATGGCATTGGAGGCAGGGCCAGCCCAAACCATGGCATTGTAGGCGGGCCCAGCCCAAACCATGGCATTGGAGGCAGGGCCAGCCCAAACCATGGCATTGTAGGCGGGCCCAGCCCAAACCATGGTATTGGAGGCGGGGCCAGCCCAAACCATGGTATTGGTGGCGGGGCAATGGTATTGGAGGCGGGGCCAGCCCAAACCATGGTATTGGAGGCGGGGCCAGTGAAAACCATGGTATTGGAGGCGGGGCAAGCCCAAACCATGGTATTGGAGGCGTATTGGAGGCGGGGCCAGCCCAAAGCAGCCGAAAGCATGGTATTGGAGGCGGGGCCAGTGAAAACCATGGTATTGGAGGCGGGGCAAGCCCAAACCATGGTATTGGAGGCGTATTGGAGGCGGGGCCAGCCCAAAGCAGCCGAAAGCATGGTATTGGAGGCGGGGCCAGTGAAAACCATGGTATTGGAGGTGGGGCCAGCCCAAACCATGGTATTGGAGGCGGGGCCAGCACAAACCATGGTATTGGAGGCGGGGCCAGCACAAACCATGGTATTGGAGGCGGGGCCAGGGTGGGGCCAGCCCAAACCATGGTATTGGAGGCGGGGCATGGTCATGGTATTGGAGGCGGGGCCATGGTATTGAAGGCGGGATCATGGTATTGGAGTCGCGGGGCCAGCCCAAACCATGGTATTGGAGGCGCGGGGCCAGCCCAAACCATGGTATTGGAGGTGGGGCCAGCCCTAACCATGGTATTGGCGGGGCAGCCCAAACCATGGTATTGGAGGCGGGGCCAGCCCAAGCCATGGTGTTGGAGGCGGGGCCAGCCCACACCATGGTTTTGGAGGCGGGGCCAGCCCAAACCATGGTATTGGAGGCGGGGCCAGCCCAAACCATGGTATTGGAGGCGGGGCCAGCCCAAGCCATGGTATTGGAGGCGGGGCCAGCCCTAACCAAGGTATTGGAGGCGGGGCCAGTGAAAACCATGGTATTGGAGGCGGGGCCAGCCCAAACCATGGTATTGGAGGAGGGGCCAGCCCTAACCATGGTATTGGAGGCGGTGCCGGTGAAAACCATGGTATTGGAGGCGGGGCCATCGTATTGAAGGTGGGACCATGGTATTGGAGGCGGGGCATGGTATTGAAGGCGGGGCCAGCCCTAACCATGGTATTGGAGGCGGGGCCAGCCCTAACCATGGTATTGGAGGCGGGGCAAAAAAACCATGGTATTGGAGGCGGGGCCAGCCCAAACCATGGTATTGGAGGCAGGGCCATGGTATTAGCGGCGGGGCCAGCCAAAACCATGGTATTGGGGGCGGGGCCAGCCAAAACCATGGTATTGGAGGCGGGGCCAGCCCAAACCATGGTATTGGAGGCGGGGCCAGCCCAAACCATGGTATTGGAGGCGGGGCAAGCCAAAACCATGGTATTGGAGGCGGGGCCAGCCCAAACCATGGCATTGTAGGCGGGCCCAGCCCAAACCATGGTATTGGAGGCGGGGCCAGTGAAAACCATGGTATTGGAGGCGGGGCCAGCCCAAACCATGGTATTGGTGGCGGGGCAATGGTATTGGAGGCGGGGCCAGCCCAAACCATGGTATTGGAGGCGGGGCCAGTGAAAACCATGGTATTGGAGGCGGGGCAAGCCCAAACCATGGTATTGGAGGCGTATTGGAGGCGGGGCCAGCCCAAAGCAGCCGAAAGCATGGTATTGGAGGCGGGGCCAGCCCAAACCATGGTATTGGAGGCAGGGCCAGTGAAAACCATGGTATTGGAGGTGGGGCCAGCCCAAACCATGGTATTGGAGGCGGGGCCAGCACAAACCATGGTATTGGAGGCGGGGCCAGGGTGGGGCCAGCCCAAACCATGGTATTGGAGGCGGGGCCATGGTATTGAAGGCGGGGCCATGGTATTGAAGGCGGGGCCATGGTATTGGAGTCGGGGCCAGCCCAAACCATGGTATTGGAGGTGCGGGGCCAGCCCAAACCATGGTTTTGGAGGTGGGGCCAGCCCTAACCATGGTATTGGAGGCGGGGCAGCCCAAACCATGGTATTGGAGGCGGGGCCAGCCCAAGCCATGGTATTGGAGGAGGGGCCAGCCCTAACCATGGTATTGGAGGCGGTGCCGGTGAAAACCATGGTATTGGAGGCGGGGCCATCGTATTGAAGGTGGGACCATGGTATTGGAGGCGGGGCATGGTATTGAAGGCGGGGCCAGCCCAAACCATGGTATTGGAGGCGGTGCCGTTGAAAACCAACGTATTGGATGCAGGGCCATCGTATTGAAGGCGGGACCATGGTATTGGAGGCGGGGCATGGTATTGGAGGCGGGGCCAGCCCTAACCATGGTATTGGAGGCGGGGCAAGCCCAAACCATGGTATTGGAGGCGGGCCATGGAGGCAGGGCCAGCCCAAACCATGGTATTGGAGGCGGGCCACGTGAAAACCATAGTATTGGAGGCCCGGCAAGCCCTAACCATGGTATTGGAGGCGGGGCCAGCCCAAACCATGGTATTGGAGGCGGGGCCAGCCCAAACCATGGTATTGGAGGCGGGGACAGCCCAAACCATGGTATTGGAGGCGGTGCCGGTGAAAACATGGTATTGGAGGCGGGGCCATCTTATTGAAGGCAGGACCATGGTATTGGAGGCGGGGCCAGCCCAAACCATGGTATTGGAGTCGGGGCCAGCCCAAACCATGGTATTGGAGGCGGGCCATGGTATTGGAGGAGGGGCCATGGTATTGGAGGAGGGGCCAGCCCAAACCATGGTATTGGAGGCGGGCCATGAGGCGGGGCCAGCCCAAGCCATGGTATTGGCGGCGGGCCATGGTATTGGAGGTGGGGCCAGCGAAAACCATGGTATTGGAGGCGGGGCCAGCCCAAACCATGGCATTGTAGGCGGGGCCATGGTATTGGAGGCGGGGCCAGCCCAAACCATGGCATTGGAGGCGGGGCTAGCCCAAACCATGGTATTGGGGGCAGGGCCAGCGAAAACCATGGTATTGGAGGCGGGGCCAGCCGAAACCATGGTATTGGAGGCGGGGCAAGCACAAACCATGGTATTGGAGGCGGGGCCAGCCCAAACCATGGTATTGGAGGCGGGACCAGTGAAAACCATGGTATTGGAGGCGGGGCCAGTGAAAACCATGGTATTGGAGGCAGGGCCAGCCCAAACCATGGTATTGGAGGCGGGGCCAGCCCAAACCATGGTATTGGAGGCGGGGCCAGTAAAAACCATGGTATTGGAGGCAGGGCCAGCCCAAACCATGGTATTGGAGGCGGGGCCATGGTATTGGAGGCGGGGCCAGCCCAAAGCATGGTATTGGAGGCGGGGCCAGCCCAAACCATGGTATTGGAGGAGGGGCCAGTGAAAACCATGGTATTGGAGGCGGGGCCAGTGAAAACCATGGTATTGGAGGCAGGGCCAGCCCAAACCATGGTATTGGAGGCGGGGCCAGCCCAAACCATGGTATTGGAGGCGGGGCCAGTAAAAACCATGGTATTGGAGGCAGGGCCAGCCCAAACCATGGTAGTATTGGAGGCGGGGCCAGCCCAAAGCATGGTATTGGAGGCGGGGCCAGCCCAAACCATGGTATTGGAGGAGGGGCCAGTGAAAACCATGGTATTGGAGGCAGGGCCAGCCCAAACCATAGAGGCGGGGCCAGCCCAAACCATGGTATTGGAGGCGGGGCCTGCCAAAACCATGGTATTGGAGGCGGGGCCATGGTATTGGAGGCGGGGCCAGCCCAAACCATGGTGATGGAGTCGGGGACAGCCCAAACCATGGTATTGGAGGCGGGGCCATGGTATTGGAGGAGGGGCCAACCCAAACCATGGTATTGGAGGCGGGCCATCGTATTGAAGGCGGGACCATGGTATTGGAGGCGGGGCCAGCCCAAACCATGGTATTGGAGTCGGGGCCAGCCCTAAACATGGTATTGGAGGCGGGCCAGCCCAAACCATGTTATTGGAGGCGGGGCCAGTGAAAACCATAGTATTGGAGGCGGGGCAAGCCCTAACCATGGTATTGGAGGCGGGGCCAGCCCAAACAATGGTATTGGAGGCGGGGCCAGCCCAAACCATGGCATTGGAGGCGGGCCAGTGAAAACCATGGTATTGGAGGTCAGGCAAGCCCAAACCATGGTATTGGAGTCGGGCCATGGTATTGGAGTCGGGGCCAGCCCAAACCATGGTATTGGAGGCGGGGGCCAGTGAAAACCATGGTATTGGAGGCAGGGCAAGCCCAAACCATGGTATTGGAGGAGGGGCCAGCCCAAACCATGGTATTGGAGGCAGGGCCAGCCAAAACCATGGTATTGGAGGCGGGGCCAGTGAAAACCATGGTATTGGAGGCGGGGCCAGCCCAAACTATGGTATTGGAGGCGGGGCTAGCCCAAACCATGGTATTGGAGGAGGGGCCAACCCAAACCCGGGGCCAGCCCAAACCATGGTATTGGAGGTGGGGCAAGCCCAAACCATGGTATTGGAGGCGGGGCAAGCCCAAACCATGGTATTGGAGGCGGGGCAAGCCCAAACCATGGTATTGGAGGCAGGGCCATGGTATGGGAGGCGGGGCCAGCCAAAACCATGGTAATGGAGGTGGGCCAGCCAAAACCATGGTATTGGAGGTGGGGCAAGCCAAAACCATGGTATTGGAGGCGGGGCCAGTGAAAACCATGGTATTGGAGGCGGGGCAAGCCCAAAGCATGGTATTGGAGGCGGGCCATGGTATTGGAGGCGGGGCTAGCCCAAACCATGGTATTGGAGGCGGGGCCAGTGAAAACCATGGTATTGGAGGCAGGGCCAGCCCAAACCATGGTATTGGAGGAGGGGCCAGTGAAAACCATGGTATTGGAGGCGGGGCCAGTGAAAACCATGGTATTGGAGGCAGGGCCAGCCCAAACCATGGTATTGGAGGCGGGGCCAGCCCAAACCATGGTATTGGAGGCGGGGCCAGTAAAAACCATGGTATTGGAGGCAGGGCCAGCCCAAACCATGGTAGTATTGGAGGCGGGGCAAGCCCAAAGCATGGTATTGGAGGCGGGGCCAGCCCAAACCATGGTATTGGAGGAGGGGCCAGTGAAAACCATGGTATTGGAGGCAGGGCCAGCCCAAACCATAGAGGCGGGGCCAGCCCAAACCATGGTATTGGAGGCGGGGCCTGCCAAAACCATGGTATTGGAGGCGGGGCCATGGTATTGGAGGCGGGGCCAGCCCAAACCATGGTGATGGAGTCGGGGACAGCCCAAACCATGGTATTGGAGGCGGGGCCATGGTATTGGAGGAGGGGCCAACCCAAACCATGGTATTGGAGGCGGGCCATCGTATTGAAGGCGGGACCATGGTATTGGAGGCGGGGCCAGCCCAAACCATGGTATTGGAGTCGGGGCCAGCCCTAAACATGGTATTGGAGGCGGGCCAGCCCAAACCATGTTATTGGAGGCGGGGCCAGTGAAAACCATAGTATTGGAGGCGGGGCAAGCCCTAACCATGGTATTGGAGGCGGGGCCAGCCCAAACAATGGTATTGGAGGCGGGGCCAGCCCAAACCATGGCATTGGAGGCGGGCCAGTGAAAACCATGGTATTGGAGGTCAGGCAAGCCCAAACCATGGTATTGGAGTCGGGCCATGGTATTGGAGTCGGGGCCAGCCCAAACCATGGTATTGGAGGCGGGGGCCAGTGAAAACCATGGTATTGGAGGCAGGGCAAGCCCAAACCATGGTATTGGAGGAGGGGCCAGCCCAAACCATGGTATTGGAGGCAGGGCCAGCCAAAACCATGGTATTGGAGGCGGGGCCAGTGAAAACCATGGTATTGGAGGCGGGGCCAGCCCAAACTATGGTATTGGAGGCGGGGCTAGCCCAAACCATGGTATTGGAGGAGGGGCCAACCCAAACCCGGGGCCAGCCCAAACCATGGTATTGGAGGTGGGGCAAGCCCAAACCATGGTATTGGAGGCGGGGCAAGCCCAAACCATGGTATTGGAGGCGGGGCAAGCCCAAACCATGGTATTGGAGGCAGGGCCATGGTATGGGAGGCGGGGCCAGCCAAAACCATGGTAATGGAGGTGGGCCAGCCAAAACCATGGTATTGGAGGTGGGGCAAGCCAAAACCATGGTATTGGAGGCGGGGCCAGTGAAAACCATGGTATTGGAGGCGGGGCAAGCCCAAAGCATGGTATTGGAGGCGGGCCATGGTATTGGAGGCGGGGCTAGCCCAAACCATGATATTGGAGGCGGGGCCAGCCCAAACCATGGTATTGGAGGCAGGGCCAGCAAAAACCATGGTAATGGAGGCAGGGCCAGCCCAAACCATGGTATTGGAGGCGGGGCCATGGTATTGGAGCAGGGGCCAACCCAAACCATGGTATTGGAAGCGGGGCCATCGTATTGAAGGCGGGACCATGGTATTGGAGGCGGGGCCAGCCCAAACCATGGTATTGGAGTCAGGGCCAACCCTAAACATGGTATTGGAGGCGGGGCCAGCCCAAACCATGTTATTGGAGGGGGGGGCCAGTGAAAACCATAGTATTGGAGGCGGGGCAAGCCCTAACCATGGTATTGGAGGCGGGGCCAGCCCAAACCATGGTATTGGAGGCGGGCCAGTGAAAACCATGGTATTGGGGGCGGGGCAAGCCCAAACCATGGTATTGGAGGCGGGCCATGGTATTGGAGGCGGGGCCAGCCCAAACCATGGTATTGGAGGCGGGGCCAGCCCAAACCATGGTATTGGAGGCAGGCCAGGTGGGGCCAGCCAAAACCATGGTATTGGAGGCGGGGCCAGCCCAAACCATGGTATTGGAGGCGGTGCCATGGTATTGGAGGCGGGGCCAGCCCAAAGCATGGTATTGCAGGAGGGGCCAGCCCAAACCATGGTATTGGAGGCGGTGCCGGTGAAAACCATGGTATTGGAGGCGGGGCCATCGTATTGAAGGCGGGACCATGGTATTGGAGGCGGGGCATGGTATTGGAGGCGGGGCCAGCCCTAACCATGGTATTGGAGGCGGGGCAAGCCCAAACCATGGCATTGGAGGCGGGGCAAGCCCTAACTATGGTATTGGAGGCGGGGCCAGCCCTAACCATGGTATTGGAGGCGGGGCCAGCCCTAACCATGGTATTGGAGGCGGGGCCAGCCCTAACCATGGTATTGGAGGCGGGGCCAGCCCTAACCATGGTATTGGAGGCGGGGCCAGCCCTAACCATGGTATTGGAGGCGGGGCCAGCCCAAACCATGGTATTGGAGGCGGGGCCAGCGGTGGGGCCAGCCCAAACCATGGTATTGGAGGCAGGGCCAGTGAAAACCATGGTATTGGAGGTGGGGCCATGGTGTTGGAGGCGGGGCCAGTGAACTCCATGGCATTGGAGGCGGGGCTAGCCCAAACCATGGTATTGGAGGCAGGGCCAGTGAAAACCATGGTATTGGAGGCGGGGCCAGCCAAAACCATGGTATTGGAGGCGGGGCCAGCCCAAACCATGGCATTGGAGGCGGGGCTAGCCCAAACCATGGTATTGGAGGCAGGGCCGGTGGAAACCATGGTATTGGAGGAAGGGCCAGCCGAAACCATGGTATTGGAGGCGGGGCAAGCACAAACCATGGTATTGGAGGCGGGGCCAGTCCAAACCATGGTATTGGAGGCGGGGCCAGTCCAAACCATGGTATTGGAGGCGGGGCCAGCCCAAACCATGGTATTGGAGGCCGGGCCAGCCCAAACCATGGTATTGGAGGCGGGGCCAGCCCAAACCATGGTATTGGAGGCGGGACATGGTATTGGAGGCGGGGCCAGCCCAAACCATGGTATTGGAGGCGGGGCCAGCCCAAACCATGGTATTGGAGGCGGGGCCAGCCCAAACCATGGTATTGGAGGCGGGGCCAGCCCAAACCATGGTATTGGAGGCGGGGCCAGCCCAAACCATGGTATTGGAGGCGGGGCCAGCCCAAACCATGGTATTGGAGGCGGGGCCAGCCCAAACCATGGTATTGGAGGCAGGGCCAGCCCAAACCATGGTATTGGAGGCGGGGCCAGCGAGGCAGGGCCAGTGAAAACCATGGTATTGGAGGTGGGGCCATGGTGTTGGAGGCGGGGCCAGTGAACTCCATGGCATTGGAGGCGGGGCTAGCCCAAACCATGTTATTGGAGGCAGGGCCAGTGAAAACCATGGTATTGGAGGCGGGGCCAGCCAAAGGCGGGGCCAGCCCAAACCATGGCATTGGAGGCGGGGCTAGCCCAAACCATGGTATTGGAGGCAGGGCCGGTGGAAACCATGGTATTGGAGGAAGGGCCAGCCGAAACCATGGTATTGGAGGCGGGGCAAGCACAAACATGGTATTGGAGGCGGGGCCAGTCCAAACCATGGTATTGGAGGCGGGGCCAGTCCAAACCATGGTATTGGAGGCGGGGCCAGCCCAAACCATGGTATTGGAGGCCGGGCCAGCCCAAACCATGGTATTGGAGGCGGGACATGGTATTGGAGGCCGGGCCAGCCCTAACCATGGTATTGGAGGCGGGGCCAGCCCAAACCATGGTATTGGAGGCGGTGCCGGTGAAAACCATGGTATTGGAGGCGGGGCCAGCCCAAACCATGGTATTGGAGGCGGGGCCAGCCCAAACAATGGTATTGGAGGCGGGGCCAGCCCAAACAATGGTATTGGAGGCGGGGCCAGCCCAAACCATGGTATTGGAGGCGGGGCCCTGGTATTGGAGGCGGGGCTAGCCCAAACCATGGTATTGGAGGAGGGGCCAGCCCAAACCATGGTATTGGAGGCGGGGCCAGCCCAAACCATAGAGGCGGGGCCAGCCCAAACCATGGTATTGGAGGCGGGGCCAGCCCAAACCATGGTATTGGAGGCGGGGCAAGCCCAAACCATGGTATTGGAGGCGGGGCCAGCCCAAACCATAGAGGCGGGGCCAGCCAAAACCATGGTATTGAGGCGGGGCCAGTGAAAACCATGGTATTGGAGGAGGGGGCCAGCCCAAACCATGTTATTGGAGTCGGGCCATGAGGCGGGGCCAGCCCACCATGGTATTGGAGGCGGGGCCAGCCCAAACCATGTATTGGAGGTGGGGCCAGCCAAAACCATGGTATTGGAGGCAGGGCCAGCCCAAACCATGGTATTGGAGGCGGGGCCAGCCCAAACCATGGTATTGGAGGCGGGGCCAGCCCAAACCATGGTATTGGAGGCGGGGCCAGCCCAAACCATGGTATTGGAGGCGGGGCCAGCCCAAACCATGGTATTGGAGGCGGGGCCAGCCCAAACCATGGTATTGGAGGCGGGGCCAGCCCAAACCATGGTATGGGAGGCAGGGCCATGGTATGGGAGGCGGGGCCAGCCAAAACCATGGTATTGGAGGCAGGGCCAGCCAAAACCATGGTATTGGAGGCGGGGCCAGCCAAAACCATGGTATTGGAGGCGGGGCCAGCCAAAACCATGGTATTGGAGGCGGGGCCATGGTATTGGAGGCGGGGCCAGCCCAAACCATGGCATTGGAGGCGGGGCTAGCCCAAACCATGGTATTGGAGGCAGGGCCGGTGGAAACCATGGTATTGGAGGAAGGGCTAGCCCAAACCATGGTATTGGAGGCAGGGCCGGTGGAAACCATGGTATTGGAGGCGGGGCCAGCCAAAACCATGGTATTGGAGGCGGGGCCATGGTATTGGAGGCGGGGCCAGCCCAAACCATGGTATTGGAGGCGGGGCCAGCCCAAACCATGGTATGGGAGGCAGGGCCATGGTATGGGAGGCGGGGCCAGCCAAAACCATGGTATTGGAGGCAGGGCCAGTCCAAACCATGGTATTGGAGGCGGGGCCAGCCCAAACCATGGTATTGGAGGTGCGGGGCCAGCCCAAACCATGGTTTTGGAGGTGGGGCCAGCCCTAACCATGGTATTGGAGGCGGGGCAGCCCAAACCATGGTATTGGAGGCGGGGCCAGCCCAAGCCATGGTATTGGAGGAGGGGCCAGCCCTAACCATGGTATTGGAGGCGGTGCCGGTGAAAACCATGGTATTGGAGGCGGGGCCATCGTATTGAAGGTGGGACCATGGTATTGGAGGCGGGGCATGGTATTGAAGGCGGGGCCAGCCCAAACCATGGTATTGGAGGCGGTGCCGTTGAAAACCAACGTATTGGATGCAGGGCCATCGTATTGAAGGCGGGACCATGGTATTGGAGGCGGGGCATGGTATTGGAGGCGGGGCCAGCCCTAACCATGGTATTGGAGGCGGGGCAAGCCCAAACCATGGTATTGGAGGCGGGCCATGGAGGCAGGGCCAGCCCAAACCATGGTATTGGAGGCGGGCCACGTGAAAACCATAGTATTGGAGGCCCGGCAAGCCCTAACCATGGTATTGGAGGCGGGGCCAGCCCAAACCATGGTATTGGAGGCGGGGCCAGCCCAAACCATGGTATTGGAGGCGGGGACAGCCCAAACCATGGTATTGGAGGCGGTGCCGGTGAAAACATGGTATTGGAGGCGGGGCCATCTTATTGAAGGCAGGACCATGGTATTGGAGGCGGGGCCAGCCCAAACCATGGTATTGGAGTCGGGGCCAGCCCAAACCATGGTATTGGAGGCGGGCCATGGTATTGGAGGAGGGGCCATGGTATTGGAGGAGGGGCCAGCCCAAACCATGGTATTGGAGGCGGGCCATGAGGCGGGGCCAGCCCAAGCCATGGTATTGGCGGCGGGCCATGGTATTGGAGGTGGGGCCAGCGAAAACCATGGTATTGGAGGCGGGGCCAGCCCAAACCATGGCATTGTAGGCGGGGCCATGGTATTGGAGGCGGGGCCAGCCCAAACCATGGCATTGGAGGCGGGGCTAGCCCAAACCATGGTATTGGGGGCAGGGCCAGCGAAAACCATGGTATTGGAGGCGGGGCCAGCCGAAACCATGGTATTGGAGGCGGGGCAAGCACAAACCATGGTATTGGAGGCGGGGCCAGCCCAAACCATGGTATTGGAGGCGGGACCAGTGAAAACCATGGTATTGGAGGCGGGGCCAGTGAAAACCATGGTATTGGAGGCAGGGCCAGCCCAAACCATGGTATTGGAGGCGGGGCCAGCCCAAACCATGGTATTGGAGGCGGGGCCAGTAAAAACCATGGTATTGGAGGCAGGGCCAGCCCAAACCATGGTATTGGAGGCGGGGCCATGGTATTGGAGGCGGGGCCAGCCCAAAGCATGGTATTGGAGGCGGGGCCAGCCCAAACCATGGTATTGGAGGAGGGGCCAGTGAAAACCATGGTATTGGAGGCGGGGCCAGTGAAAACCATGGTATTGGAGGCAGGGCCAGCCCAAACCATGGTATTGGAGGCGGGGCCAGCCCAAACCATGGTATTGGAGGCGGGGCCAGTAAAAACCATGGTATTGGAGGCAGGGCCAGCCCAAACCATGGTAGTATTGGAGGCGGGGCCAGCCCAAAGCATGGTATTGGAGGCGGGGCCAGCCCAAACCATGGTATTGGAGGAGGGGCCAGTGAAAACCATGGTATTGGAGGCAGGGCCAGCCCAAACCATAGAGGCGGGGCCAGCCCAAACCATGGTATTGGAGGCGGGGCCTGCCAAAACCATGGTATTGGAGGCGGGGCCATGGTATTGGAGGCGGGGCCAGCCCAAACCATGGTGATGGAGTCGGGGACAGCCCAAACCATGGTATTGGAGGCGGGGCCATGGTATTGGAGGAGGGGCCAACCCAAACCATGGTATTGGAGGCGGGCCATCGTATTGAAGGCGGGACCATGGTATTGGAGGCGGGGCCAGCCCAAACCATGGTATTGGAGTCGGGGCCAGCCCTAAACATGGTATTGGAGGCGGGCCAGCCCAAACCATGTTATTGGAGGCGGGGCCAGTGAAAACCATAGTATTGGAGGCGGGGCAAGCCCTAACCATGGTATTGGAGGCGGGGCCAGCCCAAACAATGGTATTGGAGGCGGGGCCAGCCCAAACCATGGCATTGGAGGCGGGCCAGTGAAAACCATGGTATTGGAGGTCAGGCAAGCCCAAACCATGGTATTGGAGTCGGGCCATGGTATTGGAGTCGGGGCCAGCCCAAACCATGGTATTGGAGGCGGGGGCCAGTGAAAACCATGGTATTGGAGGCAGGGCAAGCCCAAACCATGGTATTGGAGGAGGGGCCAGCCCAAACCATGGTATTGGAGGCAGGGCCAGCCAAAACCATGGTATTGGAGGCGGGGCCAGTGAAAACCATGGTATTGGAGGCGGGGCCAGCCCAAACTATGGTATTGGAGGCGGGGCTAGCCCAAACCATGGTATTGGAGGAGGGGCCAACCCAAACCCGGGGCCAGCCCAAACCATGGTATTGGAGGTGGGGCAAGCCCAAACCATGGTATTGGAGGCGGGGCAAGCCCAAACCATGGTATTGGAGGCGGGGCAAGCCCAAACCATGGTATTGGAGGCAGGGCCATGGTATGGGAGGCGGGGCCAGCCAAAACCATGGTAATGGAGGTGGGCCAGCCAAAACCATGGTATTGGAGGTGGGGCAAGCCAAAACCATGGTATTGGAGGCGGGGCCAGTGAAAACCATGGTATTGGAGGCGGGGCAAGCCCAAAGCATGGTATTGGAGGCGGGCCATGGTATTGGAGGCGGGGCTAGCCCAAACCATGGTATTGGAGGCGGGGCCAGTGAAAACCATGGTATTGGAGGCAGGGCCAGCCCAAACCATGGTATTGGAGGAGGGGCCAGTGAAAACCATGGTATTGGAGGCGGGGCCAGTGAAAACCATGGTATTGGAGGCAGGGCCAGCCCAAACCATGGTATTGGAGGCGGGGCCAGCCCAAACCATGGTATTGGAGGCGGGGCCAGTAAAAACCATGGTATTGGAGGCAGGGCCAGCCCAAACCATGGTAGTATTGGAGGCGGGGCAAGCCCAAAGCATGGTATTGGAGGCGGGGCCAGCCCAAACCATGGTATTGGAGGAGGGGCCAGTGAAAACCATGGTATTGGAGGCAGGGCCAGCCCAAACCATAGAGGCGGGGCCAGCCCAAACCATGGTATTGGAGGCGGGGCCTGCCAAAACCATGGTATTGGAGGCGGGGCCATGGTATTGGAGGCGGGGCCAGCCCAAACCATGGTGATGGAGTCGGGGACAGCCCAAACCATGGTATTGGAGGCGGGGCCATGGTATTGGAGGAGGGGCCAACCCAAACCATGGTATTGGAGGCGGGCCATCGTATTGAAGGCGGGACCATGGTATTGGAGGCGGGGCCAGCCCAAACCATGGTATTGGAGTCGGGGCCAGCCCTAAACATGGTATTGGAGGCGGGCCAGCCCAAACCATGTTATTGGAGGCGGGGCCAGTGAAAACCATAGTATTGGAGGCGGGGCAAGCCCTAACCATGGTATTGGAGGCGGGGCCAGCCCAAACAATGGTATTGGAGGCGGGGCCAGCCCAAACCATGGCATTGGAGGCGGGCCAGTGAAAACCATGGTATTGGAGGTCAGGCAAGCCCAAACCATGGTATTGGAGTCGGGCCATGGTATTGGAGTCGGGGCCAGCCCAAACCATGGTATTGGAGGCGGGGGCCAGTGAAAACCATGGTATTGGAGGCAGGGCAAGCCCAAACCATGGTATTGGAGGAGGGGCCAGCCCAAACCATGGTATTGGAGGCAGGGCCAGCCAAAACCATGGTATTGGAGGCGGGGCCAGTGAAAACCATGGTATTGGAGGCGGGGCCAGCCCAAACTATGGTATTGGAGGCGGGGCTAGCCCAAACCATGGTATTGGAGGAGGGGCCAACCCAAACCCGGGGCCAGCCCAAACCATGGTATTGGAGGTGGGGCAAGCCCAAACCATGGTATTGGAGGCGGGGCAAGCCCAAACCATGGTATTGGAGGCGGGGCAAGCCCAAACCATGGTATTGGAGGCAGGGCCATGGTATGGGAGGCGGGGCCAGCCAAAACCATGGTAATGGAGGTGGGCCAGCCAAAACCATGGTATTGGAGGTGGGGCAAGCCAAAACCATGGTATTGGAGGCGGGGCCAGTGAAAACCATGGTATTGGAGGCGGGGCAAGCCCAAAGCATGGTATTGGAGGCGGGCCATGGTATTGGAGGCGGGGCTAGCCCAAACCATGATATTGGAGGCGGGGCCAGCCCAAACCATGGTATTGGAGGCAGGGCCAGCAAAAACCATGGTAATGGAGGCAGGGCCAGCCCAAACCATGGTATTGGAGGCGGGGCCATGGTATTGGAGCAGGGGCCAACCCAAACCATGGTATTGGAAGCGGGGCCATCGTATTGAAGGCGGGACCATGGTATTGGAGGCGGGGCCAGCCCAAACCATGGTATTGGAGTCAGGGCCAACCCTAAACATGGTATTGGAGGCGGGGCCAGCCCAAACCATGTTATTGGAGGGGGGGGCCAGTGAAAACCATAGTATTGGAGGCGGGGCAAGCCCTAACCATGGTATTGGAGGCGGGGCCAGCCCAAACCATGGTATTGGAGGCGGGCCAGTGAAAACCATGGTATTGGGGGCGGGGCAAGCCCAAACCATGGTATTGGAGGCGGGCCATGGTATTGGAGGCGGGGCCAGCCCAAACCATGGTATTGGAGGCGGGGCCAGCCCAAACCATGGTATTGGAGGCAGGCCAGGTGGGGCCAGCCAAAACCATGGTATTGGAGGCGGGGCCAGCCCAAACCATGGTATTGGAGGCGGTGCCATGGTATTGGAGGCGGGGCCAGCCCAAAGCATGGTATTGCAGGAGGGGCCAGCCCAAACCATGGTATTGGAGGCGGTGCCGGTGAAAACCATGGTATTGGAGGCGGGGCCATCGTATTGAAGGCGGGACCATGGTATTGGAGGCGGGGCATGGTATTGGAGGCGGGGCCAGCCCTAACCATGGTATTGGAGGCGGGGCAAGCCCAAACCATGGCATTGGAGGCGGGGCAAGCCCTAACTATGGTATTGGAGGCGGGGCCAGCCCTAACCATGGTATTGGAGGCGGGGCCAGCCCTAACCATGGTATTGGAGGCGGGGCCAGCCCTAACCATGGTATTGGAGGCGGGGCCAGCCCTAACCATGGTATTGGAGGCGGGGCCAGCCCAAACCATGGTATTGGAGGCGGGGCCAGCGGTGGGGCCAGCCCAAACCATGGTATTGGAGGCAGGGCCAGTGAAAACCATGGTATTGGAGGTGGGGCCATGGTGTTGGAGGCGGGGCCAGTGAACTCCATGGCATTGGAGGCGGGGCTAGCCCAAACCATGGTATTGGAGGCAGGGCCAGTGAAAACCATGGTATTGGAGGCGGGGCCAGCCAAAACCATGGTATTGGAGGCGGGGCCAGCCCAAACCATGGCATTGGAGGCGGGGCTAGCCCAAACCATGGTATTGGAGGCAGGGCCGGTGGAAACCATGGTATTGGAGGAAGGGCCAGCCGAAACCATGGTATTGGAGGCGGGGCAAGCACAAACCATGGTATTGGAGGCGGGGCCAGTCCAAACCATGGTATTGGAGGCGGGGCCAGTCCAAACCATGGTATTGGAGGCGGGGCCAGCCCAAACCATGGTATTGGAGGCCGGGCCAGCCCAAACCATGGTATTGGAGGCGGGGCCAGCCCAAACCATGGTATTGGAGGCGGGACATGGTATTGGAGGCGGGGCCAGCCCAAACCATGGTATTGGAGGCGGGGCCAGCCCAAACCATGGTATTGGAGGCGGGGCCAGCCCAAACCATGGTATTGGAGGCGGGGCCAGCCCAAACCATGGTATTGGAGGCGGGGCCAGCCCAAACCATGGTATTGGAGGCGGGGCCAGCCCAAACCATGGTATTGGAGGCGGGGCCAGCCCAAACCATGGTATTGGAGGCAGGGCCAGCCCAAACCATGGTATTGGAGGCGGGGCCAGCGAGGCAGGGCCAGTGAAAACCATGGTATTGGAGGTGGGGCCATGGTGTTGGAGGCGGGGCCAGTGAACTCCATGGCATTGGAGGCGGGGCTAGCCCAAACCATGTTATTGGAGGCAGGGCCAGTGAAAACCATGGTATTGGAGGCGGGGCCAGCCAAAGGCGGGGCCAGCCCAAACCATGGCATTGGAGGCGGGGCTAGCCCAAACCATGGTATTGGAGGCAGGGCCGGTGGAAACCATGGTATTGGAGGAAGGGCCAGCCGAAACCATGGTATTGGAGGCGGGGCAAGCACAAACATGGTATTGGAGGCGGGGCCAGTCCAAACCATGGTATTGGAGGCGGGGCCAGTCCAAACCATGGTATTGGAGGCGGGGCCAGCCCAAACCATGGTATTGGAGGCCGGGCCAGCCCAAACCATGGTATTGGAGGCGGGACATGGTATTGGAGGCCGGGCCAGCCCTAACCATGGTATTGGAGGCGGGGCCAGCCCAAACCATGGTATTGGAGGCGGTGCCGGTGAAAACCATGGTATTGGAGGCGGGGCCAGCCCAAACCATGGTATTGGAGGCGGGGCCAGCCCAAACAATGGTATTGGAGGCGGGGCCAGCCCAAACAATGGTATTGGAGGCGGGGCCAGCCCAAACCATGGTATTGGAGGCGGGGCCCTGGTATTGGAGGCGGGGCTAGCCCAAACCATGGTATTGGAGGAGGGGCCAGCCCAAACCATGGTATTGGAGGCGGGGCCAGCCCAAACCATAGAGGCGGGGCCAGCCCAAACCATGGTATTGGAGGCGGGGCCAGCCCAAACCATGGTATTGGAGGCGGGGCAAGCCCAAACCATGGTATTGGAGGCGGGGCCAGCCCAAACCATAGAGGCGGGGCCAGCCAAAACCATGGTATTGAGGCGGGGCCAGTGAAAACCATGGTATTGGAGGAGGGGGCCAGCCCAAACCATGTTATTGGAGTCGGGCCATGAGGCGGGGCCAGCCCACCATGGTATTGGAGGCGGGGCCAGCCCAAACCATGTATTGGAGGTGGGGCCAGCCAAAACCATGGTATTGGAGGCAGGGCCAGCCCAAACCATGGTATTGGAGGCGGGGCCAGCCCAAACCATGGTATTGGAGGCGGGGCCAGCCCAAACCATGGTATTGGAGGCGGGGCCAGCCCAAACCATGGTATTGGAGGCGGGGCCAGCCCAAACCATGGTATTGGAGGCGGGGCCAGCCCAAACCATGGTATTGGAGGCGGGGCCAGCCCAAACCATGGTATGGGAGGCAGGGCCATGGTATGGGAGGCGGGGCCAGCCAAAACCATGGTATTGGAGGCAGGGCCAGCCAAAACCATGGTATTGGAGGCGGGGCCAGCCAAAACCATGGTATTGGAGGCGGGGCCAGCCAAAACCATGGTATTGGAGGCGGGGCCATGGTATTGGAGGCGGGGCCAGCCCAAACCATGGCATTGGAGGCGGGGCTAGCCCAAACCATGGTATTGGAGGCAGGGCCGGTGGAAACCATGGTATTGGAGGAAGGGCTAGCCCAAACCATGGTATTGGAGGCAGGGCCGGTGGAAACCATGGTATTGGAGGCGGGGCCAGCCAAAACCATGGTATTGGAGGCGGGGCCATGGTATTGGAGGCGGGGCCAGCCCAAACCATGGTATTGGAGGCGGGGCCAGCCCAAACCATGGTATGGGAGGCAGGGCCATGGTATGGGAGGCGGGGCCAGCCAAAACCATGGTATTGGAGGCAGGGCCAGTCCAAACCATGGTATTGGAGGCGGGGCCAGCCCAAACCATGGTATTGGAGGCCGGGCCAGCCCAAACCATGGTATTGGAGGCCGGGCCAGCCCAAACCATGGTATTGGAGGCGGGACATGGTATTGGAGGCGGGGCCAGCCCAAACCATGGTATTGGAGGCGGGGCCAGCCCAAACCATGGTATTGGAGGCGGGGCCAGCCCAAACCATGGTATTGGAGGCGGGGCCAGCCCAAACCATGGTATTGGAGGCGGGGCCAGCCCAAACCATGGTATTGGAGGCAGGGCCAGCCCAAACCATGGTATTGGAGGCGGGGCCCTGGTATTGGAGGCGGGGCTAGCCCAAACCATGGTATTGGAGGAGGGGCCAGCCCAAACCATGGTATTGGAGGAGGGGCCAGTGAAAACCATGGTATTGGAGGCGGGGCCAGCCCAAACCATAGAGGCGGGGCCAGCCCAAACCATGGTATTGGAGGCGGGGCCAGCCCAAACCATGGTATTGGAGGCGGGGCCAGCCCAAACCATGGTATTGGAGGCGGGGCCATGGTATTGGAGGCGGGGCCAGCCCAAACCATGGTATTGGAGGCAGGGCCAGCCCAAACCATGGTATTGGAGGCGGGGCCAGCCCAAACCATGGTATTGGAGGCGGGGCCAGCCCAAACCATGGTATTGGAGGCAGGGCCATGGTATGGGAGGCGGGGCCAGCCAAAACCATGGTATTGGAGGCGGGGCCAGCCATGGAGGCGGGTCAAGCCCAAACCATGGTATTGGAGGCAGGGCAAGCCCAAACCATGGTATTGGAGGCGGGGCCATTGAAAACCATGATATTGGAGACGGGGCAAGCCCAAAGCATGGTATTGGAGGCGGGCCATGGTATTGGAGGCGGGGCCAGCCCAAACCATGGTATTGGAGGCGGGGCCGGTGAAAACCATGGTATTGGAGGCGGTGCCGGTGAAAACCATGGTATTGGAGGCGGGGCCAGCCCAAACCATGGTATTGGAGGCGGGGCCAGACCAAACCATGGTATTGGAGGCGGGGCCAGCCCAAACCATGGTATTGGAGGCGGGGCCAGCGAAAACCATGGTATTGGAGGCGGGGCCAGCGAAAACCATGGTATTGGAGGCGGGGCCAGCCCAAACCATGGTATTGGAGGCGGGGCCATGGTATTGGAGGCGGGGCCAGCCCAAACCATGGTATTGGAGGCGGGCCAGCCAAAACCATGGGAGGCAGGGCCAGCCAAAACCATTGTATTGGAGGCGGGGCTAGCCAAAACTATGGTATTGGAGGCGGGGCCATGGTATTGGAGGCGGGGCCAGCCCAAACCATGGTATTGGAGACGGTGCCAGCCAAAACCATGGTATTGGAGGCGGGGCCAGCCAAAACCATGGTATTGGAGGCGGGGCCAGCCAAAACCATGGTATTGGAGGCGGGCCAGCCCAAACCATGGTATTGGAGGCAGGGCCAGCCCAAACCATGGTATTGGAGGCAGGGCCAGCCCAAACCATGGTATTGGAGGCAGGGCCAGCCCAAACCATGGTATTGGAGGCGGGGCCATGGTATTGGAGGCGGGGCCAGCCCAAACCATGGTATTGGAGGAGGGGCCAGTGAAAACCATGGTATTGGAGGCGGGGCCAGCCCAAACCATAGAGGCGGGGCCAGCCCAAACCATGGTATTGGAGGCGGGGCCAGCCCAAACCATGGTATTGGAGGAGGGGCCAGTGAAAACCATGGTATTGGAGGCGGGGCCAGCCCAAACCATAGAGGCGGGGCCAGCCCAAACCATGGTATTGGAGGCGGGGCCAGCCCAAACCATGGTATTGAGGCGGGGCCAGTGAAAACCATGGTATTGGAGGAGGGGGCCAGCCCAAACCATGGTATTGGAGGCGGGCCATGAGGCGGGGCCAGCCCACCATGGTATTGGAGGCGGGGCCAGCCCAAACCATGGTATTGGAGGCGGGGCCATGGTATTGGGGGCGGGGCCAGCCCAAACCATGGTATTGGAGGCAGGGCCAGCCCAAACCATGGTATTGGAGGCGGGGCCAGCCCAAACCATGGTATTGGAGGCAGGGCCATGGTATGGGAGGCGGGGCCAGCCCAAACCATGGTATTGGAGGTGGGGCCAGCCAAAACCATGGTATTGGAGGCAGGGCCAGCGAAAACCATGGTATTGGAGGCAGGGCCAGCCCAAACCATGGTATTGGAGGCGGGGCCATGGTATTGGAGGCGGGGCCAGCCCAAACCATGGTATTGGAGGCGGGGCCAGCCCAAACCATGGTATTGGAGGCGGGGCCAGCCCAAACCATGGTATTGGAGGCAGGGCCATGGTATGGGAGGCGGGGCCAGCCAAAACCATGGTATTGGAGGCGGGGCCAGCCATGGAGGCGGGTCAAGCCCAAACCATGGTATTGGAGGCAGGGCAAGCCCAAACCATGGTATTGGAGGCGGGGCCATTGAAAACCATGATATTGGAGACGGGGCAAGCCCAAAGCATGGTATTGGAGGCGGGGCAAGGTATTGGAGGCGGGGCCAGCCCAAACCATGGTATTGGAGGCGGGGCTGGTGAAAACCATGGTATTGGAGGCGGTGTCGGTGAAAACCATGGTATTGGAGGCGGGGCCAGCCCAAACCATGGTATTGGAGGCGGGGCCAGACCAAACCATGGTATTGGAGGCGGGGCCAGCGAAAACCATGGTATTGGAGGCGGGGCCAGCGAAAACCATGGTATTGGAGGCGGGGCCATGGTATTGGAGGCGGGGCCAGCCCAAACCATGGTATTGGAGGCGGGGCCATGGTATTGGAGGCGGGCCAGCCAAAACCATGGGAGGCAGGGCCAGCCAAAACCATTGTATTGGAGGCGGGGCTAGCCAAAACTATGGTATTGGAGGCGGGACCATGGTATTGGAGGCGGGGCCAGCCCAAACCATGGTATTGGAGACGGTGCCAGCCAAAACCATGGTATTGGAGGCGGGGCCAGCCAAAACCATGGTATTGGAGGCGGGGCCATGGTATTGAGGCGGGCCAGCCAAAACCATGGTATTGGAGGCAGGGCCAGCCCAAACCATGGTATTGGAGGCGGGCCAGCCCAAACCATGGTATTGGAGGCAGGGCCAGCCCAAACCATGGTATTGGAGGCAGGGCCAGCCCAAACCATGGTATTGGAGGCGGGGCCATGGTATTGGAGGCGGGGCCAGACCAAACCATGGTATTGGAGGCGGGGCATGGTCATGGTATTGAAGGCGGGGCCATGGTATTGAAGGCGGGGCCATGGTATTGAAGGCGGGGCCATGGTATTGAAGGCGGGGCCAGCCCAAACCATGGTATTGGAGGCAGGGCCAGCCCAAACCATGGTATTGGAGGCAGGGCCAGCCCAAACCATGGTATTGGAGGCGGGGCCATGGTATTGGAGGCGGGGCCAGCCCAAAGCATGGTATTGGAGGCGGGGCCAGCCCAAACCATGGTATTGGAGGAGGGGCCAGTGAAAACCATGGTATTGGAGGCGGGGCCAGTGAAAACCATGGTATTGGAGGCAGGGCCAGCCCAAACCATGGTATTGGAGGCGGGGCCAGCCCAAACCATGGTATTGGAGGCGGGGCCAGTAAAAACCATGGTATTGGAGGCAGGGCCAGCCCAAACCATGGTATTGGAGGCGGGCCATGGTATTGGAGGCGGGGCCAGCCCAAAGCATGGTATTGGAGGCGGGGCCAGTGAAAACCATGGTATTGGAGGCAGGGCCAGCCCAAACCATAGAGGCGGGGCCAGCCCAAACCATGGTATTGGAGGCGGGGCCTGCCAAAACCATGGTATTGGAGGCAGGGCCATGGTATTGGAGGCGGGGCCAGCCCAAACCATGGTATTGGAGGCGGGGTCATGGTATTGGAGGAGGGGCCAACCCAAACCATGGTATTGGAGGCGGGCCATCGTATTGAAGGCGGGACCATGGTATTGGAGGCGGGGCCAGCCCAAACCATGGTATTGGAGTCGGGGCCAGCCCTAAACATGGTATTGGAGGCGGGCCAGCCCAAACCATGTTATTGGAGGCGGGGCCAGTGAAAACCATAGTATTGGAGGCGGGGCAAGCCCTAACCATGGTATTGGAGGCGGGGCCAGCCCAAACAATGGTATTGGAGGCGGGGCCAGCCCAAACCATGGCATTGGAGGCGGGCCAGTGAAAACCATGGTATTGGAGGTCGGGCAAGTCCAAACCATGGTATTGGAGTCGGGCCATGGTATTGGAGTCGGGGCCAGCCCAAATCATGGTATTGGAGGCGGGGGCCAGTGAAAACCATGGTATTGGAGGCAGGGCAAGCCCAAACCATGGTATTGGAGGAGGGGCCAGCCCAAACCATGGTATTGGAGGCAGGGCCAGCCAAAACCATGGTATTGGAGGCGGGGCCAGTGAAAACCATGGTATTGGAGGCGGGGCCATGGTATTGGAGGCGGGGCCAGCCCAAACTATGGTATTGGAGGCGGGGCTAGCCCAAACCATGGTATTGGAGGAGGGGCCAACCCAAACCCGGGGCCAGCCCAAACCATGGTATTGGAGGTGGGGCAAGCCCAAACCATGGTATTGGAGGCGGGGCAAGCCCAAACCATGGTATTGGAGGCGGGGCAAGCCCAAACCATGGTATTGGAGGCAGGGCCATGGTATGGGAGGCGGGGCCAGCCAAAACCATGGTAATGGAGGTGGGCCAGCCAAAACCATGGTATTGGAGGTGGGGCAAGCCAAAACCATGGTATTGGAGGCGGGGCCAGTGAAAACCATGGTATTGGAGGCGGGGCAAGCCCAAAGCATGGTATTGGAGGCGGGCCATGGTATTGGAGGCGGGGCCAGCCCAAACCATGGTATTGGAGGCGGGGCCAGCCCAAACCATGGTATTGGAGGCAGGGCCAGCGAAAACCATGGTAATGGAGGCAGGGCCAGCCCAAACCATGGTATTGGAGGCGGGGCCATGGTATTGGAGCAGGGGCCAACCCAAACCATGGTATTGGAAGCGGGGCCATCGTATTGAAGGCGGGACCATGGTATTGGAGGCGGGGCCAGCCCAAACCATGGTATTGGAGTCAGGGCCAACCCCTAAACATGGTATTGGAGGCGGGGCCAGCCCAAACCATGGTATTGGAGGCGGGGCCAGCCCAAACCATGGTATTGGAGGCAGGGCCAGCGAAAACCATGGTAATGGAGGCAGGGCCAGCCCAAACCATGGTATTGGAGGCGGGGCCATGGTATTGGAGCAGGGGCCAACCCAAACCATGGTATTGGAAGCGGGGCCATCGTATTGAAGGCGGGACCATGGTATTGGAGGCGGGGCCAGCCCAAACCATGATATTGGAGTCAGGGCCAACCCCTAAACATGGTATTGGAGGCGGGGCCAGCCCAAACCATGTTATTGGAGGGGGGGCCAGTGAAAACCATAGTATTGGAGGCGGGGCAAGCCCTAACCATGGTATTGGAGGCGGGGCCAGCCCAAACCATGGTATTGGAGGCGGGCCAGTGAAAACCATGGTATTGGGGGCGGGGCAAGCCCAAACCATGGTATTGGAGGCGGGCCATGGTATTGGAGGCGGGGCCAGCCCAAACCATGGTATTGGAGGCGGGGCCAGCCCAAACCATGGTATTGGAGGCAGGCCAGGTGGGGCCAGCCAAAACCATGGTATTGGAGGCGGGGCCAGCCCAAACCATGGTATTGGAGGCGGTGCCATGGTATTGGAGGCGGGGCCAGCCCAAAGCATGGTATTGCAGGAGGGGCCAGCCCAAACCATGGTATTGGAGGCGGTGCCGGTGAAAACCATGGTATTGGAGGCGGGGCCATCGTATTGAAGGCGGGACCATGGTATTGGAGGCGGGGCATGGTATTGGAGGCGGGGCCAGCCCTAACCATGGTATTGGAGGCGGGGCTAGCCAAAACTATGGTATTGGAGGCGGGGCCATGGTATTGGAGGCGGGGCCAGCCCAAACCATGGTATTGGAGACGGTGCCAGCCAAAACCATGGTATTGGAGGCGGGGCCAGCCAAAACCATGGTATTGGAGGCGGGGCCATGGTATTGAGGCGGGCCAGCCAAAACCATGGTATTGGAGGCAGGGCCAGCCCAAACCATGGTATTGGAGGCGGGCCAGCCCAAACCATGGTATTGGAGGCAGGGCCAGCCCAAACCATGGTATTGGAGGCAGGGCCAGCCCAAACCATGGTATTGGAGGCGGGGCCATGGTATTGGAGGCGGGGCCAGACCAAACCATGGTATTGGAGGCGGGGCCAGACCAAACCATGGTATTGGAGGCGGGGCCAGACCAAACCATGGTATTGGAGGCGGGGCCAGTAAAAACCATGGTATTGGAGGCAGGGCCAGCCCAAACCATGGTATTGGAGGCGGGGCCATGGTATTGGAGGCGGGGCCAGCCCAAAGCATGGTATTGGAGGCGGGGCCAGCCCAAACCATGGTATTGGAGGAGGGGCCAGTGAAAACCATGGTATTGGAGGCGGGGCCAGTGAAAACCATGGTATTGGAGGCAGGGCCAGCCCAAACCATGGTATTGGAGGCGGGGCCAGCCCAAACCATGGTATTGGAGGCGGGGCCAGTAAAAACCATGGTATTGGAGGCAGGGCCAGCCCAAACCATGGTATTGGAGGCGGGCCATGGTATTGGAGGCGGGGCCAGCCCAAAGCATGGTATTGGAGGCGGGGCCAGCCCAAACCATGGTATTGGAGGAGGGGCCAGTGAAAACCATGGTATTGGAGGCAGGGCCAGCCCAAACCATAGAGGCGGGGCCAGCCCAAACCATGGTATTGGAGGCGGGGCCTGCCAAAACCATGGTATTGGAGGCGGGGCCATGGTATTGGAGGCGGGACCAGCCCAAACCATGGTATTGGAGGCGGGGCCATGGTATTGGAGGAGGGGCCAACCCAAACCATGGTATTGGAGGCGGGCCATCGTATTGAAGGCGGGACCAGCCCAAACCATGGTATTGGAGGCGGGGCCATGGTATTGGAGGAGGGGCCAGCCCAAACCATGGTATTGGAGGCGGGGCCAGCCCAAACCATGGTATTGGAGTCGGGGCCAGCCCTAAACATGGTATTGGAGGCGGGCCAGCCCAAACCATGTTATTGGAGGCGGGGCCAGTGAAAACCATAGTATTGGAGGCGGGGCAAGCCCTAACCATGGTATTGGAGGCGGGGCCAGCCCAAACAATGGTATTGGAGGCGGGGCCAGCCCAAACCATGGCATTGGAGGCGGGCCAGTGAAAACCATGGTATTGGAGGTCGGGCAAGCCCAAACCATGGTATTGGAGTCGGGCCATGGTATTGGAGTCGGGGCCAGCCCAAATCATGGTATTGGAGGCGGGGGCCAGTGAAAACCATGGTATTGGAGGCAGGGCAAGCCCAAACCATGGTATTGGAGGCAGGGCAAGCCCAAACCATGGTATTGGAGGCAGGGCCAGCCAAAACCATGGTATTGGAGGCGGGGCCAGTGAAAACCATGGTATTGGAGGCGGGGCCATGGTATTGGAGGCGGGGCCAGCCCAAACTATGGTATTGGAGGCGGGGCTAGCCCAAACCATGGTATTGGAGGAGGGGCCAACCCAAACCCGGGGCCAGCCCAAACCATGGTATTGGAGGTGGGGCAAGCCCAAACCATGGTATTGGAGGCGGGGCAAGCCCAAACCATGGTATTGGAGGCGGGGCAAGCCCAAACCATGGTATTGGAGGCAGGGCCATGGTATGGGAGGCGGGGCCAGCCAAAACCATGGTAATGGAGGTGGGCCAGCCAAAACCATGGTATTGGAGGTGGGGCAAGCCAAAACCATGGTATTGGAGGCGGGGCCAGTGAAAACCATGGTATTGGAGGCGGGGCAAGCCCAAAGCATGGTATTGGAGGCGGGCCATGGTATTGGAGGCGGGGCCAGCCCAAACCATGGTATTGGAGGCGGGGCCAGCCCAAACCATGGTATTGGAGGCAGGGCCAGCGAAAACCATGGTAATGGAGGCAGGGCCAGCCCAAACCATGGTATTGGAGGCGGGGCCATGGTATTGGAGCAGGGGCCAACCCAAACCATGGTATTGGAAGCGGGGCCATCGTATTGAAGGCGGGACCATGGTATTGGAGGCGGGGCCAGCCCAAACCATGATATTGGAGTCAGGGCCAACCCCTAAACATGGTATTGGAGGCGGGGCCAGCCCAAACCATGTTATTGGAGGGGGGCCAGTGAAAACCATAGTATTGGAGGCGGGGCAAGCCCTAACCATGGTATTGGAGGCGGGGCCAGCCCAAACCATGGTATTGGAGGCGGGCCAGTGAAAACCATGGTATTGGGGGCGGGGCAAGCCCAAACCATGGTATTGGAGGCGGGCCATGGTATTGGAGGCGGGGCCAGCCCAAACCATGGTATTGGAGGCGGGGCCAGCCCAAACCATGGTATTGGAGGCAGGCCAGGTGGGGCCAGCCAAAACCATGGTATTGGAGGCGGGGCCAGCCCAAACCATGGTATTGGAGGCGGTGCCATGGTATTGGAGGCGGGGCCAGCCCAAAGCATGGTATTGCAGGAGGGGCCAGCCCAAACCATGGTATTGGAGGCGGTGCCGGTGAAAACCATGGTATTGGAGGCGGGGCCATCGTATTGAAGGCGGGACCATGGTATTGGAGGCGGGGCATGGTATTGGAGGCGGGGCCAGCCCTAACCATGGTATTGGAGGCGGGGCAAGCCCAAACCATGGCATTGGAGGCGGGGCAAGCCCTAACTATGGTATTGGAGGCGGGGCCAGCCCTAACCATGGTATTGGAGGCGGGGCCAGCCCTAACCATGGTATTGGAGGCGGGGCCAGCCCTAACCATGGTATTGGAGGCGGGGCCAGCCCTAACCATGGTATTGGAGGCGGGGCCAGCCCAAACCATGGTATTGGAGGCGGGGCCAGCGGTGGGGCCAGCCCAAACCATGGTATTGGAGGCAGGGCCAGTGAAAACCATGTTATTGGAGGCGGGGCCAGCCAAAACCATGGTATTGGAGGCGGGGCCAGCCCAAACCATGGCATTGGAGGCGGGGCTAGCCCAAACCATGGTATTGGAGGCAGGGCCGGTGGAAACCATGGTATTGGAGGAAGGGCCAGCCGAAACCATGGTATTGGAGGCGGGGCAAGCACAAACCATGGTATTGGAAGCGGGGCCAGTCCAAACCATGGTATTGGAGGCGGGGCCAGTCCAAACCATGGTATTGGAGGCGGGGCCAGTCCAAACCATGGTATTGGAGGCGGGGCCAGTCCAAACCATGGTATTGGAGGCGGGGCCAGCCCAAACCATGGTATTGGAGGCCGGGCCAGCCCAAACCATGGTATTGGAGGCGGGGCCAGCCCAAACCATGGTATTGGAGGCGGGACATGGTATTGGAGGCGGGGCCAGCCCAAACCATGGTATTGGAGGCCGGGCCAGCCCAAACCATGGTATTGGAGGCGGGGCCAGCCCAAACCATGGTATTGGAGGCGGGACATGGTATTGGAGGCGGGGCCAGCCCTAACCATGGTATTGGAGGCGGGGCCAGCCCAAACCATGGTATTGGAGGCGGGGCCAGCCCAAACCATGGTATTGGAGGCGGGGCCAGCCCAAACCATGGTATTGGAGGCGGGGCCAGCCCAAACCATGGTATTGGAGGCGGGGCCAGCCCAAACCATGGTATTGGAGGCGGGGCCAGCCCAAACCATGGTATTGGAGGCGGGGCCAGCCCAAACCATGGTATTGGAGGCGGGGCCAGCCCAAACCATGGTATTGGAGGCGGGGCCAGCGAGGCAGGGCCAGTGAAAACCATGGTATTGGAGGTGGGGCCATGGTGTTGGAGGCGGGGCCAGTGAACTCCATGGCATTGGAGGCGGGGCTAGCCCAAACCATGGTATTGGAGGCAGGGCCAGTGAAAACCATGGTATTGGAGGCGGGGCCAGCCAAAGGCGGGGCCAGCCCAAACCATGGCATTGGAGGCGGGGCTAGCCCAAACCATGGTATTGGAGGCAGGGCCGGTGGAAACCATGGTATTGGAGGAAGGGCCAGCCGAAACCATGGTATTGGAGGCGGGGCAAGCACAAACCATGGTATTGGAGGCGGGGCCAGTCCAAACCATGGTATTGGAGGCGGGGCCAGTCCAAACCATGGTATTGGAGGCGGGGCCAGCCCAAACCATGGTATTGGAGGCCGGGCCAGCCCAAACCATGGTATTGGAGGCGGGACATGGTATTGGAGGCCGGGCCAGCCCTAACCATGGTATTGGAGGCGGGGCCAGCCCAAACCATGGTATTGGAGGCGGTGCCGGTGAAAACCATGGTATTGGAGGCGGGGCCAGCCCAAACCACGGTATTGGAGGCGGGGCCAGCCCAAACAATGGTATTGGAGGCGGGGCCAGCCCAAACCATGGTATTGGAGGCGGGGCCAGCCCAAACCATGGTATTGGAGGCGGGGCCCTGGTATTGGAGGCGGGGCTAGCCCAAACCATGGTATTGGAGGAGGGGCCAGCCCAAACCATGGTATTGGAGGCGGGGCCAGCCCAAACCATAGAGGCGGGGCCAGCCCAAACCATGGTATTGGAGGCGGGGCCAGCCCAAACCATGGTATTGGAGGCGGGGCCAGCCAAAACCATGGTATTGAGGCGGGGCCAGTGAAAACCATGGTATTGGAGGAGGGGGCCAGCCCAAACCATGTTATTGGAGTCGGGCCATGAGGCGGGGCCAGCCCACCATGGTATTGGAGGCGGGGCCAGCCCAAACCATGTATTGGAGGTGGGGCCAGCCAAAACCATGGTATTGGAGGCAGGGCCTGCCCAAACCATGGTATTGGAGGCGGGGCCAGCCCAAACCATGGTATTGGAGGCGGGGCCAGCCCAAACCATGGTATTGGAGGCGGGGCCAGCCCAAACCATGGTATGGGAGGCAGGGCCATGGTATGGGAGGCGGGGCCAGCCAAAACCATGGTATTGGAGGCAGGGCCAGCCAAAACCATGGTATTGGAGGCGGGGCCAGCCAAAACCATGGTATTGGAGGCGGGGCCATGGTATTGGAGGCGGGGCCAGCCCAAACCATGGCATTGGAGGCGGGGCTAGCCCAAACCATGGTATTGGAGGCAGGGCCGGTGGAAACCATGGTATTGGAGGAAGGGCTAGCCCAAACCATGGTATTGGAGGCAGGGCCGGTGGAAACCATGGTATTGGAGGCGGGGCCAGCCAAAACCATGGTATTTGAGGCGGGGCCATGGTATTGGAGGCGGGGCCAGCCCAAACCATGGTATTGGAGGCGGGGCCAGCCCAAACCATGGTATGGGAGGCAGGGCCATGGTATGGGAGGCGGGGCCAGCCAAAACCATGGTATTGGAGGCAGGGCCAGTCCAAACCATGGTATTGGAGGCGGGGCCAGCCCAAACCATGGTATTGGAGGCCGGGCCAGCCCAAACCATGGTATTGGAGGCCGGGCCAGCCCAAACCATGGTATTGGAGGCGGGACATGGTATTGGAGGCGGGGCCAGCCCTAACCATGGTATTGGAGGCGGGGCCAGCCCAAACCATGGTATTGGAGGCGGGGCCAGCCCAAACCATGGTATTGGAGGCGGGGCCAGCCCAAACCATGGTATTGGAGGCGGGGCCAGCCCAAACAATGGTATTGGAGGCGGGGCCAGCCCAAACCATGGTATTGGAGGCAGGGCCAGCCCAAACCATGGTATTGGAGGCGGGGCCCTGGTATTGGAGGCGGGGCTAGCCCAAACCATGGTATTGGAGGAGGGGCCAGCCCAAACCATGGTATTGGAGGAGGGGCCAGTGAAAACCATGGTATTGGAGGCGGGGCCAGCCCAAACCATAGAGGCGGGGCCAGCCCAAACCATGGTATTGGAGGCGGGGCCAGCCCAAACCATGGTATTGGAGGCGGGGCCATGGTATTGGAGGCGGGGCCAGCCCAAACCATGGTATTGGAGGCGGGGCCAGCCCAAACCATGGTATTGGAGGCGGGGCCAGCCCAAACCATGGTATTGGAGGCGGGGCCAGCCCAAACCATGGTATTGGAGGCAGGGCCATGGTATGGGAGGCGGGGCCAGCCAAAACCATGGTATTGGAGGCGGGGCCAGCCATGGAGGCGGGTCAAGCCCAAACCATGGTATTGGAGGCAGGGCAAGCCCAAACCATGGTATTGGAGGCGGGGCCATTGAAAACCATGATATTGGAGACGGGGCAAGCCCAAAGCATGGTATTGGAGGCGGGCCATGGTATTGGAGTCGGGGCCAGCCCAAACCATGGTATTGGAGGCGGGGCCGGTGAAAACCATGGTATTGGAGGCGGTGCCGGTGAAAACCATGGTATTGGAGGCGGGGCCAGCCCAAACCATGGTATTGGAGGCGGGCCAGACCAAACCATGTTATTGGAGGCGGGGCCAGCCCAAACCATGGTATTGGAGGCGGGGCCAGCGAAAACCATGGTATTGGAGGCGGGGCCAGCGAAAACCATGGTATTGGAGGCGGGGCCAGCCCAAACCATGGTATTGGAGGCGGGGCCATGGTATTGGAGGCGGGGCCAGCCCAAACCATGGTGTTGGAGGCGGGGCCATGGTATTGGAGGCGGGCCAGCCAAAACCATGGGAGGCAGGGCCAGCCAAAACCATTGTATTGGAGGCGGGGCTAGCCAAAACTATGGTATTGGAGGCGGGGCCATGGTATTGGAGGCGGGGCCAGCCCAAACCATGGTATTGGAGACGGTGCCAGCCAAAACCATGGTATTGGAGGCGGGGCCAGCCAAAACCATGGTATTGGAGGCGGGGCCAGCCAAAACCATGGTATTGGAGGCGGGCCAGCCAAAACCATGGTATTGGAGGCAGGGCCAGCCCAAACCATGGTATTGGAGGCAGGGCCAGCCCAAACCATGGTATTGGAGGCGGGGCCATGGTATTGGAGGCGGGGCCAGCCCAAACCATGGTATTGGAGGAGGGGCCAGTGAAAACCATGGTATTGGAGGCGGGGCCAGCCCAAACCATAGAGGCGGGGCCAGCCCAAACCATGGTATTGGAGGCGGGGCCAGCCCAAACCATGGTATTGGAGGCGGGGCAAGCCCAAACCATGGTATTGGAGGTGGGGCCAGCCCAAACCATGGTATTGGAGGCGGGGCCAGCCCAAACCATAGAGGCGGGGCCAGCCAAAACCATGGTATTGAGGCGGGGCCAGTGAAAACCATGGTATTGGAGGAGGGGGCCAGCCCAAACCATGGTATTGGAGGCGGGCCATGAGGCGGGGCCAGCCCACCATGGTATTGGAGGCGGGGCCAGCCCAAACCATGGTATTGGAGGTGGGGCCAGCCAAAACCATGGTATTGGAGGCAGGGCCAGCGAAAACCATGGTATTGGAGGCAGGGCCAGCCCAAACCATGGTATTGGAGGCGGGGCCATGGTATTGGAGGCGGGGCCAGCCCAAACCATGGTATTGGAGGCGGGGCCAGCCCAAACCATGGTATTGGAGGCGGGGCCAGCCCAAACCATGGTATTGGAGGCAGGGCCATGGTATGGGAGGCGGGGCCAGCCAAAACCATGGTATTGGAGGCGGGGCCAGTGTTAGGCAGAAACCTGTGCAGTTCCCTTGGGGAACACTGCAAAAGATTTAAGACTACAGGTAGAGCAGTAAACCCCTTTGGTAGCAGTCTGTACCACCCAGATTTACCTGGTAGCTGTGGCTGAGCAGTCAGACTTCTCTCAAGAAGAGTTAGGCAGTATGCAAAGTATACACAATATGTACCAAAACACAATAGCACAAGCAAACACTGACCAGAGCTTGGTTTCAAAAGAATATAGTTATTTATTTAAAAACACACATAAGTAAAAACACTCTAGCAACGAATATGGTAAAAACACTTCAACACAGTTATAATGAAAGTAAATTCAATCCTTTCTCCTATCTAGACAACTCTAGGTTAACACCACTTAATTAAAACAGAGGTGAGTGCTTAACGTTAGATGACACTCTAGTAGTTTCCAAGAAAGGGAGAGAAAAAGCAGAAATAGGTTAGACACACCACTCTAAGGTCCAGAACACTTGCAATAGGCTTTAAAGAAGACTAAAGTCACAGGTGAGCAAAAGTCACTAGGCAGGGCCCACTCTTAGAGTAGCCGGAGCGAAAATGTGCCCAAGATCACACTGTTAGTTAGAGATTCGAAGTCTTGCAAAGAGTCAAAAAGAGTTTAGAGTGGCTCAGAAAGTTTAGCCAAAGTGTCCCAGGCACTCCCAGGTTCGAAAGCCGGGGGCTAAATCTACCCCGTACAGTCGGTAGCAAGGGAAGCCAGGCGGAACACAGTACCTTAAGCGGAAAGGATCCTCCAGCGGGGGCAGTTGTTCCAGGCAGTGACAGCAAGGCTCGACGTCGGTCAGGGGAGAAGAATATCTCGCTGAAGAGCAGAAGAGAAAGGTCGTAGCACTGCCTGGGAAGAAACCAGCCGCGGAGTCCTCCGGTTAAAGGGTTGGTACCGACTTTCGCGGTATGGGGGTAAAGTGTGGTATTCCGGATGCCGGGGTGCTCGGCACAGGCAAGGCGGCCACGAGATACCTCAAAGAACGGAAAGAAGGCGAAAACTGGTTGTCCCCACCAGTCAAGGGAAGGAGCCACTCCGTTAAGAGTTCTCCTCGGTCGTCGGGAAAAAAGTGGTGAGACGGTTCAGCAGGGCTCCACCGGGTGGTGTCGTCGAAGCAGGTCGGCTCAGCTCTTCCCTCGTCGGATTCTTGGTCCTGTGGCGACTTCTGAAGTCCCAGTCCCCAAAGCCCTGCTTTTATGCAGCAAACCCCCATTCACCCAGCCTAGCTGTCACTCAAACATGCTAAGTGGTGAGCCGGGCGGTTCACCACTTGGGCCAATCAGGACGGAGTGCGACTTGAGTTACCAAGGTAACTCAGTCCAGGGTGCCTAAATCCCCCTCCACCCCTCCTAAGTACCCCAGACAGAGTGGCACCACTTTGGAGGGCTTCTGTGGAGAAGCCCGCCAAAAGTGGAACAAAGGGCTCCACTTTGGGTCAGAGTTACAGAGGCGAACACCAACGCCATTTTAGAATCAAGTTTTGGCAAAAAGTCCCAACCGGAGTTATAAAAATAAATATATAAACCGGCGGTATGTTTAAGGCTACCGTAAATAAATAATTAAATGTGTTAGCCTAAAACAATGGGAAATCCCATAGGAAAATATTCGCGGTCGAATATAAAAAGTAGTTTCCACTGCCACCAGCCAAAACTCGATCAGGGGGGACGGAGACGTGCCCCCTCGACTAACAGACCCTGGGGCAATCGAATTGCCCCAGCCAGTACGTCCACAATATGATGGTTTGTACTGGTTCTGTTCAGGATTCAAGACTAGCAAAGTCTTTGGTGACTTTACATGCCCTGGGAGACAGTAGTCAGTCCCAGGGTATGGAGTCTATGTTGGGGAGTCCCTAGGACACCCCTGGGTCACGGCACAGAGGGTGCTGTGTGACCCACATCACAAAAATACATGAGGCCCTATGGAGTAAAAGACCCCATAGCCCATTCAACACAAGGTTTAACCAAGAAAACACACTTCAACATGTCCAAGAGTGAGGGTAAAAGAGTCTCACTCTTGGCAGGAGAAAAAAATTAAACCCCAGAAATCCAGCAAAGCTGCTGGGGGACTCACTAGGTAGGGAAATTCAGCCTAAACAGAGAATTCTCCCTAACACTCGCCCCCCCCAGACTAAGGGACAGGAGGATTTAATCCACTCCTGGATGAACCTCATACCTCTAGTCGATGATATACATCCTAGAGAGTCCATCAGCATTTTGATGGTGACACCCTGACCTGTGCTCAATGGTGAAATCAAACCCTTGCAGGCAGATTGACCATCTCAATAGTTTTGGATTTTCCCCTTTCATTTGCATTAACCATCTCAAGGGTTGGTGGTCAGTCTGAATAACAAAAGTAGAACCATACAAGTATGGCCTAAACTTCTTCAGTGCCCACACAATAGCAAAGCATTCTCTTTCGATAGTTGCCCACCTTGTCTCAGGATCCTTCAGTTTCCTACTGATGAAGCAAATGGGGTGCTCCCTACCCTTCTCATCCAGTTGGCTTAGAACTGCACCTATACCTACATTGGAAGCATCAGTTTGTACAATGAAAGGTTGGTGGTAGTCAGGAGCTCTCAATACTGGAGCCTGGCAAAGAGCTCTCTTCAGTTTTTCAAAGGCCTGATTGCACTCCTCATTCCATTTTACCTTCTTAGGGAATTTGGGGGAGGAGATTACATTCAGTGGAGAAGCTATGGTCCCATAGTTCTCAATGAAATTCCTGTAATACCCAGTGAGGCCTAGAAAAGCTCTCACTTGGGTTTGAGTAGTTGGTGTTGTCCAATTTTGCACAGCTTCAATCTTGCTGGGCAAAGGCCTTATTTCTCCACCTCCTACCTCATGTCCAAGGTAGACCACTTTACTTTGACCAATCTGGCACTTACTGGCTTTGATTGTCAAATGGGCCTGTTTCAGAGCCTGCAACACATGTCCTAGGTGGTTCACATGTTCTTCCCAGGAGTGGCTGAAGACTGCAATGTCATCCAAGTATGCCATGCAGAAATCTTCCATCCCAGCCAGAACCTGGTTCACCATCCTTTGGAATGTGGCAGGTGCATTTTTCAGTCCAAAAGGCATGACCTTAAACTGGTACAAGCCAACTGGGGTTGAAAATGCAGTTTTCTCCTTGGCATGGTCTGTCAGGGCTATTTGCCAATAGCCTGACGTCAGGTCAAATGTGCTGAGGTACTTGGCTGCACCAAGTTTATCCACCAACTCATCTGTCCTGGGCAAAGGGTGGGCATCAGTCTTGGTGACTGCATTTAGAGCTCTATAGTCCACACAGAATCTCAAGTCTTTGGATCCTGCCTTTGGTACTAACACAACTGGGCTAGACCATGGACTAGTAGAGGGCTCTATCACCCCGAGATCAAGCATCTTCTTGACCTCTCCTTTGATGTGGGCTCTGATATGTTCTGACATTCTGTATCCTCTGCTTTTGACTGGCAGACAGTCACCAGTGAGTATCTCATGCTGGCCCCAAGGGGTCAAGCCTGGTGACAGTGAGAACAGGGAGGCAAACTGATTTAACATAGATTTGCACTCCTCTTGTTGCTCAGGTGTCAGGTCTGAAGAGAGATTGACTCCTTCAACTTTTTCATCTAAAGGTACACCTCTGAGGAGATCAGGGAGAGATTCACTCTCTTCCTCCTCTGCAGCTGAAGCTAGAAGCAAGGCTCCTACATCAGGTCTGGAGATGTATGCTTTTAGTCGGTTGGTGTGGAAGACTCTAGGAGCTTCCCTGGGTCTCCCCAGATCCACCAGATAGTTGACCTCTCCAAGTTTTCCCACAACCTTGAAGGGTCCCATCCATTTGTCTTGCAAGGCCCTCTGCCTTGTTGGGAGCATAACTAGAACTAGCTGGTCTTGAGTAAACTCAACCATGTTAGCCTTCTGGTCGTGCCAATGTTTGACCAGGGCTTGACCAGCTTTCAAGTTGTCACTTGCTTCTGCCATCATGTGTGACATTCTCCTCCGGAGACCTATCACATAGTCAGTCACTCTGACTGGCTTGAGGGGAGGAGCACCTTCCAACCCCTCCTTAATCAGGGCCAATGGACCTCTGACTGGATGGCCATAGAGAAGCTCAAAGGGAGAATAACCTACTCCCTCCTGAGGGACTTCTCTATAAGCAAAGAGAAGGCATGGCAGTAGAAGGTCCCACTTTTTCTTAAGGGGTTCTTCTAAAGCACCTATCATGCTCTTCATGGTTCTGTTAAACCTTTCAACCAACCCGTTTGTCTGAGGGTGGTAGGCGGTTGAGAACTTGTAGGTAACTCCACAGGTTTTCCACATGGCCTTCATGTAGTGGGACATAAAGTTTGACCCCCTGTCAGAGATTACCTCCTTAGGAAACCCAACCCTGGTAAAAATACCAAGGAGGGCCTTAGCCACAGCCGGAGCTGTAACAGTCCTCATAGGAATGGCCTCAGGGTATCTAGTAGCATGGTCTACTACAACAAGGATAAACCTGTTGCCTGAGGAGGTTGGAGGATCAAGGGGACCAACAATGTCAATCCCTACCCTCTCAAATGGGACTCCCACAACTGGGAGAGGCACTAAAGGTGCCACATTCTTGGAACCAACCTTACCAGAAGTCTGGCAGGTATGGCAGCTCTTACAATATCTATCTACTTCAGCCCCCATCTTTGGCCAATAAAAGTAGAGTGAGAGCCTTTCCTTGGTCTTCTTGAAACTCAAGTGGCCAGCCAAAGGTATCTCATGGGCTAGTTGTAAGAACTGTTGTCTGTTTTCTTGTGGGACTACAAGGCGTTTGTAGTCTCCAGGTTCAGACTCAGTGGGTTCACTGTAGAAGAGGCCATCTTCCCAGTGCAACCTATACTTCCCAGGCTCTTGCCCATCAGCTTGAGAAGCTGCCTGGTGGCGGAGACCCTCCAGAGTTGGACATTCTCTTTGCCCCTTACGAAAAGCTGCCCTGCTAGGCCCACCTTCTGCCAGTAAAGACTGCAGCTCAGGATGGTCCTCAGGGTCCAAATCTCCAATAAGGTTGGGGCCTCCTTCTAGCTCTTCCTCAGAGTCTAGCTCAACCACACAGGGTTGTACCTCCCTCTCAGCCTCAGCTGGAGGGGGAGTTACAGGTGTAACTTTGGACAACCTCGGGGAAGTCCTTGTTGGAAGCACTGGAGTGCTTGCTGCTGGCTTTTTCCTAGGAGTCTTGGGTTGCCCCTTTGCTCCTGATCTGGTAGTTACTGCAGTAAGTTGCTCCAGTGGTAGAGGAGTGATTTCTGTCATCATCTCCTGAGATAACCCTCTCAGGGTTTTCTCCCTTGCAGGTTTTGTGAGTTCCTGAAACCTTTTGCTAGGAGGTCTGGGGGTATGAGATACAACTCCAAGAGCTTTGAGGTCATTACCCAACAGAACCCTACCTGGCACTTCACATTGTACACTGACAGGTATTTTTACAGCCATATCATTACATTGGATGAGAACTGGTAACTGGGGACACATCTGCACAGGCCCACCAGCTAACTTGGTGAGGCATTTGGGTGCCTTAGCAACATCCTCTGCCTTGAAAAATGATTCATCCACCACAGTTATGCTGGCTCCAGTGTCCCTAATGGCAGGAGTCTCCTGACCATTCACCTGGACACTGTCCTTATAATACTCTTTAGTATTATCTGGGATAGAGTTATAGACATCTAAATTCTGTTGCTCCCACAACCCCAGAGAGACTAAAGAAACACTAGCTGAGACTCCAGTGGGTTCATCAGCTAGTAATAGAAAGTTTCCACTTGCCATATGTACTTCCTCTTCTGGAGCGAAGGCTAAGGAGGCAAGCTGGACCCCTGAAGGTTTACCCTTACATCTGGGATCTCCTTTCACATGGTCAGTAGCCTTACAAACAAAGCATGAGCCAAAGGCTCGCTGGAATGGAGGCTTGTTCTGACCTCCTTCTGGTCTGGGACCAGAAGGTACACTAGCCTGATTTGGTTTCCCTTGTGGCTTACCCTTATAGTTTTGTTTGGGGCCCTCTTTGGAATTTGTAGTATTAGAATTCTCTTTGGAGTCCTTCTTAGACTGTTTTTCCCCATCCTTCTTCTGAGTTACCCCAGAATCCTTGTGAGTGGCCCTGTTGGCAACCCACAAGTCAGCAGCCTTAGCTAGTTTCCGGGAATCTAATTCCCTGGAATCAGCCAAGTGTTGTCTGAGCTCAGGAGAGCAGGCATCATAAATAGTCTCCAACATAAACAAATTCTTCATACCTTCATAAGTGTTCACCTTGTAACCCTTAATCCATCCCTCTAAGTTTTTCAAACATTCATTCACCCAGGTAGCCCAAGGGGTACCATCATGCTTTTTGAGGCTCCTAAACCTCTTAAGATACTGGGAAGGGGTCTTCCCAAACCTAGCTATTAAAGCTAGTTTCACACATTCATAGTCCTTCCTATCCTCCTCCCCCATCTCCATTACCACATCAGTTGCAACAGGGGGAAGCCTAGAGAACAACCAGGTGAGTAAGTCATTTCCTGTGATGTTCTGGAGCCCATGATTATATTCAAACAGAGACAACCAATCCAACACATCCAACTTAGGCTCATACATACCAACCAATTCTTTAGGCATCCGGGGTCTTTTAGGACTGGAACTTCTAGAGGAGCCAGAGAGAGAAACATTCTCAACAGATAATTTCTTCATTTCTAAGTCATACTTGAGCTCCATTTCCCTTAGCCTGAGTTCTTTGTCAGTTTGAGCATTAAGTTTCTTATACTCCAATTCTAGCTTCATTTTCTCCAGTTCAAAGTACTGAGGACTAAATGTGGGACCTGGTAAAGGTCCAGTAGGCACAGCAGGTAGAGCAGGCAGAGGCCTAGGGGGGACAGTTACAACAGCCTCACCCTCCTCTTCTGACTCTTCCTCAGAAACATCAACATTTTGCTCCATGTTAACTTCAACACTGTCATCTACAGTTGCTGGAGTGGTAGGTTCCTCTGAACCATCACCCAGACTTTGGTTAGCTAACAATCTTTCAATCAGCTCCATTTTCTTGCCCTTAGTCAGGAGATCCTTATGTTTACAGAGCACTCTTAAACAATCAGCAGTTTTGGCTGCAAGGGACTCTTGACTATAGCTTTCTATAACTGACATGTTAGAGGTTTTACTTTTTCAGTGCTAAGCTTTGTGGTTAGTTGCACTAAGGTATCTAAAGCACAATAAAATGTATACTCAATACAAATCCCACCGCTGTACACCAGTGTTAGGCAGAAACCTGTGCAGTTCCCTTGGGGAACACTGCAAAAGATTTAAGACTACAGGTAGAGCAGTAAACCCCTTTGGTAGCAGTCTGTACCACCCAGATTTACCTGGTAGCTGTGGCTGAGCAGTCAGACTTCTCTCAAGAAGAGTTAGGCAGTATGCAAAGTATACACAATATGTACCAAAACACAATAGCACAAGCAAACACTGACCAGAGCTTGGTTTCAAAAGAATATAGTTATTTATTTAAAAACACACATAAGTAAAAACACTCTAGCAACGAATATGGTAAAAACACTTCAACACAGTTATAATGAAAGTAAATTCAATCCTTTCTCCTATCTAGACAACTCTAGGTTAACACCACTTAATTAAAACAGAGGTGAGTGCTTAACGTTAGATGACACTCTAGTAGTTTCCAAGAAAGGGAGAGAAAAAGCAGAAATAGGTTAGACACACCACTCTAAGGTCCAGAACACTTGCAATAGGCTTTAAAGAAGACTAAAGTCACAGGTGAGCAAAAGTCACTAGGCAGGGCCCACTCTTAGAGTAGCCGGAGCGAAAATGTGCCCAAGATCACACTGTTAGTTAGAGATTCGAAGTCTTGCAAAGAGTCAAAAAGAGTTTAGAGTGGCTCAGAAAGTTTAGCCAAAGTGTCCCAGGCACTCCCAGGTTCGAAAGCCGGGGGCTAAATCTACCCCGTACAGTCGGTAGCAAGGGAAGCCAGGCGGAACACAGTACCTTAAGCGGAAAGGATCCTCCAGCGGGGGCAGTTGTTCCAGGCAGTGACAGCAAGGCTCGACGTCGGTCAGGGGAGAAGAATATCTCGCTGAAGAGCAGAAGAGAAAGGTCGTAGCACTGCCCGGGAAGAAACCAGCCGCGGAGTCCTCCGGTTAAAGGGTTGGTACCGACTTTCGCGGTATGGGGGTAAAGTGTGGTATTCCGGATGCCGGGGTGCTCGGCACAGGCAAGGCGGCCACGAGATACCTCAAAGAACGGAAAGAAGGCGAAAACTGGTTGTCCCCACCAGTCAAGGGAAGGAGCCACTCCGTTAAGAGTTCTCCTCGGTCGTCGGGAAAAAAGTGGTGAGACGGTTCAGCAGGGCTCCACCGGGTGGTGTCGTCGAAGCAGGTCGGCTCAGCTCTTCCCTCGTCGGATTCTTGGTCCTGTGGCGACTTCTGAAGTCCCAGTCCCCAAAGCCCTGCTTTTATGCAGCAAACCCCCATTCACCCAGCCTAGCTGTCACTCAAACATGCTAAGTGGTGAGCCGGGCGGTTCACCACTTGGGCCAATCAGGACGGAGTGCGACTTGAGTTACCAAGGTAACTCAGTCCAGGGTGCCTAAATCCCCCTCCACCCCTCCTAAGTACCCCAGACAGAGTGGCACCACTTTGGAGGGCTTCTGTGGAGAAGCCCGCCAAAAGTGGAACAAAGGGCTCCACTTTGGGTCAGAGTTACAGAGGCGAACACCAACGCCATTTTAGAATCAAGTTTTGGCAAAAAGTCCCAACCGGAGTTATAAAAATAAATATATAAACCGGCGGTATGTTTAAGGCTACCGTAAATAAATAATTAAATGTGTTAGCCTAAAACAATGGGAAATCCCATAGGAAAATATTCGCGGTCGAATATAAAAAGTAGTTTCCACTGCCACCAGCCAAAACTCGATCAGGGGGGACGGAGACGTGCCCCCTCGACTAACAGACCCTGGGGCAATCGAATTGCCCCAGCCAGTACGTCCACAATATGATGGTTTGTACTGGTTCTGTTCAGGATTCAAGACTAGCAAAGTCTTTGGTGACTTTACATGCCCTGGGAGACAGTAGTCAGTCCCAGGGTATGGAGTCTATGTTGGGGAGTCCCTAGGACACCCCTGGGTCACGGCACAGAGGGTGCTGTGTGACCCACATCACAAAAATACATGAGGCCCTATGGAGTAAAAGACCCCATAGCCCATTCAACACAAGGTTTAACCAAGAAAACACACTTCAACATGTCCAAGAGTGAGGGTAAAAGAGTCTCACTCTTGGCAGGAGAAAAAAATTAAACCCCAGAAATCCAGCAAAGCTGCTGGGGGACTCACTAGGTAGGGAAATTCAGCCTAAACAGAGAATTCTCCCTAACAGCCAGCCATGGAGGCGGGTCAAGCCCAAACCATGGTATTGGAGGCAGGGCAAGCCCAAACCATGGTATTGGAGGCGGGGCCATTGAAAACCATGATATTGGAGACGGGGCAAGCCCAAAGCATGGTATTGGAGGCGGGGCAAGGTATTGGAGGCGGGGCCAGCCCAAACCATGGTATTGGAGGCGGGGCCGGTGAAAACCATGGTATTGGAGGCGGTGTCGGTGAAAACCATGGTATTGGAGGCGGGGCCAGCCCAAACCATGGTATTGGAGGCGGGGCCAGACCAAACCATGGTATTGGAGGCGGGGCCAGACCAAACCATGGTATTGGAGGCGGGGCCAGCGAAAACCATGGTATTGGAGGCGGGGCCAGCGAAAACCATGGTATTGGAGGCGGGGCCATGGTATTGGAGGCGGGGCCAGCCCAAACCATGGTATTGGAGGCGGGGCCATGGTATTGGAGGCGGGCCAGCCAAAACCATGGGAGGCAGGGCCAGCCAAAACCATTGTATGGGAGGCAGGGCCAGCCAAAACTATGGTATTGGAGGCGGGGCCATGGTATTGGAGGCGGGGCCAGCCCAAACCATGGTATTGGAGACGGTGCCAGCCAAAACCATGGTATTGGAGGCGGGGCCAGCCAAAACCATGGTATTGGAGGCGGGGCCATGGTATTGAGGCGGGCCAGCCAAAACCATGGTATTGGAGGCAGGGCCAGCCCAAACCATGGTATTGGAGGCGGGCCAGCCCAAACCATGGTATTGGAGGCAGGGCCAGCCCAAACCATGGTATTGGAGGCAGGGCCAGCCCAAACCATGGTATTGGAGGCAGGGCCAGCCCAAACCATGGTATTGGAGGTGGGGCCATGGTATTGGAGGCGGGGCCAGACCAAACCATGGTATTGGAGGCGGGGCCAGACCAAACCATGGTATTGGAGGCGGGGCATGGTCATGGTATTGAAGGCGGGGCCATGGTATTGAAGGCAGGGCCATGGTATTGAAGGCAGGGCCATGGTATTGAAGGCGGGGCCAGCCCAAACCATGGTATTGGAGGCGCGGGGCCAGCCCAAACCATGGTATTGGAGGCAGAGCCAGCCCAAACCATGGTATTGGAGGCGGGCCAGCCAAAACCATGGGAGGCAGGGCCAGCCAAAACCATTGTATTGGAGGCGGGGCTAGCCAAAACTATGGTATTGGAGGCGGGGCCATGGTATTGGAGGCGGGGCCAGCCCAAACCATGGTATTGGAGACGGGGCCAGCCAAAACCATGGTATTGGAGGCGGGGCCATGGTATTGAGGCGGGCCAGCCAAAACCATGGTATTGGAGGCGGGGCCATGGTATTGGAGGCAGGGCCAGCCCAAACCATGGTATTGGAGACGGGCCAGCCCAAACCATGGTATTGGAGGCGGGCCAGCCCAAACCATGGTATTGGAGGCAGGGCCAGCCCAAACCATGGTATTGGAGGCAGGGCCAGCCCAAACCATGGTATTGGAGGCGGGGCCAGCCCAAACCATGGTATTGGAGGCGGGGCCAGCCCAAACCATGGTATTGGAGGCGGGGCCAGACCAAACCATGGTATCGGAGGCGGGGCCAGACCAAACCATGGTATCGGAGGCGGGGCCAGACCAAACCATGGTATCGGAGGCAGGGCCAGACCAAACCATGGTATCGGAGGCAGGGCCAGACCAAACCATGGTATCGGAGGCGGGGCCAGACCAAACCATGGTATCGGAGGCGGGGCCAGACCAAACCATGGTATCAGAGGTGGGGCCAGCCAAAACCACAGTATTGGAGGCGGGGCCAGCCAAAACCACAGTATTGGAGGCGGGGCCAGCCAAAACCACAGTATTGGAGGCGGGCCATTGTATTGGAGGCGGGGCCAGCCAAAACCACGGTATTGGGGGCGGGGCCAGCCAAAACCACGGTATTGGGGGCGGGGCCAGCCAAAACCACGGTATTGGGGGCGGGGCCAGCCAAAACCACGGTATTGGGGGCGGGGCCAGCCAAAACCACGGTATTGGGGGCGGGGCCATGGTATTGGAGGCAGGGCCAGCCAAAACCATGGTATTGGAGGTGGGGCCATGGTATTGGAGGCAGGGCCAGCCAAAACCATGGTATTGGAGGCGGGTGTTAGGCAGAAAACTGTGCAGTTCCCTCTGGGAACCACTGCAAAAGATTTAAGACTACAAGTGTTTGGCAGTAAACCCACTTGGTAGCAGTCCGTACCACACAGATTCACTTGGTAGCTGTGGCTGAGCAGTCGGACTTCCCTCAAGAAGAGTTAGGCAGTATACAGAGTATTCACAATAGGTCAAAAGAACAGAGTAGAACAAGCAAACACTGACCATAGCTTGGTGTAAAAGAGATATTATTTATTTAAAATCACATCTAGTAAAACACACAGGCACTAATTGTAAGCAGTTAAAAAAACACGGTTAATTACACTCCCTTAAAAGAATATTAGACAAGTCTTAAGTAAAGGCCCACTTATTTTCAGACAGCGGTGAGTGCTTAACGCAGATGGCACTCTAATAATTCAGGTAAAAAGGGAGAGAAAGGCAGAGCATAAATTGAAACAGATCCCAACACTTCAAGAGAACACAGCAAGAGAGGAAGGCAGAGTCAAACCGTGAAGTTAGAGTTCAGAAAGTCGGATCCAGAACAAAATGTGTCCAAGGTCACACGGTTGAAGTGCACAAGAGTCTTGCAAAGGTTCAAAAAGAGTTGGACCAGTTAGAGGGTCAAGGCGGCCAGCCCAGTCCAAAAGGTTAAGGGATTATTATTACCTTATAGCAATCTTTAGAAAGTGAGGCCTGGCGGACACGGTACCTTAAAGTGGTGAGAATACTCCAGCGGGGGCAGTTGTTCCTGGCAGCGGATGCAAGTCGGTGGTCCGTCCGGGGGAAGAGAGGATCTCGTTAGGGAGGAAAACAGGAGTCTGTTGCACTGCCAGGGAAGAAACCAGCCGCGGAGTTCTCAGGTAAAAGGAGCAGTCCTTTTATTCGTGGTCCAGTGGTAAGTGGCTATCTGTTTGCCGGGGTGCTTGGCACGGGCAATTCGACCACAAGACGGTCTCGGGTGCGAAGAGAAGGTAAACTGGTTGTGCCCACCAGTCAGGGGAAGAAGCCTCTCCAGCCGGGAGATCTTCTCTGTCGTCGGGAAGTGGTGAGTCGGTTCCGCAGGGCTCCACCGGTGGTGTCGTCGTGGTAGGTCGGCTCAGCTTCTCCCTCGTCGGATTCTCAGGTCCTGTGGCGACTTCTGAAGTTCCAGTCCCCAAAGCCCTGCTTTTATGCAGCACACCCCCATTCACTCAGCCTAGCTGTCAATCAAACCTGCTAAGTGGTGAGCCGGCCGGCTCACCACTTGGACCAATCACACAAGAGTGCGACTTGAGTTACCAAGGTAACTCAGTCCAGGGTGCCTAAACCCCCTCCCACACCTCCTGTGGTACCCAGACAGAGTGGCACCACTTTTGGAGGCTTATGTGGAGAAGCCCGCCAAAAAGTGGAATAAAGGGCTCGACTTGGGTTGGAGTCACAGAAGAGAACACAAACGCCATTTTAGAATCGAGTCCTGGCAAAAAAATACCAACCGGCGAATTAATATTAAATAAATAAACCAGCGGTATGTTCGAGGCTATGAGAATTAAATAATTAAAGTTGGTAGCCTCGAACAATGGGAAAATCCCATAGGGATATATTCGCGGTCGAATATAAAAAGTAGTATCCACTGCCACCTGCCAAAACTCGATCGGGGGGACGGAGACGTGCCCCCTCGACTAACAGACCCCGGGGCAATCAAATTGCCCCGACCAGTACTTCCACAATATGATGGTTTGTACCGGTTTCTGTTAATAATTTGGGACTAGTAAAGCCAATGGTGACTTGACATGCCCTGGGAGACAGTAGTCAGTCCCAGGGTATGGAGTCTATGGTGGGGTGTCACTATGACACCCCTGTGTTACTGCACGGAGGGTGCTGTGTAACACACATAGTAAAAACACACGAGACCCTATGGAGTAAAGGACCCCATAGCCCATAAAACAATTTAACAGTCAAAGGAACACCATAAATCATGTCCAAGAGTGGGAGAAAAAGAGTCTCACTCTTGGCAGGAGAAAAAAACCAACTCCAGAAATCCAGCAGAGCTGCTGGGGGGCTCACTAGGTTAGGAAATTCAGCCTAAAGAGAGAATTCTCCCTAACAGGTTGTCCTCCGCGTCTGGAGAGTTTGACAGCAGTGCTTGATCCGTCAGTTGAGATGTCGTGGCAAAAGCATATTGGTCCATTCTGCTTTTTATGCTCTATTTCCGCGGTTTGTCTTTCCCCATTCTGTAGCGTGGGAGGTGGCGGTATAGTGTGTGGTAGCTTGCTCTATTAAACTCTTTAGCTGATTTCACAGGTATTACTTAGATATGCGATTGCTATGCTGGCTGAGATGTGAGTCCGCCTTGGCAGTGTCTGGTCCAGGCGCTGTGTAACCACTTCTCCCCAATGGGGGGTGTCACCCGCACTACCCCTGTGCCTGCACACCCTGACTGGGGCGAAGTGGGTTTAACGCTTCGTGCCTTCTGGTGCGATTCCGTGCCTGTTTAGCTTCTTGGTAGCTGCCGAGGTAGGAGTTGTGTTTGAGTACTTTCAGGAATGTCCCTCTAGGCGCTGGTTCCGGATCTATTGTTGCCACTCTGCCCAGTCCGCGGGATGCAGATTTCCTCCAGTTCTCCCCACGGGGGTGGGGGGCGAGGATAGGATCGGCCGTAGGCTGCAAAGCCAGTGCCACTCACGGGGGGAGGCCGCTTCGCGCCAACTTGAGTCTCTTGCTTCGTCCCCAGAGCCAAGTCCCAGCCTCACTGCCAGTCCAACGGCGAGCCGTTACTCCAACGAGGTGGGGGGGAGGGGAAGTCGAAAGGATGTTCTCCGGTCCGGGGTAGGGGTCACATACTCCAGCTGGGGGAAGGGGGGATCCGTCCGCTCCCTCTCGGAACAGCGTCCGCTCCCTCTCGGAACAGCGTCCCTTCCTACCTTCTCTCCGGAGGCACACGCAGCGCTGTGCCATCCTCTCCGCATATCACCCGCTGCTCCTAGCGTCTCTCCCTTCATCCTGCACCGCAGCTCCGTGCACCTTGCCTGCCTCCTCGGTGTTGGGCACACTAACCGGGCGACAGCATAGCCACGTTCCCAGCCCCTTTGTGGACGCCACAGCTCTCTTCTGCAGCTCCACTAAGTTGCGGCGGCCATCTTGGTTTCACGCTTTCACGCCCGGTCGGGTTTCGTTGTCATCGAATATCTCGGTGAGAGGCTGGCTTTCTGCTTTCCAGCTCTGTATCTGTGCCGCACCTTGTCCTCTTCGCCACAGATGTGTTTGAAGCCAAATATGTTCCACCGAAAAGGATGTTTAAACAGGATTTTGTCGGCGGCCGCTGGAGCTCCATGGACTCACGTCCTGCCTGCTCGCATGCTGGCCACGCCCCTCGAGCAAAAGACTTTTGACCCATTGACTTTGGCCCTAAGCCTTTCCTATCTGATTCTATCTCTGGAGTTCCTCTTGTTCAATTGCCCTGAGTACTTACCTGCTGGTTTGACCAAATTTCTAATAACTTTGTTTTTCCCTCCCTTTTAAATTGCTGGAGTGCCATTTTGCTCCCACTTCATTTTGTGAGCTTAACTTGCCTGGAATTTAAGGGAAATGGTGTGGTGTATTAAGAGTGTGATTTTTAAACTGCTTAGAATAGTGAAATATTATACAACTGAAGAATGAAATGTATATTCTTTTACATGAAAACCTTGAGTCAGTGTTTGCCTGAATCCTAGTAATTGCTGTCCTTTGTGTAACTATTTGATACAGCTCACTTACTCTTGAGATAAGTCTGGCTGCTCCGCTACTGCTAGCGCTATAACTGTAGTACAGGCTTGTACCAAAGGTGAATTTGTACTGTCACTTGTAGTCTTAATTGTGTGTGGCGTTCCCAAAGGGTACTGCATATAATTCTGCCTAACAGCGCCCCAATCCAGTGACATAATTCCACATCAAGGCCGCAGCTCTGAGAGGACAGTGTTTGTTCTAGTTGTGATATTGTGGTAACAGGATCATAGATGTAAGCGGCGGACTTCCAGGTATTGTCTTTGTGACCATGTAAAGGGCACGGTTACAAAATTACAAGTTAAAAAACTAACTATCACAAAAACACATTTGTCTCTTCGGCATTAATGCCGAACTGAACAATTTTGAACATGACTTAGACTTACGCAGACCGCAGGATTCCGGTGCATTTAAAGATATTCTTGCAAATACTGAAAGTGACTCATGTTACTCCCACAAGGAACAAAACAAACAGTATTTTCCTGCTCCGACCAGCATTCTGGAAGATACAAAGTTGGCTTTTCCCAGCGGCAACAAACTTAAAGTTACTGTGGCAAGTCAGAAGGAGTTGGATATAGGTGTGGCATTTCAACTCAAAGTTTTAACAAAGAAGAAAATAGCCTAACTCTCCCCATCACAAGAGGAGTTGCCCTACCCAAATGAAGAATAACTTGGGTGCTCATCAGGGTGGTTGTCAAACTGAAGAGTCTGTCCTCTGTCCAAATCTGTTCTATTCTAACTCTACCACTATTCAACAGAGGTTTTAAAAAACAGAAATAATGCCAGAAGAATGACTCCCTTCTTCTGGTTCAAGAGGATCAGCCTCCAAACTGCTTTCTAACAGCTTTGTGCAAAAGTTTTTAACAAAGAGGGGGGGGCAGGAGAATGGGCCTTAAGAGTTTGCCGGTCTGGAAACAAGGGTACCGGTAAGCTCACCAGCACCCTTGTTTCTGGATCGGTAAACTCTGAGTCTGCCTGCCGTGGCCACTGTGCCCGACAGGTCTGACCATGCCGGGCGCAATGGCCACAGCAGGCAAACCGGTCACGGAAGCAACAGTGCCAGTGCTTCTGTGTCCCCACTCCCATATCGGACTCTATGGAATGGGGACTTACATTTTCCTGGCGCCTGACTTGCCGAGCACCGGCACGGTTACGGCCGGACCCGTAATGAGGCCCAATGAATACCTTATCTCGGTCAACCTTTGAGGTTGATTTCTAACAATCTTTTGAAATAGTTTCTGATTCATCAAAAGGTGAAGCCAGGAGAATGACTCCCTTCTCCCCGTCAAACAGCCTTAGCCATCAAGGCTGTTTTCGAACAGCCTCTAGTAACAGCCTTTAAAGGTCCTTGTAGTTCCTCCCAGGGACGTTCCTGGGTATGACCAATTGTCCAAATGTTCTTCATATTTTACCACAATGTAAACTCCCAGGCTTCCCTGGCCTTCTCCGTGAGTAATGAAACAAGGGTAGAGAGATCACTTTTTTTAACTTCCTTGATTATGAGTGTCTTTCTTCCGATTATTATGAGAAGGGAGAATACCCCAGAGGCACTCTGCACTTTTGAGTTCTTTCTTTTGATTCTTCTGATGAGGAAGATTACTCTTGATGCCTTACTCGCTCTTGGTAATTTTGGCACGGTTACTGGGACAAGGGAGATTACTCCTGATGCTCTCTTCACTGGTGGTGTCTTTAACACTATTGATGAGGAAAAAATGGGCTCTAGGATAGTACACTCCTGTGCTGAGCTCTATTTGTTTTCTGGTCGTCACTAATTATTCCCTGCAAGGTCACAGGTATGGAAAGGTGAACCCAACACCTTTCCTAATGAGAAAGTAGAAATTCCTGGTTACCTTGATGCAATTTGTTTTCATAGAGTTTTGTGATTACAAGAATTTACACTAGATGCAGTGTCTGGGGGCACTCCATTCAGCTCGTAGTGTCCAGACATGCTCGCGCAGGCAAGCGCCTTGAAATTTGAACAGTTACTCAACCTCAACCACTCAGCCTTTTCTTTCATTCTACATTCCAAGATCCAGGATACTTTTCTTGCCTTGAGAAGCAACCTTAGGGTTCAAAACACATGTCGGCTGACCACTTTCTAGACTATCAGTCTACCTTTTGAATATTAAAAAACATTGGGGGTTATTACAAGGTAGGAGGTAACCATGCCGCTATTAGCCGCCCTTTCCCAAGCCCCCGCCAGGTCTACCATAGCTCCCGTTACCTTCTGTTTGCTGGAGCCACATTGCAGTTTTTTCCTCAGGTGTTGCGATGACTCTTTCCATTCGGCTGCTTGAAATAACTCTCATCGCTCTCCACTGTGTTGCTGCGGCTCTGCAGGGTTTCCGGCCTCTTGGTATCAGCGCTGTTGAAGGACCACATGGTCCACCACCCTGAGGTCATGCCACCGTCGGCCTTTCTCCAGTTTCTGCTCAGGTTGGGCCTCCCTCATGTTGGAGAATTCCTCCGACCTTTCCACTGCATCCTCTCGACTGAGGACTTGCTCCCTCTTCAGACTTCTTAGTTCCCAGGTTTGAACTTCCTGGGACTGACAGGCTTCACATCGGGCTGCCCTTTCAAGAGTCCTTCCTTGCTGTTTATGTCCATCCCCAGTGAGGAGAAAGTTTGGTCATTCCTTTGTGTCTCTGAAGAACTCATCATTCCTCCTTGGGCCACCTCTGCCCAGTACTGTCTAGAGCTGTAAAAAAAAGGAGTAGTTTGCTGTCAAAGAACAAGCTACTTTCTTACCTGGTAACGTTCTTTCGACGGGATGTTCCAACGTATTCCTTATCTTTGATATACGTTTCCAGCTTGCTGGCCTCAGAAATTTTTTCTGTAGAGGGCGCTGCGCGTCGACGTCCGCCGAGTAGATGTCCCTCGACGGCCACCGTATCGGCGCCAACGTCACCATGCCCGTAAATAGACATGCACTGCGTCCGTTGCTCAGTTCCGTTTTGTAGTATAAGAAAGATATGCCTGAATTGGTTAGTAACCTTGAAGGAGCGAAAGCTGCAACTACAAGGGAAGTTATCACTGCGGGGATGGATGGGAGGGGCGATAAGGAATACGTCGGAGGAACATCCCGTCGAAAGAACGTTACCAGGTAAGAAAGTAACTTGTTCTTCGAAGGCATTGTGTCCTCCGACGTATTCCTTATGTTTGATAGACTCCCATAGCAGTGGTATGTAATTGGAGGAGGGAGTGATAGTGTTATGTATCCCTTTAAGGGTGGACCGAGTGTAATACCGCTTTGCCAAATCTGGTCTCTTGAGCAGTGGAGGAATCCAGATTGTAAAATTTTGTGAATGTATCTGCGGACGACCATGTGGCAGCCACACATATGTCCCGGACCGGTACCCCTCTCTGGAGAGCCGAAGAAGCTGCGATACCCCTGGTTGAATGAGCCCTGAGGTCTTGTGGTGGCTCTTTCCCTGCTAGTCTATAACATTCCAGGATGGCCAAGATAATCCACCTGGAGATGGTTTGTTTTGTTATGGGTAGTCCCAACTTGTGACCCGAGTATCCTACAAACAGCTGGTCTGCTTGCCTGATTCTAGCCATTCTGCTGATGTAAAAGCTGAGAGCTTGTCTAAGGTCCAGCCTGTGTAGCATTTCCTCCTCTTTCCCCGGATCGGGAGGAGGGTAGAATGAAGGCAAGGTAATTTTCTGAGGAATATGGAATTCAGAAACCACCTTTGGGAGAAAATTAGGCTTCACCTGGAGGACAACCTTGTCCTTGTGGAAGATTGTATGAGGGGGTTTACAGGAGAGAGCTTGTAGCTCACTCACCCTCCTAGCCGATGTTAGTGCTACAAGTAGGACAGTTTTAAGTGTGAGAAATCTTAATGCGCAAGAGTGAAGTGGCTCGAATGGAGTGCCCATTAAGAAGTTTAAGACTAAATTTAAGTCCCATAATGGAACCTGGAATGGTTTTGGAGGGTAAACATTAGTCAGACCCTTGAGAAATTGTACCACTAGAGGAATTTTGAAATACAATGGTTCCTCTGCAGTGCGCTTGAAGATAGAAAGCGCTGCGAGATAGCCTTTTACAGTGCCAACTTGAAGGCCTGAGTTTGCCAAGTAGAGTAGAAACGATAGCACCGTTGGTGTACCACATGAAAAAGGGTCGATATTCTCTTCCGTACACCAGCTGCAAAACTTGTTCCAACGGCAGCGGTATAAAGACTTTGTTGCCAGTCTTCTGGCCGAAAGCAACACCTCCACGACGTCATCAGGGAGATCCCAATCCTTGTACCTCAACCTTTCAGAAGCCAAGCGTGAAGGTTGAGGGTTCTGATGTCTGGATGGAGAACCTGACCTCCCTTCTGCGAGAGAAGATTCTCTTTGAGTGGAAGACAGATTGGAGGACAGATGGACATATCTAGAAGGTCCGGGTACCACGTTCTCCTGGCCCAGTCCGGGGCAATTAGGATCATGGTTTTCCGGAATCTTCTCAACCTCCTGATCATTTGAGGAATAACAGGGACTGGTGGAAACGCGTAGAGGAGTGGAAACTCCCAGTCCACTACGAACGCGTCTCCCAGAGCTCCTCTCTGGGGAAATTCCCTTGAACAGAAAAGATCGCACTTCCGGTTGGTGCTTGTGGCGAACAGATCCACCTGAGGGGTTCCCCAAAGGGCGAAGATCTCTTGAAGGACTTCCTGAGCTAGCTCCCATTCGTGTCAAATTCTTCTATCCGGCTAGATGGACTGCCGATAGAGAGATTCCTTCCCGAATTGCACAAAACCAGAGCTGCATTGCCTCTCTGCACAGTGGTAGTGAACCTATGCCTCCTCTTTTGTTGAGGTAGTGCATGGCCACCGTGTTGTCCGTCATTATCAGGACATTTTTCCCCTGTACTGATGGCAGGAAAGCTTTCAGCGCTAGTCTGATCGCTCTCAGCTGTAATAGGTTGATATGTAGTCTGGACTCCGATGGAGACCAACGACCACTGATGGTCAAGTCGTTGGCATGGGCTCCCCACCCTGTGAGCGAGGCGTCTGTGACTACTGTTATCTCCGGCCATGGTTGCCAAAACAGTTCTCTTTTCAAGATGTTCTCTGAATAGGCCCACACTGAAGGTCGTGGGCTACCTTGTCCGGAATCCGGAGGAGGTCTGACATTCTCCCTGAGAATTGTGACCATTGACTTCTCAGTGCCCACTGAAGAGATCTCATTCTCAGGCGAACCTCTGGCACAAGGAAGATGCAGGATGCCATGAGGCCTAGCAACCTCAAAAAGTCAAAGGCTGGGAGACGTTGGGCTTTTTGAAACTTGGTGACCATCTGTAGAATATCCTGAGCACTCACCTCTGGTGGCGAGGCTTTTCCCAGGGAAGTGTCCAGGACCGCACCAATGAACTGGAGCCTCTGAGATGGTATCATCTGTGACTTCTTTAAATTGAGGGAGAAGCCCAGTCTGTGAAGGAAGAGGCAGACATAATCTAGCTGGGTCCGGGCCTGTTCCGAAGATACGGCCCTGATAAGCCAATCGTCCAGGTAGGGATAGACGAGGATCCCTTCCCTCCTTAGACTCGCCGCCACTACCAACATCAGCTTTGTGAAGACCCTCGGGCGGAGGTCAGCCCAAATGGCCGAACTCGAAATTGATAATGAGAGTTGCCAATTGTGAACCTCAGGTATTTCCTGTGCTTGAGATGGATTGGCACATGGAAATAAGCATCCTGAAGGTCCAGAGATACCAGCCAGTCCTGGAGCTGGAGGGCCTGAAGGATCTGAGAGAGAGTTACTTTTTTTTTTATTACTTGTATTTAATCATAAAGAAAACAGATTTTTACAAGAGCGTTTTTCAGTCCAACTGAAGGGAGTCCACTCCTAGTTTTGCTAGATAAGTAGTGAGTAATGCATGCCTGGCAATTTGATTCAGTGTGGGTGAAATCATGCGCCAACCTCCGGAATCGCCTTTGTTCTTTCCAAGGCCAAGTTTAAAAGTTTTGCGGCAGCCGTGTGCCATTGAGTCTTTTCGCCCGTTATCAGGCGTTTCCACAAAGTATCTTCATTCCCTGCAAAGGAGGTTGCCGTCAAGGCGGAGAAATATGCAATCCTCGCCTGATGAAGAGCAGGACAACACATCAGCAGATGTTTTATTGATTCAATGACCTCGGGATTGGTACATAATCTACAGTTTGTTTTCTCCGACTCTGCTCTAATCGCTAAAATTTCTCCAGTCGGTAAGACGTTTAGACGGGCTTTTAGAAAAGTTCTCATCAGTAATTTATCGGGATATTTCTTGCAATACGCCATCGGTTCTTTTAATTTGTTGGTGTTCATGGGAAGGTGTTCAAGAAGTTTGCAAGAGGATACTGACTCAATGGTGTTAATCCAGTCCCAACATTCCAGTTTTGTTTTTATCCTGGTTGGGTTGTCTTTCAGTTCTGTTTCTGTACACACAATTTGATGTAATTTTTGTTTTTGGTCCTCAGCCCACTTATTCATAGTTTGATTAGAACCCTTTTCCAGTTCTGATGCCATTATTTGGTAGATTTCCAAACTTTCGGGGTGGATAATTTTCCTATATAACTGAAGAGAGCTATGGTCCACCACTGCCTTCAATGACAGAAGGCCAAGTTCACGCCTGATTGGGGCAATCGGAGTTGAGTTTGGTAGACCCAGGACGGCTCTCCATATGTAACCTTCCAATTTTTGCCAAATTAGAGGAGGAATGGAGGGTATGGCATCCATGCCATAAGTCAGTGATGGAACAATCTTTGCCTTGTAGTAATTTATGGCCGGTTGGAGGGAGAACTTTCCGTATTTTCGGTCAACCATTCTCAGCTGTGCTGTCAGACATTTGGTTTTTGACCATAGATTGACTTGCATACTGCTCGCTTTCTTCGACGAACACTCCCAGGTATCTGAACGAATCCACCACTTCAATTTGTTTCTCGTTCAGATGCCAGTGGAACCGCTCCTTTTTTTTGATGGCCCTTTTTTGCAGAATCATTATCTTTGTTTTAGATTCGTTGATCTCCAAGTTGTTGTCTTGAATATATGATGATAAATTATCCAATTGACGTTGGAGACCAACCTGGGTCAGATCAAGTAGGATTAAATCGTCTGCATACAGCAGTCTTGGGATATGAGTCGCACCTATTTTGGGAGGAAATGATCTGATCTTGTTTTGGCTGTCCTTAAAATCTCCTAGGAATGATATAAACAAAGCTGGGGCCAGGGGGCATCCTTGCTTTACCCCTCAACATGTTTGGATGTATTTCGATGTGAGGCCAGCGTTGTTTAGGCGGACTCTGATGGAGGTATCTCTATGGAGGCTGACTATGGGCTCTAAGATTGTATTCGGACAGTCCCATGTCTTCAATTTCGCCCAGAGTTTCTGCCTATCCACTCGATCAAACGCTTGAGATAGATCAACAAAAGCAAGGAAGACTCGAGGGGCACCTGTCAGAACTTTTTCTTTAAGTATCGTCAGACACATGATGTTTGCGCTGGTACTTGCATTTTTCTGAAAGCCAGTCTGTAGAGGATCATAGCAGTTTGCTGAGATCGCCCATTTCCGAAAGTGACACAGAAGGGAAGAGGCGAAAATCTTCCCAATGCTGTCCAGAAGAGCTATTGGCCTATAATTCACAGGGTCATCTCTGGAGCCTTTTTTATAAATGGGAACGATCAACGCTTGAGACCATGATTCCGGTACAGTTTTCTTTGCCATACAGAGTTTAAAAATCGCGCTTATAAGATTTGACCACTCGACTGGATGTTGCTTTAGGTCACAGTTTGCTAGGCCGTCCGGTCCAGCTGCTCTTGATGAATTTAGTTTCATTATTTTGTTGTTGATATCCCTCACATCTGTCAGGTCCACCCATGAAGAGTCCTCCGCTCTGATGAAAACCTCCTTGTTTGCTTCTGGTTCTTGGAACAGATTTGAGAAGTGTGTAATCCAGTTTGCTTCTGAAACTGGATTTATCATGTGTGATTTTGAGATCTTGTTTGGTTTATTTATCACTGCCCAGAAGTCACGAGATTTTTTGTTAGCTAATGCTTTCAGCATCAGTTCAGCGTCAGCTTGATATAAAAGGTTCCTTGAGTTTTTCAGCCATTGTTTGTAGTCTCTGGTTTCTGTTTTTAGAGTTTCCCACAATGATGGTGAATTTGCACTTTTTGCTTTCCTTCTTAGTTTTCTTAACGTTCTGCGTTTTGTGACCACAGTTGCATTGTATTCGTGGGTATGCTCGACGAACATCACATTCAGGGTTTTTCTTGGTTTCTTAAAGGCCAAGAGGAGAGGAATGTAGCTCGATCTAGCCACTTCGTCTTGCACTATAGGATTTGAAGTTAGAATTGTGAACTGGTCGTTAAGTTTGGAGACGTCCGAGGCAATCATTCGTAAATGGGTGTGTTGTGAGTTTGTCTCAATTTCGGACACGTAGAATTGCGAAAGAGTCTCCTGATGTTTACATTTGAGATGTAATAAATTATGGTCACTGTGCTTTGTTTTTATGACATTGAAGGAGACAATGTTGCGGTGTAGAGAGTCGGAGACGAAAATGTAATCAAGAGTTGCCGAAGATGCGACCCGTTCCCAGGTCGGTAGCAAGGACTCCGAAATCGACACTGAAGCCGAATTGTATAGATTGCGAGATTTCATGGTTCTGTTCCAGGCCAAACCCCTGTTTAGCGCGGTTGAATTAGTAGATCGATTTCTTTCATTTGAACTGGACGTTGCGCAGTTGTAGTTAAGATCACCACAGATCATGATATTGAAAGATTTGTAGTTGATAGAGATTTCGTCAATTGTATTAATTACTTCTTCACACATGTTCACTGTTGAAGTCTTTTGGGGGTTCCAGTACACATTTATTATTGCTACCAGCTCTTGTGATTCGGCTTAGTCTTGGAAGTTCTTGAATTCCATGCGGTTAGGACTGCCAGAATTTCATATGTCCTCTTTATCACCTTTATAATTGCTACCCCGGAACCAATTCTAGTCGCTGTAAGTAGACCCGATGAAGGGCGGCCAAGTGGTCCCTTGTGTGCCGGTGATATTTCAATAGAGTAGCCATCGAGTGCCGGTTTTTCGCACAGCCAAGTCTCTTGAAGGCAAATGATGTCATACTCGCTGAGATCATGGCTCTCAGAGTTGGTAAGGTGTACATGTCCCCTAGTGTTCCAAGATGCTATACTTAAAGTATTGCTTATTGGAGTTGTCAAAGACGAATGGGATGCGGATAACATTGGCTTTGCATCCCTTGGTGATTGCTATTTTGCTTGCCCTGCCGTTAAAATGTTGCGGAACCAGCTCCATTTACCCTTCTTTGTTTCATTTTCTGTTTCATGGTGGGTTCGATTGGTTGCTTTTCTTCCTAATGGAGACTCAGTCCGTAGTGGTCTCCTTTCCTGGTCGCGAAAGCGGTCTAATGAGGCTTGATCTGTATCTCGAACAGACTTATGGTTTTGTCTCCTCTCTTGTCTGTAGTCAAATCTTTCGTCTCTTCTTGACTTATTCGGCCACTGGGCTGGTGTTTGTGGACTTTGGCCTCCTCTTCCAGGTCTATATTGGTCTTCGGTTCTAGATTTGAACCTATAGTTCCTTTTTGGGGAAGTCCTGTGGGAGTATCTTGACGAATCTTTCTGGATCGACGTCGAGATCTCGGATAAACTGAACCCTAGGTGTGCTAATTCCAAATAGGCGTCTTGAGAGAGATCTGTCAAAACTCGTTTGATATGCAGGTACGCCTTTGCTAGTTTCTTACTGTGGTAAGGTTCAATTAGTACGAAATCGTCTGATTTTAAGTTTTGCAGAGTTTTAGTCTTTTTGAGTATCTTCAGCACCATATTTCGGTTTAAGACCATATACTGGTCCGCTGAGGATGTTTGCTCAATCTTAAAGAGACGTGTCTTTGATAGGGAAGGACCACTCCGTCTAGCACGATAGTCTCTGGTGTTTCTCGGTGGACTCTTTTTCCGAGAAGAGTCAGGGACTGTCTGTTTTGGAATATTGCGAGTTATCGAATCTGGAACACCGATGGGGTCCATTTCTTCAGATTTTTTTTTTTCCCGGTCCTTTTTCTTCAGGTTTTTTTTTTCGGGTTTTTTTTTGTTTTCTTCGGGTTTATTTTCTTGTGTCAGAGCATTAGAAACATCAGTAGGCTTGATATTTTGAACATGAACACCTTTCGCTGTCCTAGGGTTCATTGGAATCATCTTAGTTTCATCTAGGTGCTGGCTTAGGTCCATTAGTGAGCTCTGGCTTATAAATTCTTCTACCGATCTCGGAGAGGAAGACATACAAATTACTGAGTTATTTGCGCTTTCAGTTGACTCAGGTAAAGTCGTGATTTCTTTTACTCGTTCTGTTTGTTTGTTTCTTTTTACCATCAGAGGGTCCAGAGCCGAGATTGTTTGATCTCCGCTTTTTCTCGGTTCGTTTCTCTTTACAATTTTCAATAATGGTTTACTTTTAGTTGCAGGTGTTACTGATTTTAGTATTTCACTCATTTTCTGTTGGTTAGACACTGTTGTGGTGATATGAGGAAGCTCTTCTGGTTGCCTAATAAAGCCAGGTGCCAGATCTCTAAGCACAGTTTGCCCATCAGTCTGAGATTCCTTGTCCACTGTAGCTGGGGAGGCTTGTTTTAAACGAGACAAAACGTCTTCTATCCTGCTCAGCTTTTCGTCCCAAGTATCGGTACGGTCTTTATTTTTTTTGTCTAGTGCTGTGATAAATCCTTCAACAAAAATCAGTTTGCTATGCATCATTGCGGTTAAAACCGTACTGTCTTTCAATGAGTCATTAATTGCTTCATAAAGCTTACAAAAGGGGGCCAAAGCAATGGTGATAGCTGACATGATGATTGGGAGGTCTGTTTTTTTTGAAGGAGAGTCTTTATTTCCTGGAGTCGCAATTTCACTCAGTCTTCGATTTTTTGGGGGAGATCTAAGGTGAGATGTTTGTTGGGGTGGTTGGTTTATCACATACGGGAGAGCGTCGGAATTAGAAGTCTCCACATCTGAAAACCGACGAACTGGCAGAGGACAAATATCTGGAGACATCACGTATGGACTGGATTGTCGGTCTGGGAGTTTTATAGGCGTGGACGAAGTTTGTAAGTCCTGTTCGAGGGTTTTGGGGCTAGATGGTTTAGAAGCCCCTTTCGGATTGACCTCTGGCGTGCGTGATTTATCCATAGGTGAACCAGTGACCTCCTCTGGGTTGGTGCTTTTTAGATTTTCACCTCTTTCACTGTTCGAATCAATCCTAAGTTGTTTACTTGGTTCACCCCTTTCAGCTAACCGTTCGTTTCTTGGGGGTTCCAGGACTTCTTTCTCCCCCCTCGATTGGATGCTTTCAATTATTTGTATCTGTGCCTGATTTGGCAGACCCGGCATTTCATTGGTTAATTTCCGTGATTTGCGCATCAGCGGTAGATCCTGGATTGCCTCTAGCATTTCAGCATCTGATAGTTCTTTTGTTTGCTCTAGTTTTTTTTTAAATTGTTTATTTATAAAGTCTTTCAGGGCACTTGACAACAGAGGGGCCGGTAGGGTTAACTTCCCTGTTTTTCTGGCTCTGTGTCCTTTTACTTTGACATTTGAGGAGTATGTTCTCTTTCTCTTTTGGGTTTGTTTTGAAGGTTCCTGTGAGAGTTTAGTTTGCGGTTCCGTTGCCGTGGCTTTCTCCACTTGGGGACTCGTCAAATCCAAAAGCGAGTCCATGAGCAGCACTACGCATGAATTGCTTTGATGTGTGGGCAAGTTCTTTGGGAGTCCACATACCGACACCTCCTCTACATCCACAGTTCCCTGTGTGGGACATTTATCACCGGCTATTTCTTGGGGGATCAAGTGAGGGTTTGTTTTATTCAGAAATGTATCTTGGGAGGCATGGTACTGGGCCGCCACCGTACTTGACGTTGAATTTGTAATGGGCGGTGTGTCCGTTGTGAATCCCTTAGTGGGGCCCCTTGATACCGGCAGTGAGACGACATCGTCCTGGGCGGGCTCTGAGCTCGCGATTTTCTCCACACTCGCGTCCTGGTTTCCCAGAGAATCCACCGCATGGATAGCGTTCGTGCTGCTTCCCGCGGCCTCACTCCCCCTGCCTAGGGCTGGGTGCACAGGTGCCTGGGTCGCCCGTCCTCCGACGGAAGAATCCCGAGCACCACTCGTCTCGATTCCGAAACGGGAAGGCAGAGCCTGCCGGGCAGGGGGCTGATTGCGATTGCCAGCGTGAGAGGGTAGAAGCAGCTGTAATCCATCGGAAAGCGATGCGTCCTGGGGTCTCCCCTTGCAAGTCCATGTCACCGGAGTAACCGGGGATACAGGTATGTCTGGTAACATATTTTTGGTTTTGTTTGATTCAGTGATTTGACCATGTAGTTCTATTGGTCTCATTTTTGAGTCCCCTTCTGAGTCTGAATTTTCCGAAGCATTTACAGACGTGTCAGTCAGGGGGGTTGATTGCGAGTCTATTGATTCAGAGGAAATGTTCGAGGTACTTGGAAGTCTTGTTTCAAATCCGGCCACAGGCCGGTGGATATATTCAGGTCTTTGTTCACTGATTCCTGTGGTCCCTGTGATCCCTGAAGCTTGGGTCGGGAAAAAAAATAATATTCGCTGCATTTGTTGAAGTTTTAGTAACGGGAGAGACGACTATCGTTGCTTTTGGTGGTAGACGCTGATGTTTTTGAATAGGTAGCGTAGATTTAAGGTTTGTGATATTACTTTTGGTTGATTTCAGAGAACTTCGTAAAATTCTAGGGAATTGTTCCTGGGGAGGGAGGTTCGTAGTGTTGGTATTAGTGGGTTGGTAAGACTGGTGATACTGAGTCTCCGATATTTCAATCTGATTAAATGTCTCTCTCACCTCTTTCACCTCCATTGTCCTCAGCTGTCAGTAGCGGACTGCAGAAGACTGCTCTCCCTCTGCTCTCGCTCCGCTCACCGCTCCGCGACAAATGGCAGGTTTAAGGCACTTCAGGCAGCATAAAAAGCGTAGAAAGACTGCAGAAGACTGCTCTCCCTCTGCTCTCGCTCCGCTCACTTTTCGGGAGCTGTTCCCCGGTGGATGACTCTGAGGGATATGTAGAAAAGGTAGGCAGTAACCTTGGGCAACTGTCTCCAACGCCCAAGCATCTGACGTTATAGCCTGCCATTCCGTCAGATGGTGAGTTAACCTGCCCCCCACAGGTGTCTTGTGTGCAAAGGCCTCAGAGTGGTTTGGGGGCGGCTGATGCAGATGCCAAGGGTAAAGAGGCGGCTGCTGCTGCTGCGGTCTTAGTACCTTTGACCCGTCCACCTCGGGTGGATCTTCATTGGCCTCTTTGAGCCGGCTGTCCTCTGCCTTTTCCGAATGTGGAATAATAGCGAAAGGACTTTCCTCTGCCAGAGGTTCCTGGGGGGCGAAAAGGAGTCTGGCGGATAGCAGCTCCTAAAGATTTTGCTGCTGCCTTGGAAGTCTGTAACTTTTCCAGACTGTCATCAGCCTTAACGAAGAGCCGTCAAAGGGCATATTCAAAAGTCTGGCCTGTACATCTGGAGCAAAGCCAGACTTTCGCAACCACGCATGCCTGCGGATTGTTGTACTAGCCGCCATGGCCCTGCTGATACTGTCAGCGGAATCGATGCCAGTTTGAAGACTCGCACATGGCATCTTTGCCATCTTGAATGATGTTAAGGAAGGCTTCCTTCTCCTCTCCATCTGGTATGCAGTCAGCCGCTGATGAAGCACACTCCCATAATGTGTGACTGAACCTGGCGAGCGTACATGTGGCGTTGATGGACTTCAACGCCATACTACAGGCAGAGAAGACTTTCTTTGCCATAGAGTCGTACCTCTTGTCATCCCTGTCCTGTGGGACAGTAGGGTAAGCAGTCCTACTGCTGGATGAAGTTGCCGCTTGAACCACCAGGCTCTCTGGGGTCTGGCGTTTTGACAGGTATTCAGGGTCAGCAGCCGCTACCCTATACTTTGTCGACAGTCTTTTATTGACTGCTGGGATGACTTCGGGAGTCTCCCAATTGGATGCAATTTTTCTTTGCAGGGCTGCATGGAAGGGGACCACCGGGTCCTCCTGTGGACCTTTGTCCAATAGATCCGTTAGATCATCCTGTTGGAAAACAGGTGAAGGCGCAGACCAGCCCATAAACTCAATTATTCTTGCCATCAGGGTTCTATATGGTGTTTCGGCATGTTCCCCTGGGTCTGGCTTTACAAATTCCACTTCTGGGGAAGTGTCAAGTCCACTGGCCTCATGAAGTGAGTCTTGTAGTTTCTTCAGCCTCCTTTCTTCAGAGGTGAAATCCTCTGCAGCAGGCAGTGAGGATCTCTGTAAACCAAAAGTTTCTTGGTCAGAGTCTTCTCTTTCTTCATAAATTGAAGAAAGACCAGGGTATTCTGATCTCTGAAATGGAGTAAAGCCCATTTCTAGGGCTGAAGGAGCCAATCTCGTCGTTATTGGATGAGAAAATGTCGAAGTCGTCGACGCCGATGTAACTGGCCTTGAAGGCGTCGAAAATGGCGTCAAAAAAACTGGAAGGGGCCTCGAAGAATTCGAGAGGATCGGGATCCTACTCGAGGGCATCGACGACAGTCTCGGCGTCGTGCCGGAGGCCCTTGAAAACACCGTTGGCTGTGGAGCCTTGGTCCTCTTTCATCGGCGTCGACGATGGCGTCGAGTCGATCGACGCATCGAGGAACCCTTCGACAACGGCGTCGATGGCGCCGACCCGTGCGTCGAAGGAATCTTCGACGCCGAAGGAACCCTCGACGACGGCGAAGACGGTGCCTTCTTACCCGATGGCTCATGGTGCTCTCGGGTGGAATGTTTCGCCGGGTGCTGCGACTCGCAGCGTTTTGATTTTTTGGGTTTTTCACCCTGGGTATCACTCTCGGCTGTCTTCGAGGGGGTCGAGGCCGCGTTCTCGAAGACGCTTAACATTTTCTTTCTGAATTCCTCCCACTCAGCTTGAGAACTGTGTTTGGTGGGACAGGAAACTCTTTCTGGGGACACCGAAGACGACGAGGAATGGGACCTTCGACGTCTCGTTTTTGAGTGTCTAGATCTCAACGAATGGTGGGAGCTGCTTCGAGATCTGGAATAGGAGTGTTTTCGACGGCGAGGAGACGAATGCCTCGACCGACGAAACCTTCGAGGAGGATTTGGCTGACTTACCTCTCTCGAGCTTCCCCTTTCGCTCCCTCAGGGCTTTCGCCGTCATGGACATGCAGTCCTCACACTCCGAACAATGGTGCTCGGACCCCAAGCACCATAAACAGACCCTGTGTGGATCCGTTATTGACATTTTTTTATCGCAGTCTCGACAGTTCTTGAAGCCGGATCGCGGCGTCGTCGGTTCTGATGAAGAAGCCATCGAGAACGATAAGGAATATTCGTCGAATTAGATTTAGATAAACCTGACTGAACTGAGCAACGACGTTCCGAGTCCCCACGAAGCGCGGAAAAACGGAACTGAGCAACGGACGCAGCACGTGTCTATTTATGAGCATGGTGATGTTGGCGCCGATACGGTGGCCATCGAGGGACATCGACTCGGCGGACATTGATGCGCACCGCCCTCTACAGAAAAAATGTCCGAGGCCAGCAAGCTGGAAAGGTATATCAAAGATAAGGAATACGTCGGAGGACACAATCCCTTCGAAGGAGTAGTTTGCATAACTCCGTCCATCTTCTTCCTCTCAGTTATGTTAAGGTCATTTGTATAGCGCACGGTCGCCTGTAGGCATCATGGCGCTGGAGAGGCAGGAAGCCATAACCAAAACACCACCTAGAGGCCAGAGATGCTGAGAATCAGTACAAATAATTCTTTAAGGCTTTCGAAAGTGCAGATGAGTCAGTGATTTCATAGATAGTGGGAGGGTATTCCGCAACTGTGCTGCTACAATCGAGAAAGCCCAGCCCCCCACCTGAGTGAGATGAAAGTAATGCACACAGAGCATGCCAGTGGCCACAGATCGCAAGGGGCGTTTGGGACATAGCACACAAACTTAGCGCACAGATACTCAACTCCTCGATCATAGAGAGCACAGTGAACAATACATAGTGCTTTAAATTGAATGCACTGGGCTACTGGTAACCAATGAAAAGAACGCAATACGGGAGAGATGTGAGCCCCATAGGGGGTCCCTGTTGCCACCTGGGCTGCCAGATTCTGAAAGCGTTGTAATCGGCCTATCAGTCCCTTTGGATGTGCAAGGTAAAGGGAGTTGCAATAATCCAGCCTACTCGGGATCATTGCAGCTGCGACTGAAGGAAGCATGGGCGTAGGACATGGGGGGATAAATCCCCCCCACAATTTTAAGTGGGGGGGGGGGTGTAATGTCATTTATCCCCCCCAGAATATGTGTTTGGTGTGTCGTGCAGGGATCTGTTTTTGAAGTGGGGGAAGGGGCTGCTTACTATGTAAGCTGCCCTCTCCCCCCTGACCCCCTAAGCATGGGGGCAATACCCTGGAGGCAGATGGGTGATCATCTGCCCCCAGGGAAGGGGGGCAAACAAAAAAAGATTATTTTGTTTTAAAATGTAGTTTTGGGTGGGGTGGGTCCACTAGCCACCAGGGATTTTTGCGTGCCCTCTCCCCCTCACCCTAATTGGATGGGGGGCAACTTATGTAGCCCTCCCTGGGAGCGGATTTCTGCCCTTAGGAAGGGTTACATGAGATGCCCCCATCCATTTGGGGTGGGGGGCACTGCAAATATTGGCACAGCCACCCCCCCAAGCCTGGGGCAGTACGTTTTGCCCCCCCCCCCCTCTGGGGGCAGATGGCCACACAGATGTGCCCATCTGCCCTTAGGAAAGGGGCAAAACAAAAATAAAACAAATTATAACTTGTTTTGGGTGGGTGTGGGGGGTCACTGAACCACCATGGATGTTTTTAGTGGAAAGGGGGTGCCCACAGGTGTCTTCTTTTCAGAAATGTATCGGGTTCTGTTTGCCTTGGTGGCTTCGACACCCTAGGCCCAAATCTGTAGGTTGTCCACATGAGCAAAATCTGCTTTGCCGAAAGGCTTGGGGTTATCAGTGGGTTAGCCTTTCCCTTTCCGCCGAGGTAGGTGCATCCACACATGTGAGCTACTGTTTTTGTCGCAAAGTCCCCAAGATGTCCCCTGTGCCCCCCAGATTTTATGTGTCTCCTACGCCCCTGGAAGGAAGTAATATTACAGGAATCAGATGGAGTATCTTTCTCAAAATGTTCAACGGAAAATGCCCAGTCTGGCATACCGCCGATACCTCTGCAGCCATAGAAAGATTGTCAGACATGATAACCCCAGATTTTTGAACTTAGTAGAGGGCACAGGAAGCAGGCCCAAGGAAGAGAGCCAGAAAGAAGAAATCCAAAGTGAGGGATTAGGAGGAGAACCCACTACCAACACCTCCGATTTATCCCCATTCGATTTCAACCAGTCGTGGCCCTTCCACTCCCCCACGGCTGTCTGGCACTTATGCAGACACGCTGACACCTCAGACTGATCAAGGTCGAGACAGATCAGAAGCTGGTTATCAGCGGCGTACGAATAGCACCTGACGCCGAAGGAGCGGATGAGGCTAACTACAAAAAGATATACCTGTTAAAAAGAATGATGGACAGAGCAGACCCCTGGGGAAGGTTCAACAAAAACTGGGGGTTTGTTTGCACCAACTTATGGATACTCTGCGACCAAAAAAAGATGATTTTCCGTCTGAACAAATGTTGCACTATCAGGAGAGATAAAGGTACAAGACCCCACCTCCATATACAGAAAAAACACATGTAATCACGCTTTCCTGAAAACAAGTGCGACACAGTTCGTGGTCATAGGGTTCAAAAACTGTTTATTAGCACACACAGTTCTCAAAATGAATCACAATTTTGCCCTTGAATGATGACACGTGTTTCGGCAAAACAAACAACAAACTCATTGGGCCTCATTACACGGTACGCGGTAAAAAACTGCATTTACCGGCATGGCGCTATTAACGTGTCCACCTAGTCAAGAGGGCACTAATTGCGTAGCATTACAAGTACGCGGACACGAGCATAGCGCCATGCCGGTAATGACCCTACTGGCATGCCGTTAAAGACCCCAAAAAAGCCCTTAGCGGCACCGACGAAAGCGGCGACAGCACTTCCGACCTCCAGAAGCACGCAAATAGCGGACACCGCTATTAGAGGTCACCATTAAACAGCGGAACCGGAAATAGCGTCATTGCACAGGAACGGGAAAGAGCACGGCGGCTGTCTTTAAAAACACAATCCATTGCCATCCTCCGCTCCCTGGACCTGCTCGAGAACTGTGCCATCACAAAGCCACGAGGATCCCTTCACCATGCCAAAGGCCATAAAAAAAGCACTGACCGCCAGCGTAAAGAGAAGTTTACCAACGAGGAACTCATTATGCTGACTGAGACACTAGCAGCAAACTCTGAAGTGATCTGGAAAAAGGCCATCTGATCTGGGCAGAGGTCGCCCTGAAGGTGAGTGCGGTGGGCACCACCACCCGCACCGTCCGGGAGTGCAGGAAGCGGTGGGACGATCTCCGCCTCCGGGTCCGCAGCATACTGTCTGCGAACCGCAACCTGGCCATGGCCACAGGAGGTGGTGCAGATTCACCAATTAAATTGAAGGAGTGGGAGGAGACTTGCGCCAGCACGATTGGTGTCGAATCAATCGAGGGAGTCGGGAGCATGGAGCATGGTGTGGCCACTACATCAGATGGAGGTAAGTGTACACATGAAACAATGCACTGTGAAAGTTGAGGCAACCCCCAAATGTGAGGCCACATTCAGACATGCACACAACCCTGCCCATGTGAGTGTCACACCCCAACACACATATGCACGCATCACCACAGACAAGTGCCACACAGACCCATGCATGGAAGACCCACTCAACAGCCCCATCACCTGAATTCCCACCAATGAAGTCCCAATGCACAGAACAGCATGATGAACTGAATCTGCATGAAGCACGTTGAACCATCACCAATTCCATCCCCCTTTTTGTCCCCCACAGGCTCACATACAGACAGCGAAGAACCTTCCTCTGCGACTCAGGCCCCCCCTGCAAAGAAAAATCCCAGGGCACAGAAGACAGGGAGGAGTGAGCCCCTGCAGAGGGGTAAACATCTCAAGAGCGCCACTGTGCCAATACCGAAGTCCACACCAGCAACAATTGCCACGCCCACTGACGTGAACCCCCCACCACAGGTCACACTCACGGAGGGGCCCCACTCCGCTGCCAAAAGTTCCACTGGTGAGGCAGCTGCCACAGCGCCACTGTCAGATGTGGAGGATCCTATGGAGTTCAGCATGCAAATGCACACCCCAACCCCCCCAGGAAGCCCAGAAGCAACTCCGCAGCCAACACCAGGATCATGTGTCCATGGCCAGTCTGGCGAGGAAAACACAGGAGGGAGCTGGAGCCCACCGCTGGCTTCACCTGATTAACGGGACGTAGATGTAGGCGCAGCAGCCACACCACGAGCTGGCCACAGTGGCCATGACCTGGCCACCATCAGGCAGCGCCAAGAGGACATTACTGTGCTGGTTGGACAGCATGTGGAAGAGGCTGCCCGTCTCAGGGGGGACATCACAGACTGCTAGGCAGTCGAGGGTGGCGATGGAAGCCTGTACAAACAGGCTGTGTGTTGAGATTGGCCAACTGAGGCAGGTCCTTACGTGTATAGCGGACGCAATGGACCGCCAATTCCCACCACCACCACCACAGGGACAGACAGCCTCCTCATCATCATCATCATCAGCCTCCTCATCAACAGGCAGACAAGCCCCCTCCGCCGCTCCATGCGCACCACTCAGCACACATCATCCCAACCTCCAAATGGTGGTGGTGGCAATGGCAATTAGGGACAGCAGGGTCTAGCTGGCACGTGTGCAGCAGGACACCAACATTGTGCAAGGCACATATGGGTTGTTGTGGGGGGAGGGGTGAAAGGGTGTTTCGGGGGAGTTGTGGGGGTGAGGGGTGTGGGAAAGGGTGGTGGTATAGTTGGGGACATGCACTTTATCATCTCATTATACATCAATACACTGGTGACTAGTCAAAACACAGGCCTGGACTTTGTCATTGTGTATGTGTACTTTATTGATGACAGGGTCCATTTAGCGCTTCACCACAGACACAAGTGCACCAATACCCATATCCATCCTACAGAGTTAAATTGTCTCTCAGAATATTTGGTTGATCAGATGCTATCGCACATCGCGTCCCTCCTGGGCATCGCCTCTTGCATGACCACCATCTCCGTCACCTCCGTCCTCATCACCATCATCCTTATCAGGTGGTTGCATTTCAAGGTCAGCGGGCAGTGGCACATTCCGTCTGATACACATATTGTGCAGCATGACACATGCCATGGTGATCTTGGCCACCTTCTCACGGCCGTACAGGAGAGCCCCACCCGACCTGCTTATGCACCTCAACCGGGTCTTCAAAAGGCCAAAAGTCTGCTCAATCACGACGCGGGTACAGGTATGTGCACGATTGTAGTCCTCTTCGTGCCTGTTCTGTGGGTTCCGTACAGGGGTAAGGAGCCACCTCTTCAGGGGATAGCCGGCATCACATGTATTGGGGGGAGGGAGGGAAATGGGGACCTGTTACTGTTCACCTCAAGAGCGGCCTGTACATATCACACAAATCGACTTTGCATTGTGATTGAAATCCACGATTACCAGCATGCATGCAGACGATCTGTGACTGCAATGTGCAAAGGTGAGCTTGACCCTGCAAGTGGACATGCCCGATTCATGCCTCCGACAGCAATTGACATGTCCTGGGTGAGGCCAGATCTTGGGTGTCGTCCCTGGGCCCAGGCAAAATTGGTACTACACTGCTAGTGTACTGCCATTCCGACATCGATGTTGCCATGCTGTGAAGCATCACTTCAGTGGTGCTATAGGTGCGTGGTTCAATGCTATGGCTAGGGGTGATCCCTTTGCATGCATTTTCAAGGGCACATTGCTATATTGATGTTGTGCTGGGCAAATTCTGTATAACTATCTTGACGCCATGTTGCTGATTTGTGTATTATGTGGTGTGGCATGATGTGCAATGTGGATGGATGGATGTGTGATATTTGGAAACCTGGATTGTTCTCAATGTTGTGCAGCTTCAAATTGCATGTGGGTTCTTCTCAAGTACATTGTGGCCTTCCCTGATGGACATTGGCGTACATCTGTATGTCCATTTGTCCTACGGACGGCTGTCTACACCCAGTTAGAGTATGTATCTCCCCTCCCCCAATCACACCCAGTTGGAGTATGTATCTCTCCCCCCCCCCAAATCACACCCAGTTGGAGTATGTATCTATCCCCCCCAATCACACCCAGTTGGAGTATGTATCTCTCCCCCCATTACACTGCCATGTGCTTGCCCTGCTACTCACCAAGTAGCCACAAACTTTGTCCAGCTTATCGCTCCATGTAGCGTGGTATGGTCGAGTTCCGCAGGACCATTGAATCATGGGTTGATCCGTGAAATCGTGCACAACAATGTGTGATTATCTTGTTTGCGTCGCATACCATTTGGGCATTGATAGAGTGGAATTGCTTTCTGTTCCGGTAGACTACTTCATTGTGATGTGGGACCACCAATTCCACATGTGTACAGTCGATGGCCCCGATGCAACTTGGGATGCCTGCCAGTGAATAGAAGCCAACTTTGGCGTTTGCGATCTCCTGGGCAGACAGTGGCAGGAATATGTGTTCACATGCATGCTTCAGGAGGGCATCGAGTACCTGGTTCAGCGTGTGTGAGAATACTGGTTGTGAGATGCCATGCATCTGCCCCACCGTATGCTGGTAGGTGCCTGTGGCCAGGAAGTGGAGCACGGTCACCACCTTCCGTAGAGGGGGGATGGCAGTTCTGATGTCTATGAGGCTCACAATGTCGTCATGTATCATGTCCACAATGCTGGTGATGGTATCCCGGTCCAGACGGTACAGGGTGTGTATCTGCTCAGGGGTTAGGTTAAATGGACTGGCTCGGATCCTGGGGATTGGTGGCTGCCTCTGTGGTATTACTAGGTGCCCTGGTGGTGCTTGCTGCGCCTGTCTTGCCCTCCTCCTCCTCCTCCTGCGTCTCCTCTGTGCTGCCTGTTGTTGCTGCTGCTACACTGCTATCATGTCCTCCAGCCCATGTAATGCTGCTAGTATTGGAACCATCTTGGTGTGGGAAGGGGTGTGTGAAGGGGTGTGGTGTGCTCCTTTTGTGCTGGCACAGTCTCCATTGCCTCCACCTGTGCTGATTGTGTCCACTGTGGCAGGTGGGAACACTCCTCAGTTCTCTTAACGGCTGGTTCGCGATGCCGGTATTAGCACCATGCCGATAAGGGGTTTTTGGGGCTTTACCATGCCGCTATTTGCATGCCCGCATGGCTTGTGATGGTGTGCTATTAGCAACATGCCGCTATTTACGGGATGAAGGGTCGCGCCCCTGCGAACTAGCAGCCATTAGTGGCACCGTACTTAGCAGTGCCGCTAATAGCGGTAACCCGGGTCGTAATTGGGGTTGGGATTTAACGATACCGGTATTTTATTACCGGTAACGTTAATCCCTTAACGCACAACGTGTAATGAGGCCCATTGCCTTGCTTTGCATAGCCCTGATTTGAGAAAATCAAGAGCACACATAATAGAAACAGCAATAAATAAGAAAAATCAGAGTTATGTAACATATCATGTATAACAGCGTTCCAGACAGAGAAAAAAGGGATGGGGATTGGGAAAGGATAAGGAAAAGATACACAAACAAAACATTGAAAAAGAGTAAACCGTAAGTATTGGGACCAATTTCTCAACTAACATAGCACTATGTAACGTAAATGCACATGATTTTTTGTCGAACACAATATACTTTTCATTTAAAGAGTGAATAATTATTAATATGAATGAAGCAGTTAGCAATCAGCCAAAAAACATGGATATTCCAATGCTCTACGCATTGAAACGTGTTCATTTCGTTTGTCGTTAGATTATACGGCAAACCTTATGTAACTGTGGTAAGTTGCTAAGTATACAGTTGGACTTGTGGGGCACCTAAGTAAACCCACCAAGAATCCCATTTCATGCAAGTGTAGATCACCAATTTTAACATGTTAGTTTATTTTACCTCCTTCAGTCATACTCAAATACTCTGCTGCGGTCTGTCGTCGTAATAACTGGGTTAAATCCCCTGTACAAAACCCGGAATTAAGAGCAGTGTATGAGAAAACTTGAAACATACTCTAAGTCCTTGTGGATAGCTGCATAAACATTTTGCAGTCATTATCAAAGGCCATATGCCAGCACAATTTACAAATTGCATATACATAGACCCCTGAGGAACACCGCAACTAAGGTGACAAGACTTCGACGTGAAAGGAGGACGAGAAAGAGTTTGAGATCTATCAGCCAGAAAAGCGATGAACCAAGCCAGTACCTGTGAAATACCAATCTGGCCCAGGCGGGAGAGCAGGGTGGCATGGTCTACGGTGTCGAAAGCCGCTGACAGATCTAAAAAGAATCCGGGCTCTGACCCACTTTCCCCCTGTCAACCAGCCTGGCCATATCGTCCTGTACAGAGACAAGGACACTCTCCGTGCCCCTGCCAGGCGGAAACTGGAAGATTCAAGAAAGGAAGACAGAATAGGAGAGACTAGTGATTCCAGAAATCAGAAACGGAAGAGAGATAGGCCGGAAATTGGAAGGCAGCGCAGGGTCCAAAGAAGGTTTCTTCAGCAGAGGGATGACCATGGCAGCCTTAAGCTCAGAGGGGATAAAACCCGACTGGCAGGAGGTGTTCACAGCCACAGTGATCTTACTTTGCATAGCATTAAGGGCCATATCCTCGGAAAAGAAGACCAGCTGAGACAATGATATACTCAGATAATGAGTCGCACAGCTCCTGAGTGGGTCTAATGGTAGGGGCGCATTTGGATGAAGAGGATAAAGACTTTATCACACTATAAAGTGCTTTTGGCTGGTTTAGAGCAATGTCAATTTTACGAGCAAAATAACTTTTTTTGCCGTTAGAATGGCCACAGTGTAGGCTGATAGGGAAGCCCTATACTGAAGCCTATCACTATGATCGTACCAGAGAGGCACAGCTCCACCTCACTGATGAGATGAGGCCCAACAAGGCTGACAAACGTGTATGGGGTTGCTGTTGGTACTCTTGTTCAGAAGGGAATTGCCATAGCACTTGAGTGCTGGACTGCCCATTTGGGCGGGACAAAGACTGATATGCAAATGGATATTTCCCATCTGTGAAAGGTACAGTGAGCAAAAAGAAGTGGCTTCAAACTCTCAAAGTTGGTTATAACCACTGAACAGGTTATGCCGTGCTCTATAGAGAGAGGGGCGCCTGCTACCTTTTTTGTATGATCGGATTTAGTCAGCCATTTGCGCTCTAGTTGCCTCACCCCCAATCGGGCAGATTTTAATTGCTCCGAGAACCAAGGCTCGGAAGGGAGCCTGCACGGTTGAAAATGGCACAGTGGGGCGACTTCATTGGCGGCAGCCAGGAAAGAAGTAGTTAAGAGATTGACAGCACAGTAGCCGCTACAAATGTTTCTTTAACAGACAGAACAAGATTCTATAAATTGGTTGAACGCCAGCACCGCCGCCAGACACACCACTTTTAGGCGATGACTCAATATTACTCTGTATGTTCTTTTCATTCTTCCGCGTCTTGGTGGAGTCAAATCTTGCATTAGGAAAGCAGGGAGATTTGCAATAACAGACAGTGGTCTTCTCAGGTTGGTGTTCAGAAGACCTTGAGGATTGTATGGTCTCAAAATTAAGGGGGTTGGGGATTTCCCTCACGAAACGGGAGTCCTTGTCCCCATGAAGGGAGTCTCTCCCTGTGAGCTCTCACATTCCGCCACACCTACGGGGGATTGTTGCATAGTGGGCTCACCTCCCTAGCCTTAGCCTCACAGGGAAAGAGCTCCTCTCTGGAATCGTCACATTACACTGAACAGTTTTCCAAGGTTAGCAGAGGATTTCCATAATTTAGAATTACACTCTGGGAGAGCAGAGAGGCCTGCTGCAGGAGTCATGCGAGGGCGGGAAGAAGGTCTCACATATATCCAGGAAGTTTCTGTAATACAAGATGGTGCCAGGCCTTAATGTAAGCTCTGGCCAAACCACATGATCTCAAGCCAATGACCCAATTACAAAGCGGCATACCCCATATAGCACACAGGTGGAATCCATGTCCCTAAGCATCTCTTAATGTTAGGAGAAACTATAATGTAAAAAGCAACTAGTTAACTGGCGAGAAGGTGCTGGAGGGAGGTGTTCAAAAGGGATTGGCAAGTGAGCAGTCTATTTATAGGAGATCAGGGATGAGTGAGTTGAGGGATAGGGCTCTATTGGAAAGATTAGAGGGCAACCACATAATTTGGAGAGAAGTGTAGCGAGGTCAGACAGAGAACATTTTATGTTAGGCCGGTTGATGATGCCACCTTTGAAGTCCTTGGCTCACTTTCAACTAGCTTAATATGGGCCTCTATCCTTTACATAAAATGATGATTTTCCTAACTTATGTGACGTAAAATGATGATTGGATGAAAGATACCCATCTTCCACAGTTGATTCCTTTGGAGAACCTATGGGTATACTGTCAGGTATATACAAGAGAGAATTCACAAACACTAAGCCACGAGGGAGGGGTTGGGTGGATGAACAGTGCTGAATGTTAAGGCGAGCGCTTCTCTCTGCATTGAGATCACCATCTAGGTCTAAAGGTGAAATTACCCAGGCTAGATCTTCCTATCGGGTATCCCTAGAAACACTGAAACAGGAATTGAAAGAGAAGGCTTGGGAATCCCTGGGGGCCGCTTTAGAGGCTAATGATTCCAAGAATTGTTGGGAGTTTTTGGCTCTGGGGCCTTTACACAAGCGTATTACAAAAGGCACAGGGACCAATGTAGAGGCTAGGGCCTGGGTGGAGGATGTTTCCAATCAATACCAAGACATGGCTGAGTCCACTGTTAGGGAGAATTCTCTTCTAAGGCTAATTTCCCTTACCTATAGGCTCACCCAGCAACTTTGCTGGATTTGAAGGGTTTCTTTTTTTCTCCTGCTAAGAGTGAGACCCTTTTTTCCCACTCTTAGGCAGATTGCTAGTGTGTGTTTTAGTTCTATGGGGTTTTTCTCACCCTCATAGGAATCATCTTTTTAACATGTGTGGTACAAAGCACCCTCCGTGCCATACCACAGGGGTGTCGTAGCGACCCCCAAACAGACTCCATACCTTGGGACTGACGACTGTCTCCCAGGGCATGTAAAGTCCCCATTGACTTTACCAGTCAATTATGAACTAAACCAGTACAACCAATCTTACTATGGAAGTACTGGAAGGAGTTCAGTTTTTCCCCTAACGTTCATTTTCGAGGGGGTACCGTACAGTCCCTCTCTCAAAAGTTTCTTGCTGGTGGCAGTGGTTACTACCATAAATATTCGACCAAATATTTTCCTATGGGATTTTCCCATTGTTCGAGGTTACCACTTTTACTGACAGCCTCTAACATACCGCCAGGTTATTTTAATATTAACTTTACTCCGGTAGGTTTTTATTGCCAGAACTTTGATTATATTTCCTTTCTCGTGTCTTTCTCTATAATCCTAACTGAGGTCGGGGATCCTTTGTTCGTCCTTTTGGCAGGATTCTGCACAGAAGTCCTCCTCTAGGCGCCACTGAGTCTGGGGTAGACAGGATGTTTGGGAGGGGGAATAGGCACGCTGGACAGGGTTGCCTACGCAACCCAAGTCACACTCTGCCCCGATAGGCTATGGGGTTCTCCCACCAGGAGAGCCATCCTACTGTGTGAGTGACAGCTAAGCTGTATGAATGGGGGGTCTTGCTGCATAAAAACAGGGTCCTGAGGACTGGAGGACAAGATGTCGCCAATGGAACTAAGAAACTGAAGAGGAGAGAAGCTGAAGACATCTGCAACGACTGAACCACTGGTGAAGCCCAGCTGCAGATCCTCATTACTTTTCTCCAACGACTTGAGAAGATCTTCCTCTGCAAGAGTCTTCTTCCCTTGAGCTGGTGGGGCCAACCAGTTCGCCAATTGCCTTGCCGGACCTGCCTTGGCCGAATCGCCAGTGCCAAGCACTAGAAGACCGGATAGCCAGGCACCCGGACCGCGATTTAAAGGAGCGTACCTTTTATTCGTCAGGCAGCACTGCGGCTGGTTTCATCCCTGGGCAGTGCAGTAACTCGAACCTTCCTCCACAACGAGAATCTCTCTTCCTCTGCTGGATCTCCCGAACTGCAGGAACTGACAGGAACTACTGCCACCGCAGGAGCCTCTTCCACTTTTAAGGTCCGCCAGGCCTCCCGTTTCATTGGGTACTGCTAAAGGTGTTTTAAATCCTTTACCTACCTACTGGGTTGGCCGCCCCTATCCTCTAACATTGTCTTTCACCTTCTGCAACTGCCTTTTTGAATCGTTAAACAAAGACTTGACTGCAGCGACTAGAATATTTTGCTGCTTGGCCCATTGCCCTGTACTGCTGACTCTCGCACAGGCCTATTGACTCTGGCTAAATCTGTTACAGCTGCCTTCTCTAGATTGCTTCTCACCTAGAAATGTGTTGGTGCATTTAATTCTTATAACCACCTTTTCCTTCCCTCTTTTTAAACTTGTGAAGTGATATTTTGCTCAGTTTTCACCTCAGTATTACATATGTTAAAGTACTGTCTTGCCTAACTTGTACAATCTTTTTGGGAAGTGTTGCTGGTGTGTTAAAGAGTGTAACCCTGTATAACCTGTCCTTTCCCTCCCTTTTGAGAAATTGATAGAGTGCCATTTCTACTTGGTGTTCACTGTGCCGTTTTGCTCTGTTTTCACTCTTGCTCAAACTTGTCTACAATTTAAATAGGGAGTTGTTTATACTTTTCTTGACTTGCTTTTAGAACAGTGATTTGCGTGTGCACATCGGAGTGTGTAAAATAAATATATATATTCTTTTTGATACAAAGCTTTGGTCAGTGTTTCCTTGTTCCATAGTATTGTAGTCCTAATGTGAAAACCCTGAATACTGCTCATCTCCCTCTTGAGATAAGTCTGACTGCTTAGCCACAGCTACCAATTACATCTTTGTGGTACAGACTGATACCAAAGGGGATTTATTGCATATACCTGTAGTCTTAATCTTCTGTAGTGCTCCCTAAGGGAACTTCACAGGATTCTGCCTAACATCCACTGGGAGATCTCCAACAAAACTGCTCCTTGTTTTCCGATGGAGGAAGGTCTCCCAGGCTATTTCTAGGCAAGACCATAATTGTGCCCCTGGCCGAGTTGCCATTCCTGCAGATTTGTTTCAATATATGGAAGATGTATGGGCACTTTTGCTTACCTGTACTTTTAATGGCATTTTTCGAAACGGGTGCTATACCATCCTCTTGGAAAAGGGATATTATTTTCGCCATTTTTAAAAAGGGAGACTGTGCTAATCCCTCTGCCTATAGACCTATCTGCCAATAAAAATATTTTAAAATAGACCTATCTCTTTATTAGATACGTTTTGTGAGATTTGTGGTAGAGTTTTGTTGGGGCATTTGGAACAGTGGATATCAGCGCACACTGTTTCGGTAGATATTCAGCTTGACTTTAGGCCTGGGATGGGTACGTCGAAACAGGCCTGAACCTTTATTTATTATCGGCAAGATCGGTGTGTATTCGAGGAGCGCATATTTTCTTTTTTTTAGCCTTCATGTACCTGAGCACCGCTTTTGCCAAGGTTAATTGCTCCAAGGTGTGGATTGTGCTCAGGTCCATGGATTGCCCTGCTGGGATCATTGATGTTTTAAGATTTATCCACAGTGGCAATCGGTCGTGTGTGCAGTATAGAAATCAGGGCCACTGCGCTTCCTTCTTTGATGTCAATCTGAGGGTCTGCCAGGGTTGTGTACTGGCTCCTGTTCTCTTTATGCTATTCAGTAATGGCCTAAATAAGGCCTTGTTGGACACTAAGGCAGATTATCGGAAGATGGGCAATTCCTCTTTTGAGGTAAGCAGATGACACCATCCTTATTGCCTAGATATGAAAGCCCTTCAGAAGTGGATTACTGGGTACACAATTTTATAAATCCTGTGTGTTCATAAAGTCTAACGCCTAAATCGGCGGTTATGGTCTGTGGTCCAGGGAGGAAGCATTTTAAAATGCAGCCCATGGTGAGTAAGGGTTAAGTTTCTTATCTGTAACTCCATTTCTCAAGCATTGGTATCTTCCATAGATTCAAATTCTATGAAGATACCCCATCGCCAAACTGGGAATCCTAGCTTAAAGGATAGTTCCGGGACTTTTTTTTTTATTGTTCCTATGGTTCGGCCATGTGTTTTTAAGCATAAATCGGTAGATCGTAGAAAACTTTCCTATGGACCTTACCCGACTTTTCGTCCATTAACGCACTCGAAAACATCCGCCATTTTATGATAATCCTATCATTTCCCCCCATCGCCCTGGCTCACCTGCTTTTGCGGCACTAAATCAAATCCCCCGCCTCTGAGCCTGACATCAGCAGACGCGTACCGCCCATTTCCCGTTTCGTGTCAACAATCGCTGCGCCTCAGCTAATGAAGTGTCGCCATGGAAATGGCAGGACGCCTCTTTCCTCTATAAGTATAAACACACCGTTTCACAACACACAGCAGCAGATTTTCGAATCCATTCCTCTCTCTGTGTTACTTTGAGTATTCTGTGACTCGTTTCTGTGCTCTGGTCAGCTACCTTCGCCGCTTCTAGGCCTTGTGAACACCTGTACCATCTCTGTAAATTATTTTACTTTCTTTACCACACAATGGCTACAATAATGCCGTATATGTACGAGCCCGAGTACACCGAGGAAGAACTACTGGAAAGGCAAGCACGCGAAAACGATGGGGATTCGGACGGCAGTTGGGAGGACCAGTCAACGGATGAAGAGCCTGGACCATGTCGCATGGACGGCGTCTCCACCTGGTGCACGTGCAATCGGTGCGAGCTAATGCCAACTGAGGAGGAGAACTGCTGCTGCCGTGAAAATTCCAGGTGCTTGGCCTACATTTCGGAAGGCGAGCCAAGTCCGCAATGCATCACCGAGCTGCCAGAGTTCAGGGAAGCCTGCCTCTCACGGACCGTGTTGAGGATGATGATGGTGCTTATGCACGAACTTCGCGGCACTGTTCGTCCGCGTAATCCGAGTAACGAGTAAGTATACTCTGGTTGTGATGTCAGTGATGCCACTACTATGTCATGGTCGTCTCCCACATATAAAATTACATCTACATATCATTCGAATGCATGTAAATTAGTTCCATATTGTGCATTTTCTAGATCGAATTTTTTTCAAAGCAGAATGACATTTTTTACCTGAATCGACAGTGATAAGAAAGTTTTGTCATTTTAATACAGTTTGCATCTTTCATTTTCACAGGTGGTACAGGCTGGTGGCCTATCGTTGCTTCACTTGGTGGCTTCACGGGAGGCTCGGACACCGCGTTCGGAGAGTAATACCTGCCTGTGCGGTACTTGCCATTAGACAACATTTCCCCAGCGACAGTGGACAATACCGCAGATTTTCCCTGGATGTGCTGCAACCGGAACTTTACAATGTGTAATGTTTATTATTTATGTTCAATTGAAATTAAGATCTAAAATAAAACCCAACATATATTTTAACAATGGTTGTTTTGATTTTTTAAATGAATCTAGTGTGTCTCCATTGAATAGTCTTCCTGTGCTTTGTCTCGTCACACCACATGTCTCCGGCCAGCATCCTCCCTCACGCTGGCCGCCCACCTTCAATCCACATAACCGTTGAACCCATATGCAGCAGACATACATATGTTATTTTGCGGGTTGGTGTTAGGGAGAATTCTCTGTTTAGGCTGAATTTCCCTCCCTAGTGAGTCCCCCAGCAGCTTTGCTGGATTTCTGGGGTTCTTTTTTTTCTCCTGCCAAGAGTGAGACTCTTTTTCCCTCACTCTTGGACATGTTGAACTGTGTTATCTTGGACAAACCTTGTGTTGAATGGGCTATGGGGTCTTTTACTCCATAGGGCCTCATGTCTTTTTGTGATGTGGGTTACACAGCACCCTCTGTGCTGTGACCCAGGGGTGTCCTAGGGACTCCCCAGCATAGACTCCATACCCTGGGACTGACTACTGTCTCCCAGGGCATGTAAAGTCACCAAAGACTTTGCTAGTCTTGAATCCTGAACAGAACCAGTACAAACCATCATATTGTGGACGTACTGGCTGGGGCAATTCGATTGCCCCAGGGTCTGTTAGTCGAGGGGGCACGTCTCCGTCCCCCCTGATCGAGTTTTGGCTGGTGGCAGTGGAAACTACTTTTTATATTCGACCGCGAATATTTCCCTATGGGATTTCCCATTGTTTTAGGCTAACACATTTAATTATTTATTTACGGTAGCCTTAAACATACCGCCGGTTTATATATTTATTTTTATAACTCCGGTTGGGACTTTTTGCCAAAACTTGAGTCTAAAATGGCGTTGGTGTTCGCCTCTGTAACTCTGACCCAAAGTGGAGCCCTTTGTTCCACTTTTGGCGGGCTTCTCCACAGAAGCCCTCCAAAGTGGTGCCACTCTGTCTGGGGTACTTAGGAGGGGTGGAGGGGGATTTAGGCACCCTGGACTGAGTTACCTTGGTAACTCAAGTCGCACTCCGTCCTGATTGGCCCAAGTGGTGAGCCGCCCGGCTCACCACTTAGCATGTTTGAGTGACAGCTAGGCTGGGTGAATGGGGGTTTGCTGCATAAAAGCAGGGCTTTGGGGACTGGGACTTCAGAAGTCGCCACAGGACCAAGAATCCGACGAGGGAAGAGCTGAGCCGACCTGCTTCGACGACACCACCCGGTGGAGCCCTGCTGAACCGTCTCACCACTTTTTCCCGACGACCGAGGAGAACTCTTAACGGAGTGGCTCCTTCCCTTGACTGGTGGGGACAACCAGTTTTCGCCTTCTTTCCGTTCTTTGAGGTATCTCGTGGCCGCCTTGCCTGTGCCAAGCACCCCGGCATCCGGAATACCACACTTTACCCCCATACCGCGGAAGTCGGTACCAACCCTTTAACCGGAGGACTCCGCGGCTGGTTTCTTCCCGGGCAGTGCTACGACCTTTCTCTTCTGCTCTTCAGCGAGATATTCTTCTCCCCTGACCGACGTCGAGCCTTGCTGTCGCTGCCTGGAACAACTGCCCCCGCTGGAGGATCCTTTCCGCTTAAGGTACTGTGTTCCGCCTGGCTTCCCTTGCCACCGACTGTACGGGGTAGATTTAGTCCCCGGCTTTCGAACCTGGGAGTGCCTGGGACACTTTGGCTAAACTTTCTGAGCCACTCTAAACTCTTTTTGACTCTTTGCAAGACTTTGAATCTCTAACTAACAGTGTGATCTTGGGCACATTTTCGCTCCGGCTACTCTAAGAGTGGGCCCTGCCTAGTGACTTTTGCTCACCTGTGACTTTGTGCTTCTTTGAGCCTATTGCAAGTGTTCTGGACCTTAGAGTGGTGTGTTTAACCCATTTCTGCTTTTTCTCTCCCTTTCTTGGAAACTACTAGAGTGTCATCTAACGTTAAGCACTCACCTCTGTTTTAATTAAGTGGTGTTAACCTAGAGTTGTCTAGATAGGAGAAAGGATTGAATCTACTTTCATTATAACTGTGTTGAAGTGTTTTTACCATATTCTTTGCTAGAGTGTTTTTTTTACTTATATGTGTTTTTAAATAAATAACTATATACTTTTGAAACCAAGCTCTGGTCAGTGTTTGCTTGTGCTATTGTATGTTGGTACATATTGTGTATACTTTGCATACTGCCTAACTCTTCTTGAGAGAAGTCTGACTGCTCAGCCACAGCTACCAGGTAAATCTGGGTGGTACAGACTGCTACCAAAGGGGTTTACTGCTCTACCTGTAGTCTTAAATCTTTTGCAGTGTTCCCCAAGGGAACTGCACAGGTTTCTGCCTAACACTGGTGTACAGCGGTGGGATTTGTATTGAGTATACATTTTATTGTGCTTTAGATACCTTAGTGCAACTAACCACAAAGCTTAGCACTGAAAAAGTAAAACCTCTAACATGTCAGTTATAGAAAGCTATAGTCAAGAGTCCCTTGCAGCCAAAACTGCTGATTGTTTAAGAGTGCTCTGTAAACATAAGGATCTCCTGACTAAGGGCAAGAAAATGGAGCTGATTGAAAGATTGTTAGCTAACCAAAGTCTGGGTGATGGTTCAGAGGAACCTACCACTCCAGCAACTGTAGATGACAGTGTTGAAGTTAACATGGAGCAAAATGTTGATGTTTCTGAGGAAGAGTCAGAAGAGGAGGGTGAGGCTGTTGTAACTGTCCCCCCTAGGCCTCTGCCTGCTCTACCTGCTGTGCCTACTGGACCTTTACCAGGTCCCACATTTAGTCCTCAGTACTTTGAACTGGAGAAAATGAAGCTAGAATTGGAGTATAAGAAACTTAATGCTCAAACTGACAAAGAACTAAGGCTAAGGGAAATGGAGCTCAAGTATGACTTAGAAATGAAGAAATTATCTGTTGAGAATGTTTCTCTCTCTGGCTCCTCTAGAAGTTCCAGTCCTAAAAGACCCCGGATGCCTAAAGAATTGGTTGGTATGTATGAGCCTAAGTTGGATGTGTTGGATTGGTTGTCTCTGTTTGAATATAATCATGGGCTCCAGAACATCACAGGAAATGACTTACTCACCTGGTTGTTCTCTAGGCTTCCCCCTGTTGCAACTGATGTGGTAATGGAGATGGGGGAGGAGGATAGGAAGGACTATGAATGTGTGAAACTAGCTTTGATAGCTAGGTTTGGGAAGACCCCTTCCCAGTATCTTAAGAGGTTTAGGAACCTCAAAAAGCATGATGGTACCCCTTGGGCTACCTGGGTGAGTGAATGTTTGAAAAACTTAGAGGGATGGATTAAGGGTTACAAGGTGAACACTTATGAAGGTATGAAGAATTTGTTTATGTTGGAGACTATTTATGATGCCTGCTCTCCTGAGCTCAGACAACACTTGGCTGATTCACAGGAATTGGATCCTAGGAAGCTAGCTAAGGCTGCTGACTTGTGGGTTGCCAACAGGGCTACTCACAAGGATTCTGGGGTAACTCAGAAGAAGGATGGGGAGAAACAGCCTAAAAAGGACTCCAAAGAGAATTCTAATAATTCCTATCCCAAAGAGGGCCCCAAACCACAAAATAACCAGGGTAAGCCACATGGGAAACCGAGTCAGACTACTGTACCTTTTGGCCACAAGCCAGAAGGAGGTCAGAACAAACCACCCTTCCAGAGAGCATTCGGACAATGCTATGTCTGTCAGGGTACTGACCATATCAAAGGAGATCCCAAGTGCAAGGGTAAACCTGCAGGGATCAGCACAGTCTCCTTAGCCTTCACTCCTGAGGATGAAGTACAGATGGCTAGTGCCCACTTCGAACTCTTTGCTGAAGAACCCTTGGGTCTTCAAGCAACTGTAAACTTAGAGCCTATGGGTCTGGTTAGTCCCCAGAATAGGGTTGTGTATAACTCCCTACCTGTTAACTCTAAGGTGTATTATGTGGACAGTGTTCTTGTCAATGGCCAGGATACTCCTGCCAGGAGAGACACTGGGGCCAGCAGAACAGTAGTGGATGAAAGCTTCTTTCAACCTGAGGATGTGGCCAAAGCACCCAAAGGTCCCACTAAGATGTCTGGAGGCCCTGTCCAAATGGTTCCTATTCTACCAGCCCTCATTCAATGTAACAACATGACAGTAAGGATCCCTGTCAGTGTTCAGGCTGAGGTACCTGGGAAGGTCCTGTTAGGGAATGACCTAAGAACTCTAGGAGTAGTGTCACATACCCCCAGGCCTCCCAGTATGGAGAAGCAGAACTTAACCAAATTGGCTAGAAAGGCTACCTTGAAGGACCCTTCTAAGCCTGTGGGACCCTCTACTGAGAACCCCACTACAAGCCCTGGTGTTAGTAAGTTGACCTCTAACCCAGGCACATTTCAGGATAGTATGCTAGGAACATGGGCGCCCCAACCAAGCTCCATCATTGTTCCCCTAGTCTCAGAGTCTCTGACTCCCCCTGCTTCTGAGGAAGAGGTGGATAGATCAACTAGGCCCCTCTCTGGACCTGAGAGAACTGGCAATTCTCAGTGCTGGTGGAAAACCAGAAAAGAAAAGTCTAAGGCCAAAAACCTTCAGACTGTTGGACCTTCTACTGAAGACCCCAACTCAAATCCTAATATTAGGGGGGAAACTCCTAAGATAGGTAAGGGTAGATCTAAGAGGAAGGGTAAGCAGGTGCATTGCCTAACCCCAACCCCTCCAACCAAGAGGCCTAAGACCCAACCTGCTCCCACAAGAGAGGTGGTGAGGAACCTTGGAGGCCCCTCTAGATCTAAGGGAATCCTTTATAAGGACCCCTTCAAAAAGCCTAACATAGGTTCAGAAGTTGTACCAACTTCTGAGGGACTGGTCAACCAGATCCCCTATAACAAAAAGACTGATGTTCCTCAAAGGGTTTGTAGGTCCTTTAGCTTGCAAAAGAAAACCTTTGAGTTCTCCCTTAACCATAGGTCAAGGTGTCACCATCAAAATGCTGATGGACTCTCTAGGATGTATATCATCGACTAGAGGTATGAGGTTCATCCAGGAGTGGATTAAATCCTCCTGTCCCTTAGTCTGGGGGGGCGAGTGTTAGGGAGAATTCTCTGTTTAGGCTGAATTTCCCTCCCTAGTGAGTCCCCCAGCAGCTCTGCTGGATTTCTGGGGTTCTTTTTTTTCTCCTGCCAAGAGTGAGACTCTTTTTCCCTCACTCTTGGACATGTTGAACTGTGTTATCTTGGACAAACCTTGTGTTGAATGGGCTATGGGGTCTTTTACTCCATAGGGCCTCATGTCTTTTTGTGATGTGGGTTACACAGCACCCTCTGTGCTGTGACCCAGGGGTGTCCTAGGGACTCCCCAGCATAGACTCCATACCCTGGGACTGACTACTGTCTCCCAGGGCATGTAAAGTCACCAAAGACTTTGCTAGTCTTGAATCCTGAACAGAACCAGTACAAACCATCATATTGTGGACGTACTGGCTGGGGCAATTCGATTGCCCCAGGGTCTGTTAGTCGAGGGGGCACGTCTCCGTCCCCCCTGATCGAGTTTTGGCTGGTGGCAGTGGAAACTACTTTTTATATTCGACCGCGAATATTTCCCTATGGGATTTCCCATTGTTTTAGGCTAACACATTTAATTATTTATTTACGGTAGCCTTAAACATACCGCCGGTTTATATATTTATTTTTATAACTCCGGTTGGGACTTTTTGCCAAAACTTGAGTCTAAAATGGCGTTGGTGTTCGCCTCTGTAACTCTGACCCAAAGTGGAGCCCTTTGTTCCACTTTTGGCGGGCTTCTCCACAGAAGCCCTCCAAAGTGATGCCACTCTGTCTGGGGTACTTAGGAGGGGTGGAGGGGGATTTAGGCACCCTGGACTGAGTTACCTTGGTAACTCAAGTCGCACTCCGTCCTGATTGGCCCAAGTGGTGAGCCGCCCGGCTCACCACTTAGCATGTTTGAGTGACAGCTAGGCTGGGTGAATGGGGGTTTGCTGCATAAAAGCAGGGCTTTGGGGACTGGGACTTCAGAAGTCGCCACAGGACCAAGAATCCGACGAGGGAAGAGCTGAGCCGACCTGCTTCGACGACACCACCCGGTGGAGCCCTGCTGAACCGTCTCACCACTTTTTCCCGACGACCGAGGAGAACTCTTAACGGAGTGGCTCCTTCCCTTGACTGGTGGGGACAACCAGTTTTCGCCTTCTTTCCGTTCTTTGAGGTATCTCGTGGCCGCCTTGCCTGTGCCAAGCACCCCGGCATCCGGAATACCACACTTTACCCCCATACCGCGGAAGTCGGTACCAACCCTTTAACCGGAGGACTCCGCGGCTGGTTTCTTCCCGGGCAGTGCTACGACCTTTCTCTTCTGCTCTTCAGCGAGATATTCTTCTCCCCTGACCGACGTCGAGCCTTGCTGTCGCTGCCTGGAACAACTGCCCCCGCTGGAGGATCCTTTCCGCTTAAGGTACTGTGTTCCGCCTGGCTTCCCTTGCCACCGACTGTACGGGGTAGATTTAGTCCCCGGCTTTCGAACCTGGGAGTGCCTGGGACACTTTGGCTAAACTTTCTGAGCCACTCTAAACTCTTTTTGACTCTTTGCAAGACTTTGAATCTCTAACTAACAGTGTGATCTTGGGCACATTTTCGCTCCGGCTACTCTAAGAGTGGGCCCTGCCTAGTGACTTTTGCTCACCTGTGACTTTGTGCTTCTTTGAGCCTATTGCAAGTGTTCTGGACCTTAGAGTGGTGTGTTTAACCCATTTCTGCTTTTTCTCTCCCTTTCTTGGAAACTACTAGAGTGTCATCTAACGTTAAGCACTCACCTCTGTTTTAATTAAGTGGTGTTAACCTAGAGTTGTCTAGATAGGAGAAAGGATTGAATCTACTTTCATTATAACTGTGTTGAAGTGTTTTTACCATATTCTTTGCTAGAGTGTTTTTTTTACTTATATGTGTTTTTAAATAAATAACTATATACTTTTGAAACCAAGCTCTGGTCAGTGTTTGCTTGTGCTATTGTATGTTGGTACATATTGTGTATACTTTGCATACTGCCTAACTCTTCTTGAGAGAAGTCTGACTGCTCAGCCACAGCTACCAGGTAAATCTGGGTGGTACAGACTGCTACCAAAGGGGTTTACTGCTCTACCTGTAGTCTTAAATCTTTTGCAGTGTTCCCCAAGGGAACTGCACAGGTTTCTGCCTAACAGTTGGCATCAAGCCTCCCGGCCTTGCCTCCTCCCCCAAAAATACTTACCACACCACTTTGTTCAAGCGTTGGCAATAAAGGAAGGCCGTTGGATTTTATTGATACAAAACATGGTTATAGGTAAATAATCAATATGGTTGATCACAATAAATCATCCTTTTGGGCACCGGGTACAGAGATGACCCCCTCTGGCCCGTGCCGCCTTGCCACCACAGGCCAGCCTGCTGCTGACTAACTGCCTAGGCATCCAGGGTCTCCAGGGTGAACTGCACCCATATATTCTCCTGGGAGGCTGAGGTATTTATAAACTCACCCCCCTGCCTTCCATGTACTAGATCCTTCAGCCTGCCTCTTACATGCAGTTAGATGGCCTCTCCTTGGTGAGGCCCTGCGGCAAACGAGTCTTGTCTGCACGACCAGCGCCCTAATCCACACCCCCCCGCCGCCCTATCAAAGGCAGTTTGCACTGGGGTACTTGCGCTGCCAAGTGGAGCTGTCAGGGAGCGATAAAGGCCAAGAGGTGCCAAAGACCATGTACACTTCAAAGTGGTCTATAGAGCATGGGTTGTTGTTCCCATGTCTACCTCCAGACCCCGTGTCTCCTGCCAAGCATCCCCGCTCACGCTGGACGGCCCCCTGCAATCCACATAAGTGTGTCTCCATTCACGAGTCTTCCTGTGTCTTGTCTGCACGACCACCGCCCCAATCCACCCCCCGCCCTATCAAAGGCAGTTCGCACCGGGGTACTTGGGCTTCCAAGTGGAGCTGTCAGGGACCGATAAAGGCCAAGAGGTGCCAAAGACCATGTACACTTCAAAGTGGTCTATAGAGCATGGGTTGTTGTTCCCATGTCTACCTCCAGACCCCGTGTCTCCTGCCAAGCATCCCCCCTCACGCTGGACGGCCCCCTGCAAACCGCATAATGCCACGACATATACACGTCATTCATTCACAAACACACCCCTGTTTCGAATTCTTTATAACCCACTTCATATTTCTAATGAGCACTTCTTTGCGCTTTGCTAGTCAACCCGTGAAGGTGCTGGTTATCTGCTCTTCGTCTCTGTGAACTTCCGTGACCACTTCGAGGAAACTCCTCAGTTTGCAACCTGTGAACTGCTCCCTGTTCTACGACAAGAAACTACTCTGATCCCTGCATCTAACTGTTTGTTCTTCAAGGTAAGGCCATGTACCATAATCATTTTGCGTCCAATTTCTTTTCGTTCAAGACAGTACATGCAAGGAACTAGTCACATGTTCTGAGTTTACATTGGTATTCATAGAGAATTGTTGATCTTTACTTTTCAGAACTTTCCACAATGCCTGCCTGTTCCATTGGCGGTTGCCCTTCGAAGACCCATAATAAATCTGAAGGTACTATAATGCATGTTTTCCCTAAGACAATAGATCAGATAAGAGAATGGGTCCGATATTGCGGATATCCACCGTCTGAGCTTGAAAGTAGAGTCCTAGAAGTCTTTGCGGACAAGAGGGGTGATCGATACCGCATCTGCAGCAGGCACTTTACCTCTGACATGTACTCAACATCATTGCTAATAAAGAAGAACACACCGCGAGCGATGCGAAAATTGCTCTCAACCGCTATTCCCACTCTATTCGTCCACATCCCTCCACTGGTGAGTCAAGTTTACGTATTTATCTCTCGGCCTTGCGGTAGTGTGTAGCATTAGCTAACAATAATTTCCCCATTTATGTATCCACTCAATATGAAGGCGGAAGATTCTCCATCCATGTCGTTATTGCAGTCATCAGCCACTTCAAGCGCCTATCGGGTAATCTTACTTGGCTATTCTGCCACTGACTTGTTTTAGGCATGTAAATCAATAGTTTTAATTTATCGTGTAATTATTTTACCTAATGGTACACCCTTGTACTCGTCCTCTAGTCTTTGTTTTCAGTTATAATTATTGTTATCCAAAATAATGCAAGTACTGTCTTTCAGGGAGATGCTGAGGAGTCCAACGTATTGACGACTACCGTTGATGTCACTCAGATGCTCGAGGTACGTTTCAGGACAGTTCCATCGATGGAGATCATCAGATCTTGCATTCTTGTAGCGTGATTGTTACACACAATGTTTCTTTCGTTTTTAGCCATTGATATGTCCTTCTGTCGTCGCCCTCCTATGTGTCTTCTTTTTTCAATATTGTGTTCATTACTAATGAAAGTCCTATGTTTCAGGGAGTCGATGGAGCATTAGTCCAAGAAGAAGGGGGAGCATGCAGTTACGGGTCGGCGCAACAGCTTGCAGAAGTGTGCACCGCAGTTACATCGTCCCTTGATGTTCTTATGCATTTCGAGGTATGGATACTGACAGTTCGATCAAGCGAAATCATATGACGTGATTACATCCGCTATACTTCCTTCTTTATTAACGCAAGTACTATGTTTCAGGGAGATGACGGAGCTTCTTCTACAAGAACATCACCCCTAGTAGTTGATGCAGATCTCTGGGTGGTGACACTTCCAACGATCGAGCAAATCGAATCATATTTACATATCCATTATTTATTTTAGACAACTGATCATTTGTGCAGGTCTATTTAGATGAGCCGTTGATGCCTGCACAAAGTTTCTGTTCTTTTTATCAAAATAGAAAACCATACTAATGCAATTACTGTGTTTCAGGGAGTCACTGAAGCATCATCTTCAATAATATCATCAATGGAAGTCTATGAGGAGCCCGAGGTATGGATCTTGACAGTTCCATCTAACTAGATCAACAATGCTTGAATAATTGTCGTTTGAATGTTCTACACAAAGCGTTCATTCGTGTTTTGCTATTGAGATGTACATGGGTATTGGTCCCCAAGTACATTTTGGGTTTTTCGATATTATTATACATACTAATGAAAGTTCTATGTTTCAGGGAGTCGATGGAGCGTCAGTGCGTGATGGATGTGCTTATCATGAAAATATAGTCGTTGCAGCGCAAGAGGAAGTGGAGACATGCACACACGAGTCGGAGCAACAGCGTCCTGATGTTGAAGTTCGAGGCAAGAAAGTTTCAAAGAAAAGAAAGCAAAAGAAGGTTCGTGTCCTGGTCACTATATTATGTTGTTTTTCACTGTTAATAGTTCAATACTGTAAGTTGTGTTTAAACTGAACATCCCTTTTCCAATCTGTCCTCTAGTTTCGAGTGGGTGTACGAACTAGATCTACACAGACAGTGAAGCGAACGAGAGATGTTGCTTGTCAAACCTTTTGGCAGGGACTTGAGACTGGAGATGCATCGTGCCAATGGGAAGAATATGAAGTGATTGACAACGGAGCTATACCACATCCAGCCATTGATAGTGAATGTCCTCCTGGTAGTTCGGATGCAGTCGGAGATGAATTCACAGAATCCACACCCGCAAAAACTATGACCGCGAGAAAGTTGAAGAAATTGTCCTATTCACCCATTGCCGGCGAAGGAACAGATGTTGCAATGGAAGAGAATGAAGTGGACTACAATGAAACACCTTCAATATCACTGAACATAGCGGAAGACGATATCAGAGATTCTACCTTTCATGTGAGTGACATGTCCTCAACGTTACAGGCCGAACCAGCTGGGATGCAGAGTGACAGTATAAGGAAAGAGGCCAAATTCATTGTATTCGATAGTTGTTTGATTGATATTATTATTCGGTTGAAATGTGGGCATTCGGTAGGTGGGGAAGTATGTGGGGAGCCATTGATTAATGTGACTCGTGCAATTCGAGGCACTAACCTTAAAATACATGCCACCTGTACAAAATATCATCCTTTCTCATGGTCTGCACAACCCATGCTGGGACAACTGCCAGCAGGCAATCTACTTTGTGCAGCGGCTGCACTTTTTAGTGGTTCAAGTTTTAAAAAATTAGAGTCTTTCTTTCAGTTTGTGGGAATCCATTTCATTGCGAAAACTCAGTTCTACAAATACCAAACCGATTATCTATTTCCAGCCATTAGCGAAGCTTGGAGAATGGAAAAAATGTCTATTGATAGTACATTCACGGGCAAACGGTTCAGGCTAGCCGGTGATGGACAGTGCGACAGCCCAGGATTTTCAGCCAAGTACTGCACCTACCACTTTCAGGACATGGAAAGTAAGAAAATTGTGAGTTCGGTGGTCGTGCAGGTGTCACAAAGTACATCCTCAGTGGCCATGGAGAAAGTTGGCTTTGTAGCATCATTGCAAGAACTACAATCGCGGGGAATGGTGATCGACCTGATAGCCACGGACAGACACGTTTCAATTGCCAAGACAATGAGAGAAGAGTACAAAAATATGAATCACCAATTTGACGTTTGGCATCTTGCAAAAACAATCAATAAAAAATTGTCGGCTGCAGGTAAAAAAAAAAGATATGCAAGGTATTTCACAGTGGTCTAAGTCAATCAGCAACCATCTTTGGTGGAGCTCAAAAACATGTGGAGGGTCGTTGGAAATTCTACTGGAAAAATGGCGGTCAGTAATGCTACACTGTACAAACGTTCACCGCTGGAACACGAACCAACATTTCCACAATTGTGAACATGGCCATTTGTCCACAGAGGAGGCACGGAAGAAGAAGTGGTTGATTCCTTCGTTACCCACTCTCACAAAGCCATTGAAAAGATTGTATTTGATAAAACTATAACAAAAGCTTTGAGGGGACTCACAGAATTCTGCCACACAGGAGATTTGGAGGTGTTCCACAATATGTGCCTAAAGTACAGGCCAAAACGATTGCATTTTGGCATGGAGGGCATGATAAATCGGACTCTTCTAGCGGTCTTGGCACATAACCATAATGTTGGCCGTCAACAAAGTAGGACGACCGGAACTTTAGGGACGCTTCGCTACAATAAGGCCTTCACTAAAAGAAGTAAACAATGGGTGATCAAACCAGTGTTTGAGGATATGCAATATGAGTTTATTGAGAGACTTATTGTTGACGTCCTAGATAGGCACATAAATGGAGTTGTGAACGAACCTGTGCAGGGGACAACTGCATTGCCACCCAACATTGCCTCTGTTCCATGTCCACCTAAAGAAGAGCTCATTGAGAAATACACATCACGGTTTAAATGATTGTAATTTGATTGTCTGTTCTCTCGAGTCTCCTCATGTCGCAGGCCCATTGAATATGTGTATCTATGTAATGTGTAAATAAAAGTGATTGCTCAGTGTACATGCAATGTGTCTATCCAACCTTGTTCATTTGCGCATTAAATTAAACCAAACAGTAATATAAATCATTTTTCAAAAAATATAGAATGTCTCCGTATTTATGGTTCTGTGGGGCTGCAAAGCACGCAGACAAAATGCAAAGATGGAGTGTAAATTTCAAGTCCTGTGAGATGGCCTTACACTGAATGTAGCTAACTAGGAATGTGTGCTCGTTCAAAGTGAAGGTCAACTGCTTTGATTTTTTCTCGGGTGCCAGAATGGCCCACGACTCAGTATAAGGTTCTATTGTTATTTGACCTTGACAGGCCGGGACCACGTAAGAAACGATAATGAATATAATTTCAGAAACGAAAGCCATTTCATGTTCGTTCATTAGAAGAAATAACGTCGGCATAGAAGGAGTGGTATTTCGGGGCTGCCCTACGCACAGACACAATGGAAAATGCAAATATAATGTAAGTAACTCTTTAGATGAGTTTATACCGCAATTTAATTACTATACAGTAGCTTTAAAGACGGGTTAAGTTGTACTTGTTCGTTCTATGTGGCATATTGTTTTGTACTGCGCACTATCTTGGGGAGAACCATCTCCTTTTACGGAAGCACCTCAAAACCTTCCTCTTTGCTTCTGCTTTCTCTCTCCCTCTCCCCTGCTACAACTGGTCCACTGTCTGCGACCTCGGTCCTGGGCCCTTCCACTCTCCACCTGCACTCCCTGTCAACCCCTGCACTGGGGGACTGTCTCAGTATCCTACAGCCCCCCCTTGACGTATAAAACCCAGTTGCACTGTCCTAGCTATGAAATAATTTCCCGACCTAATATATAAAATGAATAATTTTATTAAAGATCTGATGGTGAGACTAATTTCATTTTTTATGTTTTTCAAACAGGTACATCATCCATTATTGTCTGTGTCACGAGTACCAGACACCGGCGGATGGCTTCTATAATCGCCAATTGCTTCTCCGCGTGAACAACGTTAGCACCCTGACCATTTTGTGGGACGATCGCCAAGTACAAGTATGCCCTTACGCGGTACTAACGGCTAGATGCAACATACAGACCGTTGTGGTGGCCTAGTGCCTCGTTGTTGGAACAGCCATGCGATTATCAGTGCGACCGAAGAGCTTATTTTATCGTAAACCAACACCCTGTGTACTGCACACGAACATCGCTTGCCTCAAGACGAAATATTTTGGATCGAGAGCAAATAGAAATTCATTGATCTAAGACCCTGTGTACAGCAAAGGAACATCGTGTGCCTCGAAACAAACTTTTTGGAACGTGAGCAAATAAAAATGCAAATCGCTGAATATTCTCAAAACATTTGATGTCCAATAAATGTACTTTGCCAAATGTACAATCTTGCCGTTTGCTTTTAAACCACAGTTTCATATTCCGAATTGTGGCGCTGTATTGTGAGATGATCTAAGACCCTGTGTACAGCAAAGGAACATCGTGTGCCTCGAAACAAACTTTTTGGAACGTGAGCAAATAAAAATGCAAATCGCTGAATATTCTCAAAACATTTGATGTCCAATAAATGTACTTTGCCAAATGTACAATCTTGCCGTTTGCTTTTAAACCACAGTTTCATATTCCGAATTGTGGCGCTGTATTGTGAGATGATCTAAGACCCTGTGTACAGCAAAGGAACATCGTGTGCCTCGAAACAAACTTTTTGGAACGTGAGCAAATAAAAATGCAAATCGCTGAATATTCTCAAAACATTTGATGTCAAATAAATGTACTTTACCAAATTTACAATCTTGCGGTTTAATTTAAAAGTACAGTTTCATATTCCCAATTGTGGCGCGCTGTGTTGTGTGAGCTCATCTGTGTTGATTTCCTGGTTCTGTGTGGAGTCGCGTAGAAGACGCCTGGGCGCGTTTGCCTACGCAGCACAGTCACGTCACGGATAGAGGCGGGGAATATGAATGTTTTGATCAAGTCTGTTTCAGGGGCGGGGGATTTGATTTAGTGCCGCAAAAGCAGGTGAGCCAGGGCGATGGGGGGAAATGATAGGATTATCATAAAATGGCGGATGTTTTCGAGTGCGTTAATGGACGAAAAGTCGGGTAAGGTCCATAGGAAAGTTTTCTACGATCTACCGATTTATGCTTAAAAACACATGGCCGAACCATAGGAACAATAAAAAAAAAGTCCCGGAACTATCCTTTAACTTTTACATTAGTAAATAAAGATTTCACAGCAGTAAAAACATTGAAGGGTGGTAGATAACAGGAAAAAGCATACCTTGTTGAAAAAGGCTCTGCAGGACCACTCTTCCCATCTTTGTGTCAGCAGCATGTTTTTCTTGAAGGCCGTAATGCATAGTAAACATGCATGGGACGGACCAGGTGGCTGCCTGACAAATGTCTTTTAGGGGCACTCCGGATCTCATTGCCGCAGACGCTGCCGTAGCTCTTATTGAGTGGGCCTGAGCAGGCGCTGTCAGCAGTTTGTTCGCTTTCGCGTGGCAAAAAGAGACAGTGGATGATATCCACCTTGCGATTCCTTGCTTAGAGATAGCTTGTTCTTTGTTTGGAGATCGGTAAGCGAGAAACAGCTGAGTAGAGGTCCTTGAGGACTTAGTTCTGTGTAGGTAGCATTTTAGTGCTCTTTTAACGTCTAAAGAGTGCAATGCAATTTCTGCTGGTGTTTCGCTTCTTGGAAGAACACTAGCAATGTAATCGATGAAAGCTTATGAAATTTGGATAATACCTTTGGTATAAAATGTGGATTGGTTGTAAGGACTACTTTGCCTTTGTAAAAGCATAGGCATGGTTCGGTCAACGTGAGGGCTTGTAGTTCCGAGACTCTCCTTGTCCATGTAATGTCTATAAAAAATGCAATTTACCAGGAGAGGAACTTTAGGTGAGAAGTTGTCAATGGGTATACTAGCGCTTTCATGAGCCTGGTGAGAACCAAATTAAGACTCCATTGCGGTAGAAATGTCCTTGTAGGGGGAAAAGATCTAAACAAACCCCTCAGGAACTGCTTTATAAATCGATCACTGAAAAGGGGCGTTTTGCTTCTTTCTCTGGTATATCTGGAGATGGTTGCGAAGTGCACCTTAATTGAAGAATGGGAGATGTCTCCCTTAGCCAACAACAACATGTGTGGCAGGACAGCCTCTCGACTTGCTGAGAGGGGGCTGAATATCCGGGTGCTATGTACACTGGGCACAGAACTTTTTCCACTTGCTTTGGTAGGAGTGATTAGTGGATGGAGCCTGTGCCGCCTTTATAATGTCTGCACACTCCTGAGATATATTTAAGTGGTCAAACCTCCTGAAGTCAGGGGCCACGCGATCAACTTGAGTGCTTGCGGGTCATGATGCAGCACCTTCCTGCGGTTTTCTGAGATGACGTTGGGCCGATTGCGTAGACAGATTTGGAAATTGCAAGAGGTCAGAGTACCATGTCTGTATTGGCAAATTGGGGGTATTCAGTATCAGCTTCCATGGGTATGTTTGTATCACTTGTACTACTTTCCTGATGACTGAAAATAGTGGGAAGGCATAGGTGAAGAGGCCGGTCCAAGGGAACGCAAACGCGTTCCCGATCGATCCCGCTGGTGTGTCCTGCTAGCAAACTGTGTGCATTTGTGTTGTGCTTAGTTGCAAACAGGTCAACTTTTGGCCGCCCCAACTGGGAAAATATGATGTTTAATTGGCTGTCACACAGCTCCCACTCGTGGGATTGGCTGGTCACCCTGCTGAAGCAGTCCTCAATTTCGTTGTTCATTCCTAGAAGGTAAAAGTCTTGTATCATTATCCTGTCGGCAATGACCCAATGCCAAATGCTTTGTGCCTCCTGATATATGGTTGGCGACCTTGTTCCCCCCGGCTTCCTGAGATAGAACATGGTTGTGGTATTGTGGGTGAAGATCCTGATGGTGGAGTCTTTGAGAACTGGTAGGAACGACTTTAGGGCCCAGGCCACCATTCTGAGCTCCAAGACATTTATGTGGCGACTGGCCTCCTTGGCTGTCCATTTGCCCTTGATGTGGAGGGAGCCACATGCGCTCCCCAGCCCGGCAGGGAGGCATCGGTTATCAGAGTATTGTGCAGGATGGGGTCCTGGAATGGGCACCCCCTGGTGATGTTTATTGGTGTCACCCACCACTGTTAGCAGCATGTGAGTGTTGGTGTGATTTGTACTCTGTCCTCCCATGATCCAATGACCTGGGACTAGCTGCTGGCAAATAACTCTTGCAGCGGGCGCCTGTTGAGCCTGCAGGTATGAGCGTAATGCAGGAAGACATTGTCCCAAGTAGCCTATTACATTTTCTGACTGATAAGCACGCTCCTGGCTTGAACAGAGGGATCAGTGATTGGAGCGTGCATACTCTGTCCTGGGAGGGACTTACTAAAGCTTTGGTTGTTGAAAAATTAGCCCCCAGAAAATCAAGGTTTTTGCATGGCCACAGCGAAGACTTGTCGAAGTTTATCTTGAATCCAAGTCGCTGCAGCAACTGCTTCATTTCCAAGATAGACTTGTGTGCTGCTGCGATGTTTGGTGCCTGCACCAGCCAATCATCTAGATATGGATAGACGTGATGGCCCTTCTTTCTGGTGGACCGCTGTGAGTGGTTCTAGGGACTTGGTGAACGTCCACGGTGCCGCTTTTAGTCCGAATAGGAGCACTTTGAACTGATAGAGTTGGTTTCCCACTGCGAAGCGCAGGTTTCTTCAATGCTTCTGGTGGATTGGAACGTGAAGTAGTGTCTTTTAGATCTAAGGACGCTAGGAAATCATTTTTTTTTTTATAAACTTGTTTAGCTTGCATAGGTTGAGTAGGAGTACAGGGCGACTGCTTCTGTCCAGTTTTCGTACTACAAAGTATCGGGAGTAAACCCCCTTGTCCCTTTGCCGCTTTGGCACCTTTTGAATGGCATTATTTGACAACATTTGCTTTATTTCTTGATTTAGCACTCTTAGGTTGAGGGAAGGAACTGTTTAACAGGGGGATATTTGGTGATTGCTTATTGAATTCTAGAAAATGGCAGAGCCGGACCGCTTGCAACACCCATTTGTCGACTGTTACATTGCACAATTGATGTAAGTGATGTGACAGTTTTCTCCTTACTGCCACAGTATTGGTTGCGCAGTCAGGCCTGTGCCTTCGCCCTGCCCCTTTAGGAGCCGACGGATCCTCTTCGCTGGTAACCTTGGGAGTGCATTTTTTGTATCCCTGCGAGAAGAGCAAAGATTTCCAATACACTCTGGAGCTCCTGGCGTTTGCGGAGTAACTCAATCTTCCTGCTGCACCTCGAAAGGCACGTAAAGTGCATTTGGTCTGCAGAGTGGTAAGTGACCTGATGGTGTCAGAGTCAGCCTTAATTGCATTTTACCAGCTCATCAATCTTGGGGCCAAACAGGTTTTTGCCTTTGAAGGGCGTATCCAGGGCCTTCTTCTGTACATCCGACCTCAAGTTGGTGCAGCGTAACAATCCCTGCCGTCTCAATTCCATTCCATTATTAATTTGCCGAAAGCCTGTCTCAGCCAAATCCACTGTGATATTGATGTTGTGGTTCACGGCCTCTTCACCCTCCTTTAGGATGGCAGGCTTTTCCTCTGGTAAGTGCTCCAGAAGGGGTGCTAATCGGCGCCACATTTCCCGGTCATACCTGGATGTAATCGCTAATGTGCTGACCGCCTTTACTGTAGTAGCTCCTACGGAGAGCACTTTCTTTCCGATTGCATCCATCATCTGTCCTTCGGCCACCGGAGGCGCCGTAATCTTACGCACCTGAGCATGGACTTTTCTGGTAGTAAATAACAGAATATACGTTTTTCAAAAGGCTCTTGGGCCTCCTTAGCTCAACGCCCTCTTTTGTGGTTCACGCAGAACTGGGTCTTAGTCTTTTGGAGGATGATTGGCAGAGTAGGGCACCATGTCCTTTTGTCGCAAACATGAGCATCACAGTCTATATATTCAATGTAGACTAGACATTCATCTGGTCATCAACCCTTCAAATTGCTATTTTAGACTAGGCAAAAAGTTTTTTTTAATGACATTTTTAAACATGATAAATCAGTTTATAAGAGATTATTACAATAACAGTCCAAACATACATAAAATACACATCATTATCAACATTGTCTCCACAAATGTACATTAAGCTGCAACAAACTTGGAAAACCAAGAAAAGTGCAAGTGCTTGAAAGTTTTACAGAAACAAATGTATCACATCTTATTTTGGTATAGGAACATGAAAAAATATAGCCAGAATTTTAAGCCCCCACAGTTTGATCTATGTGGTCGCAATTCTTATACACAACATGCATTTTTGGAAAACTGTTCCAGTGGTCTGGCTACCCGATTCATATGTCACAACATCTATTTCATGATGTTGGAACCCATGCTAACCCTCTTGGGACCAAAAAATGTCCCCATTAGTATTCAGCGAGAGGGGGAGGCGGCCTCCCAGCCAATGGGGAGGCTCAGAATGTGGGCGTTACCACATGGTAATCCCGCTTCCCTGAGCCACCTCACGGCGGGCGCCCGCCATCTCCCCTCGCCGGGAAATCAGTTAAGTCTTTCTGCTACCCCCCCTCCCCAGAATTCCCTCCCCTCCCTCCCACCCCCACTTACCTTCTTTTCTGTCCTTCTAGAGCGCGGACGCGCTTGGAACACTTCTGCCCCAAGTGCATCCGCTCCAAATCTGACAGGCTGTCATGGAAAGGAAGAAGGGTCTATGTGTAGTCCCTTCACCCTTCCCATGGCAGACATTTTGTTTTACTTTTTTTCCGATTTTTTCAATGCCCACCATGGAAAGGAAGAAGGGACTACGTGTAGTCCCTTCTCCCCGCCCCATGGTGGCCATTTTGTTTACTTTTTTTCCTTAACGGGCCGGGGTACTAATGGCAATAAACCCTGAGCCTGTGGGCCATTACCACACATATAATGCTCCCGGGGCCTTCGTTAAAGCCCTCACTGCGCTTGGGCCTGTAACTATGGGCCATGGGTGCATTACCTTATGTGGTAATGGCCCTCAGGCTCGGGCTTATTGCCTAAATACAATGCCTAACTGGTACCGTAGGGTTCAGACCAATCTATGAAGACTGACCTTAATTGATGCTTCATGAATAGGCCAGACTTTTTCAGATTATGGAAATATGTTTTGCCTTCATTTCTTTTGAAATGCCTCAACATCAAATACTGTCATTCTCGTCGCGATTATCATTATTTTTTGTATTTTTTTTAATTGGCATTTCTTAAGTTACATAACAATCACCCCCACGCTCTCCCCTTCTTTTAACCCCTCTTCCCCACGACCAGCAGTATCTTAGAAATATAACAAAACTTAAGTGAAGCATTCATCTTATGTTCCATACATTAGTGGGGCCTTAAGCAATGTCCAAAATCCTAATATTCTGTGGGCATAAATAAATTCTGTAGTCATCCTTCAAGTAGTCCAGCAATACGCCCCATTCTGACCTAAACTTACTACCATCCCCTTGCAAGTTATAGGTCACCCATTCCATAGCTAATATTTGCCAAAGTTTATATAGCCACTCACAGTAAATTGGTGCCACCTCCTTCTTCCAGTTCTCTGCGATCACCAGTTGGGCAGTTAGCATCAGAATCGCACATTTCTTTTTATGTGGCCGATCACGTAAGTTGACCAAAGGCCCAAAAAGCATTTGCCAGACCCTTTGTGTGTTGGCACCCAAGACCTCCCATATGGTCCTATTAACCTGGCACCAAAACAGTTTCAGAGCTGGGCACTACCACCATACATGAAGCCAAGCCCCCTTTTTTTGCAATTTCGGCAACAATTCAATGACGTCCCTTTGAAAAGTCTCTCCAGAGTGTAGTGCCATTGAGTAAGAATTTGAAACCACAGTTCCCTTAGGTGGATGGACCGTGTCGGTTTCTGAATATTGACGCAGAGCGATTCCCATTCCCCCTCTATATCTGGAAGTCCTAAAGTACCTTCCCATTTAGTCATATGTAGCCACTCCTCTCGGGGGGGGGGCGCATTAAATAGTGTGTAGAACAATGAAATCAAGTGAGTATCCCCCGTATGTGATGTAATATATTTCTCAAATGCTGTAAATTGTCTTCCCGCTTGAGCTTTATTTAGGGGCTGTATTGCCCAGTGGCGAAGCTGGTAATAACTAAGTCAGTCTTTTTTCCGAGAGAGAGAAGAATTGTTTGCATTGTTTCGAAAGTTTTAATTTCTTGGCCTACTGTTAGATCTTTAAGCCTTGTACAGCCCCCTTCTTTCCCTTTTTACAAAATCTTTAGTCTCCATCCCTGGGGTAAATTGAGGATTCCCGAATATTGGTGTAAACCACCCCAGGATCGTTATGTGTTTTTGTTTCACCACTTCATCCCATAGATCGCTCACCAGTGCGGTTATCCGTGATGCCTTCATACTTCGAGGGCGATTAGCTTTGGATAACCAAAGAACCTCGGCTAATGCAGCCCCCACCACTGCCCTATCCATAGCGACCCAATATTTGCTATCATCTCCTGTCAACCATTGTTTCAGTATCCTTAACTGAGCCTCCTAATAGTAGGTTCTAAAGTCTAGGAAGGCCATCCCTCCTATATTCTTCGGTGCCATCAACATCCGTAATGCCACCCAAGGTCTTTTATTCTGCCAAAGAAAGGTGAATAAGATACGGTTGAGCGATTAAAAAAAGCTCTTAGGAATCGGAACCGGCAATGCCTGAAAATAGAGGAACCGTGGCAAAGTCTCCATTTTTATTGAGGCCATACACCCCATCCAAAATATATAGGGGATTCCATTTTTTGTAGGTCCCTTCTCGAGGCGTCCAACAATTGAGGATAGTTCGCCTCATATAGCGCTTACATATTTTGTTATAAAAACCCCTAGATACTTAATTGTTTCTTCTGCCCACGAGAATTGAGTAAATCCATGAATTTCTGCTATGTTATTTGCTGTTAATGTAAGATTGAGTATTTTGGATTTTTGTTGATTAACTTTTAGTCCTGAAACTGCCCCAAATTTTGTAAGTTCCACTACTATTGCTTTTAGAGATTCGGCCGGATCTGATAAGGCTAATAGCATATCAGTAAATGCCATTATTTTGTGTTCCCATTCTCCAAATTGGATCCCCTTAACAGTTGGCGCTTCCCTTAAATGTTGTAAAAAAGGTTCTAAGTATAATGCATAAAGCAGTGGGGACAAGGGACATCCCTGTCTAGTGCCCCTCCCTGAGCATATCGGGTGTGATAATTGTCCATAAATGGACAACCGCAAAGTTGGGGATTGATCATTTGCCTGTATTCTCTGCAGAAAACGCTTGCCGAACCCCATTTTTTGCATCGTTTGAAAAAGAAAGGGCCACTCCACCCTATCAAATGCTTCTTCAGCATCTAAAGCGAGGCGTATCTCAGGGATACCCCTTCGCTCCATTTTCTCCAATAGGTGGCAGACCCTTCAAAAGTTCTGAAGGTCTGTCGAATCTTAATGAACCCCGCTTAATCGGGCCTTCTTAATATATGAAGTCTATTCTCCATGGGGTTGCTAAATTATTGGTATATATTTTTGCATCAATATTAATAAGCACTATTGGTCTATACGACCCACACTGTGCCGGGTCTTGAACCGGTTTCGGAAATACTACTGGTTTAGCTTCGTCCATTGATGCCGTTACCTGCCCGCTCTTTTCAAAAGTGTTACATAGGCTCGTCAAGGGGGGGCCGAATGTGACCATTTCTTATAAAATATGGCTGTATAACCATCTGGGGCCGGGGCCTTTTTCGATGGGAGTCTCCTTATGGCCGCTATCACTTCCTCTTCCGTAATATACTCATGTTCCTCCCTATCCATTCCTGATAACTTCAGGAGAGATATTCCAGATACATTTGTATTTAGCAGGCCTTCCTGTAGTCTTTCAAAGGAGTACAACGCACCATAGAACTTTTCAAAGCATTTCATAATCCCTTCTGTGTCCTCACTTTCAACAACCCTTCTCGCCCACTTCGCTCTGCCGAACACTTCCTACTCACTTCTCTTCCACCACCATGTACCGCATCCCGCTTCCGTTCTTTCCAACTACTTGCTCCTTTCCACTGGAACCACCTCCCTCTCCGCCCTATCTACTTCTACCCCTCCTTCCCCACTTCTCTAAAATCCTATCTCCTCCAATCCCCACCCTGACCTCCACTACCTCTCTCTCATTTTGATTCCCCTACCCATCGTTACACCTTACTGTTGCTTCTCACTGCGTCCCTACTCTTTTCATGCTATACCACAGCACTCACGTTAATTGTTGTAATTTCTTGCATATGTTTTCTGTTATGCTTTTGCATAAAGCGTTATATAACATTTTTATAAATAAAAAAAAAATACCATCTCTTCCCCTTTCTCATTCTTAATCTGCAGTATCGTTCGGGTGGCCGTTCTTTGTCTTAATTGATGTGCCAGTAATTTTTCAGCCCTATTTCCCTGAACATAGTAATATTGTTTAGTTTGAAGCAAGGTCCTCTGTGCTTTTTTTGCCCTTAATAAGTCTAACTGTCCCCTGATTATTCTTTATGTTTTCATTGTTTCCCTCGTAGGGTAATTACTCATTTTTAGCATTATGTTTTTAAGTTGGGTCTCTAGATCATCTTCCAGTCGCCTAGACATCTTTTCCTTCAGTGCTTTGCAGGCAATCAGTTCTGCTCTAACTACAGCTTTGAAAGCATCCCACCATATACATGGGGAAGTATACCCCATTAAATAGGCTTGAATATTCTTCTATTTCTCCCGAAAAGAATGTGGGGCTAATTCACAGAAGCCTTTTATAATGGCAAAACCTCATAGGAAAACGCTCTGTGAATCAGGGCCTATGTCCGTTCATTAGGATCCATTCTGGAAGAACTTATTTCCACAGTCCTCTATCTCGGATTGGCATAGTCCATATCGCCCTGAGTGGTGCGTGGTCCGATAATGCTATCTTTCCCGCCAAAACTTCTTGGATGTGGCCTGCCATCCTTGCGATACCCAAATATGGTGTATTCGCAACTGGGTTTTATGTACGCATGAATAAAACGTAAATATTGGTTCCCTTTGTTAGCCCACCAAGCATCTACCAGCCCTAATTGTAGAAATGTATCTTTAAGCTGTTGTGATGGTGTACTCTGCGTCGTCAATCCCGCGCGATTAGTATCAATTCCCGCATCCCATATTAAATTAAAACCGCCTGTCAGTATAACATGACCCTCTGCAATATTTTAAAGTATCTCCATCAACAAGCTTTCCTGTCCCAAGTTCGGTGCATATACTGCCCATATTGTAAATATTTCCCTTTTAATGCCAAATTTCACCATTAAGTACCTCCCTTGTTTATCACTTACCACTTTCAAAATCACTAGTTCAGGAGTATTTATAAGTGTGATCAGAACCCCTGCTTTTTCCTCAACCATATTTCCCTGTAGAATCTGAGGGTACCCGTTTTCTCATTTGTGATTTATCTTTTCTACATATGTGGGTTCCTTGAAGGCCGAGAAAATTGGGTTTTTCGCGTCTCAAGAAAGATCCAATTTTGCTACGTTTTGCAGGTGAGTTTAGCCCCCCCGATACTGTATGTAATTATTTTACTGATAAATGTCTGATCCCACCTATGGTATTCATTTCTTTTGAGTCCCGATCCTTTGTCCGTTCAAAAGTTTTCCTAGATATGTTCGGGCAATGGTTAATTTGAAATAGAAAGTATTTTCACCTGTATTAAACCTTTCCCGGTATGACCTTGATTGTCCTCGCCCCCTAATCGTATTCTCACAGTCATCCTGCTGGTCGGTCTCTATCCCTCTACCCCAAACCCCATACCATCCCTTGCACTCCACCACCACCCCAAACCCTGTTTCCTAAACTTTAGCCCAAGTCGGCTCATGGGTTCCATTGACAACCTTGGGTGAACCCGTACATTTGCCGATAAACTACCTGAAAGCAACCAACTGGGGAAAGGTATACTAACCCCTTCCATGAGATCCCAATCTGGTCCCCTACTTCATCTGCAAGTATCCTGTCGGTCCTCTATTTCCACTGTCCCTCTCCCTCCTCCTCTTATTCACAGTACAAATCCCTGTTCCCTTAGTGTACCCGATTCATCTGAGCGGCTGTGAAAATATATTTAGTTTCGTGTCCTGTAAGCATATCGGCCTAAGCACACTCGCATCACACTGCAATTCTATTGTTGCAATAGTAATGGCCACGCTGTCATTTTGTTTTGTCCGCCATCTTGGCTACATGGTTCTGTTCTCTACTCATTCTTCATTTTCGCTCTGAACGTGGTAGAAGACCGCAGCATGAACTCTTTACAAGACAGGAATGCACATTCTACTGAGCATGTTGTTTGTCTTACACTGTAGAACCTTTATGTCCTAACAGGAGCGTAGCTAATCTATAAGTTAGGTCTGTCTCAACCATGTTTTCTTCACATGGTTGAGACAGACACTAACCATTAATTATAATAATGTGCAGCTGCAACATGCTCCTCTAGAGAAAATCCTATTCCCAAGCTCTAGAGCAGACTGACCTTAGGCTCAAAGCTTTAGAGAAGACCAGCCTTAGGCTCCAGGCGCAACATAGACTGGGGCCATTTACTGATTAATGTCCATTTCTGTTGACAACGAATTGCGGTGAAAACTTGTTGGGATTAAATTTGTTTAAGAAATTGAATGCTGTGATTTATTGTTCTCCACATGGTGTACTTGACGATCTCTCACCAACAAACTTCCGCTTCACAATTCTTGTCTATGCCGTTGCAGAGTGAGTTGAGTAGGGTACCCACACATTTATGGGTGATGAATGATAAGGATGCTGGGATCCTTAACGTTGAACCAGTACAAATAATTTTGAAATCAGGTATTACACTGCCACGTATTCCACAGTACAGTATATCAGTAGAAGGTGAATGTGCATTGAAGAGTATTGTTTCAGATTTTATACACCGAGGTGTGATTGAAGATATTTCTGGGAGTGTGTGTAATAGCCGATTCTACCCATATATAAGAAAGGAGACAATGTTTTGCCCTACCATTTCATAATTGATTTGCGCGCGATTAACAAGATTGTTGCGCCACAGTTTCCGATTGTGCTGGAGGTTACGACGATATTGACTAGGATTCCGGCTATGGCCACACATTTTAGTGTTATTGATTTGAAAAATGCTTTCTTTAGCATTCCCGTACACGCAGATAGCAGGTACCCGTTTGTGTTTACCCTAGGAGGACGTTCATTTACACGAGTTCCTCAGGACTGTACCGAAAGTTCAAGTATATATAGCAGGGCATTGAAAGAACAGCTTGACATGCTTGAGTTGCCGTCAACCTGCACGTTACTGCAGTACACTGACTATCTGCTTATTGCTGCAGACTGAGGACGCTTGCAAGGAGAGATCTGTGCTACTACTTATTCATTTAGCTACACATGGACACTAGGCCTCAAAGAAGTTTCAATATTGTCGACAGGAGGTCGCCTATTTAGGCTATCTCCTGTCAAAGGAGCGAAGGCGCCTGACACCTGAACGTATACAAAGCATCTCTGATATGTCTGTTCCAAATACACGGAAGGAAGTCAGTGCTTTTATTGGCATGGCTTCTTATTGCAGACAGTGGATCCCGAACATTTCGCTTTTGATTAAACCCATGTTGGCATTTACAACGAAGGATGTTCCTTTGCCTTTGCCATGTAACGCAGATTGCCAGAACGCTGCTGTGTTCAGCGCCAGTATTGGGCACACCAAATCATTTTATTTTTTTGTCTTGTATGTGTATGAGAGACAGGGTTAATCTTTGGCTGTATAGACACAGGCACATGGGGGGAAAGAGCATACCATGCAGATATTTTTCCTCCATGTTGGACCCTGTTGCATGCACTTTGCCAAAATGTTTGAGAGCTGCGGCTGCATCAGTGAAACAAAGTGAGGGTATGGTTTTAGGTCGCTCTTTAACCGTGATGGTACCTGACACTGTTGATGTTCTACTAAACAGAACACAGACTCAGCATCTCACTTCTGCTCGATTGACTAGATATGAATTGATTTTATTTGCACCACACATCCAAATTAACAGATGCTGTACTTTAAATCCAGCTGAACTTTTGCTGTCGCCACAAGAGGAAGACTGCACTAATGACATGTCCCATGATTGCCTATGTGTCACAGAACAAGAAACAAAAGGCAGAATTGATTTGAGTGAAAGACCTTTGAAGTCTCCAGATGGGGAACAATTTTGTTACAGTTCCTGTTTTAAGTTACCTGATGGTACTTCCACTGCCGCTTATGCAATCACCACACCAGACACTTTTGTTGAGAGTAGAAAGATAATGCATAATTCCGCCCAGGCTGCGGGGATTGTTGCATTGATCAGAAACTTTCTGAAGGACTTAGCGTAAACATCTATACTGACAGCCAATATGCATTTGGAGTGGTTCACAATTTTGGGCAATTATGGGCGGAGAGGGGATTCTTGACATCACACAGCACTAAAATTCAACATGGTACTCTGATACTACAATTGTTATCAGCACTAGCGCTTCTCACACAGCTAGCGATAATGAAATGCGCCGCACACCAGAAAGTGACGGACGACATAGGGAAAGGAAACACTTTTGGCGATAGAATTGCCAAACAGACAGCTACTGATCCGCACTGAGGGATGTATGTGTTGGATTCGGCTAAATGGGTTAATGACACTAATATGATGGAAGAAGGGGTCGATAGTGTGAAAGGGATTCAGGCTGAAGCAACAGCGGAAGAGATCAAACAATGGAGTGAGGGTCTGGCTGGACTAGATGTTGAGGGTTGTTGGGTAGACAATGAGAAACAAAGATGGATGCTGCCCAATGCTTATGTCACTGCTGTAGTTACTATGGCTCATGGTCCAGCACACATATGCGCGAAAAAGATATGCCAGCATCTAGATCACATATGGCACAACGACAATATCCCGGAATTGCTGAACGTTTGGTTCAGAACTGTATGATATGTTTGCAACAAAACATTGGGAAGGGCACACCAACAATGAAGGGTAGTTTTGGGCCTCCCTCCATGCCATTTGAAGGGATTCATTTTGACTTTATCGAGATGGAACTATAAATATGTATTAGTTTTGATTTGTGCCTTTAGCAAACGGGTTGAGGCTTTCCCCCTGAAAGACAACACTGCACTGTCGACGGCCAAATCCATGTTAAAAGAATATTTTCCTAGGTTTGGTCTGCAGAGTGTCATTTGGTCTGACAATGGACCGCACTTTATCGCTGATGTTATTCTGTAAATCTGTGCGGGATTACCGATTGATAAACATTTTCACTCAGCGAGACATCCTCAGAGTGCTGGTTTGGTGGAACACCATAACAGTATTTTGAAGAATAAACCAGCGAGGATGTGTGCCCACAGTAATTTGAAATGGCCTGACGCTTTACCAATAGCCTTACTTTCAATGCAGACATCCGCACAGTCAGAGACAGGACTTTCCCCATACAAGATTGTTATGGGAAGGCCTGCGAATGTATGGAATGCAACAAGACCGAAAAAGTTGGCTGAAATAGAGTACCCATTATTGTCCGACTATTGTGACCAGTTGACTCAAAACTTGTGTTTGATTCACCAACAGGTTTGAGTAGCCCTGCCAGAGAAATATGCAGGCCCAGGCCATCGAATTCGACCTGGGGAATTTGTACTGTTGAAGAACTTTGAGAGGAAAACGTGCCTTGCACCATGTTGGAAGGGGCCTTACCAAGTGCTACTGGCCACGCACACAGTGGTACTTGTGACCAGCAAGAAACATTGGAAACACGCGACGCACATGAAACGAGTGCTGCTGCCTCTGCCTCTCAACAAGTGCGACAAAAAGGAAATCGATAATCATGCGCCAGTCCTGATCGACACCAAGAGCGATATGAAACCACTTCCTGAGTCCCTGGGACTTGGGGAAACTGTTATTTCTTCTTCCTCTGCATCGACTGACCTTGTTTTGTCAGAGATAAACGACAAAACGATCCCTTGTTCATCAACCATTCTGTACCTGGGGTTTTGAGGTACGACCTTCGACCACAAAATCGGATTTGAGGGATTGACATTAGGTTTTGTAATAGAATAGGAAAGTGTGGTAGGACTACTGCACCCACAAGAAACCAACATTGTGCCATTCCCTCGTCATTCCCCGCCGGACAAGCAAAAGGGGCAGGTAGTGGCAAAGAAGACTACAAGCAAAATTGGCCACGTGGTCAGGTGCCACCAACGGATGAACTTATAAAGGCCATCAGTGAGGCTTCTAAACGGACGCTGAAGACTATACCCGCATTTGGGGCTGCTTGCGTAAAGGAGGACATGGTGCATTTCCAGTTTGATGGGCCTGGATATCAAGGGCCATGGTCCCCGGGGACAAAATGGATGATAATAATATTGATAACCTGCCTTATGGTCACATTAATACCCGTACTGTGGTATTTGGAAAGTGCACATCAACTCAATACTCTATTGCCAACTGTTAGTGCATCTACAATGTCTCCCCTACACGTGTACGCACACACTCTTCGTCCACGCATCTCAGTCATAGAGGGGGGGGTTATAATAACAATACCCTCATGATGATTAAGAATGCAACACATGCTATTTTGAATAAAACCAATTGTTGGGTTTGTACACATCTGCCACAGCATGGTGAGATAGGGATAGGTTGGTGTATTCATCCTCTCCAACTGTCTACTGCATGTTATGCCGCATTCAGGGCACTGTTCTTTGGCCGATGGAACGACAGTGCCACTGGCAACTTTGATGGTACAAATGTTAATGAATTCGATCGACTGGTATTATTGCCTCTAGGATGTTCAGTGTTTGCAAACAGAAGCACCCTCAATACTGCCACTGCTAAGCATTCTGACAAGTATTCCAGACCCTACCAGTCAATGATCTCTTTCAAAATGACTCCAGTAGGGAATAAGGAGGTTGCTCCCCCATCATACACCATAAACCATGTCCGTGACTATCTTATTCGGTTTGAGAAAGAAAGGTTGCCGACCTATGGGCTTGTATGATAAATGCATGAACACAGCTGTTTTGGTGAAAGAATAGGCCTCTGTACCTAGGGGGTTCCATCTATTTCATTTGCGGAAGTGAAGCTTATCCTTCGTTACCTAAAGATTGGCAGGGTACAGGTTATTTGGGAATACTTTTACCTGGGGTATATATCACTCCTACTGCCGATATATTGAAAACTCGCCCTAGGAGGGAAGTAGATAGTGACACCCCCCTGCTAGTGTTGGGGGATATTGCAAAATCTATGATTCCATTGTGGGGACAGATAATCAACGCTCAAGAAATTAGGAAATTGGCTAGAATTTGAGAAAACAATCAATGAGACTACTGATATTATGTTGAATATGACGTTAGAACAAAAGGCCATTAGACTAGTGGCCCTTCAGAACAGGATGGTGTTAGATGTCATCCTGGCACAGCGTGGTGGTGTATGCAAAATGGTTGTGTCCGCATGTTGCGTTTACGTGCCTGACTCCGCCCCCACCATTTTGGAAAGCGATAAAGAGACTATACATTCTAGGTTCGGAGGTATATATTCCCTCAGGGGATTGGGATCTTAGCACATGGTTCGGGAGTTTACTACGAACTTGGGGTTGGAAGATATTTTCTGTTTTAGCTATAATCCTTAGCAAAGTTCTATTTTGCTGCTGCTGTATTCAATGTTTACCTGTCCTGGGCTCCATAAAGGAGATTTTTGCGCACGAAAAGGTCAAATTAAAACCAAGCCCACACTTACCTATACATGTCACTAATGCACTGATCATGCAGGACGTTGCTATAAAAGAGTTTATGGCCATTGGGTCAATGATAGTGATGATTCGGGGTGTTCAGATGTTCTATAAGTTAGGTGCCCGCCTGTCTCAACCATGTTTTCTTCACTGAACCATTAATTGTAATAATGTGCAGCTGCAACATGCTCCTCTAGAGAAAACCATATTCCCAAGCTTTAGAGCAGACTGACCTTAGGCTCCAGGAGCAACATAGATAAGCTGTACAGCAAATGTTACCTTGTACCAGAGAACACAATATGCCCTCACGCACTGCTTTGCCCTGCTCCCAAACAGTAAAGTGTCAATAGGAGGACGGGGGAAAATGCGAAAATGTTGTCTTGGTAATACCATCTATGTGGAAAGGTCATGAACCCTGTGGTCCCCATCACATGAGGGGGCTGGACAAGTGTATCGTATGTTATTCCTGAATGTATATATGTGCCGTGCTTTAGCTATTCAGGGCCATCTCCCGCCACAGTGTCTGTATGCATGCATCGTGGGGTGCTGAGACCCCAGTCTTGACTGCAATAAACACTGCATTTTGACCTTGTGACTGGCTATTTCCAATTCTTTGTAGTAAGGCTCATTTTGTGGTCTTTCACAGCCCGTCATCACCCCACAGTTAGTCTCATGTCCGTTAGTTTATCTCAGCCTCTCAGAGCTCTGGCCTTCCTGTTGTCCCGTTTTATCATCGACCACTCCCAATGTCGACTTGGCTTAGAGGTCCCTCCTTCTGCCTCTGATGATCCTGAAGGGTCCCTTCTGCCTTCCAGTGCCACAACATCCAGGCCTCTTCACATGTCATTACCCGGATATGTCTCCCCTTCCAGGTAAAAAGCAGTCCAAATGGAAACGTCCATCTGTAACGCACCTTCCCCTGATTTAGAATACTGGTAACCGGGCTCATTTGTCTCCTTTTGATTAGGGTGGAGAAAGCCAAGTCCTGATACAGCTGGACTTCTGATCCATTGATGGTTAAGGATGTAGCTGTCCGTGCTGCCCTAAGGCCTCCTTCCTTCTGCCCATAGGATGTGAACACAGCCAGCACGTCCCGGGGTCTGGTTCCCGGTTCTTTCCTAGAAGGGCCCACCCTATGTATTCTGTCTAATAGGATGTCGTCCACAGGGATCCCCAGCAGTAAGTCAGCACAGAGAGTTTGTATTGCATGCTTGAGGTCTTTGTCTGCGGTCTCCTCTCTGATATTTTTGATGCGTACATCGCCTTGACCGATTCCCAAGGTCGTCGCACTGGATTTCAAGATTGTGAGTCATCCGTGCTAGCTGTTCCAAAGTTTCATCATTTTTCCACATGTCTTCTGCCAACTCCTGTAGTGCTCTTTCTGGGTCATCAACTTGCTCTCCTAGTTTTGAAATGTCCCCTTTAATTTCTTTTTTAAAATTGGTTTTAGTTATTAATTTTTCAAGGTTAAATCACAAACAACTCCCACCCTTCCTCCTACCCCTTATCCCCCTCCCCCACCTGAATGCCACGAAAATAAAATTTAACAATAACCATTGAAATAAAGACATCTTACAGCAATGGTTTTTGTACAGCATGTTAAGAAATTCCCAACAGGCGTAGTCTTTGAGGGCAATACTGAATGTTGAAGTCTTTATGTAAAAATGTAAGGACAACATCCCAGTCCTCAGCGAAAATGGCAAGATCCCCTGTAGAGAGTATGTCATCCATTCGAATGATAAAAGGTTCCATACTTTAGCAGACCATTGATATTTTTGGTGTGATTCTTTGTGTTTCCAGTTCTGAGCAATTGTAAACAACGCTGCTAACTGCAATATCACAAATGCTTTCTGGAGAGGTTTCGGTCGGTGTCTGAAATCATTGTCAATCAAAAGTAACAAAGAGATGCGTAAAGAAAATGGAGTTTGTATAGAAAAGATTTCAGAAATACTAAGTTCACTTAACCACAATATTGAGCTAGCACCAGGCCACTTAGCCATCATACATGTTCCCAGTCCCCAATATGATCGCATTCTCTCCAGCAATCATCAGATATAGTAGGTTTCATTAACGATAGGCAGACCGATGTATAGTGCCATTGCACCATAGGTTTAAACCAGAATTCTGTTATTTGAATCGATATAGCGAGTTTGGGGATTGTTCGCCAGAGTTTCTCCCAATCCTGGTCAGTGAACTCTATACATAACGTAACTTGCAAGCATGTTTTGTAGCTTATTTTCGTTTTGGGGGAACCTTCCCCCATTATCTTCTATAGATTGGAGATCAAGGCCTTGTCCCTTGAATTAGATGTCACATATTTTTCAAATGGTGTTAATACCCTGGTGGCTGCTGCCTTCATCGGGAGAGCTAAAATCCAGTGCTGCACCTGAAAATATTGGTAACTGGTTTTATCCCGGAAGTCCCAATTCTTGTTTACATTGCATAAATAGTTTTACCATATCTCCCACAATCCTATCTCCCAGTTTCTCGCATTCAGCCATCTTGCATTCCCTACATGCATTTGGTTCCAGGCCAGGGGTGAATTGAGGGTTGAAGAACAGAGGTGTAAGAGGTGAGGGATAAGTTGTTATTGCACGTTTTCTTACTGCCACCTCCCATGTGTTTTCTACCATGTGCATAATTTCACTCAAACATATGTTCTTTGGGCGATTTGGTCTTGGTAGCCATAAAGCCTCCCATATTCTGGGGTCTCCCAGGACTGATTCCACCTGTGCCCAGCACTTCTCTGAGTTCATGGACCACTCATTTAGGACTAATTTGTGCCGAACAGAAATATGTCAAAACATTTGGAAGACCCATCCCCCCCCTTATCAGATGGTAGCATCAGAAGGGATAGAGCTATCTGCAGGGTCTTATTTTGACGTACAAAGGCTAAAATGGCTTTATATATTTTGCAGAAATATGATAAAGGAACTTTAATGGGTAGCGCTTGAAATAAGTAGAGTGCTCTGGGAAGAGTTACCATCTTCACCGAATTTAGGCGGCCCAACCACGAAATTGCGAGCGGATTCCCACTTTTTACGTTGTGATTCAATATCCTTTAACAGAGGGATAATTGGCTGCATATAGCCCATTAAGGGATGGCATAATCTTTATCCCAAGGAGGTTAATTTGCTCTTGTGCCCATGAGAGCTGTGTCTGACTGCAAATACCCCGTTTCCGCAGGTGCTAAGGATACATTTCGGATCTCGGATTTCTGCCCATTGATTTTCAACCCTGCAACTGCACCAAATTCTTCAAATTCTTTGGTAGACTTGCGTATTGTATGTGACGGTTCTGTAGATATAAGCAACATATTTGTGCTGAGTACCGCCAAACAAAACGCCTTTAACACTCTCCATTTGTCTAAGTTTGGCCAATAACGGTTCCAGGTATAGTGCATATAACATTGGAGAGAGGGGACATCCCTGTTTTGCACTACGGTGAAGAGTAATGAGGGAAGATAATTGACCATTTAGTAATAATTTCACAGAGGGAGTTTGGTAGCTCGCTCTAACCCATTTTATATAATTTGGGCCGAAACGCAGTTTTTCTAACGTCAAAAAAAGAAAGTACCACTCCACACAGTCAAATGCCTTTTCAGCATCTATGGAAACTAAAAGTGCACAGATCTGTTTCTCCACCATTTCCAGTATATGACATACTCTGCATATATTGTCATATGTTTGCCTAGATTTAGTGAAGCCTGTCTGGTCATTATGTATTAATGATGGTAGGATATCTACTATACGATTGGCCATTACTTTAGCAAATATTTTGGCGTCTAAATTAATGAGTGCGATGGGGCGGTACGATCCAGTTTTTCGGGTCTTTGCCTGGTTTGGGAAATACTATTTTTCCTCTGCCATGGAAGGCGATATTTGCCCCGTATGTAAAAAGGAGTCAAACAGCTTGGTAAGAAAGGGAGAGAGAGTATTACAGTATGTTTTATAAAACCTTGCAGGAAAACCGTCTGGGCCTGGCGATTTATTGAGTGGAAGTTCACAAATGACTTGTGACACCTCTTCGGTTGTAACGCTTTTCTAAAATTTGGGTTTCTGTGAATGAAGGTTTAGGGAGTTCTATTAATTTTAAATCGTTTGTCTGGAAAGTTCTGGCGTATCAGATTTGTATAGTTTGGAATAACATGTCTGAAATTGTGTTAAAATACTGGTAGTTTCAGAGGTAATTTCCCCAGATGGCAGTTTTCTTCGTTAGATATTACGGGAGGCAGTTTTTTGTCAAGGTTTGGCTGCTAGGGGGCGGTGCATTTTATTGGCTTTTATAAAGTACCTTTGTTTGACCAATAAAAGCTTTTTCAGCTTTCTTTGTGAGGTGAAGATTTAATTTACTAGCTGCTGCGCGGAATGCTTTCTGTATAGCAGGGCTCGTATTTGTTTCAATTGTTTTCATGATATGTTATAACTCTGACTCGAAATTCTATTTCAAGGGCCAACAATTGTCTGTCTTTTGTCCTCAGCAGCAGCTAATTAGTATTCCCCTCATAGTGGCTTTAAATGCGTCCCAAACCACATTGAGCGAGATCTCCCCATCCATGTTTAGATCAAGGTATTCAGTAATATGTACAGCCATTTCATTTCTGTTAACAAGATTTTGTAGTAACATGAGTGGAAATTTCCTGGACCAGAGCTGCGATATCTAATACTACAGTAATTGGGGCAGGTCTGGAAGGGTATTTCAGTGTGTAGTAATTACCAGCTTACTCACCGTAGTGACCACCTTACTCCTAGTCCATAGTCCCCTTTCCTTCATTCTTGTGGGGCATCTCTGTCCTGTGGGAGGGGACCGGAGCACTTTGTAAAAAGCATCCAAATTTTTCACAAAAATGTGTCCCTCCTCTTTCCTGCGCGGGGCCCGGCACGCGGCCGTAACCCAGCCCACCTTGGCTCCGCATCGCCCATCAGTCCTTTTCCATCGCTGGGTCAAAGACCCATTAGCAATAACAGAGGAACCTTATTAGAGGGGACGGCGGGCGGGTGTATGGAGGAAAGGGGACTATGGACTAGGAGTAAGGTGGTCACTACAGTGAGTAACCTGGTAATACTCCTACGTCCCGTCCCATTTCCTCCATACTTGTGGGAGATTCCCAAGCACTCCTTACAGGAACTACGAGTGGATGGAAATACCCCTTACTGAAACAGGTTCTTGAGCACAGCCTGACCAAACTGAGCGTCAGCTCTAGAGCTCATGTCAAGACAGTAATGCTTACAGAAAGTAGATGGGGAGGCCCAAGTAGCTGCCCTAGCGATGGACTCCCAGGGAACATATTTCTGAAAAGCAACCGCGGCTGCCTTGCCCCGCACCAGGTGTGCATGGATACCTTTAGGAGGTATCAGCCTTTGGACGGTGAAAGACTCGGTGATGCAGGCGGCAATCCACCTGGAAATAGTTGCCTTAGACGCCGGCTTGCCTTCAGGGTTACTGGAGGTCACAAAAAGTTAAGAACTCCTAAGCTCGGAAGTCCTGCCCAGGTAGAACTTAAGAGCTCTTCGGACATCAAGACATTGTAGAACTCTTTCAGCCTCTGAGGCATGGGTCGGAAAAAGAACGGAAGGGAGATCGACTGATTAAGAAGGATTTCGGTCACTACCTTCGTTAGGAAAGCCGGGTTTGTCCGAAGGACTACCTTGTCCTTGTGAAAGACCAAGAAAGGATGCTCCACCGACAATGCCTGGAGCTCACTCACTCTCCTTGCTGACGTAACGGCGACCGGAAAGGACACTTTCCAAGACAAGTACTTGAGGTCTACTGTAGCCATTGGTTCAAACGGTAGGTCCCATGGCGGGTGCGGATTACGAACCGGAGGGTAGAGGCGTGTCAAGGCAGCAAAATGCCTCTTCACCACTGAGTTAGTTAGAAAATAAGAACACAAGTCTGTAGAAAGGTAGGTGGAAACCGCTGCGAGATAACTCCTGCAAGCAAGAACATGAACCCCTGACTCTGCTAGGGAGGACACGAAGAACAGCACCGTGTCAATCGTGGCCACCCTCAGATCCAACTTCTTCTTCAAACGAACCTGTGCCATTTACTCCTGTATTGAGATCTAGTCGATGGTTTCCTGGCTGCCTGGATAATGCGCATGTTATCCGCAGACAAACTCAGATGCTCTAAAGACTTGAACTCAGGCACCATGCCGCCAAGCTGAGCGATTGTGGGGAGGGGTGCCACATCTGTTCCCCTTGGTGAAGATCGGGAGTTACTGGTAACCTGATCGGCGGATACACCAACAAGTGTTGAAGTTCTGAGAACCAAAACCTGGCCGGCCACCACGGGGCTATTAGTAGAAGGGAACAGTTCACAGAGTTCTTCAACTTCCAAATTGCTCGATGAACTAGAGGCAGGAAGGCATAAGCTCTCATGTTGTGCCATGGAATCTCAAGAGCATCCCCCAGAGAGGAGGCTCCCAGCCCCCCTCTGAAGGCATACTGAGGAAGCTTCTTGTTTACCGCCGTAGTGAAGAGGTACGCGAGAAAATCCATGAGAGGACCTCCGCCCTCAACTCCCACTCGTAGCTGACCACTGTCCGCCGGCTGAGGGCATCCGCTGTGACATTCAGATGGCCTGGGATGTGCACTGCAAGCAGCCAGACACCATGAAGCACGGCCCACTCCCAAATCTGGATGGACAGGTCCACGAGGGGGGGGGGCGGTTGTCAGGGGGGGACTTTGTTCCCCCTTGCTTGTTTATGTAATACATTGATACCACATTGTCCGTTCTTATGCGGACCACCTTGTTGACAATGAGCGGTCTGAACGCCCTGAGCGCTAGGAAGATCGCCAGAAGCTCATAATGATTTATGTGCAGGAGCTTGTCCTGACGCGACCAGAGGTCCGAGACCTGAAGAAGATCTAACGTTGCACCCCACCCGAGGAGGGAGGAGTCGGTCGTGATCGTCACTGTGGGGACCGGGTCCTGAAACCCCAGGCCCCCAGACAGATTGCTGAGAGATGACGACCAATACAGGTCCACTCTCATGGAATCTGGAATCATTATCCGCATGGAATCCGGATCCACTGCCTGACGCCATGAATTCCGAAGAGCCATCTGGGTCCGTCTCATTTTGAGACGAGCAAGAGGAAGAGCCAGTACACACAAGGCCATAAGGCCCAGAACCACCAGGCCAACATGCTCTCCGACTGCGCAAACATCTGACACATGGCCAACAGATCCACCATTCTGACCCCGGTCAGATACACTCTGCAGTCGATCGCGTTCCAACGAAAACCCAGGAAGATCAGGTCCTGCAAGACCATCATGGAGGATTTCCGCCTGTTCACCGACAGCCCAAGATGGAACAGGAGCTGAAGGAGGTTGCCCACTGCTGCCAACGGACAAGGGCTACGTAAGAGCCAGTCGTCCAAACAAGGATACACATGGATACCCTGGAGACGAAAATAGGCCGCAATCACTGACATCTTCGTGAAGACACGCGGCGCCGAGCTGAGGCCAAAAAGAAGCACCCGAAACTGGAATTGCTCCTCTCCCAAAGAGAAGCAGAGGTATCTCCTGTGTGGATTCCAAATCAGGACATGCATGTACACATCCTGAAGATCCACAATGCTGAGCTAATCGCCCATCTGCAAAGAGGAGCGTATCTGGCTGGGCGTGATCATCTTGAATTTCTCTTGGGGTAGGAAAAGATTGAACTGGGAAAGATTGAACTGGGAAAGGTCTAGGATGGTGCGCAGGCTAGCCTGGTTGGGTTTGGACACCGTAAACAGACGGCAGTAGAAGCCCTCCCCTCGCTCTCCAAGGGGAACGGGTTCCACAGCTCTGAGGTCCAGAATTTTCTGAACCTCGGTCTTGAGGGAGGGTGAGCCCGACAGCTGAAAAGGAGGGTTGAGGGGTGGGGTAAGGGGTAAAGGTAAGCGGAAGCCCGCTCGAGCGACTGACAAGACCCATCTGTCTTCTGTGATGGTCTGCCACGCCTCCCAATGAGACGCAATGCGTCCTCCCACTGGGGTCTCGAGCGAGCTTGGAAAACCCTCATTTGGCAGGCTTATCGGTGGCGATGCCACCTGAACCTGATGAGGAGGCTGAGGAGCAGGAGAAAAACCGCGTGCGCTGTTGTCTACGGCGGTTATTCCCCGCAGGAGTATCCACTCTGCGAGATTTGCGGTCGGGGAAGCCCCTAAAACCAGAGGAAGGTTGACTTTGCGACAACGGTCTCTGGGATTTGAAAGGAGTTTTAACCAGCATAGACAATGATTTAGCCGTCTGAGTGCTATCCTTGGTTTTGGTGAGCTCTACATCAGTAGAAGAATGAAAAAGCTCCTTACCATCCAATGGACGGTCCAACACCTTGTCTTGCACTTCTTTAGAAAATTTAGTGGCATGCAGCCACGCCTGCCGTGAGGTATCAACCCCAAGCATCAGGCCTCGAGCCGAGGTGTCTATGTGATGAGCCGCCGCCTCCAGGAGATCCTGGGCCAAGACCCTGGCATCGGAAAGGCCTCCTTTAAAGTCTTCCAACTTCTCGACCGGGATGTGCTCCTCAAACTCCGACAGATCTTTCCACATCTGCATGTGAGCTCCCGCCAATATCAATTCGGCGTTGGCCTGCCTGAGCTGCAAGGCCGAGTTGGCGAAGATTTTCCTCCCGAGGGAGTCGAGGAGCTCGTCCTCCTTTCCCAGAACCTGAGTAGCCATCGTGGAAGAGGATGCTGCAGGCCTGTACTGCTAAGTGGCCGCAGCCACCACTGTGGAGGAGGGAGGCGGACAAGAGGACAGGGCATCTTCCGAATAATGCAGCCTGTACCTCGCGTCAATCTTTTTATTGACAAAAAGTCCCGAGTGTGGCTTTTCCCAGACTTTTTGGACCTCGGCCAGAACGTCCTTCTGCAGGAACAGGCCGGTACGCTCCAAGGGAGACAGGGTGAACACCCCAGAAAGCACGCCCTCCTGCGGAGCGGGTGCCTCGGGCACCGGAACATCTAAGAAACTCATCATGTCCAGTACCCAGTCATGAAAGGCTCTGATAGAGCGGGGAAGGTCATTGTTGTCCTGATCGCCTTGAGGTTCATCTGACAGGTCAGGATCCTGCTGAGCCGTGTCAGGCACTGCCTTGTCCACTGGGGACAATGGAGGCAAAGGCGGAAGAGCAGGGGGGGGCACCATAGGCAAGGGAGGCGCCGGTGGAACCACCAGAGGAACGGGTGGAGCCGGAGGCGCAGGTGGACATATCTCCTTGAAAAGCCCTTTGAAATATTCCCACAAGGGGTCGGTGCGCATAAGCGCTTGAAATTTACCGAAAAAGGCATCCTCAGGAGATTGTTTCGGGACCTGAGGAGGCCTCTCATGAGTTGGACAAATCCAGGGACGTAACGGAGAAGGGTGCCACACCGGCCCCTCCACCGTATCCACATAAATCAAAGGAGCCGCCCCCGCGGGCAACAAAACATTGTGCGGAAGAGGCACCCGGGCGTTCCAATCATAAACCAGCCGATAAGGATGCGCACAAGGGACCTTAGGTAAACCCAAGAGACCGAGCCCTACACCAGAAGCCGATGGCGTAGTTGTAGGGGTAGCACCTAACATGGCTGCCGTGGTCGTGGCAGGAACGGGCGCCATTTCGTCCGCATCTGAGGGGGAACTGCGGCACGTGAGGAAGTGAGGCAGGGGTCCCTGTGGATGGATCAAGGGTCTTAATCTTAGCCTTAACATAAGGAACCTCGGCCGAGCCGGTACTATGAGGCCTAGAATGTTTTTGTGACATACCAACCGCCAACTGAGCCTTCAAAGGAAGGACCTCGGCACTGCCGGTAAAAGAAGAACTTTGCTTCTTTGCCACCTCAACAGATCAGGTGTCACCACAAGAGCGGGAATGTTGAGCAACCGCTTTCACCGACAAAGCCTTGTCCGGCCTCTCAGAACTGTTGGTAGCTTTAGCCTCTGTACGAGGGACCTCGGACCCAGGCCCGGTAACAGCCTTATCTGGGCGGGCCTCGAACATCCGTTCGGTAACTACAAGCCCAGCCAAGGCCTCGGGGCGCACCCCGGTTTTGTTTGAGGGAAGCCGACAGAGGCCTCAGAGCGAACTCCGGTACCCCACGACTCAGTACACGTACTCTGGTGTTCACAGGCACCTTACGGAGACCCTCAGAGAAAACTCTGGTAGAATGATTAGGCTCAACGGGCACCTCAGGGCAAACCCCGGTAACAGAGCGATCAACGCCCCTCCCAGACCAAGAGGAACCCGGGAAGGTATCCCCCGGCCGGGGTGCTCTGAAAAGTGAAGAACTTACCGGGCGTTTTTTCTTCTCGTCGATGAACGCCTGAAAACGCGAAGGAGGAGTTCGTCGGAACACCTCCTCCCACCGCTCCAACCGACGTTGAAGTGCCCGGACTGAAAGGGAGTCACAGTAAAAACAGGAGTCCCAACGGTGTTCCGGACCCAAACACTCTAAACAAAGAGGATGGTGATCCGCCCTCACGAAGCGACGGTGACACGATGAACAATCTGGAAAGTCTAATTTGAAAGACATAGACAGACTAGTAAACGAACCCTAGCGAGAGCCAGAGAGGAAAAAAGGGAAGAAAATCCTTGATGATGCAAGTGCGTCCGGCCCCGATCGAGTGGAGAAAAGGACTGATGGGCGATGCGTGGGGCTGAGCCAAGGTGGGCGGGGTTACGGCCACGTGCCGGGCCCCATGCAGGAAAGAGAGGGACACATTTTAGAAAAATATTTGGATGCTTTTTACAAAGTGCTCCGATCCCATCCCACTGGACGGAGAGATGTCCCACAAGTATGGAGGAAAGGGGACGGGGGAGTATATGCGTTATGCGACCCAGCAGTGGAGTAGAGGCCCAGACAATCAATTCGGGAGAAAGATCTGTGAGCATACGAGTAGAACAAGTAGCCTTTTTCCTCCCCCTTCAGAGTGAGCCAAATGTCTACTAACAATAGGTTTACAAATGTATCTAGCAGCCGACGTGATGGGGTGGGTGAAGCACAATGTGTTACATTACTTCCGTCCCAAACCGGGTCCCAAGTCAGATTAAAGTCCCCTATTATTAATAAGTCACCTTCCATAAATAGCTCTAATAAACCCATCACATGTTTCAAAAATCCATCCTTACCTGAATTGGGGGCATATACTATTGCTACTGTGATTTTAATATTAGAAATCCTGATGGCGTAAAATGCATATCTACCCTCCTTATGTTTTTGCATGCGGTGTACCTGAAGACCACGGCCTACTTTGACTGCAATTAAGACACCCGCAGTTTTGCTCATAGCACATGCTTGAATTATTGTAAGATAATTCAATAGGCAGAGCTTGTTCCCATCAGATTTGGAGATATGGGTTACTCGAAGCGCCACCAAATCGGTTGGCGGCGCCTCAAGAAGGTTTCCACCGTCCTAGGTGTCTGGGGCGTGTTTAGGCCCCTGATGTTCCATGTTTAGCACTTGAATTATATATATTGTGTAAGATATGGCAAAGGACAGCGTACAATTGACACATTGCTATTATTGTGAATAAAAACACAACATACTTTTGCATTACAGGTAAGGATCTTACCCATTACACCCCCCTAATCCCAACTTTCCCACTATAATCCCCCCAAAAGTCCCCTGGTATGAGCCACGGTACCCAACGAATTCCGGTGTATCAGACCCCAGGTGTGAAGCAACTATATTCTCAGGGCAATGTGTGCGGTAACCTAGTACCCCCACCTGTTACCTTAACAGATAAGATCCAGGATGTTGTGCTCTGTTTCTTCCTCCCAAATTACCGATATTACAAAGCTTATTACATTCGCTGTTGGTTATTTCTATAAAAATGCCTTATTCAGATGGTTTAGGGGTTGGTCCTCTAAAATGAGTCCTCCAGTCCTCAGAGGTCGATTATTCCCAGAGCTTAAGTTGTTGGGTCGGGCGACCAGTCTCTAGTACAGATCGGTTTTCCAGTTCCTCTTCAATTTGTAACAGAGCCATACCTGCCTCTCAGGAGGTGATCCTATGTAGCCTGCCATTGAGCAAAAATAGCATACCAAAGGGAAAGGTCCACTTATATTTCATCCCCCAGGATTGTAGTGTTTTGACCACTGGTTGCATTTCACGCCTTTTTTGAAGAGTGATCTGGGAGAGATCTTGGTAGAGTTGAACCTTCATCCTGTTGTAGGTGATCGAAGATTGCTCTCGGCCCTTCCTTAAAATCTGCTCCTTTTGTGAGTATGCTGAACATGCGGCCAGAATATTGTGTGGGCGAGCCCCCGGTTAATTCTTTTTTGGACCAGTTCTGTGTAGGCGATCCAATGAGATTGTAGAAGTCTCTGCATCCGCGATCAAGTCTGCAAAATGTGAAGTACAGCATCCTTCAATTCAGAGTTCAGAACTGATTCCGGTAGATTTCTTATCCAGATATTGGATCGTCGGGATCTATTCTCTAAATCTTCACATTAAAGTTTGAGGTTGCCGGTCACCCTGGCAAGGTCTTCAAGTGCGCTGTTTGTTTACTCTCTCCTGAGTCAATTCTTGGATCGCCCGTTCATTATCATCAATCCGCTAGCCAAGGGTGGCTATTTCTTTACTGAAGTCTGATAAAGAGAGCCAGGAAATCACTAAAAACCTGGCTCTTCAACACCACAGACTAAATCTGGAAACCGAAACTGGAAAAAAGATGACGACTAATCCGGAAAGCATACAGACATCCCCGACCCGAGAGGGTAGCTCCCACGGCACCTGGATGGGTGACACTGGATAGACTGGAACACAGGCGGCACGCACGAAGACTGAGCCAACTCCCCCAGACAATCCCACCAACACTTTTGGCCGTTCCTTAGTTACCGCCAGGTACCAAAGTGGTGTGGAATTGTCGAGATATTGGAAATCACCACTCTACCTGAGAGGTTGACATTGGCAGGTGCACTGGCCACATGAGTATGAAGGGAGGATAAGGGGAGCTATGAGAGAGCATCGTAGAGGTGGGGGCCAGAGGAGTAAGGAACCTTGTATGCCAGTCGGACCCAGATCAGGACAGAGCCGCACCAGGGGAGACTGCACAAGACGAGCGCCTGAATTCAGCATAGACACGCAAACTAACCAACCCTAATAACAATTTCCCTTACTGCATACACCTCTCTAACTCCAAACCAAACACAACCAAAATCTACAGCACAACAAACCGCACAAACTTCACTACATTGAAACAACAAAACAAAAACACGCATAGTCTTGCACAACATTACACAACGACTACCGGCCGCAAACACCCCAGGCCCAGCCAACGGACCCACCGGGCTGAGGCTGCCGACAGCACATCATTGCTCTCTTGCACTTTTCCTGCCTCCTCCCACGAACTCAACCTCCCCTCCTCTTACAGAGCCGCCAGTGCGCTAGTGGACCACTCCGGTGGTGATAGTGCGCGGTACAAATGTCCTTTAACATTAATTTCCGTAGTGAAGGAAGTGAACTGTGCTTGAAATGAGGCTGAAAACGTGTCCTGAAATTGCTGAAAACTTTCAGCAAAGTCTTCCTTAGACGCAGCCATTGCAGTTCCAGGGAAACTAATTTTCTTCGCTAGAGAAAGACAACCCAAGTTCAACTGAAGTATCTGTTGCCTGGTTCGGTGTCCCCCAAAGCTTTTTAAGCAGATTCTGTTTATTCTGTTTCTCTTGGGTAACCCTGGTGGACGGACACCCGCTGGGTGAGTTTTTTTCCCCCCGGCATAAAATTAATAGATTGCAAAGGCGCAATGCTTGCGGGTTTAAAGCGATGTTGCCCAATTACGAAGAGTGCAGAATCTGACTGTAGAAGAAACTTGGAGGATTCCTACATCGCCCCCAAGTAAAATGCAAGTACCCTTGCTTAAGGATCCTGTGCCAGCCTGCGTGCCAGAGATTTTCCAGCGGTATCAGCTTATGGTGCCACACGATTTGGGGGTATTCCCCAAATGGATGGCAAGGATTGAGGGCCCACCACGCACTTCTACTAGCCCCTGAATTCAGGCATCCTTGTTATCCTGTAAATGTCACCAGCGTTGCTGTATGCTTTACAGTGCACATATGATCTGCTTCGGGCCGCTGTCCCTCCAATTATATATGCATTAATTTTGGTGCCATCTGAGAGCCAACTGTAATCATGCCTTCACCACTACCTGCTCCGTTCCATTTAAAATGGGCTGAATGCACGGCTTGTTCTTTGCGGGCGGTGGGGGGGAGGGGGGGGGGGGAAGGACCCAGTGCTAATGCTGTTGCATTTGTCATACAATTTATGGGCAGGTTTTCCTACGCGCCACGTAAACGAAAGTCACCAGGGTCCCAATGTCTATGAGCCTGCTATTCCCAGGTGGGCATAGGGGTCCGGACTTGCCTGTTTCGCACCGTCCGCCAGCTGGGATGTCCACACCCACATAGATCGCCTGTAACCCGTTGGCAGTTGTGTCTGTTTTCTCACAGCACCAGTCATCGCTTCTCTGTGGCACTGTGTGTAGGTGGTGGGGGTCTGTCAGGCTGCAGCTCCACGCTCAGTGTGCAGAGTGAGAGGGCTGCTCTGCAATTTTCGGGAGGAATTATAGGCAGAACGCTGCACGCAAGTCCTCAGGGTGTGGCAGCCATCCCCCGCCCCTTCAATTTCTGACACAGCACTTTTAATGTCTGATCTAACTGCCACAATTTGTTCCTGAAAGGAGTTCTGAAGCGTTTCCTTTAGACATTGTTGGTGCTCGGCCAGGCATTGTAATAGTTAATCTTTGGCAATTGCCATTTGCTCTCCATGTTCTTTTGTCACTTTGTGTGGAGACAATGTTTTGGAGGAGCACATCCCGCCAGGCAAATCTTTCCCCTCAGACTGCCAGCACCCTGTGATTGTCCCCTCTGTCCTTGCAGTGCTCACCTTATACTGGGGGGTACTCTACCCTTATACATTGTCCTTCAGGATTCACAAACAGCCCCCAGATCCTGTGCCTTGTCTTCTTTGCTGTAGCTTTAATCCTCCTATTACGTGGGTGGTATAAGGCGTCTCTCCTCTTAATTGCCAGATCTGTAGTTAAGAGAAGAGTGGGGAGCCCGTTGCCCTAATATGTCTCCAGGAGTACCCATGATTTCTTGCAAGCACCCCCAACTTGAGTATCCTAGATGCTATCAATGTCCCAGAGATGTGTTTATCCTATCCCTCAGTGTCCTGTCATCTTGTTCTTCACTGTTCCCCTTAGGGTCTGCTTATAGAATGCTGGAAATGAATCACCTTACACTGTATGGCCCCCTCCTCTGGTTGCGACGTGGATCACTTTGCTGCAAGTACCTCCTCCAGGAACATGTGGTGCTCCACCTCCTCCATTGTGCTCTTTTCATATGTATATATGTCAGCTTGCTGTCAGGCGGGGGGGGGCAGGGTCGTTCCTTGCTGTGTCCCTCACCACGCCGTCTCCTCCACGTCTTCCGTGAGGGTCGCGTTCCTCATTCAAGCTGCACTGCGCCACTTTTTATGGCTTCAGCCGGGGTGGCCCACCCACTCGCACCGCGCTATGATGATCTGTGGATCTTCTTCACTTCCCTCGAGCATGCTCACTTGGGTCTGGTTTTTTACACTACAACTCTGGCGAGGTATTCAACCTACTGTGGCTGACTGAAGGTTATTGTGTAAATCTCTTAGCCTGGACTCATATAGTCCTTTAGGTAAAAGTTTGTAAACCTTTTCCTGTACCACTACAAGCTTCGACAATGTCAAAGTCGTCAACGATGGCTTCGAAATCGGTGCCGATTTAGTCGGCTCTGATGCCGACAGTCAGCAATGGCTACGAAATAGTCAACTTCTTGTGTTTCTTCGATAGAATCCTAGATGGGCTAGGTTCCTGACTTGAAGCCCTCAACAATTTCTCATTGGATCGAGAACTCTCGATGTAACACTGGCTTCAAGCTCGGTTTCGAAGATTTAGCCTTCGATTTCCCTTTGTAGTCCTTATGCGGAGAAACTGGAGCATGGCTTTTCTGCTTGTTCTTCGAGGGGGTCGAGGCCGCATTGTCGAAGATTTGCAGCATTTCACTATGAAATGCGGCCCATTTAGCAGGCAAATGCGATTTCGTAGGACACCTAATTACCTTTGTTGAGGAATCACTGGAGGTCAAAGGTGACCTATGACTACTCTTCTTGGCCTTCATCGAAGAAGACAAAGAACGGCGCGATCGACTTCTCGATCGAGACCGTTTTGATTTTTTGCGTCGGGAAGAATCCCTCGACACCAATTTACCTTTACGCTCCGTGAGAGACTTCTTGGAAGACATTTTCAAATAAACTCACTATTTCACTGAAGTGCACCGTAATTCTCTCTAAGCGTTAGCTCGGAAAAACGGACCTGAAGCCAACAGGCGCTGCGGGCAGTACTTATACTGATGATTACATCGACTGTCGAACAGAGGCCCACGAGGGATATTGACTCGACGACACTGCACAAAGCGCCCTCTGTTGAAAATAAATTCCAAAGCAGCTGGAGTTCATTATTATAAGATAAGAATACGTGGGAAGACACAATCCATACAAAGTGTTTATTGGCTCATTGTTGCTACTTAAGCTAATATAAAAACGTACTCTCTGTAATGACTAATGTACTCCTAGTCCCCTTTCCTGCATACTGTATGGGCGTCCCTGCGTAGGGATGGGAACATTTTTTATCACAAAAAAAAACGCATTTCCCCATTTAAATTTTAGGTGCGAGGAAGCACAGCCGTAGGCATGAGCACGCCCAGTTAGACCTGCTTTTTGGTGCCCCACCTCACTCCCCCTTTTTCGCATTGGGCCAGAAGCCTCAGCCTAAAATACTTAGTAGGGGGGAGGGTGTTGGGTCGGATGGATGAAATGGGACTATGCACTAGGAGTACATTAGTCACTACGTTGTGAAACTTTATTACCCCAACATCCCGTCCCCTTTCCTCCAGCACTGTGTGAGCGATTATAACATATTTAGCCTTGTGGGAGGAGGAATAGTCAACCTTCATTGAGGAAATAAATTCCCCAAAACTGCCTGGCCGAAAGCCACATCAGATCTGGCACCCACGTCTCAACAATAATGTTTGCAAAATTCCAAAGGTGAAGCCCAAGTAGCCACCCTGCTTTTAACATCCTAGGAAACTTGCCTCTGAAAGTCACAGAAGCAGCCTTTCCTCTGACTGCATGAGCGTGAATATTTGAGGGAGAGAGCTTATTCTGTAGTCTATAGGATTCTGTAATAGCAGACACTATCCCTCTAGCTATTGATGCTTTGGATGCCTGACTGCCAGGGGAACTTCCCCCAAAAATATCCAGTAAAGATTCTTATTTACCAAATTACTTAGTTCTGCTGAGATAGAACTTCAGCGTTCTTCTGAAGTCTGAAAAGTGTAGTGTTTTCTCTGCATCCGATTGAGGATTAGGGAAGAAAGTCTGCAGAATAATCTTCTCATTTATATGAAATGCTGAAACTATTTTTGGCAAGAATGTTGGGTGAGTTCTAAGAACTACATTGACTTTGTGAAACACTGTAGGGCTCTGAGGGCACCAATGTGTATTTCACTGATCCTGTGTGCTGATGTCAGACCCACTATATCTGTGGAAGCCATGAGCTCACATGGTTTATGAACTAAAGCTTCTAAGACCACATTAATTTCCCTAACTAGATGAGGTCATTTGATAAACCCTGCAAATGTTTTGGGACTACTGGGTTAGAACTTGTGAAGGACATGGTTTCTGTATTCCTATATGCTCCTGTAGCCGCCATATAGGTGCAGCAAGTGTTTATTTGCACCCGTAATGTGCCAAGCGTGCTGAGAAAGACCGCACCTGATCCATGGAGCACATGACCAGATCCACGTTGTTGTATTTCGCCCAAAAACATGACCACTCACTCTTGTATTGGTCCCTGGTCGAATCATTTCTTGCTTTTTGGATTATCTTTAGGTTCTGGTCTGATAGACCTAGATGCCCCAATGTTAACTCATCAGGAACCAAGCCCCTAGATCTAGAGCGCCCACGCTGGGTGTACCACTGCTCCTCCTTCCTGCGTGAGCAGTTGAGAGCCTGTTGTCCATAGAGGAACTGGACAGTGGCTGGGTAGGTGGATCAAATCTGAGTACCCCCACCCTGTATGGCCACTGAATTACCACCAGGATCGTGATGCATCGTGTTGATTTCCTTAATTTGCACAGTACTTTCTGAATTTGGAGGTTCGGATGAGATGTGCAAAGCATCCCCCAGCGATTGACTGCCTGCAACCCATCCATGACGCTAAGTGATGGCATTTCGAGTTCTCCTTTGTGGCAAAGACATCCACCCAAGGATTTGAAAAGTGGTACCAATGCTTCTGGACATAGGTCCCATTCATAATTCCCCACACCAAGCCTGCCCAGCAGGTCTGCCTCAGAGTTGTTTTTGCTCAGATGGTGTACTGTTGTCAGATGAATGTTGTGGACCAGAGCCCAGTCCCAAATCTGCATAGCCAGTCTGCATAGGGCTGGTGATTTTGTCCCTCCAGGCGTTGTTTATGTAGAACATGGACGTGTAGCTGTCTGTTCTGATAAGGACTGTCTTGTCTATGATGAGTGGTAGGAAGGCTTTGAGGGTTAGTCCTATAGCATGGAGTTCTAGGAGGTTTATGTGTTGTCCCCTGTACTGGTGTGACCATAATCCATGGACAGAAAAGCAACCCAGAGAGGCTGTCCAGCTCTCTAATGGTGAGTCTGTCATGATCATGACAGAGGGCTCAAGTTGGACAAATGGAGCCACCCTCATCAAGTGTCCTTCCATTTTCCACCACCTTAGATCGTGGCTCAACTCCTGTGATATGGAGATGCTTTCTGATTAGTATGGCCTTTCCTGATCGCAGGAGTTTGCTAGATGCAGCTGCAGACTACTGTAAGGAAGGAATTGTATCAACAGTAAGACAGACACAAGTGACCACCGTTCAAGGGTGTTTATTGAACTTGTACAAGGGTGTGACGAACCCCTATCTAAACCTAAATCTACAGATGGGAGCAAGCTACGACCATCAAATAAAAATAATGCAGTCCTAGTGGAGTCTTGTCAAATAAAAAGGGCCTATACTAAAAAGACCTAGTGCGAATCCATACCACTAATTTACAAATAATGTGGGGAAATGTTCATGAAAAAGAAAGAAGTGTTCACAAAATGATAAGTCCGGATATTCGTGCCGTTGTTCTCAGCACAGGACAAGGCTGTAGCAAAGCACACACTCTGGCATCTGCGGCATGAGGCTACAGTTCCATTTTCACAGTTCTTGACCTTCTGTATCCAAGCCGCTTTACTTCTTGCAAGTCTCTTGACTCAGAGGGCCTAGTGTACAAAAAATAGCACGAAAACGTTCTTTTCCTTTTCAAGCATTCAATTCGAGTGTTCATCCTGGATCCTCCCTCAGGGGGCTCAGACCCCTTTCAAAAACAAAAGTTCCACATTGGATCCCCCTCTTCTGGGCTCAAATCCCTTTCCAACTATGTTAAAAATAATTATTTTTCAGGTGACTCACGGTTCACCCCGATACCCTCTTCCGGGCTCAGATCTCTTTAGTCTCTCTCAGCCAGGCTCTGACCAATTGTGCTTTACATTAAACAATCGAAGACTTTCAAATGTGCACATGCTTTAGCTTGACCCGTTGCATGACCACTTGGATGTCAATATTTCTCTCTCACACTCAGCATCAGTTGGATACCTAACAGAGACCTTCGAATGAGCACTCACGTGGTGCCGGACCACTCTGTATGGTATCTTTTCATGGCCCCCCCAAAGTTCAATTATAAAGTTCATCTACTTCCTTTTGCTTCCAATTATATTCACATCGCTCATCCCAGACGCTTCACACGCGGTTCAATTTATACAATGTTCCTGCTTGCAATTTTGGTTTAAAACACCAGCTGGTTTGATATCAGTCTTTCCGACTCGCCAGCTGTGCTGGGTTTTCTGACGCTGCTTTGTTGTAGGAGCCAAGGACAGTACCACAGCAGCAATTTCTCCTCCCACCTTGGTTATCGATGTGGAAGAGCGCGGGTACCTCAGACACACTGTGCAGGTTGGATTAGCCTCAGTTCCTGGTCTTAGATTTCTTACTTTCCAATGCTCATGAAAGTAAGTCTTTCCAGTTCAATGGTGCTTCCCTCCTCACAACCCTTTCTGGTCCTGCCGTCTTTCTCGTTGTATTAAACTGCCATCTTGAAACTGCTGTGTCCTCATGTGTTTTGCTTTGCTCAGAGTCTGCTTACATGCTCTGCCTTTTATCCGTGTGGGGAAGTGTGATGGAAGTCAGGTGTGTGCAATGATCCGTAATTGCCCGACCATGGTGTTGGGACATGTCAGGTATACGGCTCTGGTGTTATTCTATTGTTAGTCTATTGTCGCTCACAGTGTTGGGAAAGGGGTGGTGGGTCGAGTTCCTAGGTATTCCACCTGGTAGGATGGGGAAAAGGTATTACAAGCAAAGGGGATACCGTGTCTCACCCTCCGGTGTCCCACTTACACTCGCTGAAGACCCCTGATCCAGGTGATCCTCCCGCACTGGTCCACCCCCAGGAACTGGATCCAAAAGCGATGGCTGTGTCCTGGACACCTGGGTGACAGATCCCCAGGGACTAGCAGGTGAGACACCTTCAGGTTTTTCACACTACTTATTCTGAATCTGGCATAAAGTACTGTAAGAATACATGCCGCCATGAGCTATATGCTGGTACCACCATACAGATGTCGTCCACCTGCTGAGGAAATGACAGGTCACCTTCTCAATGTCCCTGACTCTTTCCTGAGATGGAAAAATCTTCTGTTTCAACATGCCAACCCCAGATCAAATAGCATGTCCATAAGAGTCTGCATCCTTTTCTAGGCTCCCTCTGGAGATTTGGCCCTGACAAGCCAGTCGTCTAATTAGGGAAAGACCTGGCGACTCTTTACCCGGAGAGCTGCTGCCACTGTGTTCATGATCTTCATGAAAACACAAGGTGCTGAATTTAAAACAAACGGGAGGGCATTGTACTTAAAGTAAATCCCCATCACCGTGAATATAAAAAACGTTCTATGTGGTGCCAAATGGGCACGTGCAGATCTGCATCCATCCAGGTCCACGGAGCAAATCCAGTATCCTCTGCAGAGAGCCTCCGCAATATGCACAGGCATAACATCTTCAACTTCTAAAAGGGGTGGAAAAGGTCAAACAAAGATAGGGCCAGTGTGGTGGTTCTTCAGTGTGGCATGGTTCTAAGAGTAAAATCACAATCGACCTCTTTGAGGAGGGTACTTACTCTACCGCTTGATTCTGTAAGAGACAGCCAATCTAAGCCAATAGTGCTGGTGAGCTTAACCGGGCGAGAGGAGGTGAGGAAGGAGGATGTGGTGGGAGCGGGAGTCGAAAACCTGTGGAAATTAGATAGAATCCAAGGGTCCTTGGAAACTTGGACACGCGTGTTGAGTGCAGTGGAACCGGACACCGCCCTCATTGCTTCTTGGCCTCAGAGCCTGTTGCAGAGGAGAGGGACAAGAAAAATCCCTTAGGAGTTGTGAGCTGCTGTTTGCGCCCGTGGATGCTGTGAAACCTGTCAGGCTGCCTGGGCCTCCTCTCCTGGAAGCCTCTAAAGCATCTGAATGACTTAGTTTGCTGGTCCATGCTGTTATGAGCCTGCCCAAAATAGCTGATGATTTGAGAGCTGGTCTTTTTTGTAAGTTCCTCAAATTTTGTAGCGTGCGTTCATGCTGTGCAACGCATGTCTATTCCAATACATAACCCTCTGCTTGCTGTGTCAATGTGTATTTCTAACGTGAGGGAGAGCCCTACTGGCGGAACCTGGGGCTGTGTATAACTAGGGGTGTGGGAGCCGCCGATTTAGAATTGGGACATATCTTGAGTGTAGTATGTTGTACTGTTCTGATATAGCTAAATTGGTGTTAATAACAATCACCAAGAGCCCAACATGCAAGTATTTTGAATAGTGCTTCACATACAGAGAGATTATGATGCTAGTTTGGAATCAATCACAAATCTATTTCACGTCCCTTAAGTCTCAAAAAAAGTTCATGTGTTTATTTACATGTAGTCTAAATGAAGACAAAGGTAACGTAAAATGACATTAGAACAACTAAGGTAGTATTTGTCATTTTGAATATGCAAACAAAAAAGTAAAGACAATATGCATATACATATGGATCCACATCCGAACTAAACAGTAATCGTAGAGTCATGTGGTAAACATTATTTACATAGAAAAGGACATTACTATTGCCGGGAGAGGATTCAATCCTTTACATTAAAAACAAATTAGGAAAAAATTAATTGCCTTGTAGTTCTTGTGATCCATTGATAGACGACTTCAATGAAAACAATATTACAAAAGCAAATTAACTAGAATAGATCAGGTAGCAACAAATTCGAAGTTTGTGGGTTCGGGAGAGAATGGTTGCTGTCTAGTAGTGGATTAAAAAGTATGACAAAGTACTTAATGAGTGGTATTTAGTGTCCACTATACGATTGTTGGGAGCATTGAAAACCTTGTTATAAAAGGTGAAATAAGAGGGTTGAAGAAAAAAGAAGGTAAATGTTGCAAACTAGTTAGGTAATGGCCAATCCTTGGTCTGTGTCAGGAAGAGGACTTCCCTGATATTGAACGTTTCGGCTTTCAGATGTAGAGCCTTCTTCCGGGCCAGTAGGATGGCGGCAGCCTTTAGCTTGTGAATCCGGGCTGGGGGAGGAGGAGTGCTGCAATCACGTAGTTCTAACTGCTGTGTCAATGTGTGCCACCGAAGACTCCAGGAGGTCCTGGGATATAATATTCACTTCTGATAGCCTTGCCTTGAAGGAAGCTTGCCTGTGGGTAGCGAACTCTGGCAAAAAAAAAAAAAATCTGATATATCCCCTACATATTTTCTGGTTAGCGGCCACTAGTATTGCGCCTGCATTGGCCTGATGAAGATGTAGTCCGGAGTTAAGGTAAACCTTTTTACTAAAGGCCTTTAATACCTTGTCCTCCTTTGACAGGAGGGAAGCTGTGGAAGACCCCGATGATAATGCAGCCAAAGAGTTTAGCATACAAAGATACTGCTGCTACCACAGAAAATTGAGGCTGTGGGTGGGATCATAACAAGATGGTCTCCCCTTCTGGTTGCCTGTACTTGGCTCAAACCTCACTCTACACAACCCACTAACAAAACGTTGGATGCTAACCTTTTTTAGCTACAGATGCCACATTCTTTTGCAGGGGGATACAGATATGTTGGAGGCCTCAAAGTTTGGGTCTCTGCCAGGACTCCAGTCTCTAGCTTTTCCTGCAGTGGTGGAGGGACACCCAGAAATGCAGCGAGGCCCTCCATCCTGTTACGGAACAACCTAGCTGATGCCGACATATCCATGTCCTCTTCCTCATCTGTTTCTAACTGCTTTTTGACCTCAGTCGGTTGCTGATCTTTTGGTGGAGGACCCTCTGGGGGAGCTCTTAACTAAGACAGTGCTGTGTCAACTGGTACTGTAGGCAGAGTGCCAGGTGCAGGTAACAGAGTTGCTAGTACAGGGGCTATAGCTATCTGCATCAATGGGAGAGTGGGGTTCCCATAACCAGTGGAGGTGCTGATGATGGATGTACTGGCAGTGGTTGTTGGGGCAGAGTTTCATTTATGGGGTTACTTCTTTCATAAGATTTTTAATAATTCCTGTCAACTTTTGGGATTTCATTCATCCCAGGAAGCGGTTGAAGGATCTCGTCACAGGCTGCGCGAGATGATGCTTGAGCTGCCACCGTTGGCGTCTAAGAAGCTGTTGGAGGCCTGCTAGTCCCTTGCCTTTATTGTATGCACCCCACCTCCAAATAGTGTAGAAATGTGGTGATGTGGTGTAGGCCATGCACCATGGTGTCTGGCCCAAGGACGATACGACCCTAGGAGTGAAATCATGTGTTGGCACTAGCTGGATGTTTAACCTCGGTCTGGTAGCTGGTTGCATCACTTCAGAAGGTGAGGTGCAACATGAGGAATGAGGTTTCTTCCTCCCGTGCCAAGGACGTGCCATTGCTAGCCGCCATTTTGTCTTCTGAGGATGGTGGCTTAGACACCATCTTGTCTGAGAGTCTTCTCCACAGGAATTCTGTGGAGAACATAACTCAGCGCACAGCCTCGTGGTATATGCATTTGACGGCCCTCAAGAGTGTCTTTGGTGCTTGTGGAGACCTTGGGTATAGAACCAGCAGGCTTGTCGCACTCTGGCCTGATAGTCTGAGTACATGCAAACGGCCCATCCTGCCTAGGCCCAGTAAGAGCAGGGATGCCCTTCAGAGGTCACCCTGGTACTATAGCTGTGAGGCCTCTCTGTGCTGGTTCCAGGAAGGGCATATGTGCCCCTCCGCCTGAGGGCGAGTAGCTCTAGGAGACTCAGAACGAAGACAGGTGTCAGGATCCGATAGACCCCTCCCACCTGATGAACTACTCGGGAAGGAGACACCCTGAAAAGGTTCAAATCCCATCAATGAGTAAAAGAGGACTTGGATGAGGTGCCAGAGCGCAGGGCTAGCTGGGCAAGGTCAAACCCACTGCCTCGCCTTCATGCGCCGCATATTTAAAGTAGAAATGCGCTTTTTCTGACATTGTGATGCTCTGTCTTGGGTCCACTTTTATATACTGTATATACTTCATCTTTGCCTTCTTTAATTTCAGAAAACCATTTTTAGGCACACTTTTATGCTTATGACACTCCAATTTTTCTTTACTTTACCTCATTTGATAACTCCATTCATCAGCAGTCTTGAAGTAGTTCATTCTTGGATGTCTCCTCACTTTCTCTGTCTAAATCCTAAATAAATTAAATTCTTTTTTACTTGATTCATTCTCTATTTTTTCAGCTTGTTTTTCTTTCCTTCAGCTTCCTGTCGGGCATCAATCTTGCAACCATGGCTTTATTTTTTATTCCTCTTTCGCATTACAGGCCCAGATTCCAACCCTACTTCAGACTCATCTTTTTGATATCAAGATGATGTGTCATCTGGTAATCTTTGCTTCTACCAACATTTTCTTAAAACTATGTTTATCTTATCCTACTTATTGTTCTTTATCTGTTGCTCTTCCCAACTATGCTTTTTTTTCTATTTTGCATTCTGCTGTGAGAATTTTGTTTGGTCTGCATTGCTCTTCCAATGATTCCCCTTATTTGGCTCAACTTTGTTGGCTTTCCAGTTAAACTGACATTTGAGCGTCAGTTTCTTTGTTTGATTTTTCAATGGATTCATGCTTTGGCTCCTGTTTATCTTTTTTCCTTGATTTTTTGTATCACCAATTTGGAATGAGGAAAAGGAGTTTGAGCTCATCCATGCAAAATGTTAGTTTTCAGAAATATCCGAATGAGCAGTGTGACATTAGCTCATTGTGGATTGTGTATATAAGCCCGATTACCAGTGGTTTACATTTTTCACATGTTTTATGTCAGATGAGCATTCACACTAGTCTAATGAAACGAGTGTCTACAGGTATATCTACATTAATATCTATGCACGGATATAAAAAATATATGCCTTTTATTTGTTGTGATAGTCTGGTCAGTAGATGAATAAAAAGTAATGGTGCCAGTCCAGTACTATTTATCTTTTTTTATGTGGTCGCGTACTAACATTGAAGTAGTAGACGGGCAGCAGAGTTACTTGGGTCTTTTCATCCTAGATAGGCAGCACATCACCGCAGACTAGGTGTAGTCACTCTAAGGGCATTTAGACTCTTTCGATAGGGACGTTATCCTAGTTGTCTTGTCACATGAACTATGTCTTCCCTCTTTTTGTGGATGAGATTTTATTGAGTTGGGTGCTAAAGAGGGTGTTTTGCCCAACAAGCCAATTTTGTGTTAAACTGCCTTAAATGAGACAGTTCTGACAAGCTTCTGCTCTCTGAAATGCCAATTGCTCCCTTAGGAATCGTAAGATCCTGGGATGACATTGCTCAAAGGAAGGGGTCTAGAACAATGTGGCTAGGGCTGGATACAGGGATCAGAGGATTTAAGACGCGTTCTAATCCCCAAAATCTATTCTATCCGCCTATCCTTTCCTCAAAGCATTTTGTAACTTATTTTTTCAACTCCCATGTTTTCAATATTTGATCCATGAAGGGCTCTCCGAGAACCTCTGGGTAGGGCCACCACAAAACAAAATTCAAATAAGTCAAATAGGAGGCCGCTAGTTAGCACAGGCAAGATGGCTGCATGATGTAATCCTCCCTTGCCGTCCGGGAAACAATGGCAGCAGGATCAATGGAAAGCTGCGCCTCTGAGCACCGGAGTGTTGCTGAAGCCCCCAGGCACCTTTGTATTGAGAAAGAGCATATGGGGAAGCAGTGGCCGCAAGGCAGAGAGGCTAGGACAGTGAGGCCTGCGACCCGGGAGCGACTTGCCAATGTATGGTCCTCGGGAGGAGAGGCCCCACCGGGCAGAGCCGACGATTGCGCTACGCCAGTGCTGGCTGCTGTGCGCTGCCCGGTCACATGGCCCACATCGGCTATACAGCATAGAGAAGGAAAAGTGAGAAGAAAAAGGAACTGCCCCCAGCGGCACAGCAGGGCACTCGACCTGGTGGCGAACAATTGTATACGCAACAATAAAGGTAAATGGCGCCCCCGCCGCCCACCCCCTGCGATCTTAACATCAACGCGAGAAAAGATCCCAGTGAAATAACTTGCAGCAGAACAAACATGTGGCGCAGGCGTATAAGCAGTGGAGCTCAGAGTGAGAAGCATGGTGCACCACAGCAAATCTAAAGCCTATGCACTAAACGAGTGAAGTCTGGGTGAGCGGTCCCCCTCGGGTAATTAACCACACCAACCCTGCCACACTAGGGAGCATAAGAGCTTCAGTAGGCAGGGATCTGCAAAGTGACACTGAACGCGAAGAGAACCAACCATAGGGGGATCCCGGAGAAAAACTATGCAACACATATATGACAAAGAGAAACAAAGACCATCCCACGAGAGCCCGACAGCTCAGCAAGTAAATGTCCAGCACAATAGCGACCAAGCGACAACCACAGCGCCTAAACTCCCATAGAACGTACAGAAAAAAAGTGGTATAGATCAGGAGCACGGCTCTGAACAAAAAGGCTACCGACACCTTCTGACATCTTATCCCAGAATCAAACGGGATTTCGAAAACAGATGGGTACGGCAAAGCAAATGCAACCGTCTTATCACATCTCCTATACTCAATCAAGAAAAACTCAGCTGGCACAATTAACATGGCCGCTTTAGATTTGAGCTCTGCTTTCGATTGTGTAATTCGTGACATGCTATGGAGAAAACTGCAAAAGTGTGGATTCCCTGAGCGTATTATTCAGTTGCTAGTATTACACACAGATACGTACTTTAAAATTCAAATTAATCAAGAAGGTGATGTAAGAGAACATTCAGACTTGCACAGGGCTGAAGTAAGGTTGTAACCTTGCTTCTACATTGTTTAATCTATATTTGGTAGACATTGATCTTATTTGGAATCAAATACTATGCGTCCCTGCAAAGCTTGGCCATTTAAAATTAAATGGCTGGCCTACGCGGACAACAGTTTGTTAATTGACAAAATTCCTTTTGGACTGCAAAATAAACTACAGGCATTTGCTTCTTTCGCACATGATCACAAACTGCGCCCCAATGTAGCAAAGTCAAAGATCTTAGTATTTTCAGGTGGGAAAAAATTGCAACGATTTATCTGGGCTATTAATATTTCGCTGCAAAGAATTTCAGCGCTAAAATACTTGGGCTTTGATGTCACAAGTGTGTTTTCTAAAAATCATTGGTACAATTCTTTAGTATTAAAAATGTGACCGTTGATTTCTCAACTGAAGATTAAATTTCAAAAATACTGTAAATACTCATTAAGTCCTGCCATTCAATTCTATTTGTTAAAAATGTAAGCTGTGCTGTTGTATGGTTTGGAATTATGTCTCCATGATATTGATCAGATTCTCAACTCTCTCAAAGCTCGTTTATGGAAGCAAACTCTGGGTCTGGCAAAATCTGTACCAAATGCATGTATACGTATAGAACTGGGTTTATTAAGTTTATCTTCACGATTTTTGTGGCATTAGATGAATACGTTTGCCAAAATGCTACATCCCCCAGGAATTCAATTTATACTGAATTTGCAAAGATGCTTCAGTTAGAGCATCCACAATAAGTCTTATTGTTTGGCTACGCTAAAAAAAAAAAAACTATATCAATGGACTGGGTTGCGTCCCAAGAGGAAATTGGTTCTTGTCATATCAGTAATTTGCACAACATTCACTCAAAAGGCTACCGAGACTAATGTATATTGAGTGTTTTCTGGATGCCCAAATATGTGATATATATATATGCGGTTTCGTATGAACGAGTTGCATTCGCTAGAACGCATTAAGCATTGGATGCTTTCTGGTGTAGAGGGATGTAGATTTTGCAACGTGAGGTCACAACCAGAATCTATCAAGCATTTGCTCATTTATTGTAACTATTTTGAGAATGACAGAATTGTACTCTTGGGGGAAAAGAATGTCATGAATACTAATTTCTCGAGGGAACTACTTTGGTCAAAATGTATGAACAATCCCTTCAAATCATTTATGTGTGTGTGTTGGGACGGTTTGTTTAAAATTGAAGCTGTATTGCTAGAAAGAATGAACTGTGTTGCAGCTGACTGACATTAAATGCACATTCTACAAGAGGTAGGGAGTTAAGAAGTTGTCTTATGAACCTTAAACGACCATTACTCTATTCTGTCGCTTTAGGTGTTGATTTAGTGATAAACATTCTATGTTTGGTTGTTGTTATTTTGAGTGCATTAGAGTATTTTTAAACACTGAGGACAAAAACTGATTTTAATTGTACTGGTTTTCTATATCTGTAGTTTATGTCAAGCTGTTTCTTTTGTCTTTGTGTTATATTTCTTATGGTGTGAAAAGTTTCTTGTAAACTGAAACACATGGTATTAAGGCTACCGACACATAACTGCCTCCCGAAACAGCAAACCAATCATAAAAGGGCGACTTAAAGTAAAGTCATTAGCCCCACTTCAGCCTTGGACCGCCTTAGTGGAGGAAGGAGCCCAAAGCTAATATAGCTACCTCGCAGACAGAGCTGTATCCCAGGACAAAGTCAGTGTCGCAATTGTTCCGTCATGACCCCACAGCAATGGGGGAACCTCCACAGTCGGTTAACGCTGCAATACCAGGTGAAGACAAGACCTCAACGAACGCAGATATTAGACTGCTGCTGGAGGAAATTAGATCGATGAAGACCAGTGTTGCAGCATCAATATCAACAGTCCAGGCAAGCGAAACCAAGCTGGAAGACAGAGGAGAAGTGGTCAAAAATTACCAACAGTCAGCAGCAGTTGCAGATATAAAGACCGAAGGCCGCTTTCAGGACCTGGAGCAACGAGAGGCAGACTTAGCTGCAAAAGTGAATGACCTAGAAAACTGAAAGCGACCCGCGAACATTAGGATGCTCGAACTGAAAGAACCTCAGGGAGATACTCCACAGTCATTAGAAAACAGAGTCAAAGCTCTTGTTGAGGCCGTCTTTGAAGTGCCTCCAACACCAGCCATTGAGGTTGACAGAGTACATAGATAAGGCGGTCCTCCCAATGGCCCAAGATCAGTGACCGCAAAATGCCACCACTACAGGCAGAAAGCTGACATCAACAAAGCAAAAAGCCAAGACAGAATCGACTTCAAGGGGTCAAGTATATGCATCTATCAAGACCTGTCCATAATCACCCTACAAAAAAAGGAAAGATTGTGCACCATTAACATGGCTCTGGGATCAGGGCACCAGATCTGGCTGGGGATTCCCCTTTTCTTTGAACTTCGGAAACAGAGGAGAAGACTAAAGAATCACAAGTGGCGATAAAGCAGCAGGGGTACAGCAGAGATTGCAAGGAAATGACATGAGCACCAATTTGGGTGAAAATATGAGAGGCACTGAACAAAGAGGCCGAGTTCAGAACGCCCACCAAACCGAGGAAAAGCATGAGCATCAAGGAAGTATCAAAGAGTTAATACTCCATGATCTGGCCTGGCACAGGAAAAATATTTTCGTACCTCTCCAGCCAGGGGCAGTCTATGTGAAAGCGACGCATACACCAGTGCTTTCTTTCTACTTCTTTCTAAGCATGGTCTGGCATCAGAAGTAGGGCGCTGAAGGCAGGCACCCAAGAAGGCTCTGCCAAAACCACATGTGCTATGAGCTAAAGGGACTTGCTGCACCCGTCACAAAAGGATTATAGCAACTCAGCACCCAGAGGGTTATAGAACCACCAAAAAGCAGCCCTCGTTTTGCTAAGGGCATCTCTCTCCGTTTCTGGTTTACAATGATCTTTTTGTTGCCTTTTTTTTCTTTTTAGAGTTTTAGGGGTGGGAAGGGCAGCGGGCAGTTGGGGGAAATGGTACTAGCAAATTGGCCAAATGGTCTACGTTCTGGAATGCGTGTTTTGTGCAAGCAATATGTTTTATAACAGGCAGTAGCTACTAAGAGAATACATTGAGCAACTGGTTTCCTGGGTTAGTGTCAGTCAAGCGCATATCCTCCAACACAGATGTCGATTAACCCTCTGATTAAATGCGGCACGCTAAATGTAAAAGCACTTAACTCCCGCCAGAAACGCTCAATAAGAGTTCAAGCATGCAAAGTTGGATGTTTTCTTTGTACAGGAAACCAAATTCAAAAAGGAGGTAAGAACAACTGCTCATTGGAAGGCAACTGGGAGGAGTTGTCTGTGCCTTTAACTTAATTAACAAAAAAATCTGTAAGCTCAAAGCTGGGTCGGCGCCCGTCCCAGACGGCTATACCACAGCCTTTTATAAAACGTTTGGCCAATCTTTGGCCCCATTTTTGGTTAAGCTATATAAGAACATATTAGCAACTGGAGAAGCACCAACGTCCTTTACTGAAGCCAGAATTATAGTGATACCTAAAGAAGGGAAAGACAAAACGGATTGCGCCTCATACCGCCCAATCTCTTTAATCAATGTGGATGTGAAGATATATGCGAGTATCGTAGCAAACCGCTTGGGCAGCATTCTGCCAAAGCTTATACATAACAATCAGAAAGGATATGTTCAGGGAAGACAGGGCTCGGATGATATCCACACTAGATCTAATAGCTGGCTTGAGTGAGGAAGACAGACCAATGCCTCATCTCAATAGATGCTGAAAAGGCATTTAATAGGTTCGAATAGACATTCTTGGATGAAGTTCTTCGAAAGGGAGGCCTGGGAGAGCAATAGATCACAGAAGCACCAGCATAATACAGAAACACGTCGGCCCAGGTAGTAGTAAATAGTGGAGCTTCAGAGAATTTTCAACTAAGCAGAGACACGCGGCAGGGATGCCCACTGTTATACGTCCTCATGATCGAGCCACTGGCTCAGGAAATCCACCACACCAGTGTGCAAGGTTTTCAAAGGAGTGGTTGTGAATACACACTTGCCATTGCGAATGATATTCTTGCATACATCACATTCCCTGAGGTCTCAGTCCTGACCTTGTTGCCAATAATCAATTATGGCCTGCACTCAGGGTTTTGAATCAACATTCACAAAACGACAGTGCTACCCTTGTTATCAGACAACTCCTACACCAAACAACATACAGTGTCATGGTCTACAGATTGGCACAATTAGCATCAGGTACGTGGGTGTGACTCTCACAATACAGATTGGCGATCTATATGAGACCAACTACCCAATACTGTGTGCCGCCATCATGCGAGATCTCAAAAGACGGTCAAGAATGACTATCCTGGGCAGCGCATTGTACCTAAATCAAAATAAACATGCTCCCTAGATTGTGGTTTCTATTTCAAGCCCTTCAGGTAGTGGTTCCCGGGGAGGTCTTACTAAAGATGAAAAGGGAACTTCTCTCCTTTCACTGGGCAGGACAAAGACCACGAATTGCGTACAAAACTTGTTCTTCCCAAGAAAGAAGGTGGGATGAGCTACCCAGACATAAGCAAGTACTATAAAGCAGCCCAGCTCAGGATAATAGTGGACCATTGAGGGAAAATAAAGAGAAACAATGGGTCACCATTGAAAACATTCTCTTCACCCCGGTTACGATGGTAGGATTGCTGTGGGTCCCCCAGAGCAGACTTACCAAAAAGATCCAGACCCACCCCATATTGGCTGTTTTCTGGGCAGTATGGCGACCAGGGCAGACGTGAAAGGTATCACTACATGGCCTTCCCCACTGAGCTGCATATGGGCACCCCCAATAAGAGACCCAGTGGTAGACTTGGAACATTTCCAAGAATTGTATGAAGCAGGACTGACCAGGGTTGGCCAAATGTTGAACAAAGGTGTGTTCATGCCCAATACTGTCCCAGAACAAGCGATGCAGAGACAAAACATCCCCCCCACTCATCGATCTACAACTTAGAGGGGTTCTATCTGACCATTGCTGTAAAGACCACTTAAAGAGGCCCTTAACCCCCTTTGAGTGCATTCTTGACTCCCACTGGCACAAAGGGGTTGTCAGAAATATATACAGCATTACCAACGAGAGGTCATCTACCCACCCCCGCACTCAGACCAGCTGGGAAAAAGGCAGAGCTGCAGGAAGGTATAGAGATCTGGCCCACCTTTTACAGGGCGGTTTGGTCATCAACAGTTGCAATGCAGTATAAAATGTTGAATTGTAGGCTCCTGTCTCGTTGGCACTCGACGCCGCTCAGGCTCTCAAAAATGTATGCAGGGGTCAGCCCGATTTGTTGGAGGGGATGCACACAGGTCTCAGATTACTGGCATCAATGGTGAAGTTGCCCACAAGCACAGACTTATTGGAGGGAGATGTTGGGTTGGGTTCACGCAATCGAAAAGATACAGAGTATGCTCCTCTATTGCTGCTATTCGGGGTTGAAAGGAGAGACGAGGACTATTACTTGCCACATGCCTCCGAATCTTTTTCTGGCAGCAAGAGCATGCTTAGCGCAACAATGGAAAAGTAACACCCTTCCGTCCAAAGTGGACTGGCTCAACAAAGCATTTGACATTTACGAGATGGAGAGCCGCAAGGCAGCCCTCATGGAAACGCACACACATGTAGAGGCGGAATGGCTCCCCTTCATGGAATTTTACAGGAAAGAGCAACTGGGAAGTGACCAGTCACAGGCTATGGGATGATCACAGCAATGAACACAAAGTTACCGCTGGACATTCATTCTTTTACACAACCTCTAATCACGTCACCGACGCCTCGAATGAGGTACAATGGTGAGGGAACACCAGAAAGACCCTTTAAGTGTCATGAGAAACCTGATTTGCCAATTTGCCTTCTTAAATTGTTTAATTATCAGCACCACAAGCCCCCGTTTCGGGGCAGTGACCATATCCCTGTGACACTAAAGTTTGGGAAGGGGGCGGGGATTTGGGGCTTTTATTCCTTTGTTAGCGTCCAATACGTAATTGAGTTTTCAGTATTGCGTCATTACCACAGAAGGTTTTAGTATAATTTTTGTTTCACTGCACACAGGAAAGTTGGAAAATGACGGGCATGACCGTTTTTTTTTTTTTTTTTAAAAAGAGGTCCATGCTGTCGCAGCGGTGTGCATTATCTTTGTAAGTTATTTTGCTGATTATTTTGCTGGAAAAACAAATAAAAATCTAATAAGAAAATAAGTAAAATAAATAAACTAACAACCCCCTCCAATTGAAGCTATTAAAGCTGTGTCCATATAACAAACTGACAATAAGCCATCCTGACATCATAACCTGACAATTTCATGCTCAATTTATCAACCTTGAAAAGAAGAAGGGCTTCGTCAGCCCAGCTGGGATTCAATTCAGCGCTCTGAAGTCTGAACACAGGTACCTCAGTACCTGAGATGAGTGATTTAACCCTATGGGCACAGGTCTGACTCCTGGCTTGACTAATGTCCTAGTCTGACCAAGCTGTGGCCTGGCAAATGTCTTGTTCAGAGTACAATATAAAAATATACAAGAGTACAGTAGGAAAACATGCCCTCCCTTTTTCGAATTGTGGTAATGTGACAGCCTGCTGATGTAATGTTTCAGAGTCATTGCTTCCTCCCACAACATACAGTGGAATTCACAGAACTTCCTAATTAACTAACTGTGGTGCATGATGGGCGTTTGATGCACTTTAACATGCATGCATTTCGGTTACCTTGTTTGACCCTTTTCCCTGATTTATTTCATTCTGGTAAACCGCAGTAAAGTAGCATTTATATGCTTTTTGGGATTAAAATGGATTAAAAAAAACCAGTAAACCTAGCTAGGCAAAAATGATACATGTTTTATTATTTAGAACGTTTTCTATCTGCTCTTAAAGAGTGTCGCGGAGTACTGGACATGCGTGGAGATATGATTCACAGAGCGTTTTCCAATGAGATTACGCCATTATAAAACACTTTGTTGAATCAGAGTGTTTATGAACGTTTATGAAGTTCTGATGGAAAAGGAATATTTCTTGCGATGAGTTTCCTCTTTTAAAACAAGGGAGGTCATTATTTCTGCTCATAGTCATAATAACTTTGAATAGCCTCAAATTGTAGGTGATTCGAAGTTTCTGGCAGTTCTACTCCGCCAGTTCTGAAGAACTCACCAGATACTTGAATGACATTGAACTCTATTGGGTAAACAACATACTGAGAGAACCACTGAATCAACCCATCTCGTTAGAGGAAATACTTCAAGTAATAAAAGAGCTCCCGAACACCAAGGCCCAGACGGGTTGATCGATGAGTTTTATAAAACATTTGCACCCCTCCTTGCCCCCATACTACTGCAGGTCTTCGAGGAAGCGCTTGAGACAGGAACCTTACCCCCGACTTTCCGTGAGGCCAATATGATACTACTGCATAAAACTGGGAAACCCCCAGATGAATGCAGCTCAGAGACCGATCTCACTGATCAATCTTGACAAGATCCTAGCAAAAATCCTGGCCACCAGACTATTACCCCTGATGCCCGCACTGGTACTAGCCGACCAGGCGGGATTAATTCCTGTGCAGAACACAACATACGGTATAAGGCGAATGTTTGGAGTCATCGAAGCGCTAGACCCAACCCTGCAAGGAGTAGCAGCCCTTCGATGCGGAGAAGGCCTTCGACTCCATAGAGTGGCCCTTCCTCTTCGAGGGCCTGACAAGTGTAGGCCTCAGTAACTACTATATCAAACTGGTCGCCCTCCTCTACAACCAACCGCGCTCACACAAAATACTAGGCAAGTCCAGGTCAGCGCCTATAGACCTACAACGTGGGACCAGACAAGGGTGTCCCCAGTCAGCCATCTTATTTGCGCTTGTAGTGGAACCCCTTGCCTCAGACCTACAACCCCGGCACATACACAGAGGCCTGTCCTTTGGCCCACATAAATTACTAATATCCCTATACGCAGATGACATCGCCCTCTATAGAGGTGACCCCATAGAGAATCTGAACCCAGTACCTCGACATCATTAAATTCAGCACTTTCTCAGGCCGAAGAATTAACCATAGCAAGTCGATATTTCCACTAACCTCAGCGACCCGAGAATTCCTAGGAGACTACGATTTTAAATGGGAACACAGTAACGTTAGATACCTGGGCATCCAATTGTCCAGATCCCACCAAAACCTCTTTCAAGACAACTATGGTTGTGTAACAGAAGCGCTCCAAGTAAAAATCAATAGGTGGAAAAGGCTACCACTCACCCTCCGGGGAAGGGTATTGTTGGTTAAAATGGTAATCCTCCAAGCTTCTATACCTATTCGGGAACATCCCAATACTAGTGCCTCAAAAATATTTCCAACAAATTCTTAGTATGGTCCTGGAACTACTTTGGGCGGGCAAACCAGCCAGAGTAGCATACAAGGCTCTAATCCAACCAGTGACAAAAGAAGGGATGGCACTCCCTGACCTAGAAAGATACTACTGGGCAGCACAAGCTCAGTTTCTGGGCCATTGGTACGCCACTTGTTTTATTCGGCCTCACGTCCAACTAGAAAGAGCTCTCGCATCTCCCAATTTGCTGAGAGCAGTCATCATCGGCCTAACACATAACCTGCACACTACCCTAAATCCAGTGCTATCCACCATTTCATCTGGAAGAAAATGGCACAGAAATGCGACATCAAGGTGAGATACTTCCCCTTTCTTCCCACAAAATTCATACCCGTATCCCACTGACCTCGGAGAGGGCCTATCTTAACTGGGCGAATAAGCTACAGCTACAGACCATGGGCGATTGGTTCTGTGACGAGAATTTCATTACATTACCACAAGCCAAAACCCACGAGGCTACCACAGCCCTAGACACATTTATCTACTTCCGCCTCAGGCCATCGCTCCAGGCCCTCTTCCCCATCTTCCCACAGCAACCGCCAACATGGCAGCTCCTCCGCGGGGTAATCCAATCACAAGGGGAGGCCAGACTTGTGTCAATGATTTACAAAACCCTTCTAGCCTACACAACCCCACAGCTTACAGCACCTAGGGCAAGATGGGAGAAATCTCTTTGTACGTCAATACCTGATGAGGACTGGGAATTACATCCTATGCCAAACAGAAAGTATCATTAAATACCCGATATAAACAAATACACCTTAAATACATACACCAGGCATACCACACCCCCGTCAGACTACACTTCCACCACCCCACTATCCCACCATCCTGCAGCCGCTGCAACGCCCCACAGGCTGATTTCATACATCTCGCATGGTCATGCCCGGCCATACACCAATTCTGGGAGATGGTACTGGAAAAGACAACAATCATTGGCACACTCCTTGAACCCGACCCCAAAATATTGCTCCTTGGGTTGACCAAATACCTGCCACCCTCAGTGCGCAAGTTGTGTTGACTGCTGCTGATATTGGCTGGGAGGATCGCTATGTCATGGGGAAGAGGAACTCTCCCCCCCCACAACAATACGACAGTGGCTGAACAACATAACATACTGTCAGGACATGGAATCAAACTTTATCAGACTCCTCCCGTTGCATGCGCCACCCCCGATATTTGGGGCCCGTAAATCTCCAACTTAATGTCCACTTAGAACGATAACTCATCCCGAGACTCTTCCCCAGGACCTATCACCAGCAAAACGGCCCAGCCCACGGATCGAGACTGACTGTACCGAATACGGATTAAAAACACAGTAGAACCTCTTTAGCAGCGGGTGGGAGGGACGGAGGTGGAGCGGACGCAAAGGGCGCTGGTAATGTAGTTTCCTGTTGTGTTGTTGTATGACCTGTTGGAAATACCAAAAATAAAGGTTTAAAAAAAAAAGGAAAGCAGTGCTCAGGAGGGCAGGCTCCCATCACCGATATACGCCGTGAAGTTAAGAGATGCCTCACTGCCCTGCACGGGCCTGGCACAGGACAGCACGGCTCGTTTTCTAGTCTCCCCTGCGATAGAAACACAACATTATTTTGCATTTTTTGGCCATGAGACTAAATATTTGTTATGGTTTTCGGTCGGGGTTTATAAAGCATGATGAAGGCTTGGAACTTCACAGGAGTATTACATGATACAATTGCATATCTTGAAGGAACGCGTGAAATGATGTGCGTGAGGCGCTGCTGTGTAAGGATGGACGAAATACAGCGCAAGGCGTTTGGGAGCCGACTGAGATACGGTGGCGGCTGCGCCACTCCATACCGGATGGGAATGCGTCAGATGCTGACGGTGATCGATATGCCATGGGGGAGAAGGGCAGCCCATTTTGTTGGAATGCACGTTTCTCATTTACAACCGCAATATTTCGACTCTTCAAAGCTAAGTGGGTATTAAAGTGTCACGTGAATATTTTCTCATATCATTAACCTTCATCTCCACCTGCCAAAAACTCCCTTGGCATACTAATGTTTCGGCAATGTATTTCTCTCCCAGGTACTCATATTCTCGCTCCTAAAATAAGCTTAAGCAATGGTTTTCTGACTGGAGAAAAGGTACAGTTTATGGACCTTGCCAACAAAGGACAAGGCCTTGGATCAATTACTGGGCACAGCTGACGATTTTTGAGCGCCATCAACTGCTGTATTGTAATAGAAATGATTCAGTTAAAGATATTTCTGTCTCAATTCCATAAAACATAATAGCCATTTAAGTGCTTTTAGAGTGCCTTCATCCGCTGCACTTTTAAGATATGTATTTTATGCAAATAATATTGCCTAAGTATAAATGAGTTTCACTCTCATGCACACAGATAACAAAAAGGACACACTTGACCTTGTACAGATCTGAGCTTGTGAATCTAAAATTATCCATGTAGAACTGGCTCTGCTCTCAGACAGCAGTGCAAACTTGCCTGTTCCAAAGATCTGACAGCACCAGGTCTTGGGCACCATTGTTGTCGCTCAAGAGGCACACATTTTACAAACACAGATAGAGTTATACCACAGGCTAGGCTACACATCCCTTCCACGTCCACCTACAGACAGACGAGATGACACTCAAATGATGAAGATCATACAAACTCAAGCGAATCAAAAAAGGATCGTGAGCTATACAAGCCGTACAGTTTCAGGGCTCAAATAGCTGAGCGATCTCTCAGTTTTACAGATCATGCAGACTCCGGCATCAGACAGCAGCGTGATCCACAGGTTACATATGATTTAGTGTCTTGCCATATAAACATCTTGCTGCCTCATGGTAGTCTCGGCCTACAGCTCTACCACACTCACTGTACTGGTTACCCACAGTACTACTTGACTGTAATATGTGTCCTACAGCACCACTCCCTCACTGTAACCCACAAGTGGCAGCAAATTATATCGCTGTATGTTTGTACCCATTATATTTGCTGTAACTAAGCTTTAAGTTTACTTGTCCTGTTGCGCACAGCTACCTAAGGGTTCGGTGCGCATTACCAAATAAATAAAACAAACAGTATCACTATCAGTTCATATTTCTAACCACAAAGGCTGCAGCTTCACATTGCAGAGCTATGCCCCAGGCTTCAACAACCTTGCAAGTCCATACACTCACAGCAGACACTTTGTTTTTATGTTTTTTAAAAAACAATATTATAAATGAATACATAAAGCACATGTTTGCAGACTGCATAATTGATGAGACATCGGGTAATCCACCACTTTGGTAGAAAGATACTTATTCAACATCTGTTGAAGAGAAATCTCTCAGCAGTATCTTCATACCTCCCTGCTCCAAAGGGGTGGGCTGGCCTACCGGGAAACCTGGAGATTTCCCAGTAGGCCTCTGCGCCCTGGGCCTCTTGTGTGATGAACTATTTTATTTCCAAATGTTCCGATAGGAAAAGGGTTGGGCTTGTGTAAAATGGGGCCACTTTCAAAATGATTTACAGGGCCTCTTTTGGTATAAACCTTAAATAGAAAATAGGACATACACAAATATAACATATAAACACACTAGCAGACAGGCCGCATTTAGCACATATACGCAATCAGTCAACAAAAATAGAAGATAGAACAATTTAGAAGTGTGCCCAATAGCCTCTGTGGAAAGTTGATCTAGAATGAGCCCAATAACTGCTCTTTGAAAGTTGAATCTAGAAGTGCGACCAGACGCTTTTTGAAATGGTTTTAGAAATATGCCCAATAACTGCTGTTTGAAAGTTGAATTTAAAAGTGTGCCCAATAGCCTCTCTGGAGAAAGTTGAACTTAAAAGTGTACTCAATAGCCCCTCTGTGTATTTGAAGTGTGCCCAATAGCCGCTCTTTGAAAGTTGCATTTAGAAGTGTGCCCAATAGTCGCTCTTTGAAAGTTGATTTAGAAGGGTGCCCAATAACTGCTCTTTGAAAGTTGAATTTAAAAGTGTGCCCAATAGCCTCTCTGTAGAAAGTTGAACTTAAAAGTGTACCCAATAGCCCCCTTGTACTTGAAGTGTGCCCAATAACTGCTCTCTGGAAGTTGAATTTAGAATTGTGCCCAATAGCCTCTCTGTTGAATGCTGATTTAGAAGTGTACCTAATAGCCGCTTTATGAAAGTTGAATTTAGAAGTGTACCCAGCTGCTTTTGAAAGTTGATTTAGAAATGTGCCCAATACCCTCTCTGTAGAAAGTTGAACCTAAAAGTGCACTCACTAGCCTCTCTGTATATTTGAAGTGTGCCCAATAGCTGCTCTTTGAAAGTTGAATCTAGAAGTGTGCCCAGCTGCTTTTTGAAAAATGATTTAGAAGTGTGCCCAATAGCCCCTCTGTGTATTTTAAGTGTGCCCAATAGCTGCTCTTTGAAAGTCGAATCTAGAAGTCCGCCCAGCCGCTTTTGAAAGTGGATTTAGAAGTGTACCCAATAGCCTCTCTGTAGAAAGTGGATTTAGAAGTGTGCCCTATAACCACCTTTTGGAAGTTGAATTTAGAAGTGTGCCCAATAGCTAAGCTCTTTGAAAGTTGATTTTAGAAGTGTGCCCAGCCGCTTTTTGAAAGTTGATTTAGAAGTGTGCCCAGCTGCTTTTTGAAAGTTAATTTAAAAGTTAGCCCAATAACCCCTCTATGAATTTAGAAATGTCCTAATTACACCTCTATGAAAATTAAACTTGGAAGTGTGCCCAATAGCCACTCATTGAAAGTTGTATTTAGAATGTGTGCGCTTTAACACCTCTGTGCAAAGCTGAATTTGGAAGTATCCCAATAGCTTCGCTGTGAAAGTTGAATCTAAAAGTGTGCCAAATAGCCTCTCTGTGTAAGCTGAATGTAGAAGTGCTTAATAGTCTAAAGTCTCCTCTACACAAAATTGAATCTAGAGATGGACCTAATAACTCTATACAAAATAAATCTTGAGGTAGACCGAATATCAACCCAGTGTTGAATTTAGAACTACGGCCAATAGTCTAACATCCACTCTGTACAAAATTGAATCTAGAGGTAGACCTAACACCATCTCTGTGTGCACTTGAATTTAGATGTGTACCTAATAGCCGAATATCATCTCCGTGTAAGTCGTACCTAGAAGTGCACTTAGCAGCACCTAAAACCCAATAACACCTCTGTGCACAGTAGAACCGAGAAGTGCACCGAATAGTCTAATATCATCCTGGTGCAAATTGAATTGAACTTAAAAGTGAGCCTAAAACGTTCCCCCACTGAACTTAGAACTACAATTAGAAAGCCCTCCTAAAATCCACCTAAAAGCTTGTACCAAGCAGGAGTACACCCACTCCCAGAGTTTGTTGGAAACTACCACCGTGGGCTGCCCCCACCCTGCCTTCCCACCGTCCCCCACTGCCCAAATCATTCCACCCCCTTTGCATTTCCTACCATTCCCCTCTCCAAACATCAAGTCAGAGGGGCGCGATGGCGTGCCAACCACCCTAAGACCACTCTTCCCCGAGCCCCTCCACAGACCAGCCAATGTTAACCATGCCCGCTCCAACAGGTACCCCGCGCCCTGCAATTATCAACCCCCCCGCCTTGCCCACAAACCCCTGCCAACTCCCCCCGCCGACCAAACCCTTTCCCCTCCCTAAAAACTGCACGCCTAGCAAGAACCAAGGCTGCATCCCTCTCCCTCCATTCCCCCTACCCTCTCTCATACCCCAATCACCACAAAGAGACTAAAGAGGAAACGTACATGGTCCCCCTCAATCTCTCAGCACTCCTCACCCCCCCTGTCTCGACCCATCACCTCACTCCCGCAATCCCCTCCCTCCCCCGTTGCTTCACCCTTCCTAAAACCCCTCTCCCTCGATTTCTCATCAACCAACTGAAACTCCTAACCACCCACACCCCACCTTCAAATCCCCCGAACCAAACCCGATCATCCTAACACATGCAGCTACCCAACCGCGCCCGAAGCCCGCCAATCTTTCTGTTCGCCCACTATTCCCATCGAGCAGCACCCCTCCACCCCTCTCCCTCCCCAGTCTCCACGCTCTTCGCCACCACCTTCCGCTCCAGCCCCAAGACCAACGTCGCCTACCGATGTAAACTGCATCCTATTTATTGCCTGATCCGTAGCGAAAAACAGACACTGCATCTTTGACCTCCTCGCCTCTGTCAAACCAGACCTGGTCTTTATCACCGAAACTTGGTTCTCTGACGACTTCGTCCCGATCGCTAAAGAAGCCTTCCCCCCCTGACTACTCCCTCATCCCACTGAACCGTCCCTCCAGAGGAGGGGGAGTAGCATTCGTCTTCAAGTCTCTCTTCCACACCTCAATCATCGACAACCAACCTTCCATTACTTCCTGCAAATCTCTCATTAGACTATCCCTCTACCCGTCGCTCTCACACACCTTCCTAATAATTTACAGGCCCCCTGGCTAGGATAGACAATTCACAAACAACCTCTGCGACTATGTTGCCACCCTTCAATTAAACCATCTCAACCTCACCCTTCAACATATGGCTCGACATCCCCACCAACCCTATGACACACTCTCCGGTTGACGGTTTGGACGCAATTAACCGCCAACCCCACATAAATGGCCCGACTCACTATAAAGGACACACTCTTGATGCCATCTTTAGCTCCAACACCGTGATTCATTTAAAGCCCCCTATCCTCTGGTCCGATCACTTAATTCTCTCGTTCGCCATTCACTCTCCCAACCCCCTTCCTGTACTCGAATCCCACAACTCCCGAATCCTAAACTGCAAAAACCCAAGCAAAGAACTCCACAAAATCATCTCCGAATTCACCAATCCGACTTGCAACACAACCGCCCCGACCCCCTCAAAACCACTGTGTGACTCACTCTCCGTCCACTTTTACACCACAGCACTCCAAAGAACAAAGACTCTACCCACCAAACTGGCTCTCTTACATCCACCAAGCAGCTCTCCTCCCATACCAGCCGGCCCGCCAGCTGCGACCACTATGCAACCAACGTTCGAATCCTGTAGTCCATTATCACCAGAACAATTTCACAAACTCCTATCTGCCCGCAAACCATCTGGCTCGCCGCTAGACCCTTGCCCAGCCACAACCCTCAAAGAAATTTTCGCTTCCACCTGCGCAGGAGAGCATGCAAGATCGATCATAAATGCCTCCCTTTCTTCTGGTATCTTTCCCGATGCATTCAAACGGTCCACGTCAAACCCCCAATTAAAAAACCTTCGCTCGACCCTCTTGAGCCCAAAAACTACCGCCCCATCTCAAACACCAGATTCCTTGCCAAACTCATTGACCGAACTGCCTACTCCCAACTAAATGCCTTTGTCGAAGCCAGCAATCTCCTAGACCCCGCTCAATCAGGTTTCAGAGCCCGTCACAGAACTGAAACCACCCTAACCTCTATTTGGGATGACCTTAAAATGACGACAGACTCTGCGGGATGCGCAGCACTGATTCTTTTTGACCCATCCACCGCCTTTGACACAATCAATCACTCAATCCTCATAGACCACCTCCACTCACTAGGAATTTGTGGAACCGCTCTTAAATGGATAGCCTCATTCCTCAAAGATCGGTACCAAACAACGATACTCTCCACCTATACCTCCCAAGCCCGACCAGTCGAAACAGGAGTCCCACAAGGAGCATGCCTATCCGCCCTCCTGCTCAATATCCATTTGATCACCCTCCCACCAATAATTCGCTCACACAAACATCCTGTGCTACAACTACGCCGACGACTCAACTAATTCTAAAACTCCTGAACTCAAAACCCAACTCCCGACCTGACCTAGCCTCCTGCCTCGTCGACAGAACTCTGGATGACCCAAAGCCACCTCCTGTTAAACCCCTTCAAGACAGAAATCATGGTATGTGGCAACTCCGAACTCCTTCCGCACCCACTACCCTGGCCATCTGCCATGGGCAACTCACCAACCCCCTCCAACTCAGTGAAAAATCTTGGATGCACCCTAGACTCTGACCTAACATTCTCGCGCCAAGTCAACATCGTCTCAAAATCCTGTCACTACCACCTTAAACCCCTTAGGCGCATCTTTCCATATCTCTCCTTTCCCAACAGACTCTCTGCGGTCAAATCAATCTTTATATCAAGACTGGACTACGCAAACCCCCCCTTTACCTCGGAGTTCATGCATACCAACTGAATAAACCCCAAAGAGCGCAAAAGGCGGCAGCCAAATTGCTACTTGCGCTCGGCCCAAGGGACCACATCTCCCCAGCCCTTAAGACTCTGCACTGGCTTCCAGTAGCCCAAAGAGTGACCTTCAAAACCTTGTGCATCTCCTATCGAGCACTGCATAAAACCAGACCTCAATATCTTCAAGACAAGCTAAAACCCTACCACCCCCCCCAAGCACCCTAAGATCAAGCTCAGCCGGTCTCCTAGTCATACCAAAGACAAACTCAATCAGGTTAGGCGGATCATCTTTCTCAGCCTTGGCGCCCACGCTATGGAACTCACTCCCACCCCACATCCGCCTAACTGAGGACTTAATGTCCTTCCGCAAACTGCTAAAAACCTGGCTCTTCCCCTAAAAGCAACCCGTACCAAACTAACCCAAACAGACCAACACCAACTCAAGGACACTAATCCATCAAACCACCTGATATGAGAAACTAACAGCTAACAACCCTAATATAAACTAGAAGGGCAAACAGAATTAAACGAATAAAGTAGATCGAAGCTGTGAAGAGATTAATAAGAGCAAAGCATACAGAAACAGTAAAGTGATTTAAACTCCTGAAATGAACAGAATGCATGCAGAGTGAACGAAATGAATGGCGCAGATGAATTAGCTAGAATGGATAAATCAGGCAGAACAAAGGAGTGCGCTGAATGGAAGAATACATGAGTGGCAGAACAACGTAAAACAGGTGAATGTCCGGAACGGATGAGCGTACAGCAGATAAGCGTGTGGAGCAGATGAGTATGTGGAGCGGATGAGTATGTAGAGCACATGAGTTTGGATAACGGATGAATATGGAAGTACGGAGAGGGTGTAGATCGCTGGAGCAGATGAATGTACAGACCGGACAAATATACAGAGCGGATGAGTGTATAGAACAAATGAGTGTATAGATTGGATGAGTGTATAGCGCAGACGAATGTATATGGCGGATAAATATATAGAGCCGACGAATGGATAGAGCGGAGTGGATAGAGCGGATAGAATGAATAGAGCGGATGAGTGGATAGAGTGGATGAAGCAGATGAGGAGATAGAGCGGATAAGAATATATGGAACAGCATATTGCTGCTGATTGCGTGTAAAGCACAAGTATCTAAAGCCTATGAGTGTGGGGAGCAGATGAATGCCTAGAGGCGACGAGAGCGTAGAAGGGGACGAGCGCGTAGAAGGGGATGAGCGCGTAGAGAAGAGTAGATGGAGCGGAAGAGTAGATGAGCGGATAGAGCTGATGAGCTAATTGAGCGGATAGAGCTGATGAGCGGATAGAGCTGATGAGTAGTTAAGTGTACAGTGAGGATGAGTGGACAGAACGGACAAAGGCATTGAGCAGAGTGTAGAGATGAATATATGGAACAAGATATTGCTGTTGAATGCATGTAAAGCACGAGTGCGGAGAGGGGCCGAGTGCGGAAAACGGGCGAATGCATAGTGCATGTGAGGACAAAGCAGATAAATGCCAAAAGGAACGAGTTCCATGGATGTCTGCGTAGAGTAGACGAGATCGTAGAGCGAACAAGCACCGACTGCATCCAATACTGATGAGTGCGTAGAATGGATGAATGAATGCGTACAGCTGCAGAATGCGTAAGACATAGGACAGACAGGAATGCATGCCGGGGGCAGACAGGAGGGGACAAACAGGAGTCCATGCGTGACGCAGACACGAATGCATGCGTGGGGCTGACAAGAGTACATGCCTGGGGACTGACAGGAGTACATGCGCGGGGCCGACTGGAGCGTGCAGAGGGGCGAGCCAGAATGCATGAGGGCGTGGAAAGGACCAGAGTGTATAGAGCAGAATAGGATGCATGGAGTGGCTAGAAGTGCATGGAACGGACTGGAGCGCATAGAACTGCATGACGTATGTTAGGCAGAAACCTGTGCAGTTCTCTTAGGGACCACTGCAAAAGATTTAAGACTAGAGGTGTTGGCAGTAAACCCACTTGGTAGCAGTCTGTACCACCCAGATTTACCTGGTAGCTGTGGCTGAGCAGTCAGACTTCCCTCAAGAAGAGTTAGGCAGTATGCAAAGTATACACAATAGGCACTCAGATACAATAATACAAGCAAACACTGACCAGAGCTTTGGTATCAAAGTATATAATTATTTATTTAAAAACACTGTTGAAAACACTCCAGCACTCTTATTGTAAAATATTCTAAACAGTTACTATTATAATATATACACCCCTTTTTCCTTATCAGATAAGTCACTGTAAAACACCACTTATTTTCATACAGAGGTGAGCGCTTAACTAGATGGCACTCCAATAAGTTTGTGAGAAAGGGAGGGAAAAAGACAGAATATGGAAAGTTATACCACTCTAAGATTCAGGAACACTCTTAGCAAGGCAGAAGAGCAAAAGTCACTGGTGAGCCAAAGTCCAAAGGCTGGGCCCCCTCTTAGAGAGAGCAGAGCACAAATGTGCCCAAGATCACACAGTTACATTAGGCTTAGAAAGTCTTGCAGAGGGTTCAAAAAGAGTTTAGAGAGGCTTAGGAAAGTTTAGCCAGGGTGTCCCAGGCTAACCCAGGTTCGAAAGCCGGGGGCTAAATCTACCCTGTACAGTCGGTAGCAAGGGAAGCCAGGCGGGACACGGTACCTTAAGTGGGAAGGATCCTCCAGCGGTGGCAGTTGTTCCTGGTAGTGGGTGCAAGTTGTGTCGTCGTCCAGGGGGAGAGAAGATCTCGACTTGGAGGAAAGGTGAAGGTCGTTGCACTACCAGGGAAGAAACCAGCAGTGGAGTTTTCCGGTTAAAGGTGGTACCTTTGTTTCGTAGTCGTGGTAAAACGTGGTATCCTGGTTGCCGGGGTGCTTGGCACAGGCAAGGCGGCCACGAGGTACATCGGGAAGGCGAAAAGACGGTGAAACTGGTTATCCCCACCAGTCAAAGGAAGAAGACTCTCCGGCAGGAGATCTTCTCTGTTGTTGGGAAAAGTGGTGAGGCCGTCCAGCAGGGCTCCACCGGTGGTAGTGTCGTGGCAGGTCGGCTCAGCTTCTCCCTTGTCGGATTCTTAGGTCCTGTGGCGACTTCTGAAGTTCCAGTCCCCAAAGTCCTGCTTTTATGCAGCAAACCCCCATTCACTCAGCCTAGCTGTCACTCAAACATGCTAAGTGGTGAGCCGGCCGGCTCACCACTTGGGCCAATCAGGATGGAGTGCGACTTGAGTTGCCTAGGCAACTCAGTCCAGGGTGCCTAAACTCCCCTCTACCCCTCCTAAGTACCCCAGACAGAGTGACACCACTTTGGAGGGCTTCTGTGGAGAAGCCCGCCAAAAAGTGGAACAAAGGGCTCGACTTGGGTTGGAGTCACAGAAGAGAACACAAACGCCATTTTAGAATCAAGTTTTGGCAAAAAATACCAACCGGAGAATTAATATTAATTAAATTAACCGGCTGTATGTTCGAGGCTACCGTAAATAAGTAAATAAAGATAGTAGCCTAAAACAATGGGAAATCCCATAGGAAAATATTTTCGGTTGAATATAAAAACTGCCACCAGCCAAAACTTGATCAGGGGGGGACGGAGACGTGCCCCCTCGACTAACAGATCCTGGGGCAATTGAATTGCCCCAGCCAGTACGTCCACAATATGATGGTTTGTACTGGTTCTGTTCAGAAGTTAAGACTAGTAAAGTCAATGGTGACTTTACATGCCCTGGGAGACAGTAGTCAGTCCCAGGGTATGGAGTCTATACTGGGGGGGTCACTATGACACCCCTGTGTCACTGCACTGAGGGTGCTGTGTAACGCACATCACAAAAACACATGAAGCCCTATGTGGTAAAAGACCCCATTAAACACATCTAGATCCAAAGAAACACACTCAAATCATGTCCAAGAGTGAGGGTAAAAGAGTCCCACTCTTGGCAGGAGAAAAAAATAAACCCCAAAAATCCAGCAAAGCTGCTGGGGGACTCACTAGGTTAGGAAATTCTGCCTAAACAGAGAATGCTCCCTAACAACGTATATAGTATGGTTTGGAATGCAGAGAACGTTTGAAAGGCCATACAACCCATCATATCACATCACCATGCTTACTCTCTCCTTTACATCACCACTCAACTAGAACAGAGGGATACTATGACACCATTCGGTATAACTGTTCTCATACCAACATCCGCCGCTCACTCCACATCACTATAAGTAAACACTGCTGGTTACTCAACCCCAAGCCAGGCGTTCTCCTCAGGCCTAACGCAGCCACTTCCGGTCTGGATAAATCCTGCCAGAACGAACACATGCTCCTGATCTCCCAACCACCACACCTACGGCTAAGAAGCAGCTATTACACTGATAACGCACGAGCTGCACACATACTCGGTGCTCACACGCACCTTTTGACACTCTCTCTACTGATCTGAACTTCGGTTCCCGTTCAACCTACCAGCGCCTTCAGACCATACCAATGGTATATAAGGCGCTATATAAATGCAAAATAATAACATTTTTCAAAATCCCTCAACAATTTCATGCAATCATCATGCATATAACTGATTGAAGGATCCCTACATATCCAAACGATAATCTTATCCGTCTTCTTATACATTACATTCTCAAATACAGATATTTGAAGTTCGCCAATCTAATACTTGTGGTTTCTTGCTCGTTTTCCTGATCGTCAATATTTTTTTTCGTTACTATTAATCCCTTATATAGCCAGCTACCGTGACCCTTGCCCATGCATGTTCACATCCATGAAAAGAATAGCTTGAAACGGGTGGCTAACAGTGCATTCCCTTATCAAACTAATTATTTCCAATACCTCAGACCGAAACCCGCTAACTCTTGAACAGCTCCAGGACCCACCCCTATTCCCACAACCCCCAAAATTAATATTATCTAGCAAGCCTACCACTTTAATCTTCCATTTCCTTTGTTGAAATCTGAAAGATCATGCACGATTGTTAGGCCTCAACTATCAAATGGTAAGGAAAGTCTTTAAGCATTCCTAAAGATCTTCCCTTTTCAACTGCTTATCATCAAAAGGCGAAGGCTGATCTGCTTTTGGGAAACTTTTAGGGACTGACAAGGGCAGTCAGCAGTACCAGCACGCTGTGCTGGTGTTCGAGTATCTTTTTCAGTTTCATCGTTGGAGGCGTGTGCTCAGAGGCGTGTCCCGAGCCCTCCTTTCTACTTACCCTCAGTCTTCCGCGAAGCGGACCGCGAAGGGACTGACAAGGGCAGTCAGCAGTACCAGCACGCTGTGCTGGTGTTCGAGTATCTTTTTCAGTTTCATCGTTGGAGGCGTGTGCTCAGAGGCGTGTCCCGAGCCCTCCTTTCTACTTACCCTCAGTCTTCCGCGAAGCGGACCGCGAAGGGACTGACAAGGGCAGTCAGCAGTCCGCGGGCCGGCGCGCCTGCGTGCGGACTCTACGCTGAGTCGCTCTTCTACAAAATTTTCACGGCTCTTCAGGCTCGGCGGATGGCAGCCCTGGACGAACCTGGAAAGCTGAAACCTGGACTGGAAGAAAAGCGCCTGCTGAGAAACGGCAAACCTCGCCAGCCGCCGACTCATAGCAAGGACCATGTAACCTCGCCTGAGAGCGTGGAGCAGTTGGCTACTCAGAGGCTACAACGGATTTCCCGCATTAAACACGCGGGCAAAGGGATACAGGTAAACACAACTCGCCCAGCCGAGCTGAACGAAGTAAGTGACTTTATGTTCCCCCCGATCGAATCCTTGGGCTTAGATAGTACACCGTCCTTGACGGTGCCAATTGCTGAACTTGATCAATCGATCCCTCAAGAGGCCATTTTAACAATGACATGTCCCACGTCTACCCACACACCCCCCCCACCGTTACCCAATATGGTGGTCAAAAGCCCAGAAGTGGGGTGGGGAAGCCAGAGAAACCTAGAGCTGACCCCTCTGTATGATACGGGTGCGCAAGCGACCCCGCCCGAGCAGCCCTTGACCCCTATACGGGCCTCGGAGGGGGGGGAAAGCTTAACACCGTCCCGTATTCTGGACCCCCCGATGGAGCAAGTGACGCGTACGGGCAATAGTAAAATGCCCCGGGCAGACCCAATCCCGTTTTCGCTCCCAGGGGAGTCAGTAGTAATCATGATACATAATACAGAGGGAGCGGCGGCAGCGGAGGATTTACGAACACCTCCGGGACTAGATGCCCTACTTTCATCCCCCCAACTGCAGTTCGAACTTGCTGGTGAGGAGGGAAGAAACGAACCCAGGGGATTGGAGATCGTAGGGTCTGCTCTGGAAGAGGGGGATGGTCAAGTTACCACTCCCCTTTCTCGGTTGGAAACTCCAAAGCCCAGCTCCAGCTCTGCGAAAACACCTTCATTTTCTTCTAATATCCCCCCCCAGCCCCCACCAGATGCGGTTGTTGCAACTGCTAATACTAACGAGAATCTGAACAATTTGCCGAAACTTTCGGGCGGCTCCCACAAGATGTCCTCACGTAGGACGGTGAGGGCCAAACCCCCATATAAAAGAGGTCAGGTGGGGGGCAAAAAACATCCTATCCCTCACTGCATGGCAACCCTGAAAGAGTTTTTTGGGAAAAAAACACGAATGGAGGGTGAAGGATACCAAGACGTATCAGATGCAGAGCTTCTGGCCATAGTTGAAGAAAGAGCCTTGCTCCCTACAACCTCGAATTTTCCCGTTAAGACGCCTGCTCTGCTGGAGAAAGCGGCGAATACTGTTCCACACTTAACCGCCCAAGGGAGTGGGAGCCGCAACTTAATATATACGGGATCAAAAGTTATAACAGGGTGGGACTCACTACAACCGGTAAATGGTGCTGGAACTTACAAGCAAATAGAGGGAAGGGGGTTAGCAGAATCCCTAGCGGGGGAGATACATTTGCCCCAGGCTCTGGCCAATGGCCTCCCCGCGCCTCCCAAAGTGACCACCCCCCTTAACCCTCGATTTCAGGAGCCCAGTTTGGATCCACACATCAGCGGAGAGGGCCCCCCGCATGAGAAAAGTTCGACCCTCACTAAAGATCGGGGCCCATTGATGCCTCACAGATACCTAGGCGAACCCCCCTCTAACCAAGCGACCGAAACTCCCTCGCAAAAAGAGGATTTCACAACCATCCTAGCTACAGTAACCATCGCGTTGGCTCCATTCGGAAACCTATATGAAGCCATTAGCGACACCTTAAAAGATCAAACTACCCTGATCGCTCACATGCACACCAAACTGAATTTCCTAGAGGGGTTCATTACCGCTTCTCAACAGCTCAAAGGCCAAGATGTGGAAGGTACGAGTGCGGGGAGCAAACCCTTGTCAACGGTCCAGTCAACCTCCGACCAACCGAGTCCTGAAAACAGGCTAAGAAATGTTCGGGGGTCACAACCGACCGAACAATCTAGCTTGAGAAAACCCCATGAGACGACTCAAGGACTCGGGTTGGGTCGGGAGATAGAGGTGGGCATTAGGGCCTCTGATGGACCCCCATCTTTGACGACTGGTGCAACACAGACGGAACTCCGCACAAAGGGGGATCAGTCTTCGAATGAATCAACAGACAGGCCAGGAAGGAAAAATGGATCAGTGGCTCTCACCATCCCTGAAAGTGCAGCTATTCAACCAGTTGTAAAACCAATAGATTTCTCCAAAATGAAAATTCCATCTACCTTCGAAATATTTCAACACAAAGGCCAAAGTGAACTGGTTAGTAAGGGCAAAAAGGCCTTAAAACATAAGCACCCTCAACAGCCCGCACAAAAAGATAAAACAGAAAGTAGAGGCCAAGGTAACCTAGAAAAACCGACCCCACCAACACAAAATCGCCAAGTTTTCAAATTAAAACCCGTGGACAAGACACGGCAGGACCCACGGAGCCCAGAGAGGTCGCGAGAGGATTCTTGGAACTCATTAGACCTAATGAATATGAGTACATACACGATCGAGGACTCAGAAGCAGAAATTCTGCAAGCGCTGAACCAAAAAAGAAAAAAACCTGAAAGTCGCAATAACAGAGAAGCAGATGAACCGAAATCAAAGGCCCTGCTCCTTGATTCTCCTTCGACCTCGCCGCATGCGGCGGAAAAAACTTCTTTGTCACAAAAAAGAGAAAGTAGGAAACTGGGACAACTGCGAGTTAAGGGACATCAGGGAAGAAATCCAGGTGAAGCACACCCCCGAGACCCTCAGCAAAGATCGCGCACCCCAGGGGAGATAAACCCTTGGGCCCAAAACGACAGAAAAAAGGACCGGAATACTGCAATGGACAAACCGAAAGGCCACTATAGATCCAGGGTTCATGCTCTGTCGAGATCAACAGGTCGGCAGGCCGGTGGAGCCATCCGTGCTAACCGCTCGCCTTCGCCTAGACAAAGGAAAACGACAACAAGAACTTTTATTCTGCAAAGAACACACGCTAGACGGGACAGGTGGACACTGAACCGCAAAGCTCTACTCAAACTGTTCCAGGAGAGCCGGCTGCCTCATATCGACGTCACAAAAGACATAAAAATCTTGGAACCGAACCCTAACGGAAGAACAGACAGCTCGTTCCTACACATTGGATCGAATTATATTCAAGATCAAATTTGGAAAGCAAGAGACAATTTGCACAATCTTGGCTTCGATTTGGCATACGCGGGGGAGGGTAATACATCGTCTGTGCCCCCGCAGGAGCGGTCTCACTATCGATCAAGTCAGCAGGAACCCGATCGAGGCACTCTGCCGCACAAGTTCCCTATCGGGGAACAAGCTCTCGGTAAATATGTTGAAAGCCGGTCTCGGCGTGAATCCAACGCTCAGAACACGCAACGGGACGTGAATAGGAGAGCGAGTTCGGAAAGGGAGCTCTTACCGGGATCGCACTCGACACGCAACGCAGCTCACAGAATATTCCAACGCATTGAACAAACAGATGCGACATTGAAGCACGGGAGAAACCTATCTGGAAAAATCGACCCTGTTGTGGAGGGAACAAGATACAGTAGGTACTCCCCGAAACTCCAAGTCAGAAGGAAATAGCCACCAGAGGGTCCCTCTAGTGGCCCCCTCGGGAAAGCAGTGGCGCCCAAGGAACCCCTGGAAGTATCGTTGAAACTGGGATCGTGGAACACCAGAGGATTTGCCCATCTAACTGTCACATCAGACGTCAACCTTGGGAGTTTCGACGCCCTATGTCTGCAGGAAACATGGCTAATCGAGCCTCCCACGCTGGATGGTTTCCAACTGGCACATTCACCGGCTCAAAGAAGCGAGAGGGGCAGACCGAGATCAGGCCTTATCACCGCCATAAGAGTGGGCTCCGGCCTATCTCTGTCAAAGACACTTTTGGCTTCGGAATTCATTCTGGCGACGCTCTTGGAGTGGGAAAGGACGGAAGGTTCCCTAGAGTCTAATCACAGCACAGAGATCCTCTTGATCAATGCTTACTGGAACCCAAAGCGAGTGACCAACGACTATTTCCTCACTCAAATCGAGACGTTAATAGATGACTTTCTGATAACATCTACCTCAAGCGATGTGATTATTGCTGGAGATCTGAATACTGATCTAACCCTTCACTCCAAAGTGATCCATAGTAGAAACAACATGTGGCACAACCTTCTAAACGCAAGAGAGATGCACATCCTCAAGCCAAAAGACGTGAATAATCTCAAAGCCATTCCAACTTGGGAGAGAGAGAATCAAGAGGCAATAATAGATTACATCCAGATTTCGAGGAGCCTACTACCACGTTTCTCATCTTTTACAATCATCAGGACGCAGCATAGCGACCATAACTTGCTTACCTTCTCGTGGCTATCTTGGAGAAGAGAGGCGGTTTACGACGCTCAGAACCTGGTAGTAAATCAGAGCGGGACAAGGCTGAGACTGTCAGAAATAACTATTGCCAAAATAACCACCCAATACAAGGCACGGATGCTGGTTGGCCACCTGCGCCCAGAAGGTCGGATCGAATACCTGCCCCTTCTGACAGTGTACCACCGGAAAAAAGGAGAGTTGAAGCATGAAACTAAAGCCCCGCTCCACACCTACAATGAACAGCTAGTTGTCCGAAGAAAGGGGGTCAGAAAATTGCAACGGGAGGCCGCAAAAACAACGTCCCCAAGTAAGAAGGCTGAAGCGATTAAGGCAGCAAAAACCTACAAATCCTGGGTGAAGTCAACAAAAGCAACCAGGTCCCAGGCTGACGCGGAAAACATGCTGCGTGCCATTTGTGGCCATAAGGCACGCGATTTCTGGTCACTGATCAAGGGAAACTCCAAATTAGTGAACCAGGCACTGCAAAATTCAATTGGCGAAAACACATGGCTATCCCACTTTGAAAAACTTTACGGAGTCCTAGACAAGGAAAAAGAGAGCAAGGCTCCTTGTTCTGGGGACCGGTGGGAAATTCCCCTGGACCTGAATACAATCAAAGGAAAAATAACACAGCTTAATGGGTCCAGGGCGGCAGGCCCCGACGGAATAACCAACTTCGATATAAAAAACAAAATGGAATTCTGGGCACTTTTCATCAAGGAGATTTTCTCAAACTGTGTCAGCCTCTCGACCATCCCATCATCATGGAGACAAGCGATTCTGGTCCCCATCTTTAAAAAGGGAGCAAAAGATAATCCTTCACACTACCGCCCTATCGCTTTATTGGACTCGATAGGAAAGCTCTTTGGTGCCCTAATCCTGGATAATTTCAACAACTGGATTTCCGCGACTGGCCTGTCGGACCCATTCCAGGCGGGTTTCGTGAAAAACGTCGGAACTGCGGTAAACATCTTGGCGGTAAGCACACTCAGAGCTAAAGTGTTCGAGGGCAGCCCGAAGATTTATATGGCTTTCATCGACCTGGTGCAGGCTTTTGATCGGGTAGACAGGCAACGTCTTTGGGCAAAATTACAACTTCACGCCTGTCCCCCAAGGATACTGGAGCCCATAAAGGCCTTATACACGGACACCACAATATGTGTTCGACTGAACAACCAAGGCCATTTATCCTCTTGGATGAGTACGGAAAGAGGAGTAAAGCAGGGTTGTCCCTTAGCCCCTGCTCTGTATAACGCATACACGGCCGATTTCAAAGAGTATGAACCTAGAGTCCGGATGTTCCCCCCAACATTGGGATCCAGCAAAATCTCACGCCTACTATACGCGGACGACATAATACTCTTTGATGTAACCCCGATCGGCCTTCAGAGGCAGATAAATAACCTCGACTCCTATTTAAAAGAAAACAACCTCTTGATGAACCTGGAAAAGACAAAGATCATGATCTTAAGCGGAAACGAAAGGAAGCTGGAGAAATTCACATGGGCGGTAAATAACACCAAAATTGAATTGGTGGACAGCTTCAAATATCTGGGCGTTACCATCAACAAGAACAGTAATGAAACAGTGATGCAGGAGACCATCATGTCCAAAGCGAGACCGCTCATCTCACAATCTCGGGCAGTTCTGAAAAAATATGGAAAATTCACTATGGCGCCAGTGGTGACTTTTTACAAGTCTAAAGTGATTCCAACTCTTACCTACGGTGCAGAAGCTCTACCAAATCTTCCAACATCCTTTTGGTCAAAACTGGAAGGATTTTATTGGAGAAAGGTTCTCAACCTTCCTGACTCGCTACCAATGGTGTTAATAAGAAGGGAACTCTCTCTACAATCGCTGGTCTCCATAGTAGCCCGCAACGAAGCCATGCTATTTCGAAAGTCTTTACTTCCAAGCCCCCCTCTGATCATGCAAGAAATTCAACATGAAATTCAGTCGGGCTCATGCAAAATGCTAACAAAATGGGCGGCAAAGATCGACTCAATGCTAGAGGGCGCTGGAAGCTCTAAAAACGAACTAATCTACAATCCTTCTAAGTTTAAACTGCGTCTATTACATCAAGACTGGATCGATACATTGGAAAAAGCAGCCGCATCGAAGCTGTTTACAGATCTGCCTCCACAGCTGACAAAAGTGAACGAACTCAAGTCCTACTTGTTAAAAGGGCCGGACTCAAACCTCAGGGTGAACTTCTTAAGAATCCGCCTGAACATTCTCCACACAAGGGAAGTCCTATCCCGAAGAAAATTGGTTTCGGACGACGCCTGCAGATTCTGTAGAAAGTCAGCGATGCCAGAAACCATAAGACACCTCCTGTTAAACTGCCTAGGAGTCACGGGCCCCCGCATGAGACACCTGGGACATTTGTTTAAAAACCTACACATCTATGATGAAGAGGAATGGTGGTGTCGGCTATTAAGTGGGGAGAAGACCACTTGGGTGATCGCGGTGGTGGGCTTCTTCCGAGAAATTGAACTACTTCGCTGACGGGGAAGGTATGAGTGGGCAGGTCTACTAGTTGGGCGTCCTTACCTCGATTTCTCCTGGGGGGTAGCTGAACCTCACTCTGATTCGGAATCTGAATTCAAACCGAAAAAGATCGATCTGATGGAGCCCCTCAGGGAATCACGAGATGTTGGGGCTCAGGACAAAGAACGATCGTGGGAATTCTGGAATAGTTAATGTGGAGATTTTGTCTCTTTTTCTACTTTGTAAAAATTGTTTCATACAATTAAATCAAATAAAAAAAATAAAAAAAAAAAAAGAAATCAAAAGATATTGATGCTGGATGCAACAGAGCAAGTGCATTTAGATAAATTGGGTTAATGATGCATTACTGTTTGTTTCTTCTTTGTCTTCTAGAAAGTAGGAGGAATAAAGCACATTCTAAGCCTTGGTTGCTGAGCTCCTTACTTCCCAAAGTGCCTGCAGAGGGGGAAATTGTTAGCTTACCTAAATCTCCAAGCAGTTTCATTCCACATCCCTTAAAACAATACCATGTGAGATTTCTAATGGTTGCTATGGAAGAGCATCATTATCAGAACAAGTGTCATCACTTGGTCTGAATGATGGCCAGAAAGCGATTACCAAAATTCCAGTGACAGTGGCACATCTCAGACTCCGGGGGATTTATTTGTTATGCTACATAGATGCTTCTCCGATTAGATTATCTTTCAGAAAAACTAGAGCGTTCTGCGCTCTTTGCATTTGGGTCTTTTTTCAAAATATTTGCAACAGTCTAATCTATCACTAGTGCAGATAATTCAGTTTCTAGGGAAAGTGTTGGATACACCTTGAGGTATGATCTCTCTAGCTTCAGCCATGTGGAAATCAATGGGACACTTTATGAATAGGTCCCATTTTCCCGCTTTGTGGTTTCAAACTAATACGTCTTTTGGCTTCGTCCACTGCTGTGGAAGCTTTTGCAGAGCTGAAAACATGAAAAATTACCTTCATGATGATTCAGGTTCTCTTTGTCTTTGATCTCGTTGTTCACAACTGGTTGGTACAGCAGGCTATAAACAGTGTGGTCACTTTAAGATTTTGGAAAATGTGGAGCCCTTTAACACACGTGTGTCCCTCTGTCTGCAAGCTTCACCCTCAACCCACATTACCACACCCAGATCTGATTATATATATATATATATTTTTTTTTATTACGCCTAACGGCGGTTGTGGCAAAGCATTTGCTTTACTGGCCATGGCTGGATGGGTGTGATGGAGGGAGAGCAAGGACTAAGAACATGAGTAAGGTAATTTTTAAGTTCTGTCATCCTGCTCTCCCTTAAAATGGAAAGGGTGGAGGAGATAGCAAATACTAGAGAATTCAAACAAACAGGCTGAGAAGCAGCTCCTGGTCAAAAAAGCATCTTTTCTAGAAGACGCATACACTGACTAGTGCTTGCAAAAAGAAAGAGGAGTAGCCCAAGTGGCAGATTTCCGAAATAGGGACCTGCCTTATAAAGGCCACTGAAGCTGCCTTGATTCTGTTAGAATGAGCACAAAGTTTCTAAGGAGCCACCAGCCCCCGCAAGTTATAAGCCTTCGCTTTGCAAGAGATGCCCTACTTAGCTTTAGCCGCTTTATTTAGTGAAGCCTGTGAGGATCAGGGGCGTGTGGTTGCCCTTCCCGCTTCCCTCTTCTGCCCAGGTGTTTCTTGTAAGCTGTGGGGCTAGGCCACACCCCCTTCAGCTTCAAAATCTTCTGCATGAGCCAAAGCCTGTTGGGATCAAGGGCGCAGAGTTGTGCTTCCCTCTTCTGCCCAGGAAGGCTGCCATAAACCGTGGGGCTAGGCCATGTCCCTTCAGCTTGAAATCCGCCTGGACTTCCAAAGCCTGCGGGGATGAAGGGCGCGGGTGTTGCACGCCAGCTTGGTGTTTGGTGACCGTAGGGTGGCAAGGTCTTTGCATCCTGTGTTTGTGTTTGTGCCCTTGTTCAATAAGGCAACGCCTAACAAGGAAAGTAGGGAGAGGATCGCGTTGAGAGGGAGGTGACAGGGAGGAGGCCCTCGTGTTTTGAACTGCCTGATCGGTCCGACGTCACTATCGAAGGTTGACCCCCGCTTCTGTTCCCGTTTCCATTTGCTTATCATAGTCAACATGACAGCCACGACTGCATTGGAGTACACAGCTGTCCCCTCCCTTCCTTTATCCCCACGTACTTTTCCTATGTTTAACCCATAGAAAAGGAAATTGATTGTAAAGTGGAAACTGCCACCATCGTCATGAGGTGCTGATCCTAAAATACTTCCTCATAGCCCCATCAAACTCACGGGGGGGCGCCTATCACCTGATAAAGGAAATACATCACTTCCTTGGGAGCACTTTGAATGTTTCGGATTGTGAAATTATTGTCCGCCCCTTGAAGAGGCTACTCATAGTGCCACCTCAGAGAATGTATGAAGTGGTAGGGCACCTGATCCATGCAAGGCTAACTCGGGGAGTTGTGAGACACTTGCACCTACCACACTTACACCTACCTTTGCTGCCCTTACTGCCCTAGAACCAGGCAATGCTGTAGTCCAACATTCACTTGTACCCCCCAGCTCTGGCTGAGCCAATGCCCCAAATGTAATATTGCTCATTACTGACAGTGTACATGACCGACAAACTAAGAGCGCAGTGTCTAGTATAGTACCACACTGAAAAGTCTGCAGGGGATCGGTCACCTAAGATCGACTTATGCACATCATCTCCAAGCGAGCCTAAAGTCCATAAAGATGAGGTGCAGGACACGCGCATTGAAAAAAAAGACCACCAATCGAGTGTTACCCAAGGTTGCCTTCCAACTTGCACTGGGATACCTGTCACTCCAAACCACTCCCGGGCCCAAATGTCTGTAAATGTGACTTGGCTTTAAGAGAACTGGCTGATATAAAGAGGCTGCTTATTCATAGTGGAAGATCGTCGGGAGGTGGTGCTACGGAGGCGTCAACCAAGTCTGGAGGCTGCTACAAGGGCTCCTCATTCACCACCCGTTAAAGCATACAGGATCCACTGAGTGGCTGTAAATCCAAGTGCAATCCTTGACCATGGCTTCCGCCTGCCAGAAAAGTGGTTTCTGATGCATCATTAGAGGCACAAAGGGACTGGATAACAGATAGGCAGTCAGGAATGGTGCAGGAGGCAAGGAGAGAATCAGAGGGAAGTCTTGGGTTTCATCTGCATAACACTAGAAGTGAGGAGAGAAAGTGGAGATCAGGTGAGCAAGCAGAGCGACAGATGTTAAAGAGCCAGGGTGAACGGTTGGAGACCTGGGGGAGGCCATAGGTGGAGATAGAGGTTGAGAGGAGAAAGAGCCCAGAATAACCTGGGAGAGACGGTCAGTGAGGAACGAGGTCAGCCAGTCAAGTGTCCACTCTGGGATACCAAGGGTATCATTGAGCCGTTTTATGAGGATGGAGTGGTTGACCATATCACATGCAGGAGAGATCAAGTAGAATGAGAACAGCGGGTGAGTTAGATCAAATATGCAAGCAGTACTTCACGTGTGTTCAGGAGAGCAGTTTCCAAGCCTCTGGTTGCTCGCAATCCAGATTGATGGTCGTGGAAGCAACCAACAAGCTCAGTATGCTGGGTCAGTTGGGGAAAGACCAGCTTTTCCAGAAGTTGCCCAAGGAAGGGAGTGAGAGTTGGGGCAGTAGTTAGCCGGACACGAGGGGTCAGCAGAAGGCTTTTTCAATAGGGGGTGCACAAGATAGTGCTTGAGGGAAGAGGGGAAATACCCAGTACCAAGAGAGTGATGGCAGAAATCAGCCAGGGCAAGAGAGGCAATGTTGTCCTTAATAGTTCTGAAAGAATAGGGGGAGACCTGTTTGGAGGAGACCTTCATAGAGTGGACAACCCTAGTTACCTCGTCCGATGTGATAGGAGAGAAGGAGGAGAGGATGGCTGAGGGAGGATGAGAGGCTGGGGCGCTAGGGGGATGGAAGGCGGGGGGGGGGTGGAAGAAAGGGTACACAGGATGTCCTGAGTTTTTGCAGTGAAGTGGGTGGCCAGTGCAGAGGGCCTGGGTGGGAAGAGGGGAGGTGGAGACTGCAGAAGGATTGGCTAGTTCCTTGTAGATGTTAAAGAGTTCAGCCATGTTGTTGGATAATCCAGAGACGTAAGCCTGGCTGTGGGCCCTCTTCTTGGAATGGATGGAGATATGATATTGCCTTTGGGGAAGGCGACAGGCCAGTTTGTCAGAAGATAAGCATGAGGTTTGCTACTTCGGTTCTGCAGCTCTGTACTTGCGTTTCAGGGCTGCTAGATAAGAATCGTACCAAGTGTTACGTTGGGAGGCATGTTTCAGGCGAATACGCATGACTGGGGCAAGAATGTCAAGAGTGTTGGTGATTGCGAAATGGAGTTTGCTGAGAGCAGAGTCGGAGGTAGAGTCTGCAGTGGGATGAGAGGGGGTGAAGGTGGATGCAAAGGCAGCAGCTGACACTTGTTTCATCAGGCGGATGTTGGCATCCAACATCCAAGGTTGGCAGAGTTGGGGCAGGTGGGCTCAGAGGGTGGAGAGGACCTAGGTGAGAGGAGGGAGTGGTCAGACCAGGAATACAGGGAGGCGAGTGGTGGGGAAAGCAAAATGTCAGAGTGGATAAATTCACCGCAAGTGTGTCCAGCCGAGTCGGTAGGACCAGAGGGCAGAATTGAGAGGAAGAGCAAGGTGCAGAGGTCACGGAAGAGAGTGGCTGCTATGATAGAGGAGTCAAGGTGGATGTTGAAGTCACCCAGATGGAGTAATTTAGGGGTAGATGTCAGGAGGAAGAGAAATCAGCCCATTCTGTGAGGAACAGGGAGATGGAGCGAGGTGGCCTATAGATTGTGGCAATGGTCAGGGAGGAAGTAGGAGAGATGAGCAGCTTGCAGACCAGGCTCTTGAAGGAGGAGTATTTTTGGGAGCGTACAAGAGAAGGGACCCACTCAGGTAAGATCAAGGCAACCCCACCGCCAGCATGGCTAGGGTAAGTATTTGAGATGATCTTGCGGCCGGCAGGGAGAAGGGAGTCAAAAGCAGTGACTGAGCTGGCATTGAACCACGTCTCGGTGAGAGCGAGGATATCGAGGTCAAGGTCTTCGAGAAGGAGGCAGATGTCAGCAGAGTGTTTGACAGCAGAGCGAGCATGAAGCATGGCTAGATGAAGCAGGTCTCTGCCTTTAAAGGTTTTGCAAGGAGGGGTAAAGGAGTGTGGTACACCAATCAGTCAGAGGAAGAGAGAGAGCGAGAGAGCGAGAGAGGAGGCGAAGGAAGGAGGTTGATGAGGGACAACAGGCGCCGGTCAAAGAGGCGATGGTTGGGTTGAGGACCTTGAGCCATGATAGTGCCATTGCGATAGACATTAATGATACACCGGGATGATAAGCCCACCAAGAGTACTTCCCATCGAGTGCCACCATTAATGGGTGGGGAGGTGTGACGAGAGAGAGTGGCGATAAGATGAGGAGTCCAAATTTCTAGGGAGGGGACAGAAAAGAGGATATCAGTGAAAATCTGGTAGGCCAGGGTTAGTGGTCAGGATGTTTTTTTCTTCCAGACTTTGAGAGAGGGTGGGTAGGTCATAGTATAGCAGTTAGAATTGATGGGGGAGATGGCGAGTGCCATAAGGGTGGGGGAGAGGTGAGGGTGGAGGATAGAAGGAGAAGACTGCATGCAAGAGCGCAAACTCACCAGGTGGCCTAGCAGCCGGAAAATGGCGTAGGGCACACAGATGTAAGGCACAAGCAAATGCAGATTAGCCACAGAACACACAGGTGCATTAGAAACACTTGAGTACAGAGAAGGGAGAGCCAAGTTGTAAAATCAAACCTACAAATCGAAATTTCCCAAAACGCACACAAATGCAATGCAAAATGGGGGTGCAAAGTTGTACAAAACACACCCAAGTTCGAATTTTCCAGAAAGCACACAAATGCAGTAAAACAGGGGGTGTAGTAAGGCATAGGAAAGCAGAAATTGTCTTGAGGCACATCTTGGATCAACATTTGTGGGTTAGTGGAAAGGTATCATGTAGTGCAGAAGAACAGGTTACTTCTTACCTTGTAACGTTCTTTCGATGGGATGTTCCTCTGACGTATTCCTCATCTTTGATAATTTGTCTCCAGTGTAGGGAGAATTCTCTGTAAGGCTAATTTCCCAAACCTAGTGAGTCCCCCAGCAGCTTTGCTGGATTTTTTGGGGTTTATTTTTTCTCTCCTGCTAAGAGTGAGATTCTTTTGCTCCCACTCTTAGACATGATTTGAGGTGCTCCTTTAACTTGCCATGTGTTTTATGGGCTATGGGGTCTTTTACTCCATAGGGTCTCATGTGGTTTTTTGATGTGGGTTACACAGCACCCTCCGTGCTGTAACCCAGGGGTGTCGTAGCGACCCCCCAACTTAGACTCCATACCCTGGGACTGACTACTGTCTCCCAGGGCATGTAAAGTCACCATTGGCTTTGCTAGTCCCAAATTATGAACAGAAACCAGTACAAACCATCATATTTTGGACGTACTGGTCAGGGCAATTTGATTGCCCCGGGGTCTGTTCGAGGGGGCACGTCTCCGTCCCCCCTGATCGAGTTTTGGCTGGTGGCAGTGGATACTACTTTTTATATTCGACCGCGAATATATCTATGGGATTTTCCCATTGTTCGAGGCTACCAACTTTAATTATTTAATTCTTATAGCCTCGAACATACCGCCGGTTTATTTAATATTAATTTGCCGGTTGGTATTTTTTGCCAGAACACGATTCTAAAATGGCGTTTGTGTTCTCTTCTGTGACTCCAACCCAAGTCGAGCCCTTTGTTCCACTTTTTGGCAGGCTTCTCCACAGAAGCCTCCAAAAGTGGTGCCACTCGTTCTGGGTACCACAGGGGGTGTGGGAGGGGGTTTAGGCACCCTGGACTGAGTTACCTTGGTAACTCAAGTCGCACTCGTGTGATTGGCCCAAGTGGTGAGCGGGCCGGCTCACCACTTAGCATGTTTGATTGACAGCTAGGTTGAGTGAATGGGGGTATGCTGCATAAAAGCAGGGCTTGGGGGACTGGAACTTCAGAAGTCGCCACAGGACCTAAGAATCTGAGAAGGGAGAAGCTGAGCCAGCCTGCAACGACACCACCTTTGGAGCCGTGCTGAACCGTCTCACCACTTTTCCCAACGACAGAGGAGATCTCCATCCCGGAGTCTTCTTCCTTCGACTAGTGGGGATAACCAGTCTACCTTCTTTTTGCCTTCCTGGAGCATCTCGTGGCCGCCTTGCCTGTGCCAAGCACCCCGGCAACCGGGATACCACGTTTTCACCACTACCGCGAACCGGAACGGAAATACCTTTGTACCGGAGAACTCCGCGGCTGGTTTCTTCCCAGGCAGTGCAACGACCTTCATCCTTCCTCCACGACGAGATCTTCTCCTCCTCTGGACGATGCTGCGACTTGCACCCGCTGCCAGGAACAACTGCCCCCGTTGGAGGATCCTCTCCATTTAAGGTACCGTGTTCCGCCTGGCTTCCCTTGCAACTGTTTGAACAGGGTGTGTTAAATCCTCGTCCCTCTAACCTGGGACACCTTAGCTAACTTTCCTGCACTGAACTAAACCTTTTTCAAACTCCCTCCACAAACTTTGAAGACTCTGTAACTGTCTGATCTTGGGCATCTTCCGCCTGGCTCCCTTGAAAGTGGGCCTGGCACCTAAACTTCCTTGCTCACCAGTAGACTGTGCCTTCCTAACTTGCTGTGGTTCTTTAGAAAGTGTTTAGTGTGTATGCTTCCATAATTCTGCTTTTTCCTCCCCTTTTTATTTAACTTGTTGGAGTGCCACCGAACGTTAAGCGCTCACCTCTGTCTGGAAATAAGTGGTGTTAACTAAGACTTGTCCAACGAGTAATCAGGGATGTACATATGATAATAGTGATTGTGTTTTGAACGTATCTTACCAATTTAGTGCTAGTGTTTTATAAGTGTGTGTTAATTATATACTTTTACACCCAAGCTCTGGTCAGTGTTTGCTTGTGCTACTGTATTTCTGTACCCATTTTGTATGCTCTGTATACTGCCTAACTCTTGAGGGAAGACCGATTGCTCAGCCACAGCTACCAGTGAATTTGTGTGGTACAGACTGCTACCAAGTGGGCTTACTGCCAAACACCTGTATTCTTAAATCTTTTGCAGTGGTCCCTAAGGGAACTGCACAGGTTTCTGCCTAACATCCAGCTTGCTGGCCTCGGAAATTTTTTCACTGTAGAGGGTGCTGCGCGTCGACGTCCGCCGAGTCGATGTCCCTCGACAGCCACTGTATCGGCACTGACATCACCATGCCCATAAATAGCCACGCGCGGCGTCCGTTGCTCAGTTCCGTTTTAAGTCATGCATGAATTGGTTATTGACCTTGAAGGAGCGTAAGGTGCAACCACAAGGGAAGTATTACTGCGGGGATGGATGGGAGGGGCGATAAGGAATACGTCGGAGGAACATCCCATCGAAAGAACATTACAAGGTAAGAAGTAACTTGTTCTTCGAAGGGATTGTGTCCTCCGACGTATTCCTTATCTTTGATAGACTCCCATAGCAGTGGCTTGTAATTGGAGGTGGGAGTAAAAATGTCATGCATCCCTTTTAGGAATGAACCGCATGTAATACGGCTTTTCCAAATCTGGTCTCTTGACTAGCGGAGGAATCCAGGTTGTAAAATTTTGTGAACATATGTGCGGACGACCATGTGGCAGCCACACATGTCTGGGACCGGTACCACTCTTTCGAGGGCCGAAGAGGCTGCGATACCCCTGGTTGAATGAGCCCTAAAATTTGGGGTGGCTCTTTCCCTGCCAGTTTGTAACATTCCAGAATGGCCAAAATAATTCACCTGGAAATGGTCTGTTTTGTTATGGGTAGTCCCAACTTGTGACCTGAATATCCTACAAACAGTTGGTCTGCTTGCCTAATCCTAGCCAGTCTGCTGATGTAAAAGCTCAGAGCTCGCCTTGGGTCCAGCCTATGTAGCCTTTCTTCCTCTTTCCCCAGATGGGGAGGAGGGTAGAACGAAGGTAAGGTAATTTTCGGAGTAATATGAAATTCAGAAACCACCTTTGGGAGGAAATTAGGCCTCACCTGTAGGACAACTTTGTCCTTATGGAAAATTGTATGGGGGTAGAGCTTGTAGCTCGCTCACCCTCCTAGCAGATGTTAGCGCTACCAATAGGACAGTTTTAAGCGTGAGAAATCTCAGCAAACAAGAGTGGAGTGGTTCGAAATGGAGTAACCATTAGGAAGTTTAAGACTAAATTTAAGTCCCATAAGGGAACTTGGAATGGTCTTGGAGGATAAACATTAGTTAATCCCTTGAGAAATTGTATTAATAGACGTAGTTTGAAATACGATGGTTCCTCCGCAGTGTGCTTGAAGATTGAAAGCGCTGCGAGATAGCCTTTCACAGTGCCAACTTGAAGGGCTGAGTTTGCCAAGTAGAGTAGAAACGATAACACCGTTGGTGTACCACATGAAAAAGGGTCGATATTCCCTTCTCTACACCAGCTGCAAAATTTGTTCGAACAGCAGCGGTATGAAGACTTTGTTGCTGGCCTTCTGACCGAAAGCAACACCTCCATGATGTCATCAGGGAGGTCCCAATCCTTGTACCTCACCCTTTCAGAAGCCAAGCGTGAAGGTTGAGGGTTCTGGTGTCTGGATGGAGAACCTGACCTCCCCTTCTGTGAGAGAAGATTCTCTTTGAGTGGAAGACAGATTGGAGGGCAGATGGACATATCTAGAAGGTCCGGGTACCACGTTCTCCTGGCCCAGTTCGGGGCAATTAGGATCATGGTTTTCCGGAATCTTCTCAACCTCCTGATCATTTGAGGAATAACAGGGACTGGTGGAAACGCGTAAAGGAGTGGGAACTCCCAGTCCACTACGAACACGTCTCCTAGAGCTCCTCTCGGGGGAAATTCCCTTGAACAGAACAGATCGCACTTCCTGTTGGTGCTTGTGGCAAACAGATCCACCTGAGGGGTTCCCCATAGGGCAAAGATCTCTTGGACTTCCTGAGCTAGCTCCCACTCGCGGGAGACTGCTGCCTGCTCAGAGCGTCCGCTGTCAAATTCTTCTCTCCGGCTAGGTGGACTACCGATAGAGAGATTCCTTCCTGAATTGCCCAAAACCAGAGCTGCATTGCCTCTCTGCACAGTGGCAGTGACCCTACGCTGCCTCGTGTTGAGGTAGTGCATGGCCACCTTGTTGTCTGTCATTATCAGGACATTTCTCCCTGTACTGATGGCAGGAAAGCTTTCAGCGCTAGTCTGATTGCTCTCAGCTCTAATAGGTTGATATGTAGTCTGGACTGCGATGGAGACCGACGACAGCTGATGGTCAAGTCGTTGGCATGGGCTCCCCATCCCGTGAGGCGTCTGACTACTGTTATCTCCGGCCATGGTTGCCAAAACAGTTCTCCTTTCAAGATGTTCTCTGGATAGGCCCACCATTGAAGGTCGTGGGCTACCTTGTCCGTAATCCGGAGGAGATCTGTCATTCTCCCTGAGAATTGCGACCGAGTTCAGTGCCCACTGAAGAGATCTCATTCTCAGGTGAGCCTCTGGCACAAGGGAGAAGCAGGATGCCATGAGGCCTACCAACCTCAAAAAGTCGAAGGCTCGGAGACGTTGGGCATTTTGGAACTTGTTGACCATATGCAGAATATCTTGAGCCCTCACCTCTGGTGGCGAGGGTTTTCCCAAAGAAGTGTCCAGGACTGCTCCAGTGAACTGGAGTCTCTGTGATGGTATCATCTGTGACTTCTTTAAATTGAGGGAGAAGCTCAGTTTGTGAAGGAAGTGGCAGACATAATCTAGCTGGATCTGAGCTTGTTCCGAAGATACAGCCCTGATCAGCCAATTGTCCAGGTAGGGGTAGACGTGGATCCCTTCCCTCCTTAGACTCGCAGCCACTACCGACATTAGCTTGGTGAAGACCGTCGGGGCGGAGGTCAGCCCAAATGGCAGAACTCGAAATTGATAATGAGAGTCGCCAATTGCGAACCTCAGGTATTTCCCGTGTTTGAGATGGATTGGCACATGGAAATAAGCATCCTGAAGGTCCAGAGGGAGGGCCTGAAGGATCTGAGAGAGAGTTACCATCTTGAACTTGTCCTTCCTGAGGAACTTGTTCAATTCTCGTAAATCCAGGATGGGTCTCAGTCCTCTGCCCTTCTTTGGTATGAGAAAGTAGGGGGAGTACCAGCCCTTGTTCCTGTCTTGCTACATGTACCGGTTCTATGGCACCTTTCTCTAGCAGGTCTATAATTTCCTGCAAGAGGAGCAGATCTGGAACTTTTAGACAGCTGTGCCCCGGTGGATGACTGAGGGATGTGTAGAAAGGGTAGGCAGTAACCCTGGGCAACTGTCTCCAATGCCCAAGCATCTGACATAGCCTGCCATTCCGTCAGATGGTGAGTTAACCTGCCCCCTACAGGTGTTTTGTGTGGAAAGACCTCAGAGTGGTTTGGGGGCGGCTGATGCAGATGCCGAGGGTAAAGAGGCACCTGCTGCGGCTTTAGTACTTTTGACCCGTCCACCTCGGGTGGATCTCCTTTGGCCTCTTTGAGCCGGCTGTCCTCTGCCTTTCCCGAATGCGGAATAATAGCAAAAGGACTTTCCTCTTCCAGAGGTTTCTGCGGGGCGAAAAGGAGCTTGGCAGATTGCAGCTCCTAACGATTTTGCCACTGCTTTAGATGTCTGCAACTTTTCCAGACCGTCAGCCTTTTTACCGAATAAAGAAGAGCCGTCAAAGGGCATATTCAAAAGTCTGGCCTGTACATCTGGAGCAAAGCCAGACTTCGCAACCACGCATGCCTGCGGATTGTCATACTTGACGCCATGGCCCTGCTGATACTGTAAGCGGAATCGATGCCAGTTTGAAGTGACTCGCACATGGCATCTTTGCCATCTTTAATAATGTTAAGGAAGGCTTCCCTTTCCTCTCCTTCGGGTATGCAGTCAGCCGCTGATGAAGCACACTCCCACAGTGTGTGACTGAACCTTGCGAGCGTACAGGTGGCGTTGATGGACTTCAACGCCATACTACAAGCAAAAAAGACTTTGCCATAGAATCGTACCTCTTGTCATCTCTATCCTGTGGGACAGTAGGGTAAGCGGACCCGCTGCTTGATGAAGTTGCCGCTTGAACCACCAGGCTCTCTGGAGTCGGGTGTAAGTATTCAGGGTCAGCCGCAGCTACCCTATACTTGGCTGACAATCTTTTATTGACTACAGGGATAACTTCAGGAGTTTCCCAATTAGATGAAATCTTTCTTTGTAAGGCTGCATGGAAGGGGACCACAGGATCCTCCTGTGGACCTTTGTCTAATATATCGGTCAGGTCATCCTGTTGAAAAACAGGCAAAGGCACAGACCAACCCATAAATTCAATAATCCTTGCCATCAGGGTTCTATAGGGTGTTTCGGCATGTTCCCCTGGGACTGGTTCAACAAATTCCACTTCTGGGGAAGTGTCCAGCCCACTTGCCTCATGTAATGACTCCTATAGGTCTTTCAACCTCCTTTCCTCAGAGGTGAAATCCTCTGAAACAGGTAGTGTGGTCCTCTACAATCCGAAGGTTTCCTGGTCAGAATCCTCCCCTTCTTCATAGATTGAAGATAATTCGGGGTACTCTGACCTCGGAAATGGTGTAAAACCCCTTTCTAAGGCAGAAGCAGCCAAACTCATTATTGGGCGAGAAAACGTCAATGTCAATGTGACAGGCTTCGAAGGTGCCGAGAAAACTGGAAGAGGCCTCGAAGAACTCGAGAGGATTGGGATCCTACCAGGATGTCGACAACGGTCTTGGCGTCGTGCCAGAGGCTCTTGGTATCACCATTGGCTGTGAAGTAGCCGTGGTTTTCTCTTTCATCGGCGATGGCGTTGAGTCGATCGACCGATGCGTCGAAAAACCCTTCGACAACGGCGTTGATTGCGCCGATCCATGCGTCGAAGGGATCTTCGACGACGCGAAGACGGTGCCTTCTGACCCGATGGCCCGTGGCGCTCTCGGGTGGAATCTTTCGCTGGGTGCAGCGACTCACGGCTTTTCTATTTTTTGGGGTTTTTCACCCGGGCTATCACCCTCAGCTGTCTTCGAGGGGGTCGAGGCCACTTTCTCGAAGACGCTTAGCATTTTCTTCCTGAATTCCTCCCACTCAGCCTGAGAGCTGTGTTTTGTGGGGCAGGAGACCCTTCCTGGGGAAACAGAAGATGACGAGGAAGGGGATCTTTGACATCTTTTGAGTATCTCGACGAATGGTGGGAGCTACTTCGAGATCTAGAATGGGAATGCTTTCGACAGAGAGGAGCCGAATGCCTCGACTCAGCCGAAGAAACTTTCAAGGAGGTTTTGACTGACTTACCTCTCGAGCTTCCCCTTGCGCTCCTTCAAGGCTGTCGCCGTCATGGACATGCAGTCCTCGGCTCCCAAGCAGATCCTGTGTGGATCCGTTATCGACATTTTTTTTACCGCAGTCTCGACATTTTTTGAAGCCGGATCGCGGCGTTGTCGGTTCCGATGAAGAAGCCATCGAGAACGAGTTGGATATTCGAGTAAATGTAGAAGGTTTATCTGACTGAACTGAGCAGCGATATTCCGAAGCCCCACGAAGCGTGGAAAAACGGAACTGAGCAACGGACGCCGCACATGGCTATTTATGGGCATGGTGACGTCTGTGCCGATATCGTGGCGGTCGAGGGACATCGACTCGGCAGACGTTGACGCGCAGAGCCCTCTACAGAGAAAACATTTCCGAGGCCAGCAAGCGGGAGACGAATTATCAAAGATAAGGAATACATCGGTGGACACAATCCCTTCGAAGATATCTTACAGGAACTCTTGAAATGGGAAAATAAGGCTCCAGTCGAGGATAGAGTTTGTGCAGTAGCTGGCTGCATGCTGGGGAACTGATCTGGGTAGGTGAGAGGTGGTGGGCAATGTGAAGTGTTCTGGAGGAGCCCTCCCAAGTCCCTCACAGGCTCAGACAGGGGCCTTAGTTCAGGGCCTTCGTGATGGGGGCTGGCTAACGCCTGCTGGCGCACTCAATTGGCCCAAGTACATCTGTAGAGCCAATTAGCTTCATTGTTATGCCATCTCCATGGCAACGCTCAGAGGCACTCTGGTGCCTAGGGAGAAGGTGGTGGCCATTTGCAGGAAGGATAAATGTGCACAAGTAAATGTGGGCAAATGCACACACACACACACGGTCAGTGCGTGCTTGAGCAGATTATGAAGCTCAAAGAGCACAGCATTTAATATGCCCACGTGGGCTTACCTGTGCAAGTGTCAAGGAATGGAAATTGTCAGCGCAGTGTGTAGTAAGCTCCTGCTCTGTGGATCACATTGCAGGGGCAGAGGCTGGTGCTAGAGGGGAGTGGGAGACCAGCAGGACCCAAGGAAAGCAGAAAGTGGCAAGGCTCAGACAGGGCCCTTAGTTAAGAGCCTTCGTGATGGGGGCCGGCTAATGCCTGCCGGCGCACTCGACTGGCCCAAGTAGATTTGTGGAGCCAATCAGCTTCGTTGTTGTGCCGTCTCCATGGCAATGCTCCGAGGCACTCCAGTGCATAGGGAGAAGGCAGAAGCCATTTACAGGCAGGCTAAATGTGCGCAAGTAAATGTGGGCAAATGCACACACACGGTCAGTGCCTGCTCGGGCAGATTATGAAGCTCGAAGAGCTTTAGAAGAGCTTAGGGTACAGGGATACCAATCCTTCTCCATTTCTGCTTGGCAAGGTACCAGCGGGAGACCATATGGAGGCCTTTTCTGGGTGGAATGGCATATTTGAACTTGGCAGGTGTGTGCTTAGCTGGGAGGCTAACAACATAGGGCCATACCAGTTTGTTATGGGGGATTTATTTCATTTACAGCTGGAACCCCTCAGAGAGCTGGATGGGCTCTGGCCTGATCAAGATGAATCATGGGGTATCCCAAGACTACATAGTAACCCGCCCACTAGAACACACCCCTCTGCGGTTGAAACTGTCTGAGTCATTAATAGCCTTGACCCTAGTCCCTGGAATGGCCGTTTTAGAAAGGACCAGCCAGCAAACCGCACATATAATAGCTCAAAGGGCAGGTGAAGGATTGATTACGTACTGATCCTGGCCTGGGAACAGACTCATGTTGAGGTCCTTCAAAGACAGGGCAGCTACCACAGACCATTAGTATTATTGCTTAAACCCCTGCTCAATGGTACTGCACTCCACTATGACTGTTGACCTAACGATCACAGGCCATGCCCGTAGGTCAGTAAAACGGAGGATCTTGGAATCAAAAGAATGCATAGCCAATATATATATATATATATATAAAGAGAGAGAGATCATCACACACATTGAACAACTTGCTACCAATGGCTGTGGAGACAAAGAAGTGATTGAGCGTTTTGATAAGATAATCCAAAGTATCCAGACATGGATGGTCAGCTCTAAACCCATTATTAAGAGGGACACTCTAAAGAGGGAGAACTGGTTCGACGGTGCATGTAGAAAAGCTAAAAAAGCCCTGGAAATATCTATCAATTCAAACCAGGACATAGAGTCAATTTACAGGAACTAAGAAACAATTATAAATCCATATTGAAGAACAAGAAAAAAGACTTCATGCAGACAAAATGGGGAGAAATGCTTGATGCCATTAAGCAAGGGGACATTGCAGGTTTTTGGAAAGCAATCACAGGTAATGATCTAGATGGTGGCATTGCAATACATGGCAGCATAACCCCAGATTCTTGGCAGGGCCATTTTGAGGCATTATATAAAGAACATGAAGGCAGGTTGACCCATTGCCTGACTGAAGATATGATAGCCGGGGGTCAGTTCCAAAGCCTCCAGCTTTCTTTAAAGGATGTTGAGGACGCCATCAGGTCTCAATGGGAGGGAAAGCGGCTGGCACTTTTAGAATCCAAGTAGATTTACATAAAGGGGAATTGAGAATATGGGTTCCAATTTTATTGAGGGTCTTTAATGCCTTGTACAAAACAAATGAAGTCCCCAGATCGTGGCAGATGGCAGAAATCGTGCTGCCGATGTATATTAAAAAAAAAGGGGGCAGGGACAAGCCTGAAAATTACAGCTCAATATCCCTGCTGGACAGCTCTAGCAAGATCTATGCAAATGCACTTTTGCAGCACATACAGGCCTGGGCTGACCCGGAGGGTTTACTAATCCGAATGGTGTACAGCAAGACTTTATGTAGCCTTCGTTGATCTAAAGACTGCCTTTGACAGCGTTCCCAAGAGGCGGCTAGGGCAGGTGTTGGTGGCTAAAAACATCCCTGATAGACTACTGGAACCACTCCAATGCTATATAGTAACAACACAGCGGTGGTACGTTGGAGTGTAGCAAGTGATGTGACAAATTCAATGGATGTAGCTAGAGGGGTCAGACAGGGTTGTGTTCTAGCCCCTCTACTCTCTTTTGCACCAGTCTCGCGAGGATAGCTCCGGGGCAACGTGCTTGCCTTAGAAGCAAGAAGACATGGAGCAACACAGGTTCGATCCCCGGGTCTGCGCTTAGAAACCTCTGGGTATTAAGCGCGTTATAAATAACCTATTATATCATTCACATCAACTGCATTATAGAGGAACTTGTGGCATCTGCTCAAGATACACCTTGTCTCTGGGATGAAAGGATCCCGGCGCTGTGTTACGCCGTACTCCTCGCAACAACCCCGGCAGGCTCACACACATCCTCATGTGTTTTGAAAATAAATGGGGGGACCTGGGCCTAGAAATCAATATCACCAAAACTGAAGTTATGGTATTTTGACCACCACATGGGGAAAAACAACCCTCCATGTGAAAGTGAGAAGCGAGAAACTGGAACAAGTCCCTTGGTATGATTAGCTCGGGATCCGGTTCTCAGGCAACACTTGCTGGGGTCCACAATTGCTCAAGACCATGTCTAATTTGGAGAAATACAGTGGCACCAACAAAGCGTTTTTTTCTTCCACACACAGGACGTCCCTTTTAGACCAGCATTCGAAGTGTATAGGGCACAGGCAAAAGCATCTGCCCCTTATGGATTTGAGATTTGTCAATAATATGAAACCCCTGTGTACTGATGAAAATAAATTGAGTCTCTGCTGCTGCTGCTCCTGTGAAGTGCCCAATGTGCTTGTGCGATCTGAATGCAAAATGGTCCCAATTGATGGGGAGGAGGAGTTTAGACCTGCTTTTTACTGGCTTTGAATTTGGGCTTCCCCACAGCTCAAATACCTTGAAGCCTTGAGTCATTTAATGACATTAGATAGCCATCATCCCCTGGCTGACATGTTTAAAAGTGCTTTATTATGTTAGGCCTGAGACCCACAGGCGACCCACAGGCAATCACAAGGAAGGTCAAGACAAGGGTACAGTTGGCTATGAACTATCAAAATTGCATCAATCTGCATAAACTCGTGGCAGTCCTTATCTTAGGGCCCAAATACCTGGCAAACAAGGGTGAACATGGATATGAGGGTTATCTTGATATCTTAAGCTCCCCCATATGCGTGGGCCTTATTTATAGAGTTCTGCTTGGGCTTCTGAAAAGTCCGAAAATGTACACAGCACTGGGCCAACTTGTATGAAAGTAAATGTCCTGCCTGCGGGGCTGAGGAAGAATCAATGATGCACTTTATGTTCCTATGTGATGTCTTAAGACGTCTGAGGATTGTTTATCTCAAGCCGTTTGTCACACCTGAAGGGGTATCCGCAACCCCTCTCTAACCACAGAAGCCGAAGGGAGTACGACCCTCCCACCTTGGTTGTGCACATGCCCCTGATGCATATAAACAGGTCACCATGAGAGCCAATGGGGGAAGTGGGTTAGGGAGAGGTTGTGGATGGGTAGGGAGAGTTTAGGGTTACCGGAAAGAGGGTTAGGGATGCTTAAATGATCAGTACAGGGAAAAAAGAAAGAAGAAAAAAAATACAATATACATGCAAATGCCAAACTGTCTAGAACCCCTTTTGCTTGAGTCAGATGCTTAACACCGACAACCCTGTCCAGTTTCCTGCTGCCAACTACCCTAAACATGAAAGCACACACAATAGATATGATGTAGCCACATAACACATGGAGAGCTGCTCTCTTACCATAAACCATGCATGTTGACACATAGTTCACGTGAGAGAAATGAACATAAATAATACAGCATTGAGATTCTTGCCACCCTCCCCCCAACTCGCTTGGCGGATATCAAGGGTACGCACTGAGGGCAATGTCCAGTTATCCTATGTTCTATTTAGTTCTGCTGTTGGTTAACGACCTGTGCCAGGTCTTCCTGACACACAACTCAGCATTGAAAGAAAATTTCACCAAAAACATTCACATGTTTTAACCCTGTTCCTTCACAGGAGTTCTTTTCGCAAAGCTGTCCACATTTTAAGCTAAGCCATATTCTGCAGACACACTGGATTATACATTCAAGGGTTGTACTAATCTTTGGCTTGGAATCGCCATGCAACGACCCAAAGCGAGTAGGAGAAGGCAATAACATGTGCGCCGGTAGGCAACGCACAGTTCACTGAAGCAGCCCGGGAGCCCAAACACTCCATGGGATTCACCACCACGGCCCGGGATACCAGACCTCCGCTGGCCAGCCTTGCCCCTCAATCTTGCTTTTTTCCACTGTTAGGGAGAATTCTCTTTAGGCTGAATTTCCTAACCTAGTGAGTCCCCCAGCAGCTTTGCTGGATTTCTGGAGTTTGTTTTTTTCTCCTGCCAAGAGTGAGACTCTTTCTCCCACTCTTGGACACGATTTATGGTGTTCCTTTGACTGTTAATGTGTTTTATGGGCTATGGGGTCCTTTACTTCATAGGGTCTCATGTGTTTTTCCTATGTGTGTTACACAGCACCCTCCGTGCAGTGACACATGGGTGTCATAGTGACACCCCACCATAGACTCTATACCCTGGGACTGACTGTCTCCCAGGGCATGTAAAGTCAACATTGGCTTTACTAGTCCCAAATTATGAACAGAAAAGAGTATGAACCATCATATTGTGGACGTACTGGTCGGGGCAATTCGATTGCCCCGGGGTCTGTTAGTCGAGGGGGCACGTCTCCGTCCCCCCTGATCGAGTTTTGGCTGGTGGCAGTGGATACTACTTTTTATATTCGACCGCGAATATATCTATGGGATTTTCCCATTGTTCGAGGCTACCAACTTTAATTATTTAATTCTCATAGCCTCGAACATACCGGTTTATTTATTTAATATTAATTTGCCAGTTGGTATTTTTTGCCAAGACTAGATTCTAAAATGGCGTTTGTGTTCTCTTCTGCGACTCCAACCTAAGTCGAGCCCTTTGTTCCACTTTTTGGAGGGCTTCTCCACAGAAGCCTCCAAAAGTGGTGCCACTCTGTCTGGGTACCACAGGGTGTGTGGGAGGGGGGTTTAGGCACCCTGGACGGAGTTACCTTGGTAACTCAAGTCGTACTCTTGTGTGATTGGCCCAAGTGGTGAGCCAGCCGGCTCACCACTTAACATGTTTGATTGACAGCTAGGCTGAGTGAATGCGGGTGTGCTGCATAAAAGCAGGGCTTTGGGGACTGGAACTTCAGAAGTCGCCACAGGACCTGAGAATCAGACGAGGGAGAAGCTGAGCTGACCTACCACGATGACACCAACGGTGGAGCCCTGCGGAACCGACTAACAAATTCCCGACGACAGAGAAGATCTCCCGGCTGGAGAGGCTTCATCCCCTGACTGGTGGGCACAACCAGTTTACCTTCTTCTCTTCGCACCCCAGACCGTCTTGTGGTCGAATTGCCCGTGCCAAGCACCCCGGCAACTGGATAGCCACTTACCACTGGACCGCGAATAAAAGGACCGCTCCTTTTACCTGAACTCTGCGGCTGGTTTCTTCCCTGGCAGTGCAACGGACTCCTGTCTTCCTCCCCGACGAGATCCTCTCTTCCCCGGGACGAAGCACCGACTTGCATCCGCTGCCAGGAACAACTGCCCCGCTGGAGTATTCTCACCACAGGTCCCGTGTCCGCCAAGCCTCCCTTTCTAAAGATTGCTACAAGGTAATAATAACCCCTTAACCTTCTGGACTGGACTGGCCGCCTTCACCCTCTAACTGGTCCCTTTCTTTTGGTCCAACTCTTTTTGAACCTTTGCAAGACTCTTGTGCACTGCAACCGTGTGACCTTGGACACATTTCGTTTTGATCCCCTTAAAGTGGATCCGGCCTACTGACTCTAAACTCAGTGTTACTTTGCCTTCCTCTCTTGTTGTGTTCGTGAAAAAGTGTTGGGATCTGTTTCAATTTATTCTCTGCTTTTCTCTCCCTTTTAAAACGAATGATTAGACTGCCATCTACGTTAAGCGCTCACCGCTGTCTGAAAATAAGTGGGGCTTTACTTAAGACTCGTCTAATATTCTTCTAAGGGAGTGTATATCTTTTAGTGACCGTGTTTTTGAATTGCTTACTATTAGTGCCTGTGTGTTTTTCTAGATGTGGTTTTAAATAAATAATTATATCTTTTACACCAAGCACTGGTCAGTGTTTACTTGTTCTACTGTGTTCTTTTGACCTATTGTGAATACTCTGTATACTGCCTAACTCTTCTTGAGGGAAGTCTGACTGCTCAGCCACAGCTACCAAGTGAATCTGTGTGGTACAGACTGCTACCAAGTGGGTTTACTGCCAAACACCTGTAGTCTTAAATCTTTTGCAGTGGTCCCAGAGGGAACTGCACAGGTTTCTGCCTAACATCCACTCCTGCCGCATCACGCCACACCCTGCCCGTGCTCCTGAAGGTCGCAACAATCAGCGCCTAGCACATGAATGTGTGGGCCTTTACAAGCTCGGGTGGCACAAGCTGTATGCTTGTTGCCGCCGAGCCCCGAAGGAAATGTAGTTTCTGGGTCACGCCACGCTCCACAGCCCACCAATCCTTACACCGTAGTTTACTCTGTATGGGATTTGCACATTGAATGAGGCCATGGCCTTTTGTAAATCAATGTGTAATGGCGCAGTGTGTATTTCGTCTCCAAATACATTGATAGAGTCTGCCTTGTGAGGCTTCACTTGGATAAACATTAAGCTGTTACCGGATTAAATGCAGTTCCTTTGCTGCTGACCAGCGGTGTTGCTAGGTCTGGAAAAGACCCGGGGCTATGCTGATGTCGGAACTCTCGGGACTGGGGCTAGCTAGTCTTTTGGTTGTAGCGCCTGAGATTCTATCCAGGGCTACAACCGAAAGACCAAGGGCTATAGCTCCCTTAGCCCCCACCTAGCAACGCCTCTGCTGCTGACAAAATATTAATGTGGTGCTCGCTGTACTGGCATTTACATTTTTCAATATATGGTACGATATTTGGACAATGAATGGGAGACTGTTCTGCCTGCTCAGAGCGTCCGCTGTCAAGTTCTTCTCTCCGGCTAGGTGAACTGCCGATAGAGAGATTCCTTCCTGAATTGCCCAAAACCAGAGCTGCATCGCCTCTCTGCACAGTGGCAGTGACCCTACGCCTCTTTTGTTGAGGTAGTGCATGGCCACTGTATTGTCCGTCATTATCAGGACGTTTCTCCCCCGTACAGACGGCAGAAAAGCCTTCAGTGCCAGTCTGATGGCTCTCAGCTCCAACAGGTTGATGTGTAGTCTGGACTCCGATGGAGACCAACGACCGCTGATGGTCAAGTCGTTGGCATGGGCTCCCCACCCCGTGAGTGAGGCGTTTGTGACTACTGTTATCTCCGGCCATGGTTGCCAAAACAGTTCTCCTTTCAAGATGTTCTCTGGATAGGCCCACCATTGAAGGTCGTGGGCTACCTTGTCCGTAATCCGGAGGAGATCTGTCATTCTCCCTGAGAATTGCGACCACCGAGTTCAGTGCCCACTGAAGAGATCTCATTCTCAGGCGAGCCTCTGGCACAAGGGATATGCAGGATGCCATGAGGCCTAGCAACCTCAAAAAGTCGTAGGCTGGGAGACGTTGGGCATTTTGAAACCTGGTGACCATCTGCAGAATATCTTGAGCCCTCACCTCTGGTGGCGAGGCTTTTCCCAGGGACGTGTCCAGGACTGCTCCAATGAACTGGAGTCTCTGTGATGGTATCATCTGTGACTTCTTTAAATTGAGGGAGAAGCCCAGCTTGTGAAGGAAGTGGCAGACATAATCTAGTTGGATCCGAGATTGTTCCGAAGAAACTGCTCTGATCAACCAATCGTCCAGGTAGGGGTAGACGTGAATCCCTTCCCTCCTTAGACTTGCAACCACAACCGACATTAGCTTGGTGAAGACCCTCGGGGCGGAGGTCAGCCCAAATGGCAGAACTCGAAATTGATAATGAGAGTTGCCAATTGCGAACCTCAGGTACTTCCTGTGCTTGGGATGGATTGGCACATGGAAATAAGCATCCTGAAGGTCCAGAGATACCAACCAGTCCTGAAGCTGGAGGGCCTGAAGGATCAGAGAGTTACCATCTTGAACTTGTCCTTCCTGAGGAACTTGTTCAATTCTCGTAAGTCCAGGATGGTCTCAGTCCTCCGTCTTTCTTTGGTATGAGAAAGTAGGGGGGAGTACCAGCCCTTGTTCCTGTCCGCTACAGGTACCGGTTCTATGGCACCTTACTCTAGCAGGTCTACAATTTCCTGCAAGAGGAGCGGATCCGGCACTTTCAGAGAGCTGTTACCCGGTGGATGGCTCTGAGGGATGCGTAGAAAAGGCAGGCAGTAACCTTGGGCAACTGTCTCCAATGCCCAAGCATCTGACGTAATAGCCTGCCAATCCGTCAGATGGTGAGTTAACCTGCCCCCTACAGGTGTCTTGTGATGGGAGACCTCAGAGTGGTTTGGGAGGGCTGATGCAGTTGCCGAAGGTAAAGCAGCTCCTGCGGCTTTCTTTCCTCTACCCCGTCCACCACGGGTACATTTTCCTTGGCCTCTTTGAGCCGGCCATCCTCTGCCTCTTCCATATGAGGAATAATAGCGAAAGGACCTTCCTCTCCAAGAGGATCCTGAGGGACGAAAATTGGTTTGGCGGATTGAAGCTCCTAGTGACTTAGCTGCTGCTTTAGATGTTTGCAGTTTTTCCAAACTGTCATCCGTCTTTTTACCGAACAGGGAAGAGCCGTCAAAGGCATATTTAAAAGTCTGGCCTGTACGTCAGAAGCAAAGCCGGACTTTCTCAACCACACATGTCTGCGGATTGTGGTACTTGCCGCCATGGCCCTGCTGATACTGTCAGCAGAATCAATGCCAGTTTGAAGGGACTCACACATTGCATCTTTACCCTCTCTGATGATATTTAAAAATGCGTCCCTTTCTTCTCCTTCCTGGAGGCAGTCAGCCGCTGATTAAGTACACTCCCAAAGAGTGTGGCTGAACCTAGTGAGCGTACAAGTCGCATTAATAGATTTTAAAGCCATGCTACAGGCCGAGAAGACTTTCTTAGCCATGGCATCATATTTTTTATCATCCCTATCCTGTGGAGCAGTGGGGTATGCAGATGTACTGCCTGATGAAGTTGCAGCCTGGACGATCAGACTCTCTGGAGTAGGGTGTTTAGATAGGTATTCAGGGTCAGAAGCAGATACCCTATATTTCGCTGACAACTTCTTGTTAACCGCAGGGATAACATCAGGAGTTTCCCAGTTAGTTAAAATCTTTCTCTGTAAGGCAGAGTGAAATGGAACCACAGGATCCTCCTGTGGACCTTTATCCAAAATGTCATTGAGGTCATCCTGCTGAAAAACAGGTGAAGGTGCAGACCAACCCATGAATTCTATGATTCTTGACATTAGGGTCCTATAAGGGGTTTCAGCATGTTCCCCTGGGTCTAATTTGACAAATTCCACTTCAGGGGAAGTGTCTAAACCACTTGCTTCCTTTAATACATCTTGAAGGTCTTTCAACCTTCTTTCCTCAGGGTCAAAAGTCTCTGGTTCAGGTGATGTGGTCCTCTGCAGGTCAAAAGGCCTTTCTTGATCTGAGTCTTCCCTTTCCTCATAAATGGAGGATAAAGTGGGGTGTTCTGAGTGAAAAGGGACAAAACTCATTTCTAAAGCAGAAGGAGCCATCATCACTGGCCTTGAAAAGGTCGATGTCGTCGACACCGATGTAAAAATCCTCGAAGGCGCCGTCAAAGGCGTCGAGAAAACTGGAAGAGTCCCCGTAGAACTCGAAAGGATTGGAACCCTGCTCGAGGATGTCGACGACGCTCTCCGCGTCGTGTCAGAGGCTCTTGGCCGAACCGTTGGCTGTGGAGTAGCCGTGGTTTTTTCTTTTATCGGCGTCGACTCAATCGACGGATGCGTCGAAGAACCCTTCGATAACGGCATCGATGGCGCCGATCTATGCTTCGAAGGGGCTTTCGATCATGGCGTCGAAGATGCTTTACTTCCCGGTGGCTCATGGCGCTTTCAGGTCGACTCTTTCGCCAGGTGCTTCGACTCACTGCGTTTAGATTTTTTGGGCTTTTCACCCGGGGTATCACCCTCAGCTGACTTCGAGGGGGTCAAGGCCGCTTTCTCAAAGATGCTTAGCATCTTTTTTCTGAATTCCTCCCACTCAGCCTGAGAGCTGTGTTTTGTGGGGCAATGTACTCTTTCAGGGGAACTAGAAGACGACGACGGAGATCTTCTACGTCTCTTTTTCGAGTGTCTAGACCTCGACGAGTGGTGGGAGCCACTTCAAGACCTAGACCGAGAATGCTTTCGACGGTGAGGAGACAAATGTCTTGACTCTACCGCGGAAACTTTCGAGGAAGTTAAAACTGACTTACCTCTCTCGAGCTTCCCCTTATGCTCCCTTCAAGGCTTTCGCCGTCATGGATAGGCATTCCTCACACTGCGAACACTGGTGTTCGAGTCCCAGACACCACAAACAGATCCTGTGAGGATCCGTCAACAACATTTTCTTCCCACAGTCTCTGCATTTTTTGAAACCGGACCGAGGAGTCGTCGGGTCGGAGGAGGAAGCCATCGAGTACAAGTCGGTTTTCTCGAGGAAATATGTATATTTTGACTGACAAACTGAGCAACGGTATTCCGAGGCACACGAAGCGCGGAAAAACGGAACTGAGCAACGGACGCTGCGCGTGGCCATTTATAGGCAGGATGACGTCGGCGTCGATACGGTGGCTGTCGAGGAACACCTACTCGACGGACGTCGACGCACAGCGCCCTCTACTGGGAAACATTTATTTTCCGAGGCCAACAAGCTGGAGATACAAATATCATAGATAAGGAATACGTCGGAGGACACAATCCCTTCGAATGTATGTTTTGGTCCAGACCCTCAACAAAGGAGCATCTAAAAACAGAGCAAATGACATGCTGTTTTTAGATGCTCCATTTTGACAAACGAGCAGATTACCTTATTCTCAAAGGTGATCTGCGCATTTCCAGGGGGCTGAGCTGTACTGCAAATGATGCGCTGGCCAGCTGCATTGTATACATTAGTGTGGGGAGGAGCGCACATCAGACACTAATGTTCCAAAGGTTCCTGACGCATTTCACTGTGATGGGCTCTTAATGGGCCTGCCAAAGTAAAATGTGATAGAAATATTTTTGTTATTTGTTTTAGGAATAGAAATACACCCCTGTGCGCATATTCCAAGCAGGCACATGGGGTTGCCTTAATTTTCTGCACATTTTCTTTGTTTTTTAATTTGTTTTTATTCGAGTTTTCAGAACAAGTCAAGAAAATACAGATACATTGTAAGGAACATATTAAACTCAATAACATTCCAATTCAGCCCCACCGCCCAACTACCCCCAATTGTCAAGTCCACAACAACATTGTTCCTCTTACCCCCCCTCCCTCCTTTGGAACGGTGTGTCCTCTGGTTACCATGCTCCTTGTAACCGATTTCTTGATCGTGATTTGTGCGTGTGCGTCTGACATATCAACCATTAGGAAGTGTGGTTGCTTCTTTGAGATCTAATTGAAACAGTTGTAATGGTCTCCTCCGAGGGACTACCTTTCCGTTTGGAGTGGTTAGTCAGGGAAGAATCATCATTCCCTTCCGATACTAGTTAACAATATCCCAGGATATATTTATTCACAAAGTCTCCACACAAAAGTTCGTATTGAGTGGAGTTCCCGTGGAGTGCTGCAGTGATTTTTTTCCATTATGCAAATATTGGTGGCCACATTTACCCATTCATTCTTTCCTGGTACCTGGTCCGCTTTCCACCTCATCACTAGGGTGGCCCGTGCGGCTGATAAGAGGGCACGCTAGCCCTGTTACTCTTACGTTCATCTTCACATTCTTCAAACCCAAATATTAGAAGGGGGGGGTCGGCGGTTCGTTGAATCTCATCCAGGTCTTTGATCCACCACAAGACCTCACTCCAAAAGATCCTGATACAGGGGCATCCCCACCACATGTGCCAATAGTTTGCATTTTCCACACACCCCCGCCAACACAGTGGGCTCGTTGACTGAAACATCTTTGAGAGTCTATGCGGGTCATACTGCCATCTATGTAAAACTTTAACGGCATGCAGCTTATACTGGCTGGCTATTGAGACCTGGAAGGCGGCCTTACACATTTTCACCCACCTGTCAGGATCAATTTCATCACCCAAGTGTCTCTCCCACCTACATTTTAAATTTAGGGTTGATCCTTTTCCAGCCTCAATCAGCTCCCTATACATAGAGATCGAGCCTTTAGATTCGGTTCTCGAATTCAAGAGCTTTTCAAAGGGGGTGAGGCCCCTCTCGATCTTCTCCCTCCATTTGTCCCTCATGAAGATATCCTTGAGTTGTAGGAATGGGAAGACGGGAAGGGGGCCCAGCCCCAGTGCTTCCTCCAGCTCCGAAATTGTGACAAAAGCCCCCTCCCTCATAGTTGGCCCACCCCTCCAACCAAGCTCACCTTTCACCAGGTCTGAAATCTACCGTGGCTGGGGACGTCCTCTCCGACTCCAGGTGTCCAGATGTGGCTCGGGGGGGCGGCCACGAAGTGATTCCCCTCACGTTGGTCCCTTCTCTCCATGTGTCCCATATGGTTCCCAGTAGCCGGTCTCAGTCTCCTGATTAACATTTTCCTTGGGACCCACAGCCATTCAGCAACAGTTGCTGGGGCCAGTTGGGAGTTGTCTAGTTCAATCCATTGGAGTCCTTTCTGCTTTCTCAGATGAGGGACCAGGATTCTCAACTGAGCCGGTTCATAATACTCTGAGGTCTGGTAAGCCCACACCACCCTTGCTCTTGGGTCGTGTCAAGGTCTCATAGGCTACCCTGGGCCTCTTTTCCTGCCACAAGAATCGTAAAGTTGCCCTTTTTACTTTGTCAAAGAAGGATTTCAGCATTCGAATCGGAAGCATCTGACATGGATAGAGGAATCTAGGGAGACAGAACATCTTAACTGCATTTAGACTTCCTATCCAAGATATCGTTAACTTCTCCCGCCTGACCAGGTCCTCCCCTAGAGTAGGGGAGGGAAATTGGCGTCAAACATATTTAAGTCTCTTGTGATGTTTATGATACTTTAGAGTGTCACCTGTTAGGTAGAAACCTGTGCAGTTCCCTTAGGACCACTGCAAAAAGTCTAAGACTACAGGTGTTAGCAGTAAACCCAATTGGTAGCAGTCTGCACCACCCAGATTTACCTGGTAGCTGTGGCTGAGCAGTCAGACTTCCCTCAAGAAGAGTTAGGCAGTATTTAGAGTATACACAATAGGGGCAAAAACACAGTAGCACAAGCAAACACTGACCAGAGCTTTGGTATAAAAGTATATAATTATTTATTTAAAACACACTTGTAAAAATACACTGGCACTAATATGTCAAGCAAGTTCAAACACAGTCACTAGAAATATATACACCTCCCTAATTAATTATTTGACAACTCTACGTTAAGACACCACTTATTTAGCAAAACAGAGGTGAGCGCATAACCATAGATGGCACTCCAATAATTTGTTAAAAAAAGGGAGAGAAAAGGCAGAATAGGAAAATCACACAGTACCAACACTTTTAAGAGCCCACAGCAAGTCAGGAAAGGCAGGGTCTACTGTACAGCAAAAAGTTCATAGGCCAGGCCCACTCTTGGAGAGCAAGGCGGAATGTGCCCAAGATCAAGAGAGTGGAAATGCACTCAAAGTCTTTGCAGGAAAGTCAAAAAGAGGTTGGATCAAGTTAGAAAGGTAATGTTAACAGATCCGAGGTCACCCCAGGATATAGAGTCAAGGATTTACGGGACACCTTGGACAGTCTGTTGCAAGAGAGCAGGCGGGACACAGTACCTGAAATGGTGAGAAAGCTCCAGTGGGGGCAGTTGTTCCTGGCAGCGGGTGCAAGTCGGGGCTTTGTCCAGGGGAAGAGAAGATCTCGACGTGGAGGAAAGCTGGAGGTTGTTGCACTGCCAGGGAAGAAACCAGCCGCGGAGTTTCCCGGTTAAAAGGTACTACCGTTTTATTCGCGGTAGTGGTGAAGCGTGGCTATCCGGCCGCCAGGGTGCTTGGCACGGGCGATTCGACCATGAGACGATCCAGGAAGGCAAAAGAAAGGCGAACTGGTTGGTCCCACCAGCTCAGAGGGAAGAAAACTCTCTTGGAAGAAGATCTTCTCTGTCATCGGGAAAGTGGCAAGTTTTGTACAGCAGGGCTCCACCGGTGGTGTCGTTGTAGATGGCTCAGCTTCTCCCCTCTTCAGAAGTCGCCACAGGACCTAAAGAATCCAAAGTTCCAGTCCCCAAAGACCTGCTTTTATGCAGCAAAACCCCCATTCATCAGCCTAGCTGTCACGCAAACGTGCTAAGTGGTGAGCCGGTCGGCTCACCACTGGGCCAATCACACAAGAGCGCGACTTGAGTTGCCAAGACAACTCAATCCAGGGTGCCTAATCCCCTCCCACACATCCTGTTGACCCCAGACAGAGTGGCACCATTTGGAGGGCTTCTGTGGAGAAGCCCGCCAAAAAAGAGGAACAAAGGGCTCGACTTGGGTTAGAGTTTCAAAGGCGAACGCAAACACCATTTTAAAACCGAGCCCTGGCAAAAAGACCCAACCGGGGAATAAATATTAAATAACCCGGCGGTATCTTTAACATTGCACCAAAAAGTGGTGAGTTTAAAATGAAAGGGAAAATCCCATAGGAAATATTCTGGTGGAATATTTTGCGTGGTATCCACTGCCACCAGCCAGAAACTCGACAAGGGGGGGACTGGACAGTGCCCCCTTGGAAAACAGACCCAGGGGCAATCAAATTACCCCTACCAGTACTTCCACAATATGATGGTTTGTACTGGTTCTGTTCACAATTTGAGACTAGTAAAGCCAATGGTGACTTTACATGCCCTGGGAGACAGTAGTCAATCCCAGGGTATGGAGTCTATGTTTGGGAGTCACTATGACACCCCTGTGTTACTGCACTGAGGGTGCTGTGTAACATACTAAAAACACATGAAGCCCTATGGAGTAAAAGACCTCATAGCCCATAAAACACATTACATAGTCAAAGGGCATTCTCAAATCATGCCTAAGAGTGTGAGAAAAAGAGTCTCACTCTTAGCAGGAGAAAAACAAAACCCAAAAAATCCAGCAAAGCTGCTGGGGACTCACTAGGTTTGGGAAATTAGCCTTAACAGAGAATTCTCCCTAACATCGCCCCCGCTCTGGGTATGGAAGACAATGGATTCTGAATGTGTAGAAGTAGGTCGTCTGCATAAAGAGCCGCCTTGTATTCTTTCCCGCCCATCTGAAGCCCATCAATGTGTATGTCTCTCCTATGTTTCTGGGCAAGGGGCTCCAGAGAGAGGGTGAATAATATCACAGAAAGGGGCACCCGTGTCGGGTGCCCCTTCCCATGCCAAACCAGCAAGAGTAATTCCCATTCACAAACACTGAGGCTTTGGGGGACGTGTTTACAGCCTGTATTTGGGACAAATTACCACCTGGCACAAGACCCCTCTCAAAAAGCCCCATTCCACCTTGTCAAAGGCCTTTTCTGCGTCGACCAAGAGGAGGGCCGGATCGCTAGTCATCTTCTGTGATTCGTGAATCAGATGTAGCATCTTTCGCATAGTGTCTGCCCCTCGTCTCCCGACAATGAATCCAACCTGAGCATTATGTAAAACGGGGCATATGAATTTCCAACCTGATGGCGAGGACCCTCGTATAGATCTTGGCATCGATATTTAGCAAGGATATGGGGCGATGTGATCCACACTGTTTGGGGTCTCTCTGGGAATTTACCCTAATGAGTGCGCGCGTGAAAGATTCCGGAGCAATACCTGTCTCCAGGATCTTGTTGAAGAGGTTGGCCATCAAGGGGAGGAGTGGGGAGAGGAAGGATTTGTAAAACCCGGCAGTGTAGCCATCTTCTCCTTGGGGCTTTCCCTAGCAAGAGCCTCTTCACAGCCTTCTTAATTTCCTCGGCAGATATGGGGGCGTCTAGAACAAGGATTTCATCATGGATGAGCTTCGGCATCTCAACGTGCTAGGTATCTACCTAATCCCAATTGTGTAGGGTTGGTCTCAGATTTATACAACGCCTGATAAAAATTTGCAAACGCCTCTGTAATTTTCCCCTCTGTCCCCTGGACAGCACCACCTCCCTCTATAGACGCTACCCTCCTCTCAGCACGTTGACCCCATAGCCTGGCGACCAACAGTGTCCGCCTTGTCTCCCTTTTGATAAAACTTCTTTTTGAGAAGTTGTAATTTTTGGACTACCTGCCCCTCTTCAAGGAGTCGAAGCTCCTCCCGCTTCCGTTTGGTCTCTAGGATCTTTACTTTCCTACTGCCCCCAACTTTCCTCACCTCTTCGTCTAGTCGAGTTCTCTTTCCTCTATTTATTTTCTATTAGCCCCCTCTCGAATCAGCCACATTGCTTTCCCCGCCTCCCACACAGCCATCCTACAGGCCTCTCCAGTGTCGTCTTAAAGTATTCCCCGATTTCACCCTCCAGTTCAGTCTTAAAGACCAGGTCTTTCCAGAGAGATTCATTGCATCGCCACCTTGATCCCTTGCGTGGGAGGCCTTACCAGCTCAGGTCTACCGTGACCATGTCATGGTCTGACCACATGACCGGAACTATGTCAGACCCCTCGCTGCATCCCTCAGTAAAATAGAGGTAAATCTAACATCTTTATGACCCACACCCGCCCTCCCTCTACTGGTTCACGTGTACTGGGGCTACCTTCTCTCTTGTCCAATCTGAGATCTGCGCACATATTAAAATCTCCTCCCAGGATTACATGCCCCAAGGCCTTCAGCATTATTTTGGGGGGGATCGTCTCGGCGAGAAAACGGGACTGTCTCGAATTGGGGGAATACACTGGTGATCGTAACCTTCTGCGCCACTCCTGCCAAAATTAGCGTTCTTCCTTCTACATCTGCCCATACCCTGCTGACCTCAAATCCTTTGATGCGAATCCCCACTGCCGCTTTCCTTGGGGGGGGGGGGCAGAGACCCAGTGTTCGGTCCCCATTCTCGGGTTCAATATTCTGTTCCTCCCCACGAGCATACTTAGTTTCCTGTAGGAACATCATGCCCAGTCCTGCCCTTCGGAACTCCCTGCATACCAGAGATCTTTTAGTCAGGGAGTTCAGACCCTTGACGTTCAGCGTTCCCACCCTGAGGAGACCACCTCTCCGAGATTCCTGATCACCCGCCATCTGTTATGTACCTTAGATGACCCCTGTATGGGGATTGACGGCCAGGCATGTAAGAGCACCCACAGTATCGCAAAATCATAGCTTATAGATGATCCTGTTCCCCACCCCCATCTTGCCCTTCCCGCGCCCACCACTCCCTCCTTCGCCCCATACCCCTGACGGCGTCCGATTCAACCCGGTTAAAGTCACCGAGTCAAGTGCAGACCACCAATGGAGACCGTTGCCTCATGGTCCTGCCTGAAAAACAACCAAAGTAACGTTGAGCCCTCTCCCTCTCCCCCTCCATCCATGCCAAAATCAGAACCTGAATTTTATAATCAGACCAATATTATTCTTATTCCTCCTCTCCCCCTGGCCAATGCGTTCCTAGGATCTAAGATGCCGAATTCAGATAATGCGTAAGGTAGCATTTTAGCTCACTAGAACTGGTGAATTCTTTGACATCACCACGCCCGTGATCAGGCCCCCTGCAGAGTCTTTGGTATAACCAGTCGCCCACTCTTGAGGATCAGGGTCGGCACACTTCAGTTTGTCATACTCTGGGTGACCACGCAATACTCATAAGATAACATTAACCCGGAGACCCCCCCCCCCCAAGCACTTATACAATAATGCGTGTTCAGCTCTCACGCTGCGAGGGGGTGACACGTGGCCTCAAGGTGACATGTTGATTATTATTGCAAGTGTTTAGTCTTCTGCATCCCGGGAAACATTTCCACTTCTGTATTTCCTGGAGCCCGGAATACGTCTTCTCCTTGGGCCTTAGATGCGCCACTGCCTCTCATCCCTGCTCTTCTACTCCTGATCTGGTCTCTCCTCGTGTCTGCCTAACAAGGCTGTCATTCAGTTCTTAATGTCTTTAAGACCTCAGCCTCTCTTTTTTGCCTTCAAGCTCAAATGTAAAGGAGAACGTGTAGCCCCATCTATAACTGACTCCTAGTTCCTTCAACCATTTTGTGAGGGGGATGCACACCCGCCTGAGGGCCAGATTGTGTGAGGAGAAATCTTGAAATATCACCCTCGCCGCTTCAAGGGTGATAGGCCCGCTGCGTTTAGCCTTCTCCAGAATTCTGGCCTTATCTTGGTAATTATGGAAATGAACTAGGACAGTCCTCGGCCCTCCTGCTGTGCCCCCCGGTCTGTATCCTTTCAGTTATAGGCTTGTCAATGGCATTATCTTCAAATAAGAGTTTCATTATATCGTGGAGCGTCTTTTTCAGGTCCCGGTCGGATTCGCCCTCTTTTTCCGGGATTCCAAAAAAGCATAGGTCGTTCCGCCTCGCTCGATTTTCCAAATCGTCCATCTTAAAATGGAACTCCTCCCGCTGTTCTATTTCGGTGATCCTTCGGTCCATTTGAGATTCTAAGGTGTTCGGCGATGTTTGGTTATTTTCGACCTCTTCGAGTCGCTCTTCCATCTTGTCCATCCTATGTGATTGTCAATTTTTCCCCCCCGTTGTTGGCCCCCATATTTTTAATCTCATCCAATAGAGCTGCAACTTCTCCCTTGGTAGCTGCAGCCTCTGCCCCCGACGCCGCCATTTCTAATCCTTGACAGGGATCGGTTCTCTGGCTAGGCCAAGTGTATTATACAGTGCCAGGTTCTGTCTTATGTCCATGGATTATATGACGTCCACTTATGTGAAGGTGCACAGTTGTCAACACACTGATAGTGAATAGGCTTTTCTATCTTCGCTCAGTGGAGGCAATCTTCACTTGACGCAATTGCGATGCTTCTGACCTGGAGGAGGGCACACGCCCCAAGCAGCTGGGGGGGCCCATCCCTCACAGGTTCATGTGAGCCAGGTTTTCGGCAAATTCTTGGGCTGACTTTGGAGAGGAGTGTCAGAGGGGGCTGCTGTACAATTTGAGAAGATCAGACGATATCTCACTGGGGTGGGATTGCACAACCATGCGGGGTGGGGTGAGAATCACGTGTACTGAACAGGTCTTTATAAATTTCAAAACCATGGTAGTTGGGGACCTGGCGAAGATTCACAGTCATGAGGGGGGGAAATCGGGTCAGATATTCGACCACTTTGGTCAAGGTCAGCGTGCGACCCAGAGGCTGAAAGGGCGCCTCCTTGTCATGGCTCCGCCGCGGATCTATTCTCGTTTGGGGGCTTTGAGTTGTCACTGGGTCCACATAATGTAACCAGGTGCGTGTAGGGAGGCCTCAGGTTTGTTTCTCCCTTCTTCCCCTTGGTCGGGCCCGCTGTGGCTAGAGCCAGTTCACTGACTTTGGAGGGAAGTTGGGGGCCCAACCCTTTGTTTCCCTGGGGAAACACGTCTATCCGGTTTGGGGCCAATCTCACTCTGCCAGGGAGGAATGCAGAACTTCTAGAGGGGTCCGGGAGTAGTCCAGTCTATTATGTCCGGCCCAGTCCCATAGATCATTGACCCAGGTCTTTCTAGGAACTATGGATACAGCCTTCAGGGGGGGCCAACTCCTTCTGCTCTGTTGCACGACTGCCTATAGAGGAATGGGACTGTGGCCCTAGTGTTCTCGAATGAGCTTGGGGTGTCCCCCTCGAACCACTGCCAGTCAGGGTCATGTGTGACCCCCCGCCTGCTCCAGTGCAACCGTGGCAGTCGTGTGTCTTTGCGAACGTTCTGATGGCTGGGAAGCCAGATCTTCTAGGGGCCTTGTCCGTTCCTTATTTGCTACTCCAGATGGAGGGGTTAACCGGCACCAAACCTCTCCCCCCCACGTCTCATGAAGGCACTAGTTCAAATCACAGTTCGTTAGAGGACCCAAGTGGGAGTCAATGGGTGCTAGAAGTGTAACCCGTTTGTTGTGGCAGATTATGGAGCTGATGGGGGGGGGCCTTAATATCTCCTTCCTGTGCTCCGGGTTCCCACTCACATCAGTAGGTCTGATGACCCAATGCCATCCCCGGGACCCATCCGGAGTGAAGGAGGTCGTCTCAGGCTTAAGAGCATATGTTCTTACGGGTTGTTGGGCCCAGGGGTGAAGCGGGTATCCTGCTCGGAACTCTCCAGTCGCTGGGGACGGGATGCCCCAAATTTGCTGAGGTCATCTGGGTGGGTCCGGGGACTCTGAGAATGGTAGCCCTCTCCGTGCCAGCCCCGAGCACACCACAGGAAGGGTGGGGTGGGGGGGAGTCAGTCCTCTTCCCTCTCCGCAACACTCACCAGGTGTGGAGGGAGTGGAGCAGGGACCAGAGCGGGGGCCCCTTTCCCCGGGTCTCATCCATTGTCTAGCAGTGCAACACAGTCGGCGCGTCCCTGCTTCAGTTCCCTAGTCCGGCGTGGGGAGTGGAGCAGTATCCTTTCCACGTCATGCGTTTCGGGTCGGTGTGATCAGTCGGGGCACCCAGCCTTCTCTCTTCTCGGGTCCACGACTGGCCGGGGGGGGGGGGGGGGGGGGGGTCTACGCGTTAGGTCTTGTATGGGCCCATGCTGCATGGAACCTATGTTCTGCAGTGCCCCCAGTCGCAATCACAGGCCCAGGGACGTTTCTTTTGAAGCGCTGTTGGTCTGGTGGTCCTTTCTCTGGCAAAATAAATCAGATTTTCTCTGCTGTTTTGTTCAGCTCGTGGGGGGTGAGGGGTGTTCATACACTACAGCACAGCATTAGTTTTGGAGTGGGGGTCCCTAGGTGGGGGCTCATGCCACATTCAGGACCGTTGGGTGCAGAGCTCATACAGAGTTACACTGCATCCGTGTGCCCCCTGGTGGCCAATCTCTTTTCTGCACATTTAAAAGTGCATCCTGATTAAAAATTTGGGTGTGTTTGTAAATGTGCAGAAATGCCCCCTAATGTGCGCACATGCGCAACGATGTAAAAAAAAAAGCCATCTGAATCTGCACATATGAGATGCACCCATTCAAATATCCTTTGTGTATTGAGCTGCTCCTTTTTGTGGCATAAGTGATGAGATGTGCTAGCACTTTTCATTACTTGCACCCAAAAAACATGGAGAACTTTTTTTGCAAAAACAGCAGTTTTTCAGAGGTGTTTTGTAAAAAAAACTGCGATTGTCGTGCTTTTTTTTTTTTAAAACAGCCATTTTGCAGAATTTTGCGGGATAAATTAAATCACTATAAACTGGAGGGTCTGGTTAAAAGGCAGGGAGCGAGTATGCAAACATGCCCAAGACCCCTCTGTGTACAAATCTTTTTGGTAGGTTGTCCCCTCAGGTCTAGCCTTGTCACAATACAGGTGTCTGTATGCAGGCGTATGAGTATACTTAGCATGCCCTGTAGGAGACCCCATTTAGCCAGCTTCTTCCAAAGCCTACCTCTACCGACCAGGTCAAAGGCTGAAGAAAATTAATAAAGCCCCAAAAAATGTTTGGACTGTTGGACCGATTTGCCATATTATGCAAGATTTCCAAAATCATACCATTCAGAGCTGTGCCCATATTTTTATGAAATTGTGACAGGAATTTGCTGAGGTGCCCCAAATGGACCGCCCGTAATCAACCTCCCTTAAAAGCAGAGAGGATAAATTCTTACTCCAAGAGAGTTATCGTTCAGTAATTGGTCAGGTCCAGTCAGTCGGTTCCCTTTTTTGAGGACTGGCATGCTATAAAATAGTTTCGAAGGATCTGGTGTTCTCCTGCAGTCAATATTTAAAAATAAGGTGTACAAAATAGTGCCCCAGAATTCTGATGCCGATTTCATCGTCCTATCTGATAGCCCATTCAGACCAGCAGCTCAAAAGTTAATGGCCCTTTTAATAAGGAACAAGAGGTCATCATAGTAAAATGTGTGTGCCCATAGACTAACCGGTACTTGCCGCATAGTGTCTTGGTTCTCAAGGGGCTCAGAGGTTTATGCAGGTAACATACCTTTCAAAGAGGCTGCTTGCTATTTTAGAACCAAATCCAGGAGTAGCTTAATCCCATAAAATCATGTATATGAGCTGTTCTTCAAGCTTGATATTCCTTTCCCCAAAAGTAATGTGCATCTTTACCGAATAGTGTGCACTGTGTGTTTAAAATAAAGTTTAACAAGGTATTGATAATGAAAATGGCTTAATTCAATTAATGGAACAAGTGCATATAGTTCTTTTGGAGTTAAAGTGTTAATGTTAGGATGATGTGCAGTTGCTTCTTTAAAAAGCATAAGTTCTTCAAACAAACCATGTTGATGGGGCAAGGGTTTGCAACATGCAATTTAATTCTGATACTCTTTTACAAAGATTGTCTTGTTCCTCACAGGTTTGCTAAAATCTTTGTAATGCTACTTCCTAAAACTTGATCTCTAGCTCCAACTTTTTCAACTAGAGTTGAAGCAGTCATATTTAGATAACGGTTTCCTGTATTAAGGGTATGAGCAACGCCATAAGATAGGTTTGCTAATTCACTTTCAAAACGCAACTGAAACGTATATTTATGATTTACTCTAAATCTTCGATCTGCTGAATACATGCAACTTGTTCTATATTTGGAAGCAGATATTTATATTGGCATGTCATCTAATCTTCCACCTCTCCTGTTGGGAATAATTGACCAAAGAATCTTTCTACTAAGTATCTCACGCACATAATGTGCCCTTTGCTTGTCTCATTTGAAATTATTATATGTAATCAAGCATAACTTCTTTTAAATGTAAAATGTGGATAGTGTATTCTTCATAAACGTTTTCTGTATTTTGTAGTTCAAACATTTCAAATTGTGGCTGTTTTGTCTATTACATCTTGAAGGTTTAAATTGATCTTCAACACTTCATTTTTATAATGTTTATTGCTTGCTTTTAACCATGTTAAACATTGTGTCACATTGTGTAAATCAACACGTTCTTGCCATAAGTTTTAAATTGTTGGTGGCACTCCATTAATCTTATCTATAAAGCTCAATATCTGTATGTGTGTGTATGTTTGTCCGGCTATGCAAATCCATACTGTTGAACCCACGTCTACCAAATTTGGCATGGATTGCTCATTTGTCTGGCTCAAGATTATAGTCTATGTTCGGATGCAAAAATTCTATGCAAAAACCGTTGTGTGTGTATGTTTGGCCGGCTATACAAATCCACAGCATTGAACCCACTTCTACCAAATTGTGCATGGATTCCTCATTTGACTGCGACAAGATTGTAGTCTGTTTGGATGCCAAAAGAAAATGTACTCTGTAGTCACCCCGATTTACTAAACTAGGTACTAGAAGGCAAAATTCAGGAAAGTGTCGAATCTGGGAAATGGCAAAGTTACAGTTTACTTCACGAGAAGAGGGCATAATCAATCTTTCTTAGATATTTTATCAAATGTGCTGGAGCCATTAAGTGACTGATACATGCCTCCCAAAAAACGATCATCACTTGGAAAAGCTCCATCTGATGCAAAAGCAAAAATCAATAAGGCTATAGCAGACCCCCACGTGCATGTCAGCTACAGACCCGGGCAACGCCAGGTGGTACCACTAAAATAGTGCATTTTCAATGGCACGACTTTGACCTAAAGCTTCAGCATTGTAATTTGCCTTTTAATGCTTTTGTTAATTCGTTAGCTGGTTTTTCCCTGACTTTAAACGTACAATTGTTTGAAAAAGACATACTAATTGGGTAATTAAAAGTCCATATAAGTTTACATCTTATGCACATTTTAGAGTAGGTTGGGGTTTCATATTGCCCACAATTGAACCCATTGGTAGATTATTTTCATCAAAATATTTACAATGTAAACACATTGTTGCATTTTCTTCTCATGGGAAATAAATACATAATAGGTCCAATCCACATTGTATTGCCCTCTTTGGGGATTGTGGTTTTTCCATCTAGATTAATCTTTTTGACTGACTTTATAGGTTAGGCGTCTATAACGTTCATGTACATGTAACAGGTGTTTGCTTACTTCAAAAATCCATGTTTAAATTTGTTTATCGTATAAAACTTTGAGGATCGCATAGGTGTTGTAAATCAATACTTGAGTTACTGTTTTCATTTGTATCTTGGAAACATTCTGAATGTTCGGCTTGTTTGTTTGCAAGATTAGTAAACGTTGCGATTCCATACATTGGTGCAATTGTAAAAGTGATTCTGCTGTTTAGCTATATCCATTTTCCAAACCAAATGTATAGTATAAAGGCTATATTATGTGTACCAACCAAGCGTTGGTTTAGCTAAAAAACATATGGCCCAAATTTACTAAGGAAGATACGAGTCATAAGTCAAAGTTATGATCGATATAATTCAGAACCTATGTGGAGGCAAGAAAAAAATATATATTTTTTCAACACATCTTTTTATTGTTTTTTTAAGACATACAGCTACCAACCAGAGGTTGGATATTGGCGTTACTTTTAAAGCTTGATTTCTGTAACATGAATAAAAAACAAAATCAGAACCAAACAGTTTCGCCGAGAGCGCGAAGAAAAAGAGAAAAGGTGGGAGGGTGGGGAGAGGGGAGACAGGGGAACATCGATTTTCACAATAAGAAAGCCGTTTCGGGAGTCCGCTTCCTGCAGTTGCATATTGGGGCGGGCGGCTTTCCTTGGCCTAAAACCGCCAGACAGAATAAGGGTTTAAGGTTTGGCCCAGGCATGGCCTCGGGAGTTCCTTTGTCTCTTTTGCTTCCGTCGGGTGCTGTTAGTCGAATTTCTCCATCCAACGCAGGGTTGGGGGTCGTTTTGCCACCCTGGGAATTGCTGCGGCTAAATTCAGCATGTGTTGCGCATGGATTTATCAGCAATAAGTAAATGATGCTTGGGCCGGTGTACTAGGGCTGGCCTACAGCCGGCCTACAGCCTGTAGGAGTAAAAATGTGTATATGCTACACCGTTCACAATGTGCAAATAATGAATCCACACCATATGATATGGAGTAAACTGTGTCTATTAGAAGTAGGTTGCACACAGACCGCCAGCACTTCCTTCCTCCAAGATAGGAAAGTAACAGCTGGTACAGAACTAAATTCAAGTCTAAACATTCTACACTGTAACCTAAGCATTCTACACTACATCACACACCTGCTGTGCAAACATTCCACTTAGAACATCATATACATCCTAGATAATCTCCACTAGTAACTATTTACATAAGCATCATTATAACATCTCCCTCATTTGTCACACACACAACTTCTCACAATGGCAATCCTATTCTTGTTCCACACTTGTCCTCCACATACTCACACCACCCTTCATCACAGCAACAACACGCACAAGATCAGAATATAGCAAATGACTTTTCCTCTTTATCACCCTTTTCTTGATCCTCACCCAATCACCACATTCCGCTCTAAATTCCTTCTTGCCTCTTCTCCTATTCTTCCTCATAACATTCTTCTTTCCTTTCTTTTAATTTCTTCCTTACCTCCTCAATCACAGTCAGCTTCTCCTACTCTCCCCAACCAGGGCAGACTAACTTCCGAATAAGCTTTTCGACCCCTCATAAATTCAAAAGGTGACACCCTTGTAACAGAATGCGGGCCATCCTCAGCACACACCTTTTCTGAACAGTGGTTTTCCTGTCCACACCACACACACCAGCCATCCGAATCCCTTCCTTAATGCACCTATTCATCCTCTCCACTAACCTGTTCCCTTCGGGATGGTATAACGCTGATTGCTTATGACTTATATCACAACTTCGCACATAATCCTTGAAACAACCACCCATAAACTGTAGGGCATTGTTGGTTAAGATACTGCTGGGAAATCCCTCCCTAGCAACATTGTCTCATAAAAATGCAACTATATTTTCACGATTATTCCCCTAATAACTTTACATTTACACCATCTCGATAACATATCCACCAAAACCACCAAATATATACCTTGAGCAAAACCCATATCAACCGGACCAAGTATATCCATGGCCACATGATCCCCGACTTTCTGCCGAACTTCATTCGACATCATGGGTTGTTCCTTTGCCATGACACCCTTACAACTCTTAATACATCCTGCAAACTCCCCCAATTGTCTTTATCTCCCTGTCAAAACATGGCCAACAGTAATCACTCCTCAAGATAGCCTTGGTTTTACTAATACCCACATGTCCTTTGTGGGCAATATCAATAATCCTTGACCTAATTACTCTCTTTGGTAAACCTCACCTTTCTTAGGCAATCCCGCTTCAACATAAACCTTATTTTTGATAACACCTCATCGCCATCTACGGCCCTTACCCACTCTTCCTTACTTATTATGCCATCACACGTTACAAAAACCAACTCCATGGTATCATTTTCCTGGCTTTCCTCTACCTTTCTACCTAGCCTGGATAAACAATTAGCTAAGACATTGGGCCTAACTAGTTCGGCGGTAGCCAGGCCTGCATTACAGGCACGGCTACCGCTGAACTCGCAAACAGCACTGCCACCCGCGAGTGGGCACTTACCGGCCCATTGCGAGTTGAATGGGCCGGTAATTGCCCATTCGCGGGTGGCGGTAATGCCAGGCTCTTCATCCCCATTGTACCACATAGGGCAGAGTGGGGATGAGGAGCATGGATGCACCGGCACCGTTTATAACAGTGCCGGTGCATCCTTGTGTTTCCCTCGCAGGTGTCGCACAGCCCGCTAGGTCAGATTTGGCGGGCTGGCAGGGACCCACAAGGGAAACTCGGAATAAGGCGGTATGGTATGGACAGTGCCATACCAGCACCATCCATAACGTCCCGCGAGGGTCGTAATGCGGCCCATTATCCTTGCCTGCAACCAACCACATCTTGAGCCTATGGCATTGTAATCGCATAACCCATCCTGCAACACGCCTTGAAACCTTATCCAAACCCTTGCATTCTAAAATGGCTTTCAAAGTCTAGGGTCCGTTTTATTACAAAATCTGTTCCCCACACAACATTCTTACATTTCTCAACAGCCCAGAAGCAACCTAATGCCTCCTTTTCCAATATCTCAACTTTGCACCCCTCCATCCTCTGGGTGCATGTGCTATTATCTCCTATCCTTGATTTACTCGCGACAAAACCGCTCCTATCCTTACTTCACTGGCATTAACCGTGATAATATTCCTTCTCCGCGTATCAATTTTTTTAGTGGTGCAGCAAGATCAATTTCTTTTTTAATATTCATAAACTCCCGACTACACTTTTCATTCCAAATAAACTCTTCACCGTTTCTAAGCAACATTCTCATCTCCACAACTCTTTCCGAGTAGTTGTGAACACATTTTTGATAAAACACTTACATTCCTAAAAAAAAGAACGTAAATCCCCCTTAGATTTGGGTTCAACGACATCCTTAATTGCACTCGCCATGGAACCTTTGGGCTTTATCCCCTGCACAGATATCTCATGGCCTAAATACTCTACCTCATCAACACGAAATTCACACTTTTCCACCCTTAGAGTTACACCGCTTGATCCCAAAATGTTTAGAACAAATGTCTAATCTTTCATCATGCACACTTACACTGTCCCCACATACCAGTATGTCATCCTGAAAACAAAATACTCCTTTGATTCCATGGAATAATTTATCCATTATCTTTTGGAAAACGGAGGACACAAACAAAAAGGCATTCTACGAAATTGAAACATGCCTTCATGTGTAAGAAAAGCTGTCAATTTCCTACAGTTCTCCTCTAACTCTACCTGATGATCTGCTGAAGCCATATCTAATTTGCGAATATTTTCCCTTGTCCGACCATGGCCAGCATCTCCCCCATATTGGGCAATGGACAGGGGCGTAGGAGATACATAAAATATGGGGGAGGAGGGACAAGGGACCTCTTGGGGACAAATATCACTGTATAAACCAAGAGAAAAGAAGAAAAGAAAACCGAAGAAAATTAAAGGATGCAGCAGCAATGAACATGTCTTTGTATGTTGCATTTCTGGATTTTTCATTTGACTATGAGCTCATGGTAAGAGAGGAAATTACAATGACTTCCAGTGGGCCACAGCTAGGACGCCAGCTCGTTAAGAGGCAGATCACCTGTAAGTGGACTCCTGCCAATTAAAGGAGTTGAAGCCTTTTCTGCCAACTGCAAGTTGCTACGTTTTTGTGTGGGGCAAGGGGATGTGTGTGCCTCTCGGAATGGAAGGATGGGGGTTTCAAAGAAAGAGGAAATCTTGTTTGTACTTCTGAGTAAGCCCTGTAATGGGAGTAGAGGGACCAGGTGTGTGATGTTGCTGCTTTGACTGTCCTCCGGGGGTCCGGGGGGGAGTTGGGGTGGAGTATTACAGCAAACGAGGATGAGCAATCGCAAGCCCACCCCCTTAAAAGCACTCCCCAGGTCAGCGGCCGGATGGGTCGGGCCCGGGGAATGCCTAGTAGGTGGGGTGTATGTGGACCCATGGCAGTGGCCAGATGGGCAGCCTGCTATGTGGGCTGCCCCTCTAGCGCCCCTGCAAGGGCCGAGCAAGCCTCTCACAATGAGTCTGGTCCCTCTTATTCAATCTCATGCTGGCTTCAGAGCCTAGCCTTTCTTTGCCTTTGTTATTCTGAATGCAGAGCTGGATTCTGTTCCCTTCTCCTTTAACATTTGCTGCAAAGCCTGATCTATTTGATTCTCTCATATGTTACTAGGACGGCAGAGCATGGGTCCTCTGCCCTGTTACATTATTCAAAGAGCCCCTCTGGCCTTTCTTTTTCTCTCTCTTGTCTCACTGCTTGCCTGCTTAGTACATACCTCCTTGCTTGAACACTCAACATTCTCCCTAACACAGCAAAGGCAGCTGCAGTCTGTGTTAACTTCTATGTGTTGCGTGTCTTGAATTGGCTTCTTATGTACGCTTTTCTGTCTGCAGGGGAAAGGCATTTGCCAGTCACTACCATTAAGGTTCTACCTGGCCATAAGAGGGCAACAGCTAGCCAATATTGAAAGAACATGGGCATATTATGCCAGAGGCTGGCAACTGCCTTCCTAATGCCTACACAAGAGACACACCTCTTGCCTTTGTTTCTAACAGTAATTCAGTGGATGAAGAAACGCGAGAACACATATTGCTTATAAATGAAGGGGATGATGTCACACTTGTTTAAGACATTTTGATCATGCCAGGAGCTATTTTCCAGCTGCAATTAAGCAATTACCTTTTAGACTTCTGGCTTTAAATAACGTTAGTATCACCTGGAAAGCACAGAGGTTGCTTAACAGGGTTCCTTGAGCACGAGGGGTACCCTACTCGTGGGCATGGATGATTGGAGGGCATTCTTCCCCTGGTTTGTAGCCTGGCCCCTACAGCCATGATGGGGGGAGGGGCCTATTACTTTTGGTTGTACGTACCCTTTGAGGGTGGGCAGACATTGCCTCCTGCTTTAGCCCACTAACAGCTCTGTTTTGCAACTTTATCACACAGACCGGTCAGGTGGCATGTAACTCAATGCTACTAATGTTACCAGCCTCAGAAGTCTGGAATCCTTTGCCACATCAACTAGGGTACAGGCTTGCCACCTGAGACTTACCCATGTCGGCATTTGTCGCCCTGTGGGGAAAACCCACACAGAAAGAGCAGGGCACAGTGCCCTTGTGGGTTTTTCACACTTCTTCCTTTGGGTGGGCACAATTCACTCCGCAGAGAAAGTGGCACATGCTGGGCAACATTCTCCCACTTTGACAATGTCACGCAAAGAGCGAAATTGGCCATTTGAAATACCTCTGTCGACTGCTCAACGCGAGATGGCAATTAAGGGCATTTGCCAACGCACTCAAGAAGCACAGGACACCCTCACCAGCAAAATGCCATGCTCACTCATTCCTGATCAGGAATTGGCATTTATCTGGGGTCATGTTAAATGTTATTTATATATTACATGTGTAGCATCACGCAAAAGCCCTAAGCATCAAGGCGCAAAGTAAACTGCATGGAGTGGACCACTTCCATTGGCGCACGTTTTTACTTTTCCGCCACAAAAAGGAAGATTAGCGTAAAAGGCAGGTGAAATCACATTGCTTTTCCACTTTGGAAGAGTGTAAATACCACGCGCAATTAGCGATTTCTGGCGGAATTGACAATGGCTTCCTCTGGACTCCGCCCGCTTTTACCAGGTTTAATTTCCAAGCAGATCCCAGAGGAACCCCTTTCCTTATTTAAAGCATGAGAATCCATGCTGGCAGTAAGGCCGCATTTGTCTGGTGGAGCGGGAAATACATGGGGTCCTGGTGTGTCCACTCTGCTCCCGAACTCCACCCAGAAAATGCACGAAAATTTGGCCAATTAGAAAAAGCGACAGTAATAGTGTTTTCCACCACTTTTTTCGAACCAATTGACCTGGAAAATGCTGTGTTGCATCGGAAGCTGAATGCATTCACTCTGCCTATTATCCCACCGGAAGATTAATCCAGGTGCTGAACACAATATTCCTTTGCACAATCTGCGTTTGGAGCATTAACTAACTGAGCTACCTTACAAAATGTAATCTCCACTGGGGTATTACCGTCTTAACCCCTTAACTGCCATGAGTATTTCCCCCAGGTGCCAAGGCCTTTTTGGTGATTTCGGTATGTTGCCATTCAATCCCTTATAACCTTTGTTACATGAGATATCTCCGCCAAAGTTGGCCCCTTCTCCCCCCCACCCACATTTAGGCAGCCGTAACGCCACC